>NC_141685.1:517325296-517925296 GCF_964263255.1 Lissotriton vulgaris | reverse complement strand
TATGGACCGAAAATCTTCTACCACCAGTGCGTGCCTTATGAACCCTGGGAACCTGAAGCAGATGTTTCTGATCGGAGCGCAAAGCTCTGTTAGCTTTATAAGGCACCACTAACTTCCTTAGTATGGAAGGTCCTTTCCCCTGGAGGATTCTACGTGCTGTACAGAGAGCTTTAAATGTAACCCTCTCCCGCACTGGAAGCCAATGCAGTGACTTCAGGGCAGGTTTAGCTGACTTTCTCCTTGGCACGTTCGTCAGCATCCTAGCCGCAGCGTTTTGGACCCACTGAAGCTTGCTGAAAGTTGCTTCAGGGGCGCCAAGGAAAATAGCGTTACAGTAGTCGAGCCTTGAAATAATCAGGCCCTGAATGAGTAGCTTCCTCGATGTCAAAGGTAGGAGAGGCAAGACTTTACGAGCTGACCGGAGGAGTCCAAAACAGACTCCTGCAGTTTTCTTAGCCTGAGTCTTGAAAGAGAGGTCTTGCTCTAGCCAAACCCCCAAGCTCTTGATCTCCTGCTTGGGGCTGGGGAGCTCGCACAGGCAGCTGGGCCAGATGGTCGAAGGGAGTGAGGGAGTCTTATGCCCTAGCAACATTATTTCGGTCTTAGAACCGTTTAATTTAAGTGCTGATTCGCACATCCAAGTGTGCACTTTGGCCATACATAGGCGCATCGAATCCAGGTTCTTCACAAATTGGGACAATGCGACCACCAGCTGAGTATCATCAGCATAGCTGACGATTTTTATCCCAAATGGGGCAACCACATCCTCCAGGGGGGCCATATAAACATTAAACAACGTGGGGCTTAAAGAGGAGCCCTGAGGCACCCCACACTGGAGGGGGATAGATGTTGACCGTTCACTGCCTTCCCAGACCTGATAGGTCCGGCCACACAAAAATGACCGAAGCCACTGTAGCGCCACTCCTGCCACCCCCACATTGGACAGCCGTTGGATCAACACTTGGTGGTTAACAGTGTCAAAAGCTGCACTGAGGTCCAGGAGGATCACTGCCACTGACCCTCCTGAATCCAAAATGCTCCTGGCTTCCTCAACGACTGCCTATAGGGCGGTGTCTGTGCCTCACAACAATGTTGGGCTGGATGTGCCTAGAATGAGAAAAATGATCAGTAACTTGTCCATTCGTCTCCTTACTTCTTTTAAGGGTTCTAAAACAATGTTTCCTAGTAGAATAGATGTGTACCGCTCTTTTCTTTGAATTTGCTTATTAGTAATTTGAAGTGTTGATGAATAAAAGGCAACACCTGGGGTAACCACAATTGGCTCAAATCTCCTTTTCTTGAGCATTGAAGAGAAGTGAAGGGTGCTAGGCAAAGATGGTGGCTGCTAGTCAGCCGTATGTGAGATGAGCTCCTCACTGGGCTCCCCTCTTCGCGGGTGAAGCTGTTGCTAACTACGGAGCTGATATTCAGCTAAGGCAAGCTAAAAGAAATGCTTTTGTCTTTACCGCGATAAACTTCAAGCGTTGCGGCAACATTGTTTCCCTCAGCTTTTCTGTCCATCAGGAAGGAGGAGGTGGAGGGCTGATGCTCCGGCCAGAGCGCGTCAGGTGATGTCGCAGCTGCTCTTTTCTTTAAATTTGCTTATTAGTAATTTGAAGTGTTGATGAATAAAAGGCAACACCTGGGGTAACCACAATTGGCTCAAATCTCCTTTTCTTGAGCATTGAAGAGAAGTGAAGGGTGCTAGGCAAAGATGGTGGCTGCTAGTCAGCCGTGTGTGAGATGAGCTCCTCACTGGGCTCCCCTCTTCGCGGATGAAGCTGTTGCTAACTACGGAGCTGATATTCACCTAAGGCAAGCTAAAAGAAAGCTAAAAGAAATGCATTTGTCTTTACCGTGATAAACTTCAAGCGTTGGGGCAACATTGTTTCCCTCAGCTTTTCTGTCCATCAGGAAGGTGGAGAAGAGGAGGAGGCAGGCTGCTGCTCCAGCCAGAGCGCGTCAGGCGATGTCACAGCTGTTCACTGTTCGGAAGTTTGTAATTGACTGAAAGGACGAGAAGGTGCTTGGCCGTTCAGCTGCCGGTCGGCATATTGAGGCTGCAGTAAAGGGCTACAGAGGAGTTGGCATGAACTTTGTACCGGGGAAAAAGACTGAAAACGCTGCCGGTAAGCTCAGGAATGGCTGCTTGCTGGGGGAGGGGGGTGTCTAAGTAAGGTAAAACGCTTTGAAAACAATGTGGCTGGACTAAATTAATTGCTAAAAGACTCCTGCCGGGAGAAAGGGAAAAGGAAACGCTGCTGGTAACGCGAGGCTGCTGGTAAGCGCAAGGGTAACCTACTTGTTTGGGGGAGTGTCTGAATGGCTGAAATGCTGTGAAAAGCTGTGACTGGACTGGTCTAAGACTGCGAAAGGAGTAAACAATAAATACGCTGGTACTTTTGATTAAAGGCTTAGGAATCATATAAGTGTTTAGAGTTCTGTGACATTGGGAGACAAGGAACATCTCACTAAAAGGCAGCAGTCTGTAGGGAGAAGTAGGCATTATGCCTCCAAAATCGGCCCGCGGTGGTAAAAGCTGTGGTATGATTGATGAGAGCAGATTGGGAGCTTTATCTAAATCTGGAATCGACGCTAAAGCATCCTTTGAAGGTGCCATTGGCGATATACGTGCACAGGCTGGGGATAACAAGCTGGGTGTGAAAAAAAAATTCCTCAAATGTTTACAAAAGCTAAAAAGGACAGTCAGGAAGAAAATAGTGAGTGCTGTAATTCTGGTTGGGCTGGATAGCAGTGACACTGATGTTGAACAGACTAAAACACGTTCAAATCAGGAAAAAGGATCTGTAATAATGCCAGCACAGCCTGTCTCGGAGGTGTCACCGGAAGCAGGGTCTGACCCTGCGGTTGGGGACTCATAGTATTGTCAAGATACTCCCGTGCAGGACTCCACTTCGGGTCACGATGTTAAAAGTAGGAGTACACCAAAGTCTTTCAAGGAGTGAGATTAAGGGGGAAAAATACTATTCCCTTTCAGAGTCCTCAGACCTATCAGACAGGGATCAAGATGAGCAGGATGATGGGCAGAACGAGAAAGACTGGGGACCAGGTTCGGAATCTTTGGAAGGGTCGGCAATAAGTTTATGGAATCAATCAACGACATCAAACACGGAAGAGACAAATTTGGATACCACTATGTTGCAAAGCGGACTGATAAAACCAGCATAGGTGCCCCCATCGGGGATGGCTAAAAGCCTGATGTGGGAAATTTCCCTGGCACCCCAGTCTCGACCCCCGGCTACAGAACCAACAGATTTGGCCCTAGATAATGGCGGTGCAGCGGGGGGCCAGGAGGTTGATCAGACAGGAGAAATATCACTGGCTGCGATCTACCAATCCATCGTGAATCATAGACTTGAAACTCGAACTGAAAATCTTAAGACCCATGCCGCCTGCCGAAAACTCCAGAATTCAGTCAGAAAAATTGCAAAAACCTGCAATGAATTCACGGACAGAATGATTGAGGCAGAGGCGAGAATATCAACCTTAGAGGACGAGGTATCGGCACAGAAAACCACCCTTAATGCCATGACCAATAAGAGAGATGACACCCAGCTAAAAATCGTGGATTTGGAGATTCACCTACTCCGTAATAATTTAAGAGTGCTAGGTATTCCGGAAGGCTCTGAAGGGTCAGATGTGTGTAAGTTTGTAATAGATCTCTTTACTGAAGCTGTCCCCAAACTCACTATGTGGAACTGGTCTAGCGAGATCGAAAGGGCTCACAGATTCCCCTTTAGATTGGTGCCATCCAGGGGATCTCAATCAGAGATTAAGCCAAGGGCCACTCTGATCTCCCTAAATAACTTTCTAGGACTACAGGCCCTATACGATCTGGCACAACCAGATAAGAGGCGGCATGGAAAGTATGTTCAGTTTTTCGTTAGGCCTGACTTTTGTCATTATACGGTGGAGAAGAGGTGGTTATTGCGACAACTCATAACACCATTTCAGAACAAGGGGGCCCAGGCGTTTCTACTTAACCCTGCCACATTAAAAAGACGCCTGATGATTATATGGTTGGAGGGCATTGGCTTGAGACTATATTACGTGTAATTAAGCAACATCAATAACAACAGGGTATACCTTATCGGGGGTCAATCCCCATCACAAGAAGAGGGGAGACACCAAAGCGCAAGTCTCTCTCCACCATAATGGCCATAAGCCCTTTTGGGTATGGAGTGGGGAAGGGGTGGGGTGTGTGGCCAGCTGAGGTCAGGGGAGCACAGGATTGGGTGGAGGGGGTGAAGGTGGGATTAGTGCTAGGGGTAGGGGGTCAAGGGAGGGAGGTGACAAGAAGGGGAGAGGGTTTGGGGCAAGATAAGCAAAATAAAAAACAACAATCAGAGATGCCTATTTCTATTGGAAACTATCACACTGTGGTGCAAGAGTAACAATGGCCAGATAAGGGAAATAGCAGTATCAAATATGGATACATTTAGGATTTATTCATCTAATGTGGGCAGCTTAAATGACAGAAATAAATGGGAAAAGGTCTTTGAGATAATTAAAACACTGAACACAGACTTAAAATGTTTACAAGAAATGCATATACAATGGCGAAGCAGGAATCTTTTAGAGATCCGGGGTTATTCCCTAGCGGCATGTTCCTTTCAGCATACGATGATTAGAGGGGTCGCGAGCTATCTTAGACAGCAGGATGGGCCAGCAATACGATCAGCCGCTGACATGTGGGGTCGCTGGACAAAAGTGGAACTTGAAACCAATGGTTTCACATTTGTTAATGTCTATGGCTCTAACTTAGATGATGATAATATTTGGAGCGTATTGGAAGTGGAACTAACTAACTGGTCTCAGCGGTTGATAGTATGTGGTGATTTTAATCTACATCAGGACGTGATAAATGTCCAGACACAAATATATCTAGGAATGAAACCAAGGGTATATAGGGAAATTAGAGCATTTAAAGACACTCATGGTTTATGTGATGTCTGGGCAGAAAAACAGCGAACAGATCCTGGATTCATATATTTTTCCCATCGGCATAGGAAATTCATAGGGCTGGACTTTTTCCTTGCTTCTCATGTATTGATAGATAGTTTAGACATTATAAAACTGCCTCAATTATATTCTGATCACAACCCCTTGATATTTGAGGTCAAAGAGGTCAGTAAAGGTAGACAAAGGGTTCAATGGTCTTTTGAAAGGAAGCCGCTTCAGATGAAGAATTTAGTATTTTTATTAAACCGTGGGCGCAGGAATTTTTTGATTGCAATAGGTACAGTGCACCTTGCGAGATAGTCTGGGATACGTTTAAAGCTGCCCTGAGAGGCCAGATAATATGGTATGTAGCTCGTTGTCAAAAACAGCATGAAAATAAAATGGATCAATTAATTAACAACCTATCTAAATTAGAGGCAGAACATATCCAGATAATAAGTAAGAGAGGCCCGGAGTGTTTCATAGCTAAACATATGACCAAATTAGCTATAGCTAAATCAGAAATAAATGCATATTTCCATAACAAAATTGCCCAGATGTTCCAAGCGTATCGTGCGGAGCTTTGTGAATATGGGGAGGCCACTGGGTGACTCTTAGCATTAAGAACACAGCAGAAATCTGTTAGAAATAATATAGCTAAAATGAGGGAGAGTAATAATCAGTTAGTATCCGGACCACAAGAAATAATTGGGGTTTTCGAGGAATTCTATACTAAGGTTTATTGCTCAGAGGAAAGGTCATCGGAAGCAGATGAATATGACGAAAGAGTAGATGAACATCCTCTTTTAACACAATTAGATTCTGAGGCCGCCATAGAATTGGAAAGTGAAATACCCATAGAGGAAGTTCAGGAGGCACTGGCATCCCTTGCACTGGGGAAAGCTACAGGCCCTGATAAAATCCCCCTAGAGATGTATAGATTATTGCTGCCTCAAATACTTCTTATCATGCAAGATTTATTTGTTAGTATACAATATAGAGGGATCCCACCTGTCTCGTGGCGGGACACGGATGTGGTTGTTTTTCTGAAAAAAGGTAAAACTCCAGAAACTCCATCATCGTATCGCCAAATATCGGTTATGAATGCGCATACCATAGTGTACTCGAAAATAATGGCCACCTGACTACAAAAGACCATTGTTGCTCTTATATCACAATAGCAACATGGCTTTGTCCCTGACAGAGAGACCACAGACCATACACAGCGGGTTATTTCAATCTTGGACGTAACAGAGACGGATGACCTTGAAATGGCTGTGGTCCTCCTAGACGCGGAGAAGGCATTTGATCGTGTGGCCTGGCGAAACTTATGGAGATGCTTGGAAGATGAGGGATTTTATCCTGAATCGTAAAGGCTCTCCAGGCAAGGTATTTTAAACCACATGCCCAGATTCAAATTATGGGTCATACTTCTAGGAGGATAGAGATAGCCAGGAGGACGCTCCAAGGCTGTCCTTGCTCCCCTATTTTGTTTGCAAATTATTTAGATCCTTTTATCGACCACATTTTACATAATCAGTGGATTAAATTAGTCAAAATCCGAGATTATGAGACAAAAAGGTTGGCATACGCAGACGACATCGCGATCATTACAGCTGAACCCCAAACTGCTATTAAAGAAATTGAAAGTTTGGCATTCGAATTTGGAGAAAAATCTGGGTATTTTTTAAATATTAGTAAAACGCAAATTATTTGTTCTTTGAAATGCTCTTTTCTAGAGCCTCGTTTAGTTAAGATTGCAACCTATCTAGATGTAAAAAATAACAGTAGACGTTGGGGAACATTGGGCGATTAACATTAACCCAGTATTGCAAATAATAAATAATGACTTAAGACGCATTAATAAGCTACATTTAACAATTTTTGGTTGAATAAATGTAATGAAGATGAAGATCTTCCCCAAAATTCTATATCTCATTCAGGCAATACCACTAGAGATAGCTGCTACTAAAATACATAGAATCGAAGCAATGTTCTCCAAATTCATTTGGGGGTACGTTGAGCCTACAAATACCTGACGCTACCAAGGGTTCAGGGAGTATGGGGAGCCCCTAGTATACAGCTGTACTGTTGGGCTACGGCCCTGCAACAATTCGGGACACTTTATCATCTTCAAAGGGATGAGGTGGCACAATCTCAAATACCCACTATATATCAACTGGTGATGGGTAATAAAGCCATGGAACTGTTACAACAACAAACAGACACACTATATAAAACCCCCCAATATAAGTATATCCAGATGGTGGTAAAGATTTGGAAAAGAGTGGCAAAAAATTGTAAAATTATTAGATACTACACATACACTTCACTCTGGCATTCTGACATCTTGGCACCAACAATCTATGATGGAACAGCTAGGAAATGGGAATTGGTGGGGGTTACATTATTAGCAGATCTATATTCAAATACGGAAGGGAAATCTTTCTTAGAATTAGTTCAACAATTTGGTATACATGAATATTCTTGTTTTAAATATTACAAATCCGAAATAGAATTAGAGGGCTCCCTATAGATCTTATTGATATGAATCCAGTTCCTATATTGAAAATGATGAAAAACCCAGACAGTAAAATTATGGCTTTTTATAAAGAAATAATAGCAAAGATGCAAGATGATATAGATAAAACAGAATTTAAGTGGGCCCATAAGCTTGTGGACGAGGAAATAGATCTAGATATAGTGTTAGAGATTGGGAACAAGGTACTGATGGCTGCTAACCCCAAAGCCCAGCAATATAAAACTGTATATGATCTCTACTACACGCCAGAAAAATTATTTGGGTGGGGGAAGAGGCAAAACAATAAGTGCCCAAGATGTCAAATGGGCCCAGCGGATAGTATGCTTATGTTTTTCTCATGTGAAAGTTGAATCTGCTAAAAAAGGGTATTGAAAAATTCTGGTTTCAGTTATTTCATAGAGAAATCAAAATTACCTCAGTATTGATGGTGCTAGGCTTTGATGTTCGATTAAATTACTTTTTGAGGGAGCGGGATTTTGTATTTTTAACAATGGTGATAGTACGTTTATTGAAAGCCACAGTTTGGAAATATAGAGACTCACCTACATATTTCCAATGACTCTATAGGCTATTATATCTCGGTCGCCAGGAAATTGCTTTGTATAAATGTGAAGGGAAAAGGGATAGGAGGAAGGGCGAGAGTATATGGGAACCCCTTATAACATAGATGGAAGAAATGGGGCGGCAAGGGCTTGGGTAGTTGTGTTTATGTATATATTTCAGAAATAGGATCTGGCTTTTTTTTTTTTGCGAAAAAAAACGTGTCTCTATAAAGAATTTTATGGTTTGTGGCCAACAGGGAATGTAAAAGATGTGATACGATCTGTATGATATCTCTGATATTAATAAAAAAATGAAGAGAAGTGAAGGGTAATGGTTTGGGGATGAGTTGCATGTTGTGCACGTACTATATGGAGCTGCACTGTGCAGATGAGCTACTGATCTAAAGTGTTGTCATTGCGTGTTGAGCCAGGGGTTCTCCAGATTGTCCCATCCATTAATCTGAATGGTGAGCTATGTGGTGAAGTGGATTTGAGTATGTGGGATTCCTCTTCTTTAAAGGGGATGTGGCGACCATTGACCCTGTTTTCAGGAGTCCGCTCCCCACTATGCACAGCACCACCTATATGCCTGTGTCCTCTAGCTGCGGCTGCCAATGCAGGAAGCTTGAGGCCTGCCTCCACCCGCAGGCTACCAATTGAACCTCATCCCTGGTGGCCAGTGGTAGGCAGAAAGTTCTCTGCGCTCGTTATGCCCCTTTTTCTTCTGTCAGCCTTATTGTAATTGTGCCCTGATTCTGTATCTCTATTGTGTTAGTCGTTTTTTTGCCTTTAGTCCTACTTTTGCACTGTTATTTTGTTTTTCTCCGCAGCAACCACAGCACCGAATCTGCCCACATCGCTGCCACTGATGACATCAGGATCCTATTGGAAATTGGCAAAAGTGTGGCCTTCATCCTCCTGGACCTGTCAGCCGCCTTCAACACGGTCTGCCACCACACCCTACACACACGCCTCTACAACTCTGGGATCCGAGACAAAGCACTGGACTGGACACCTCCTTCCTCTCCGGCAGTACCCAGAGTGTCCGCCTTCCCCCCTTTCCGATCCGATGCCACTGAGATCATTTGCGGCGTACCCCAAGGATCATCCCTCAGCCTTACATTGTTCCACATCTACATGGTACCACTCACCCACATCGCCCGACTGCACAACCCCAACATCATCTCCTACCCCAACGACACCCAGCTGATCCTCTCCCTTACCAAGAACCTCCTCACCACCAAAACCAACCTCCAGGAAGGAATGAAAGCTGTTGCCGAGTGGATAAAGATCAGCTGCCTGAAGCTGAACTCAGACAAGACGGAAGTCCTCATCCTCGGCTCCACTTCCGTGGCATGGAACGAGTCCTCGTGGCCGACGTCCACTGACCATGCATGCAACCTAGGTTCATCCTCGACTCAACCCTCTCCATGACCAAGCAAGTCAACCCTGTCTCATCCTCCTGCTTCAACACCCTCTGCATGCTCCACAAGATCTACAGGTGGATCCCCACTGAAAGAAAAAGAACGATCATCCAAGCCCTCGTCAGCAACAGACTGGACTAAGGTAACACCCTCCACGCAGGAGCCTCAGCCAAACTCCTGGAACGACTACAAACCATACAGACCACCTCTGCACGCTTCATCCTCGACATCCCTCGCCGCAGCCACATCACACCCCTCCTAAAAGACCTGTACTGGCTTCCCATCAATAAAAGGATCACCTTCAAGCTCCTCGCCCGTGCTCACATAGCACTCCATAACACTGGTCCGACATACCTCAACAGATGACTCACCTTCCACACTCCGAACTGCCAGCTCCGCGCCGCCGACAACGCCCTCGCCATCGTCCCCCACATCTGAAGAGCGACCACCAGCGGCAGATCGTTCTCCCACCTCACCACCAAAACGTTGAACACCCCCCCATCCTCCTATGGCAGACCCAGGAACCTACTTACCTTCAGGAAGCTACTCAAGACCTGGCTATTCGAGCAGTAGCAACACCTCTTCCCCCAGCACCTTGAGACCCTCACGGGTGAGTAATGCGCTAAACAAATATATTGATTGACTGATTGATGGATTGATTGATTGATCGGCCTTTCTACATAACATGACGGATTCCACCCATTCCAATATACACGAAAAGCGTTGGGTGGCGACCAGCCTAGTGATGGCAAGCTCTGCATACTTTGCCACTGGAGGAAGATGACAGTGATGACAAGTCGTGAGGGGCTAGAAGTGGTAAAACTGACGAATGTGAGCAGTATATCTACGAATGTCTGACAAAATATTGAAATCAAAAATATCGAAATACAAAAATATCGGAACAAAAATATCGAAGTCAAAAATATAGGAATCCTATCCCTAACAAGGTAAGTGCAAAAATATCGAAAAAATAATATCGTAGTACAAAAATATCGAAATTAAAAATATCGTTTTTTTAAATGTATTAATAATAATGTAAAAATAATTATAAAATACATATAATGTTACAAATATTAAATAAAAATATTAAAACATAATTAAAAAATTAAAACTAATACATATACATTTAAAATAAATTAAAAACGTAATAATTTAATGTAATTTTATATTTTTTAATTTCATTTAATTGATTTAATTTAAATTTATTTTATTTTTACCCTGTATGACTGTACCCCAAAAACCCAAAACTGACCCTGAACCCTAAAAATACCCCTTTACCCAAAAACCCAAACTGACCCTGAACCCTAAAAATATCCCTGTACCCCAAAAACCCAAACCTGACCCTAAACCCTAAAAATACCACTTTACCCAAAAACTGAAAACTGACCCTGAACCCTAAAAATACCCCTTTACCCAAAAACTGAAAACTGACCCTAAACCCTAAAAATACCCCTTTACCCAAAAACTGAAAACTGACCCTGAACCCTAAAAATACCCCTTTACCCATGAACTGAAAACTGACCCTGAACCCTACAAATACCCCTTTACCCAAAAACTGAAAACTGACCCTGAACCCTAAAAATACCCCTTTACCCATGAACTGAAAACTGACCCTGAACCCTAAAAATAACCCTCTACCCATGAACTGAAAACTGACCCTGAACCCTAAAAATACCCCTGTACCCAAAATTAATTAATATTATTTAATTACCAATTAATTATTAATTAACAATAACAATAAAGTAAATATATTAGCACATTTGCTGTAATGAATTTAATTTAATAATTAATATTATTTTGCCCAATTAATTAATTAAGAATAACAATAAATTATATATAAAAAATCACTATCATTAATGTAATAAAATAAATAATAATAATTAATTACCAACTAATTAATAATTATAAATATGTAAAAAATTATAATCATTAAATAACTAATTAATAGAAATTAATTACCAATTAATTATTAATTAAAATATGTACAAACATATATCAATTAATTAATTATTATTAAATTACTTCCCACCCTATTCCCCTATAAACCCATAACCCGCTACAGAACATATTTATCAATTAATCATTTAATTAAAAATAATTAAAAATTAATTCTCAAATAATTAATTAATACTTCCTACTAATTAATAATTAATTTAACATAATTAAATTACTTCCCACCCTATTCCCCTATAAACCCACAACCCGCTACAGTAGTAAAAGACAATATTTAATTAAATTACATTAAAAATAAATAATAAAACATAATAAATACAATATAATATACACTAAATGTATTTAAAAATTGATATTAGTAACATCAAAGTTATTAATTTCGATATTGTTAACATCGATATTTACAACTTCGATATTACTGATATCATACCAATATCGATATTTAGACTGTCGATATTACTTACCTTCGATATTTTTGTATATCGATATTTAAACTTCGATATTTTGGTATATCGATATTTAAAACTCGATATTTTGTCTGTGTACCATATCGACAAAACAAAGGATCAAATGAGTATGGACCTTATAATATGGGCCCCTTTTCTCCACTATGGGGCCGATTATGATGGCGGACGGACTTGCGTCCGTCCGCCACCACTGAGTTGGAGGGACCGTCTGCATGGGCAGCGGCGGTCCCTCCATGACAATTAGGATGTGACCGCCACCCTGGCGGTCACATCCTGTATTTTATTACATTGCGGCGGGTGCTGCTTGAAGCGGCACCCGCCGCAATGTAAAAAATGACAACAGTGCATTTGCATGCACAAAGCGGCAGGCACCTTGCGGTGCCTGCCGCTTCGTGCACGCAAATGAAGGGGGGTACCATAGGTACCCCCATGTGCACCCTCCACCGCCCCTTCACCTAGGGGGCCCGCAACGGGCCCCCGCAGTGAAGAACCGTATGCTTTTCCACGGCGGAAAAGCCGCAGTGGAAAAGCATAGTATTTCAGATATCCTAATATGCCTGGCGGTGTCTGATAGACACCGCCAGACATGTTAGTGCTTTTCCGCCGCGGTCGGAAGGCGACTGCGGCGGAAAAGCTGCGGACATAAAAGCAGACCCACCAGCCATCCTAATTTGGCGGTGGGTCTGTGGAGGCTCCGCAGCGGAGTTCCCGCATCCTCCGGGCCGGCGGTGGCTTCCGCCGGCCCGGAGGATGCGGGAACTCCGCAATCATAATTAGCCCCTTAGTGTGAAGAGCGGTACAGGTCAAGAGAGCATGATTACTAAGATATTGTTAACTGTGCCAGGCCTTCACAACTGGGGTGGAGGTATGGACCATGACCTCCAGCAGCATACACCCACTTATCGGAGTTTCTGTACAGCCAGCTTATACCTCTCATTTCCACCAGTACACCTTTGGACACAAAGAAACATCTCTTGTACAGAAACATCCCGTTGGTAACTAATCAGCTGACTTCATTATGACAATATTTGCAATTGCAGGAAAGGGATGTCATCAGTACTATGGAAAAATTCTCTATGCTGGGATCAACAAAAACCCACCAGAAAGCTGCAGACCATTCAGAACTTGACGGCCAGTATCATTCTCATCCTAACACTTACATCACACCACACCTGAGGGAGCTTTAATGGCTCCCCATTCATAAACAGGCACAATTATAACTAGTCAACCTACACTTTTAAAGCACTACATAAAATAGGACCAGTATACCTCAACAATTGTGTCTGCTTTCACAAATCTTCCAGCTATTTGTTCATACTCCTGTTTGCACACATCCCATGCATAAAGAAGATCCAACAGTTGACCTTCTCCTTCCTCGCCCCTAAAGCTTTCAATTGCCTACTGCTACACATAATACTCTCCACCACACTTTTTGAATTCCACAAGAAGACCTGACTTTTCCAGTAGTCCCATTGTACCCTAGGCTTACACCCACTCAGCATCAGAATACCTTCCCAGGTGATACTGTTCTCAACAAATCTGCATAATATACAAACATACGTAATCCAGTGTTAGCATGTGGTTGCTGAATCCATGTTCTTTGATTTCAAGGTTTTTCTTTGCACCAGTAGGTAGGGTTGTGGGATGTGTATACTCTTGTGGTTTTCAGTGCAATGATGCACTTATATTTTAAAAACAAGGAGGTATCCTCCACCCACAGGGTGGCACCAGGATAAAAGTGGCATCTTTATAATTTATCATCAGAACGCTCCTGTTTGAGCTACAGGGACACAACAAGCTTCCAGAGAGCACCCAGCTGACCAGCACCAACTTGACCTGCCTGGGCTAGTGTGGGCCCTGGTGCTGGCCTCTGCTGGCCTCTGCTGGAGTGAGTGCCGACCCCAAGAGGTGCCCCATGGTCTGGACCCTTGGCCCTCATCAGAGTGTACTTCTCCTGTCAAAAAAACACAAGTATTGGCTCCAATTGAAGTACTGGAAGATATCATTTTAATTGAAAGTTACTCTATTTTTATAACTTCGTTAGATGTTTATTATGCAGGGTTTTCTTTATATTGCTGTTTTAATACTACCTAAATGTTTTAGACACTACGCCTTACTGTGTTTGTGCCCGGCTACTAGAGGGATATGCACAGTTTTATTTAGTGATGCCCGAACTGTTCTTTCTATGTGGTGTCCTCCACAATAACCTGGATCATCATCATCTTCCGGTCTTCCAAGGCTTTCAGGAGGTTACCTCTTTCCTCCTCTCTTGTGGTGGGTCTCAGTCAGGTTCCAAGAACGGGATTGCATTTTCTTTTCCTTGCTGTGGATAAGTCTCATGCGTCCAATGGAAGCGCTGCACAACAAGAACTTTCCTGCAGCAAGCCCAACTTTCTGCACTTATCTTACTTCTAAAAGACCAGTTGTAGGCTTTGCTGCCTGCTGTTGACTTTCCTGTTAGGAATCAATTTCAGACTCACTGCAAGTATATTATGCCCATACGAACCCTATGGAGGCAGGGTAGGTAATCAAATACAATAATTAACTAATTTCTGCCCTAGGGGAATCCTACATAGGGTGGGGCAGGCACAAACATGAAAAATTAATTAAATAATTCGTGTTGTCTCTCCATGGTCAATTGGATTCTTATGGGAGGTGAAGGGACACACAAAATTCAAATAAAGGAATTAAATAACTGCTGGTATAACTCCTGCTCCACAGGCACACTATGGCAGGTGGAGGGAGCCAACAATTAAAATAACTAAATAATTTCTGGGTCTCCCAAAGGCCCAGGGGGCCCTGTGGGAGGCAGGAGAGAACATGCAAAGACTGAATAAATGAATCAAAAACAACAACCGTGTACTGCAATCAGTAACAAGCACAAATAATTATATCAGGTAAAAAACAAATCATTGATGTCATGGGCATTTTGTAGAAAATGTTCCAAAAAATGCCTTTTAAAAGTGGAATAAAAGGATGCTGGCTGGCCCATCACAGCATGACCAGCAAAGAAGGAGGCATGGAACACAAAGTCAAAAGCTCACCAGCTCCACAAAATGGTGGTTGCTGCATGGCTAGCATGGCTAGCAAAGAAGGAGATAAAAAAGATTGCCGACAAAAGTGCCACCACACACACATAAACACTGGCTACACAAAACGGCCAGCACTGCATGGCTACCAATGAAAAAGGCATGGAGTGCAAATAACAAAATAAATGATGACCTATGACAAACACACACATTGGCTACACAAAATGTCCCCTGCCACATGGCGAAAAAAGCAGGAGGCATGAAGAACAAACCCTTTCTCCCTTACCCAAAATGTGCCTGTGTCCATACATATGGCTGCACCACCACCAGCAAAAAAAAGCATAGTCAGAAAAGAACATTAAATATATTTTAAAGAAGCCCCAACCACAAAGGCCAAAGGCAAGATTGATTACTGCCCCAAAATACTTTAGAATGTAAAACACAATATCAACCAAATCACACCTACACAAACTCACAAAAAGTAGAAGACAAACACATGGATACAAAGGTAATTGAGGACACATAAACATGTTGTGCTATATGGGCCTGTATGTGAGGAGCCAACCACACCCAAGCCACCAACAGGCACATACAGACGAAAAACACCTGCATTTAGCATTCTATCGAAGGCCCTAAATGATTAAAACACACCCACAGCAAAGGAGAAGTGTGAATGTATAAAATGGAAAACAAATACACACAAGGCCTATTGCAGGGAAGGCTAGGTGCCAAACAGTAAAACAACAATATTGTCAAATAATTAACAGATCTGTTCAAAATTCACAAAAGATAAAAAAGAAAGTGAATACAATAAACCCATGCCTCCACCATCCTAAAAATGTGTAAATATTATTGTTTAAAAACGTTATCCTACAAGGACCCCTACTCCAAACTCTTGGCTTTCCAACAAGAAGTACACAACACAATGGGGCAAAATAGGAGTGCCTGTTCTCCTTCAAACAACAAAGGTTTTGCAAAGCAAAGCACACAACATACTTGATTTTGTCCAAACAGTAAAGAATGTAAGGGTGTGTATGCAACATGCATTTAAGATAAAAGAGAGATCCCTCTAAAATCAAAATTCAAAATGACGAAAGACTTGAAACAGCAGGGGGAAGTGTCATCAGGACAGGAAGAGGAAGTCGGCACTGTAGGTAGAGTGGACTCCCAGTCTGTACATAACTTTTTCCCTGTTAAATGCATTATTGAGTAGATTTTGCAGTTGCTTCCTATAAATCAATTACCATTCACATTTGGAATTGCAGATTAATGCTAAAAAGTAACACAAAATGTCTGCTCAGGTAAAACATTCCTTGTTAAAGAACTGTCACTCGCAAAAAGATGCAGCTGGCTTTAATTCCGATCATGTTGGTGGATGCGTGTGACGGTGGCGAGGAAGCGATAACAGCATTCATGCAAGGTATATTTATGCATAGTTTCTTCCCTTTTTAGTTGTCACAGGATAAACCAACATTTAAAACTGCTCCTTTATAGTGTACTAGCAGCCCGTCCCGACGTTGTCCAGGTATGAATTGCTGCCGGCCAGTCGAATATTGTTTTGTAGGATTTAGTTTTGATAGCATTTCTTATCTGTGACAAGCCTGTGAAACGCTCCGATTCACAGTGCACTGCTGATTAAGCATGGGCGAATTTTGTGAATCTGGCGTTCGCGAATCTTGTGAATTTGCGAACTCGCAATCCGCAAAATCTGCGAATTCTCTCAAATTTGCTGATTTTTTTTGTGTTTGCAAGGGTTTCTGCCAGTTCGCGAGGGTTTGGTACTAGTTCGCAATTGCAAACTTACTTGTCAGCTCGCAACGGTCGCGACTATGTTGGTTCTACGTCTGGTTCATCATCACAGCCTCCCAGCACCCTCTGTTTCACCACTGCCACCCTCTCTTTCACCCATGCTACCCTCTGTTACATCAATGCCACCCTCTGGTTCATCATCACTGTAGATTATGGGGGGGAAAAGCAAGCACACCTGCCCTGCTTCAACTGACATGAATTAATTTGGGGTTAGTTTATTAATGTGTCACTGTTTTAAAATCCAGGTCCGACACCTGATCCATATCAGTAATTTGCTTTCTGTTGGAGTGCAATTTTTTTTCCAGGACCTTTGTGGCCTACTTCTAGCTATTCTATGAGCCTGCTGTGAGGGTCAGAGCAGGGTCATACAATTGTTGCAACTAGCAACTGAACTCTAGAGGGGCCCCAGTCAGGAAGCACTACAGTGAATTGTTACTAATGATGAGTTGGAACTCTTGCACCTGCCGAGTGCTTTCAGTTTTGCAAAACTCGTTTTTCTGCAATTTTGCGGGATTCGCGGGGCGCGAACATGCGCGAGATCGGATTCGGCACCCGCGAATTTGTGCGAATATGCGATTTCTTTTTTGCGGCGTGTTAGTTCGCAAGGTTTTGTGCGTTTTCGCGAGCCGCTTGTAGCGCAAGGCGCGAAGTTTCCCTCGCGGTCGTTCAAGGGCGCGGCCATCTTGTTTGCATGACGTATTTCCATTTCTGGGCGCGAAGTGTAATCTCGCAAAGTGTTCGGCTCGCAAGTACAATTTCGCGAGTGTTCGCGAGGAACATCTCGCGCGAACTTACCCGCGCGGTCGTGAACGGGCGCGGCCATCTTGTTTCTCATTCAATGCTATGGTTCTGGGCATGCTTCTTGTATCCTCTCTAAATCTGTGCCATCCTTTGCTTGTTTGAAGTTTTTTTTTATCTATTTGACCTATTATCTATCCCTCTATTTTTCTAGCCCTATATTTTTGTGTTTACTGCTACTTTTGGTTAATTTTAAACTACTTTTTTGAACTCTTTTCTTTTCTTTTCTTCTCTTCCCTATTCTATTTTCTTTATTCCTTTCCACCCAGACCATGGTGAAGGGAGCCGGGAAGCATCCCGAGAAGGGGAAGGGTCCCGCACCCCGTGCCCGGCTCCCGTGCGGCGTTTGAGGGGGGAGACAGTCGCACCCCGGGAGATTTTCAGCCCGGAGGAAGTGGGCGCACTAGTGTTCTATGTACAGCGCCACCTCCCCAGGACCATAATGGCAGGCGGCAAGATCGGAGGCGGGTACGGGATGCGGGATCGCCGGAAGAGGTGGGATAAGGTGTGCTGGGCCATGTACCACCACTCTCGTTTCCGGCGCACCTACAACCAGGCCACCCACCGCTGGACGGATGTCCTGACCCGTGAACGAGATCTGCTCGACCTGCCTGAGATCCCCGGGCTCGGTGAGTTGTAGTAGTAGCTATTTCTTTACTACTCTGTTTTCTACTGCTGTGTTATTATATTGCAATTTTTTTTTTTACCAAGAGCAATAATGCTGCTCATTACATTGTAGATATATTATATTTCAAAATCTTCTGTGCATTTCAGGTGCACTGCTCTCCTTCTCAGTAGTGTTGCTACTATGCTTATTTGTTTCCGATTTTGTGTTCATTTCATTGGCCTGTGAAATTATGTATGAGTGTAGTTTAAAGAACTGCGCAATGCTACACACTAAGGTTCAGATGTTTAATTACCGGCGCATCCCTGCAAAGTAGCAGGGATGCGCCAGTAATTGTGCGCCACGCCGCCATCACCCATGGTGCGCCGTATTTACTGGACCGGTACAGTAACGCAAGTCTGTCTCACTCACCATGGTGTGCGTCTGTTTTTCTCAGGTGCAAGTTCACTGCGCTGGCATTATGCCGGCTTGCATAAGATAACGTACCAATTTTCCTAAACAAGAGAGAAGAAGAAGAATAAGACTGGTGTACTGTCATAGTCGACTGTAATGGAAGTCCATAGTGCTCGTAGAATTTGTTCCTTAAACTCCCACTAATGTTAGAGCAAGGATGGAGAAGTCGGAGGTTACATAGATACTGTCCTCTATAGTTATGTACTGTGCTTTCAATTTGCTACTTGTACTGTGACAACTTTCTGCTCAATCATTTTGTGTTAATCTTAAGGAGCATTGGTTACAGACTATGTCTTTCTTTCTTCATGTAGTTGCTCCTTCCAAATCCAAGAGACCATCAAGGAGGAAGGAGCTGGCTCGAATGGCCCGGCAACGGAGGCTGGATGCCACTGTCGCTGAATATCGGCGGCTGGTGGCCCTGGAGGAGGAGGAGACGCAGTCTGGTAATACAACAACGTCCACTGGGACAGCTGCATCCTCTACCGTGCAGGCTGCCAGCCAGCGCAGTGCTCCAGCGGTACGGAGCCGGGCTACCAAAGCCAAACGCCACCGCCGAGCAGTAAAGACAGCAGCTGCCCCCCACAGGATTTGCAAGGCACGCCGGCGCCGCTTATCCCTCAGACTGTCCTACCTGGAGCAGGAGGTCCTGAACTATAAGAACTTGGTGGAGGGCCTCCGCTTTGAACATGCCACCCTCAGCAAGGAGCATGATGCCCTGGCTGCTAAAGTCAAAAGCACCCTGCCATAGTGTCCCTTGCCCCTTTTTTAGAGACTTTTGGGGAGTGGGAATTGGGAGTTGGGTTTTTGGGGACTTTTGAAGGACAATCGTTGGGGTTAGGGAGGGTCATGCGGGAGATTATTTTGTTAGGGCTATAAAGATATACTTTTTGAAACTTTATCTGACCATACCTGTTTTTTACTGCTTTTGAGTCTGGTGGGTGGGGGTTTAACAGTAAGTTTGTTTTCCTGAATAGTCCTAGGACTTTAGTAGTACTACCGTCAATCTCTCGTCTCGCCTAATACTCCATTATACTACCTCCAACCAAACGCTTATCTTACCTGTAATTTCTGTTTGAAAGTAGGGCTAGGCCCAGGGCTGGCTCCACGGGAAATGGCGATTAAGGTTGCAATCCAGGGCGGCTGAAATTTCCTCCTCCTTGTGGTGGTACTAGTGGTGTGACACAGTGGCAGTTGCATGGCTATGGAAAAAAAGAAAATGAAACCTGGTTTGTCCTTACTGTATCATTACAACGGTACGATAGAGAATATAGCAGGTGACAGTACACTAGACTACAACAGTGCCACAATGTAGCCTAACAAATGGTAAAGTATTTATAGTATAACTTGTACCTGCGTAGGATTTCTTTGACATTGGCTAATACTACAAGAAATAGTACTGAAGCTGAGTAAGTCTAGAATATATCCTCAAATTCCTTCACCAGCCTGTTGCTATGACCTTATCCTCCCCAGCAAGTGTGTGGAATTATTGATGTCAGTTAGTCACACATCAAGCAAAACCACACAACCCAGGGGAAGAGGGTTAGGGTTTGTAAAATGGATAGGAATGGGGGTTTCTTTTTGGGTAGGTTTTGTTGAGAGAAAAAAAAAGCACAGCATGGACAAACAATAATTAAACATAAAGAAATTTTTGGGTACAAAGCTAACCATAAATCTTTTACGTCACATAAAGGAAGTGCATGCACTACTGAATGCATTGTTACAGAAAAGTAAGTAGTACTTTCGACAACCGTGAATGCCAGAATGCGACAGTACAGGGCTACATTAAATTAGGTTAAAAGAATAGCCGAAGTAAAACCTATAGAATGGATGTAGGGATCAATTTAGAAGCAGAGAGAGATCCAAGAAATGCAGTCACACACACTCATTGAATAAAAGAATGGATACTGTATCTGTATTGTTGTAGTTGTCCTGTTGAATTTGGTAAGTAAGTTGCATGCAGCAAACAATTCCTCTTATTAGCGGCACTCCTCCATTCCAGCTGACGCTTTGTCCATCAATGTTGGTGACCAGAAGACACCCTGTACACTGCCTGCCTGGCAGATACTGAATTGCGGTTCGCTAATGTGAAACCTGACTCCATCCTTTTTTCCCCATTGCAGACTGAAACCCGGCCTGTAATTATTGAACGACAAACAGCACTGATAAATAAATATAAGGTATGTACGCTGTGTAGTGCAAAAACTCACACTTTGATTTTCCTAATAGACAGTACAACATTTTTGAAAGTGCGTACTCTGTCTGAGTCACCTTTTCAAGGATAAATAAGTATGGGCGAATTAATGTAGCAGATCTTTCCCCTCAAGCTAGGTGTACTGTAAACTGTGTTTTAGAACAAAATTAGACCTTCCCAGCAGTGCTTCCACCCAGACCCTTACTAAAGCCAGTTGCAAAAATGTAGAAGACCCCCAATCAGATCTCAAAAAACGAGGCCTAGCAGAAAACTGGCGACAAAACATACTTCGAAAGTAAAAGTAGGCCCACATACCCCCTTACCCACCGTGGATTGTGTTCAAACCACTTGCAAGCAAGCAAAAGTATCCATAGCCAACATCACTCCAAGACTCGAAAACCCCCCCACCCAAACACATGCAATAAAAATACTGCTAACCCTAACAAGCCATAAGTTAAGAATAGTGGCAGAGGCTTTCTTTAACTATGCCAAATCCCCCCTTTCCCACCATGGATTTTCTTCAAATGACTTGCAACCAAAATTACACATTCTCACGAGTGCTCTAAGACCCCAGAACTCAGTTGCAAAAATCTAGAACACCCCAAAACACATGCAATCCTGCTGCTAGGGCTAACCCTAACGAACCCTAAGTTACAAAAAGTGCCAAAAGGCTTTTCCCTATGGATTTTGTCCCAACCACTTCTATCTGGTATTAGACCTTCCAAGGAATGCCCCAAGACCCGCCAACCCACCCGCCAAAAAGCACAATACCCCCAAAAAGCCCAAAAGCAAAATCTCATACTTACAATATTTCTCAGCCTTCGGTCCAAACGCGCTGTGTAGCTAGGCCATAACTCCAGTTTACCACCACGGATTTCCTGAAAAGCAAATGCAATCAAGATTAGAGTGTCCCAGCAGTGCTCCCAGACCCCGAAACTCACCCACAAACTGCCGGAACCCCCCCAAAGAGCACCTCAAAGGCAAGCAAGTCAGCAAAAACACAAAAAAAATTCCGCCTCCGATTTGGTCCAAACCACTTTTATATGGTATTAGAGCTTCCCAGCAATGGCCCCAGAGCCGTCAACCCAGGAGAAAACGAGTAGAATACCCCCAAACAGCCAAAGAGCAAAAGTACAAAAATGGGGACTTAGTCATTTTTTTGCCAATTTCCCAAATCACTCCGCGCGCGCTCTGCAGCTATGCCCTAACTCCCCTCTGCCACCATGGATTTGCTTCAAACCTCTTGCAAAGTAAAGTATCCATAGCCGGCAGTGCTCCCAGACCCCGAAACCCACCCACAAACACCAGGAAGCCCCCCAAACAGGCCCCCGAAAACGCTACATTGAGCAAAATGTCAGAAATAGCAACAACAAAAAATCAGCGTGGATTTTGTCCCAACCACTTCTATCCGGTATTAGACCTTCCCAGGAATGCCCCAAGACCCGCCAACCCACCCACCAAAAAGCACAACACCCCCAAACAGCCCAAAAGCAAAATCTCATACTTACAATATTTCCCGGCCTTCGGTCCAAACGCGCTGTGTAGCTAGGCCATAACTCCAGTTTACAACCACGGATTTCCTGAAAAGCAAATGCAATTAAGATTAGAGTGTCCCAGCAGTGCTCCCAGACCCCAAAACCCACCCACAAACACCAGGAAGCCCCCCAAGCAGGCCCCCGAAAATGCTACATTGAGCAAAATGTAAGAAATAGCAACAACAAAAAATCAGCGTGGATTTTGTCCCAACCACTTCTATCCGGTATTAGACCTTCCCAGGAATGCCCCAAGACCCGACAAACCACCCACCAAAAAGCACAACACCCCCAAACAGCCCAAAAGCAAAATCTCATACTTACAATATTTCTCGGCCTTCGATCCAAACGCGCTGTGTAGCTAGGCCATAACTCCAGTTTACCACCATGGATTTCCTGAAAAGCAAATGCAATCAAGATTAGAGTGTCCCAGCAGTGCTCCCAGGCCCCGAAACTCACCCACAAACAGCCGGAACCCCCCCCAAGAGCACCTCAAAGGCAAGCAAGTCAGGAAAAACACAAAAAAATGTCCGCCTCCGATTTGGTCCAAACCACTTTTATCCGGTATTAGAGCTTCCCAGCAATGGCCCCAGAGCCGTCAACTCACCCGCAAAGAAGTAGAACACCCCCACAAGTGCTGAGTCTTTCTTCATTGGGCGTAAACCAGCCCTCTGCTTTGATGAAAATAGGAGTCTGGAGGAGGAGGATAGAGGAGCATGTTCTTCTGAACTTGTGAACCTGAGGCATTGCAGAGTGCGGCACCTTCAAATCAATAAGCAAACAAGTGAAGACAGTTCTGCTGATGGGCTTGTTTTTGGAATTAGGTGATTAAAGTTTGAATTATATTAACTGTGCACAACAAAGAACGACAGACACACAGGAATAAAAGTGAATAAGGACAAAAAAGAAAGTTATTGATTCATTGTCTCATTTTCAGGGCTCGGTGTCACGGTCCACGAATAAGAATAAGGCTTCGTCATCATACTCTGTGAATTCAGGCAGGGTGAGCTCAGTGTCACCTGACAGAGAAGAAATTCCCTCATCTATGTTGCTGTCCACCTCGTCTTCATCCGGCGTGCTTTCTCGTACTCTGTAATCTGGTGGTATGAGGAGCTGATTCATCTTGATCATTGTTAACCTCTCCACATTTTTGGGCGAGAGGCGGCTCCGTTTGGAAGTTACAATGCCACCAGCAGCACAGAAAACACGTTCAGAAGAAACGCTTGCGAGTGGGCAAGACAAGTAGTTTAAAGCCAGGTTGGAGAGCTGTGGCCACAATTCTTTTTTCCCATGCCAATACGCCAATGGGTCAGCATTAACATAGACCTCTGTTGAGTCATTCAGATAGTCCTTCACCATCGACTCAAGGTGCTCCTCCAAGGTTCCTCCACTTTGCTTAGCTGTTGCTGTGACCTTTTGAGAACCAAACCCAAGCCGAGCTAGCCAATCCTCTTCAGCCTCCAATGTTACTGTTTTGTCTGGTGGTGCAGATGATCCGGTTGCCGGTGTCTTTAACGGCTGAGAGGTCACTTGTGCCGCAGCCACAGGTGCAGAAGTGGATAGTTTTGACCTGGGATGGCCTGCTGATGCTGATGTACTGCCACTTCCTTCAATTTTCTGCCGTTCTCTTTCAAACCTCTTGGCTGAGGAGGCTAGCCACTGTTTATACTTTGTAACATCTTCATCAGCAAAAGGAAAGAATGCTTGGCCTGCCAGCGCCTTTTTGTAGCGTGGATCCAGAATAGTAGCACAAATGTAATGCTGGTTTGAGTGGATCATTTTAAGACGTTCATCACCTTGTAGGCGCTCTAATAATTTCCCCGCAAAAAACAAAAGGGTCTTGGTTTTTTTCATCTTTTTGAAACACAGAACACACCTCCTTCAGTTGGTGCTCCAGCATGTACAACAATGGGATAGCTTTTCCCAAATTACAGTCCTCCTTGCTGACTGCACGCGTGAAGAACTCAAAAGGACGAAGCATGCGTGTCAGGCTTTTAACTATGTCCCATTGCACCACACCCATCCTCAGGTCCTCCTTCTGAGCTGTACCCTGTGTTAAGAAATAGTGATCGAGTACCGTATACTGCTCTTACAGACGCTCAAGAATGTAGAAGGTTGAGTTCCAACGTGTTGCCATCTCCTGGATGAGTGCTTTCACTGGCATTCGACGTTCATATAGCAGGCTCCTCAGATGCTTCCGGGCCTTAAAGAATGGCTGAAATGGTTGCACATTTTTCGGCAGGTGTCCACTACCCTGTACGCTGCACTGTCTTTATCATGTAAGAATTTTTTGACAACCAGGTTTTTATACAGTGCGCCAAACACGGCACTCTGAAATATTCACCCAGCTCCATGGCCTTAACTACATTGGCGCCATTATCCGTGGAAACATAACTAATCTGGCGTTTTTGGGGGGAAAGCCAGTCAAGGACCTTTGTGTTAAACTCATCCAAAATGTTTTCTGCTGTGTGACGTTTCTCCAAACCAAACATGCCTAGTGTTGCATGTTTCCGAGCAGCTTTAAAAACTCGGGCCCTTATTTATGAGGCCTAGCGTCAGTTTTGCGCCGCCGGTGCGTCACTTTTTGTGACGCACCAGCGGCGTACCAAATGCGCCTTGTTGCGCCATATTTAAAAAGTGACGCATCTAGGTAGATGCGTCACTTTTTAAACCCCTGCGCCACATTATACCTGCGTCAGGTATAATGTATGCAGAGGGGGCGTTCCCCCGCAAAAAGCCTCGTAATAGTGACGCAGTGAAATCTATGAGATTTCACTGCGTCACTTTTAGGATGCTGTTGCGTCAAAATCTTGCGCCTGCCTCACAGCAGGCGTAAGACTGACGCAAGCCCTTTCACATGGGGCTTTCCCCATGTGAAAGGACGCATTGCTGGAGTTGCGTCACTTTTGTGACACACTCCAGCAATGCGTCACTTTTGCGCTTACAGGTGCGTCAGAAATACTGACGTATCTGTAAGTCCTTGCGACATGATGCGTCATACATTAAATATGACGCATCATTGGTGTCGCAAGGAGTGCGCAGTGAAAAGTGACGCATCGCTGTTTTCACGCAGCGATGCGTCACTTTTCATAAATGAGGCCCCTGGTCCGGGTCAACACCTGCGTTTAGCTTTGCTTTAACCCCTGAAAAAGAGACCCAGTGTGCAGTGATGCACATGTAATCAGCGCCTGCGCCACTGGTCCACATGTCTGTTGTCAGATGTATAGTGTGAACAGCACTCTTTTGCAAAGCTGCCCCAATCACCTCCAGAACATCTTCATGTAGTGCTGGAACCGCAACTCGGGCAAAATAGAACCGGCTAGGAACCTTCCATTTAGGGCAGAGCGCTGCCACTAATTCTAGAAAACCAACCCCTTCTACAAAAGAAAGGTCCAGAGCTAGCATTTTAGCCAGCTTAGTGTTATACAGACGCGTCAGTGGGTGGTTGCATTCATATTGCGCTTCTGTAAACAACATCTTTTTAATGTTGCCCTGGACCAAGCATTTACGGGATAATGATGATGATGATGATATCTTCGACCCAGTTACGCTCGCTGATGAACTTTTTCACATTGGTGTCTCACTCTCTCCCACACTCTTAGTGTGGCTCACATGGGGTGTGCTGCTGACAGGGGTACTGGGTGTAAGAGAAGTGTTTCACACGTCTTCTTCCTCCTCGTCATCATCAGATGAAACAGCATTACGTGCAATTCGGGCTTCCTTGATCGACTGTAGGTGCGCAAACCATTTGACAGCGTGCTTTCTTTCAAGATGACCTCTCTGGCCTCCGGTACCATAGTTGGAACCAAACTTACCACGACTAACTGCCAACTTACAAATGCTACAAATGGCAAAGTTTTCCTTTTTTGGGCAAATACTAAAGAAGTCCCAAACTGCGGACTTGAAATGTCTTTAGGGGCCGGAGGAGGCGGCGATACTGGTGGTGGTGGTCCTGCTGCTAATGCCAGATGAAGTGGAAAATGTGGATTGCCGAACTTCAGTACGTTTTGCACTTTCACCACCACTAATTGAGGTCGAGGTGGATGGAGGTCCCTTCTGGCGACTAAGAAATATGGAAGCGGTAGGTGTTGGTGTACTAGTTAACTCCAATGATTGTGGTATTTCTTCCATTGCCTCCTCATCGACAACATCATCACGCTCAGCAGCTTCTCGGGCTAGGGTCAATATGACTTTTTGCTGCATGCCCGCTGGGGCTGCAGTGACCTTTATGATGACTGCCTCGTCGTCGTGAGAGGCTTCATCAGCAGCAGTATCCGTCACTTCTTGTTGAGCCTCATCACACTCCATAGCTATGAGTTTTTCGACGACCTTCCTTTTACGCTTAGGTACCTTTGTCAGATCATGGTGTGCCTCACTCTCAGACGGCAGATGTGCTGCTTCCCAATTGGGATCTGTATCATCAGAAGGAGGTGGGCTTGAAGAAGATGTAGACAACACCCCAAAAAATCGAATAACAAAGAAAAATCAGCACAATCCCAAGCCATCCAGCCCCTCCATGATGTTTAAATTCAAGACAACCCACAGAAAGACTAGGCCCATGCACCACTCACTACCCCTGGTGAAAAGGCCACAACAGGCCAAAAAAACGAAAATCACAGAAAAGTCAGCACAATCCCAAGCCATCCAGCCCCTCCATGATGTTTAAATTCAAGACAACCCACAGAAAGACTAGGCCCATGCACCACTCACTACCCCTGGGCATAATGGATGAAAGCTAGGCCAAATGGGTGCAGGCCTGAGAACACTGCCTGCATTCAAAATGGCCCCCTCCCTCCCAGCACATGGCCAGGGCGTGTAGCAGCACTCAAAATGGCCCCCAACCACATGGCCTGTCCACAACAGGCCAAAAAAACGAAAATCACTGAAAAATCAGCGCAATCTCAAGCCATCCAGCCCCTCCATGATGTTTAAATTCAAGACAACCCACAGAAAGACTAGGCCCATGCACCACTCACTACCCCTGGTGAAAAGGCCACAACAGGCCAAAAAAACGAAAATCACAGAAAAATCAGCACAATCCCAAGCCATCCAGCCCCTCCATGATGTTTAAATTCAAGACAAGGCCATGCACCACTCACTACCCCTGGGCATAAAGGTTGAAAACTAGGCAAAATGGGTGCAGGCCTGAGAACACTGCCTGCATTCAAAATGGCCCCCTCCCTCCCAGCACATGGCCAGGGCCTGTAGCAGCACTCAAAATGGCCCCCACCCACATGGCCTGTCCCCATGAACACCCCAAAAAATCGAAAATCACAGAAAAATCAGCACAATCCCAAGCCATCCAGCCCCTCCATGATGTTTAAATTCAAGACAACCCTCAGAAAGACTAGGCCCATGCAACACTCACTACCCCTGGTGAAAAGGCCACAACAGGCCAAAAAAACGAAAATCACAGAAAAATCAGCACAATCCCAAGCCATCCAGCCCCTCCATGATGTTTAAATTCAAGAAAACCCACAGAAAGACTAGGCCCATGCAACACTCACTACCCCTGGTTAAAAGGCCACAACAGCCCAAAAAAACGAAAATCACAGAAAAATCAGCACAATCCCAAGCCATCCAGCCCCTCCATGATGTTTAAATTCGAAGCACCCCACAGAAAGACTCAGTGCACCCACCACTGAGTACCCCTAGGCAAAAGGCCCCAAAACAGCCCAAAAATCGAAAATTCCAAAATTGTAGTTGCAGCAACTGTAATGCCCCAAACAAACTTACTTGTAAAATTTCTAATCCAAAAGTAATCCGAAGAAAGTCAAAAAGGCCTCAAATCCAAATATCCAGCAGCATCCACAAAAAGTAATCCTTCCAGCTCCAGATCCAAATGAAAAGTGACCAGGAGATGGACAAAGCACTGGGAGGAGCCTGCTGGACAGGAACAGGAAGTTGAAGACTGTGGGGCACTTCCTTCCTCCCACCCCTCCTCCCCAAAATGGACTCCTCGCAAAAAAAGTGCAGGCAAATGTCAACCTGAGGAGTTATTCAGATAAAAATCATCATTTCCAGAAGGTTTATGCTGCTTGTTGGTAGATTTCTTGTGTAGAATTGCAAATTTTGTATTTTCGCGAGTGCGAGATTGTTGCTGCTCGCCGCATCTTCAAGCTCGCAATTGCGAAGTACCGCGATACGTGATCACGGCCTACTCGCGTTGACAAACTCTCGCTGTGCAAGTTGGCAAGCCGCGATTACGTAATCGCGCTCGCCAAATTCCCACGGGATCCCGCAGCAAGATCCAAAATGGCGCAGCACTCGCAAAATATCAAGAAAAACAACTCGGCAAACGCTGAATGACGGTAAGTAAACGCTGCGCGCCACAAAATTGTATCACCAAGAAAAAAAAATCCGCTGCGTGCGAATTTGCGGATTTTCGGTAAATTCGCGATCGTTCGCGGATTGCGAATTTACCGAAAATCTGCAAAATCCGCGAGCGTAAAGGATTTTCCGCCCATGCTTACTGCTGATGCACTTAAGAGTGCACGTTCAGTAGTGTGTGAACTCGAGTTTCCCTACTTTATTTTTCCTTGCAATATTATATAGCGTGAACTCGACAACATGGCATGAGCACAATTTACATTACAGAAGAACACATTCATTTGTGGTAGGCACGGAGAGACAAAGTGATTTGCCTGGAATCACAGGATGTTTAGCTGATGCCGAGTTTCGAACGTAGCTCCCCAGCTCTAAAGTTCGCAATTCTAGAACTTGTGGCAGGAGGTGTGTCTTAGGGCTAGATGTAGGAAAATCTAATTTACCGATTCATAAATACCGAATTTTACCGATTCGGTATTTATGAATCGGTAAATTAGAAGGAGGCAGATGTAGGTAATTTTTAAAACACAATTACCGAATCTGTAATATTCGGTATTTACCGATTCGGTAAATACTGAATCAGTATTGCCTATTGATTCCTATGGGCCTTGAAGCTCATAGGAATCAATGGAAAATACCGATTCGGTATTTACCGAATCGGTAAATACCGAATCCTGCAAGGGTGCAAGGGGTATCACTTTGACACCCTCTAGCACCCCAAGTACAGGCTTGTGTGACATGTGGCACACATACATGCCCTAAGGGCATGTCTGTGGGTCACATGGCACAGGTGTGCATGCACAGATGTGCATGCACACCTGAATTCGGTATTTTACCACCCAATAGGATTGGGTGGTAAATACCGACTCCTAAAGGACCTGTGGCACTCTGTGAAGTGCCACCTACATATTGATTTACAGAATCGGTAAATTTACCGATTCTGTATTTTACCGATTCTGTATATTTACCGAATCTGTAAATTTACCGATTCTGTAAATCAGATGCCCCCTACATCTCAAAAGCCAAATACCTGTCAGAAACGGCCGAAATCGGCCGTTTCCGACCGGTATTAAGGCTCCTACATCTGGCCCTAAAAGTGTATGTCGGTGCTGGCCATCAATGAGAGAGACCTGTGCATTTTTCATATGGTTGGTG
Organism: Lissotriton vulgaris; assembly: GCF_964263255.1. NCBI lineage: Eukaryota > Metazoa > Chordata > Amphibia > Caudata > Salamandridae > Lissotriton > Lissotriton vulgaris. The sequence continues at coordinate 517,895,487 of NC_141685.1, read as the reverse complement.
AAAAAATATGAGTATGTTGCTGGAGATGTGGTCCGCCGTACCACCAATGTACTTACTGGGGTAGGGTAAACACCCATTATTCCGCAACTTTCTTTCCTCATACCATCACTCTGCTCACTTTCATTACGAAAGTACCATGACTCCGCAATGGCATTATAAAGCATGGCATTACATGTTGTAAATACATGAATGGTAAAAGCATGTTTTTTAACAATGTTTGGATAAGGTAAGTATGGGTATAGGGGTATATGTTTTGGGGTACCAAGGTATGTTTTGGGGTGTTTGGGTGTTTTAAGGGTTCAGAAATAGTTTTGGGTTATGGGGTACAGGGGTAGTTTTAGGGTTTGGGGATAGGTATGGGTTTTGGGGTACATGGGTATGTTTAGGGTTCAGGGCTAGGTTTGGGTTTCGGGGTATATGGGTATTTTTAGGGTTCAGGGGTCGGTGTGGGGTACAGGGGTATTTTAAGGGTTCAGGGCTAGGTTTGGGTTTTGGGGTACAGGGTTTTTTTTTGGGTTCAGGGCTAGGTTTGGGTTTTGGGGTACAGGGGTATTTTAGGGTTCAGGGGTAGGTTTGGGGTACAGGGTTTTTTTAGGGTTCAGGGCTAGGTTTGGGTTTCGGGGTACAGGGGTATTTTAGGGACCAGGGGTAGGTTTGGGTTTTGGGGTACAGGGTTATTTTTAGGGTTCAGGGCTAGGTTTGGGTTTTGGGGTATAGGAGTACTTTTAAGTTTATGGGGTAGGTTTGGGTTTTGGGATACAGGGGTATTTTAAGGGTTCAGGGCTAGGTTTGGGTTTAGGGGTACAGGGGTATTTTAGCGTTCAGGGGTAGGTTTGGGGTACAGGGTTTTTTTGGGGGTTCAGGGCTAGGTTTGGGTTTTGGGGTACAGGGGTATTTTAGGGTTCAGGGGTAGGTTTGGGGTACAGGGTTATTTTTAGGGTTCAGGGCTAGGATTGGGTTTTGGGGTACAGGGGTATTTTTAGGGACCAGTGGTAAGTTTTGGTTTTGGGGTACAAGGTTATTTTTAGGGTTCAGGGCTAGGTTCGGGTTTTGGGGTATAGAAGTATTTTTAGGTTTCAGGGGTAGGTTTGGGTTTTGGGGTACAGGGGTATTTTAAGGGTTCAGGGCTAGGTTAGGGTTTTGGGGTGCAGGGTTTTTTTAGGGTTCAGGGCTAGGTTTGGGTTTCGGGGTACAGGGGTATTTTTAGGGACCAGGGGTAGGTTTGGGTTTTGGGGTACAGGGTTATTTTTAGGGTTCAGGGCTAGGTTTGGGTTTTGGGGTATAGGAGTACTTTTAAGTTTATGGGGTAGGTTTGGGTTTTGGGATACAGGGGTATTTTAAGGGTTCAGGCCTAGGTTTGGGTTTAGGGGTACAGGGGTATTTTAGCGTTCAGGGGTAGGTTTGGGGTACAGGGTTTTTTTGGGGGTTCAGGGCTAGGTTTGGGTTTTGGGGTACAGGGGTATTTTAGGGTTCAGGGGTAGGTTTGGGGTACAGGGTTATTTTTAGGGTTCAGGGCTAGGTTTGGGTTTTGGGGTACAGGGGTATTTTTAGGGACCAGTGGTAAGTTTTGGTTTTGGGGTACAAGGTTATTTTTAGGGTTCAGGGCTAGGTTCGGGTTTTGGGGTATAGAAGTATTTTTAGGTTTCAGGGGTAGGTTTGGGTTTTGGGGTACAGGGGTATTTTAAGGGTTCAGGGCTAGGTTTGGGTTTTGGGGTGCAGGGGTATTTTAAGGGCTCAGGGCTAGGTTTGGGTTTTGGGGTACAGGGGTATTTTCGGGTTCAGGGGTAGGTTTGGGTTTTGGGGTACAGGGGTATTTTTCGGGTTCAGGGGTACGTTTGGGTTTTGAGGTACAGGGGTATATATATAGGGTTCAGGGTTAGGTTTGGGTTTTGGGGTACAGGGGTATTTTTAGGGTTCCGGGCTAGGTTTGGGTTTTGGGGTACAGGGGTATTTTTAGGGTTTAGGGTTAGGTTTGGGTTTTGGGGTACAGTAGTATTTTAGGGTTCAGGGGTAGGTTTTGGTTTTGGGGTACAGGGTCATTTTTAGGATTCAGGGCTAGGTTTGGGTTTTGGGGTATAGGGGTATTTTTAGGTTTCAGGGGTAGGTTTGCGTTTTGGGGTACAGGGGTATTTGAAGGGTTCAGGGCTATGTTTGGGTTTGGGGGTACAAGGGTATTTTAAGGGTTCAGGGCTAGGTTTGGGTTTTGGGGTACAGGGGTATTTTTGGGTTCAGGGCTAGTTTTGGGTTTTGGGGTACAGGTTTATTTTAGGGTTTAGGCGTGGGTTTGGATTTTGGGGTACAGTGGTATTTTTAGGGTTCAGGGCTAGGTTTGGGTTTTGGGGTACAGGGGTATTATTAGGGTTCAGCGGTAAGCTTGGGTTTTGAGGTACAGGGGTATATATATATAGGGTTCAGGGTTAGGCGTGGGTTTTGGGGTACAGGGGTATTTTTAGGGTTTAGGGATAGGTTTGGGTTTTTGGGGTACTGGGTATATTTATAGGGTGAACATAGGTTAGAGTTTAAGGGTGTTGGGGTATTTCAAGGAGTAAGGGTGGGTTATGGTTATGGGGTGCAGGGGTATTTAAAGGGAGCAGGGTGGGATTAGCACATGATATGAGACATGGCATGAAGGGCGGAACGTACCACACGCCCCAGCCTTTGTCACGCCCCCAGCACACGCCCACAGCACAACGCAGACACGCCCACAAGGGACTACTTTGCTGGCATGGTTCTTTTACCTTTGAAATGTATATGGTGGGCGTCTGCATAGCCTTTGTCCTTCTGCTGCAACTGCCCTTTCCAACGCTGTATTGGGTGTTGTGATTGGTGCTGTGGTTCCTGAGATTACCCGCCTCAAAGGTTTGGGCTCTTTCTTTATTATATTAGTATAGATGTTCTGACATAAACTTATGGTCACTGGTGGCTGTTTATGACGTCACTTCTTCTAGGATTAGCCAGTAAATACAGTCATTGAAGTTAAACTTTCAACATTTATGACTCTATGACAGATGGCATCAGTGGTCTCTTGACAATGTATGTCACTTGGTTTCAGCATGAGATTCAAATATGTAACATAGAGAAGCAAATTATGGAATGAAATGGATTGATATGTTTACTACGTTGGTGTATGGAATACCGGTGTTTAACTTTTTAAGTTGTTTGCAGAGTTTCTCTTCAATATTTTCAGAAATATTCTAATTATGCTTGGTTTCAGAACTACAAAAAGGCAGAATTCCACTTGTTTGCTGCTCTCCTCACCTGCAAGAAATCTAAGCATAATCATTGGTAGCTCAGGTAGTCTAATTCTCTATGCAGACTGTATTTTTCAATTGCCATCTCCAAGCATCGCAGAAGATCATATGTTCGGACTCCTTCTCATAAAAGAAGTTCGCACTATGAACAGGGTATACATCCCAGGCATTGATACCCGACTATTAGTTCGCAGTACAGAGGTTTGCAGAAGAGTTTTGGTGTGCTGATTTTTTACTAAATACCTTTCTCAAAACCTTGTGAGATAATGTGATTCGACATATCCCCAGAAATATTATAAGATGAGAAAATCATTGCAACGATATTATGATATCAAACATATTGTTGAATTTAAAATCCCAGGAAAAAATAACAATCCTTATTGTTGTTTAAAATATAATTTACACATAGTATTTTTGTCTTATTTTATGTTTCATTGCATATTTCTTTGAATTAGTTTACAGTTTTAGACGCTGGATGCATGGTTTATATGAGAATGAAATGGGGTACAATTGTTTTATTTATGATATTTTTAATGTTCATGTAACTCCTTTGTGAATAGTTGTTTTAAATTTTCATATTGTTTTAGTTTTGTTTTTAATCTAAAACTAAAATTTGTATATAATTGTATTACTTTTGTATATTCTATGATATGTTTGGAAGGTCTTAGCAGCAAGATGTATAGTTTACTGGGAAATTGTTTCAGAAGATTTTTAATTGTTTTAAGAGCAAAGGCATTTATACGTTTAAAATAAATGTTTGACATTTTTCAAATGTATTTTCTTTTTAAAACATATTTGTATTGGTAATGTACTATGATTTATAAATTCATAATGATATTTATATGTATAGTTCTGTTAAATTGTTTTTTTTTTAGTGGCTGACTATATATAGACATTTTAATACAGGTGCATTTTATTTAGACTGTTGTAAAATGTTTATATATTTAATATTATTTTCTTTAATTTAAATTATATGTTTTTGATTCTTCAAATATGTATTGTTTCTTTTTGGAGTTTTTCTTTTCTATGTGTTTTTGTTAGTTAACAATTATTTTATTTATAGTTATTTACTAAATTATTATTTTTTAGTAATCACAAATGTGTTTAAACATTATTAGAACAAATACTTTGATTTCAAAAACGCGTTATTACTTAATTTACATTTCTAAACTATTGTATGTGTTTTTTATTGTTTTGGTTATATTTTTTCATTGTAATTATATATTATTTTAGAAATATGTTCTATAAGATGGAAAATATTATATTGCTCTTATAAAGTTTAGGTATTTTGCACTAATAGTTTAGATTGGAGGGGGTAGTGATCCTACCCTCCTAAAAGTCCAATGCTTTCCCCAATGTTGTTTATATTGAAGTGGGAATAATACATCTATTCCCCTCAAAGCACAACTCTTTTCCCAATGTGCAGTCTTATAGGTTGACCACTTAGTTTAGTTTCTGTAACATCAGTTAGGAAAAAATATTGCCTTTTAAGCATATTGATATTTGTATGGTGTTTGTAGCTTTACAATTAAAAGAAGTGTGGTGGTGGTTTTTGTCTGGTGGCTAACAGTACTTGCCACCATCATGCTGGAAGGCTTGCACCAAGCAGATTTAGGTGTTTTCCTGGCGGTGTCCTAGGGCAGTGACTCAACAGAATGAGGCCATGGTGGGGAAGAGACAGGTAAGTGCTACTCATCATTGTCCTACTACACATATATGTTGTGAATGTGCCATAATGTACATGCAGGTCATGTGTTATGCCCCTTTTTTGGTACATATTGCATGCCACAAAACCAAAATACACACTATTGAATGCTCAGGCAACACAAGCACAACACTCACAAGCACTACAGCAACAAAGCATTTTTGCTTTGTAATTCTAAACAGTTTAGTTGGGTCTATAGATAGTTACCAAGCATCTCTATACATTTGATGAGTAGGTAAGTGTACATTTGAAAAAACATTCTAAATAGAATAGGTTGTTCACTTCTGGTACAGTCAAATGTATTTTAAGTAATAACAGTCACATTTAGAAAGGCTGTCCTCAACAGGATATCACAGGGCCAAGTTTAGTACAGAGGATTAACTCATAGCAGACACAAATTGTTATAGTAGGTACAGTTCATTCCAGGAGTCAGATCACATATGAAACAATCAGGGAGTATCACTCCGACGAGAAGTCAAGAGATTATCTGTTGGAGCTTATGGAGTAAAGGTGAGTACTGGCTGCTGAGAATTTAAGGGAGTAATCTGCTCATCAGAAAGGACTTAGCTTCTTTTTTGAATACTGTAGTTGACTGGATTCTTCTTATGCTCAGAGGAAGCAAGTTCCAAATTTTGGCGCAGCTGCAGAGAATGCTCTATCATATATTTTTTTCTTACTGAAGAATGAAGGTTTCAGTAGAAGATTACCGGAACTCCGAGAGAGTCTGCTCCCTCCTGAATTCATAGGTTTCTGGGCTAGGTACCAGGGCGCTTTGTAATGTATTGGCTTTATGTGTGGTACAGGCCATTTTTAGTTTTATTCCCACTTTGTATGGCAGGAGGTTGGGTGCCATCACGTGTGGCCTGAAGTGGTCACATTTTCTAGATCCTATTATGAGTCTTGCTGCTTCATTAAGACAAGCTTTTAGAGTGGCTGTTGAGATCTTGAGAAGACCTGATAATGTTGTACATCGGTATTCCAACCTCAAGATGACTAACACCTGAACTGCTGTTTTGAGTTCTGGTATTTAGATGAAAGATTTCATTTGTCTAAGAGAGCTGAGGTGATAGCGCGCATTTTTAGCCATCATGCTGATTTATGTTTGCATATTTAGGCTCTTATCCAGATTAATTCCTAGCGATTTAGTAGAGTCCACTAGGATGGGGGTACAATTTAGTGCAGTGATCAGCTTGTTCCAATCTTTATTCGCCGTTTAGTTTTTTGGTGGGTCGATTAGAAGGAATTCAGTCTTTTGTGAGTTTAGCTTAGGGTGATTGCTTGTTAGCAATTGAACGGTCCTTTCTAAATCTTACTTCATCGTCTTGTCCTCTTCTAGGGATGTAATCTTAATATACAACTATGTGTCATCTGCACACATGTGGAAGGATATATTCACCTGCTTTAATATTTCAGAGAGGTGTTCGACATAGAGGTTAAATAGTGATGGATATAGTGTTGACGCTTGTGGTACTGCTACTAGATTAGGGGATGGTGGGGATACATTTTGATTCACCATAAACCTTCAGTTTTCTAAGAAAGATTTGAACCATAGAAGGACAGTGCTAAATAGTCCCATCCTGTTTTCTAGTCTCTCAAGTATCTTACTGTGGTTAACAGTATCGAAAGCGGATGAGGGGTCGAGCAGCATCAGCAGACAAGTTTTTTAATGGTCGAGTGAGAGTAGGGTGTTGTCCACTATATGTAGAATTGCTGTTTCTGTGCTGTACCCAGGTCTGAATTCTGATTGGCAGTCGTGCAGTAGCTTAAATTCTATGATATGTTGGATATGTTTTCTATAACTTTGGCTATCATGGGTGTGTTGGTTATCAGTGGGGGGTTGTTAGGGTCTGAATGGGTTTTCTGTAGGCTTTTTTTAGGATGGGGATGACTTGTCCAATTTGTAGGCAAACCGGGATGGATCCTTGCAATAGCGATGCATTGATAATCTTGGTCTAGAAGGGAATGACGATATGGTTAATAGGAGCCAGGCATTTTGAAGGGAGAGGGTTGTTAAAGTGGTTGTTAGGTTTGATAGTTGATAAGGTTTTGGAAATATGCCTGTGATCACATAGCTTGAAGGTTGACCATTGAGCTTTACTTTTGGGCACTGGCACAGCAATTAGATCGGACAGTCAACTAGAGAGTTCTTAGAGGCCACCTAAAGCTCATTCTCTAGGGAGTTGGCTTTATCTGTAAAGAAGGATGAACATTCTTCACTGTTTAATTGCGTCAGTCAAGAGAGATGATTCAGCCATTTTGTTTGATTGCTGTTTTATTATTTCGAAGAGATTCCTCAGTCTGTTTTTGGCATTATCAAGTTCTGATCTGAAGAAGTAATTTTTTGATTTTAGAATACTTTTGCTATAGGTGTTTCTGGATTTTCTTAGCAGTGTTAGTTGCAGGATGTTGTCTCCATTTCCGTTCAGTTAGTCTCAGTTTATGTCTTTCTATCATTAAGAGCTCAATTGTACCACAGGTTTTTGTCTTTGTCCCATATTCTTTTGAGTTTTTTTGGAGGCTAAGTGGTCAATTAGTTTGGTCATTGTGGAGTTGTAGTGATCCGTAAGTTCATTGACGTCAGCCATATTGTTAGGAGAAAGAAGTTCTTTCTCGCAATAAGTTGCTAGATTCTCCAAGTTAAGGTTCTTCATTTCACTAACCCGTTGTCTAAGTTTGATTTGTTGTGGGGATAGTTTTTTTTTTGTTGTGTGGAATTTGGAAGGTAATAATATGGTGGTCTGACCAATTGCAGGGGCAATTGAGATAGATTCACCCACATATTCTTTAGAAATGATCCAGTCTAGTGTAGCACCTTTAGTTTTGGTTGGTATGGATCAATTTTGGACCAAGGATTGGTCTCCCAGGAAGTTTTTGACAGCATTGACCTGCTTATCTAAAGGGTGTTCCCAGTGAAGAGTCATTGGAGTGAGGGGCCGAGTTTATTCTAATGATTTCCATTAGTTGGTTTATGAAGAAGTTGTTTTTTCCATGGGGGATGGTAAAATATACGTAGTTTGAAGGGATGATTATCTGTAGATTTTAAAGAGAGCCCAAGGTATTCACAAGATTCAAGGGGGTTGGAGTGAAACTTCAAGCTAGGGATGTCGGATCGATGTATACAGGCGATGCCTCCGCCCATTTTGTGTGGTCTGTCGAGCCTCACAATGTTGTAGTTTGGTGGGACAAGAAGGTCTAAACATGGGGAAGATGATTCCATGAGCCATGATTCTGTTAAGATGGTTACGTCCACTTTTACACTCAGGATGAGGTCTGTGATTCCAGAGGCGTGTTTCATTGCTGAGCGGCAGTTCAGCTCAAAGCAGGAATTCTGATTTGATGCATTACCCAGAATAAAGTAATGATTTTCGGGGGGTAAGGTTACGCTTTTTAGGTTATAATGGTTTATATTTCTGTTATTCAGCTGTGAGGTTGTATTTGAATTGATAGGGACTGCACAAATTGTGAATTCATCCACATTGCTGGGGAGACTAGGACGTGACTCGTAAGATAGCAATAAGGTTGCATTTCAGAGTCACTTTAGCAGTTATGGTGTTTGTGTGTATGGTGTTGCCGATTTGACAGAAGCAAGGGTATAGCATTTAGCTTGCAGTGGGCTCAGACTAATGATTTTTGAAAATGGTCGATTTCTGAGAAATCATTTTTTGAGAAGTGTAAAATATTCTTAATTTCTAGCTTAGCATTTCACAGGTTCCTGTACCTCCTTTCGTTTGGGTTCGGAGTGTTTCCAGTTCTACTTGGGACAAGTGAGATGGATGGAGTAGAGTGCAAGGAAGTCTGGGGATATGATTGCTAGGAGGTTCGATATCTGTAACTGAAGTAAGAGAGGTTTGTGTGGTAGGGATAATAGTGGTCTGAAATGAGTGGGGTTGAGCAGGGTTAGTAGCTTTTTTCTGATTTGCATCTAGGAGCTTACTGTTGTGTGATCCATGGGAGGTCAGGGATGGGTCAAGGTGGCAGAGTCGGATCTAGAGATGGGGCTAGGAGTAACTATTTGATAAGGGTCGCAAATTGGGTTTGACGCGTGGTGAGTTCCTGTTGCTTCTTTTAGTGGTTCTAGCCAAGAGTGGAGGTTGCTGTGACTCCTGAGAAATTGTGGAATCTATCTTATCCAAGTGACCTTTGGGTTGTGAATTAGTTTGTGAGATATCCCAGATATGGTGTGTATGATGGGAGTAGTTGTAGACAAGATCGATTAGCGTGGCAAAATATTTGCCGAATTGTTCTTAGTCCTTATTGGCCTCTTCAATGAGAACTGTGCTATTTTTGTAGGATGTTATATTCAGAATTGCTCCAAGGTTTTGTAAGGGTGCTGTCAGAATCTTGGTGCCCTTTGTAATGTTTTTCCTATCCTGGATGATTAGTAGCTTAGGATGGGTACTACACCATTTAGCCTTTTTTCTGGTGAAAAATATTAGGTCATTAATAATTACACCTTTTTATGTTGAAGAAGGGGTCAAGGACCAGTGTATCAGGGGTCTTTCTTAGCAGGATGTGTTTGAAGGTTTTGGTTGCATTTCTAGAGAGATTGGAAGGATAGTGGATAGAGTAAGAATTACTTCCTTGCAGGTTCATAGTTACTCCTGCCATTATAAAAGAGTAAACTCGGTATCTGCTCTGACCTTAAATACCTAAGGGATCAGGACTTCAGGAGGCAAAGCATTAAATAGATAGGATAGATTACAAAGGTTGAACGGGTAGGCAGATAGCTGCTTAGCAAAGACCTTACGGAGTGCTTCAAATCATTTGAGCAAGTTACACCAGTTCGTTGGGTTTCATTCCAACATGGCTGACATTTTGTGGGCAGTAAACAGTGAGATACTTTTTAGTTTTCCTTTTTCTGGAGAAAGTCCTCTTTCTATTTCTTAAGGAAAAACAGGTAGGCTGATTCGTAACAGAGATCCTATGGAGTGCTTCACTTGATTATCAATTGGGCCAGGCTGGGTGTCATTCCAACATGGCTGCCAATACGTAGGCAGCAAACAATAGGGGCCAATAAAGGTGTGTTCATTTTACCACGATGAGTAGGAAAATTAACATTAATGTATTACACCTAAGAAAAATGTTGCGTGTAAGAGCAATGCTGAAGCACGAGAGGCTACACTAGTTGTCAATACATGAGACATGGGACAATATTGGAAGAATCTTACCAAAAATCTCAGCGACAGTGGAGTCATTTGGCATCATGGTGTTGATGGTGCGGCAACGGAGGTACCTGGATATTGGGGTACAAGATGGAAACAGAAACAGGAAACAAGGTACGTTTTAACCTGATTTCTTTCAATTCTGCCAACATGAAGTAGAAGGGATTCCCACCACACTTGTCTTGTCATAGCAGAAATGCACATCGTAATCAGGACTGTGGGAATATGGGCTAGAGACCTATCAACAGCTGCTTCTGCCTGTACCACTGACAAAGCAGTTAAGAATTCCTGGCGGGACTCTGGCAGCCTTTCGGCTATGGACCAGCCAACATCTTAATACAGTGAGTGGACTGCCAGGTCAGCAGGCAGGATAACCATTGAAAAAGCGACTGCGTGGACCGGATCCTCCAAGATATACATCTGGCCCGTTGTTTTTGTGATGTACATTTTATTTATTAGTTAGAAAGGTTTTAGTAGACTAAAAAGGTCAAGGGATTGCAAATATTCTGAATCCCACCCTCCCTTGTCTGCATGATTCCTTGTCTTGTCCTACATGTTCACATTCTCTAAAGTGTTAATCTTTTGTTTCCCTGACGTTCTAGCCAACCCGGCTTAAAGAAAACTTTTTTTACGGCCCTGGGAGATTTAAATCTCCATTTTGATGACCCCAATGACTCCCGTGCATCAGGTCTCAGGGCAGACCTTAAGGCTATTTAATTGGGGCTAAAAAAAACAGGGCCCCAGCCACAATAAGGGGCACCTCCTAGACCCCATCTTCTCCAACTGCCCTTGTTATGGGTCCAGAATCCTGTACCTATTTCCTGGACCAATCACGGCCTGACACCTTAGGCCCTTATGATTCAGCTTTACCTTATAAACATTTGCACTGGAAAAGTGCTGCTGGTCTCAACTTATCCTTGAGAACCCGAGTAGGACTCTTAGTATGATCTCACCTTCTCTGGGCTCTAACCTCCAGGTTGTCAACAAAAGGATCTCAGAATGGGTAAGTCATTCCTCAGATCAAAATATTCCCAACATTTCCATTAAGCAAAGTACAAAAAAGAAGCCTGACCCGGGTACTCTCCTCACCTCTGACCCATTGAGAAAAAAGCAGGAGTGCAGAAAGAGTTTAGAGTAATTACTATGAGGAATGCAAAAAAATCGAGACAGTCAGGGTATACCATACAGAAATCAATCATGCTCAGGCCTCTTACTTTCATACTAGAATCAACAAAGCTGCCAATTCCACAGAGATATGTTCAAGATAACAAAAAACTGTACTTGAACACTCCAATGACAGGTGCAATGTGTTGGTCACCCAATTAGACACCAATCTTTTCAAAAGGTGGAAGTCGGTTCTAACCTCCTCCCCTTGAGCAATAGTAAGAAGAGAAGCTCTCCCATCCTTTCTGAATTACCCTCTCTCATGCTGGTTACCTTCATTGCCTGTTTTAGCCAAACCACCTCTGGGTCCCCCATGGACTTTTCCACTCATGAAATCCTTACTCTTATGGGAGAAATCATCTACCTGATCCTGCTTTACATGGTCAACCTCTCTCCGAATTCTGTAACAGTAGCTCAACCTTGGAAACATGCACTGGTTAACATCATTTAAAAAGAAACTAATTTATATCCCACATGCTTGAGGAACTTTGCCAAATTTCCCTGCTGCCAGGCATCATCAAAGATGCAGAGAAATATGTCAATAGATATTTTCAGATTTCCTTGAGACCATCTCCCTTTTGCATCACACGTAAACTGGCTTTTGGCCCAAGCACAGGAATGTGACTTTCCTTTTGGTATTTGTGGAAGATGCTAAAAGCGGTTTTCACCAAGGTGCCATGGTTGCCATCATAAATTTGGACCTAAGCACAGCTTTTGGCACCATTGATCACCCCATGCTCATGTAAAAGTTGTGTATGGTCTGTTCTGCGTTGCAGGTAAAGCTCTGCACTGGGTTGGCTCCTTCCTGAATGAACGCTCCATCCAGATATGTTATAAAGGTTGCTCCTCAGACATTTTCCCAGTTCCCTGTGGAGTACCACAGGGGTCTTTGATCAGTCCCATGTTATTTAATGTGTATCTGCAACCACTGGTGGCTATTATAACTACCTTTGGGATTTCCATAGTCTCTTTTGCAGACAACATCCAGCTGGTTTTCTCACTTTTTTCTGATGGAGATCCCTCAGACTGAACCTTGGGACCTTGTATGGAACAGGTAGGCATCTGAATGATTAAATATTGCATGTGCTTAATGGGGCAAACACAGAACTCATGATTCGAGAGAGCAATTCCTTCCCCTAAAGGGCCTTTTTTTTAACAGAGTTTTATATAGTGCGAACTTGCCCGATTCGGGTATCAGAGCGCTTTACATAGCACCAGTTGTATTACATAAGGACGCATTCACCATTTTTGTTAGACCCAGGGAGATTAAGTGATTTGTCCAGAATCACAGGATGATCAGCATCAATGCAGAGATTCAAACCCAGTTCCCAAGAATTGAGGTCGACCTCCCTAGCCGTTAGGCCAACTCCTCTCTCCTTGGCTCAGCAAGTGGGTCTCAGCCGTCCTTGGCTGCCAATACAGGAATATGAAGGCTGGGGGTGTGGCTAAATAAGGCCCTGACTATGGAAACCCAGGCCACTAAACTCTCACCCAGTTTTTTTGGAATCCTTCTCATGTTGCACACGATTCTGCCCCTACTCCCTCAGACTGTGAGGACACTGGTAGTTGAGACATTGATTCTTTCATGTTTGGAATATGGTAACTCACTTTATCCAGGCTCCCCTAGGGTAGTTACTCTGAAATTACAACTTGTGCAAAATGCTGTGGAACGCATCCTACTTGGGAAACCTAGGCAGGAGTCAGCCAGATAAAGCTTAATAGATCTTCATTGGTTACCTGTTGCCCAGAGAATTGAATTCAAATCCCTGTGCATTTCCCATAGAGCTTTACACATGCAAGGTCCCCTAACCTACACTAGCTCATCACCCCATACAACTAATATGCCAACAGATCCTCTAATTTACATGTGGCTACAGTCCCATCGGTTAGAAAAGCCTGAATTAGAGGACTATCTTTTAGTTTTAATGTGCCAAAGCTCAGGAACTCTCTCCCCTCAACTATTTAAGCCATAGAAACAGAGCTGGAATTTTGCAAGTCCCTCAAGACCTGCCTTTTCAAGAACTGTAAATATCAATGTGCTCTCTGACCTCTGTGGGATGTTCCCTTCCTCTTCCAGTGGTGGGATGCCTATGAGTCACCAGGCACTGTATGAACCCCATAACTTAACAGATCATACACAATTCTGTATTTCTTATGTTTTAATATATTTTTAATGTATTTGCATTTCAACATACATTGCCCATATATCTTAAACATGATTGTCATATACATATATTTCCGTCAACAACAACAATTTAAACATATATTTCTTTTGAATTTTGCATGTTTTAACATACATATTGAACATTTAAAAATTGTATGTATTGTTCACAAACTTCTTTTCCAAATATTTTGTTACTCAAATAACACATGGTATCTGACCTACTGTATATCATAAAATATTTTAAATACATTAAAATGTTTACATTGATTTTCAGAAGCTTTGTATTTAATAAACTTACAAATAAATATTAATATATTTTCTTTTGCAATGTTCTTTATGGGTTTTGAGTTTTATGTTCACCTGCAAAACATTTCATCTGCTTCATTAATTAAATTGTCTATCTTTGTTACTTTGGGTTGTTCCTGATTTTCTTTGGGCATAGTTTCCTGTTCCTGCTCTCAGTAAGATTATTTTTTATAATGCTTTTTTTGGTTTTGGAGCTACAAAGAGTGGGTATAAGACGAGTATAATTAGTTTAGGTTTTTGGTTTTTATTATTTTTATTGGTTAGTGTTACACTTGTGTTGTGTATTGTAAGCCTCATTATATTGTAGTTATAGTCTTATTGTGTTTCTTAGTTCTATACTGATTTTGTGTATTTTTTTAAATTGTATATTGGATTGTAGAGTTTATGTGTTGTGTTGTATTTGTATAGCGCGAACAGTAACCCGTAAGCATCCCGGCGCTTGTACTCCTACCACAAGGGAACCCCTCCTGGCTTTTCCTTGTGAGGTGTCCACTCCTGGGCATCCCATGGTGAAACCAGGCATACCTTGTGTATCGGGGGCCGTTGTGGAGACTAAGCAAGCTATTGCCCAGAGTTGCAGCGTGGGGCCCATGCCTAGATTCGGCACTGAGGCGAGAATATCTGGTCAGAGGAATTTAAGCCCGATCCCGCCGAGGCGGGAATCGAACCCTGGTCCCTGGCCAGCACTCTGCATCAAGGTCTGCCGCTCTAACCATTGAGCCACAGTTTATGGGGTTAATGTGTTGTATCAGTGGGTTTTTGTAGTTCTTTTGTAGAGTTCTTCTTTGGCTCATTAAATTTCCTTTTTTTATTCTTTCATTTAAAGAAATACATTTGGTTACTTTTTTCAATCCATGTTATTTTTGATTTCTTTGATTTTGGGTGGGGGGGCATTTTAAAGGTTATTTTTTGCCTTTTGGGTTGTCATGGAGTTTCCTATTTTTAGCCGCAAAGATGTAAGCAGGCTTTTTTCTTTGTTAAAGGGTTTGATATGGTATTGTATTCCTTTTTTATTATCACTTATTCTTTGTTAATGTTGTTTTCATGATGTGCATATTTTGTGCTACACTTGTGTCATGTGTTCTGATTTAGCAGACTTGGTATTGTTTTATTTATTACTATTCACCGTATTGACTCACTTTGTTTATTTATGTTTGACTTAATATTGAATAATACAAATATTAAACTAGTAGAGTTTAGAGTAAGATTATTGCTATGGAGTCCAGGGGCCATATTACAATAAGTGCCTCAGGGGCGCATATGGCATTTGCGCCCTCTTTGTTAGCCCCCTTGGCACTTTGGTAATATAGAATGGGGCGCAGACGCTTGTGTGTCCCCTACTATAATACCGATAGTGCTGGCACACTTAAAGCACCAATGCTATCATTAAAAGGTGTTACCTCATGCACAGGGGCGTACCCTAGGCAAATGAGGGAATTCCTTTGACTCAGCGCCCGCTCCATATTACAGAAGCGGGTGAAGAGTCAAAGAAGCCCTCAGGTGGAGTATTGTCAGTGCACCATTTAAAAGGTTGCGCACTGTCAGTGTGCCTCCTGACAGCAGTCCTCTGCAGGGAGTAAAGGGGGTCCCATGAACCCCCAAACATCCCCTTGCAGGTGGGTGCAGTCACTGACTGCACCTGCCTGTAAGGGGATCTCTAATCCTCTTTGAAAGTGCAGGCCGGTGCAGCCTGCACTGTGAAAACACAGAGCAGCTGGTCCGTGTTTTCACATGAATGCGTTGCCACCAGGTCAGCCCTTGCTTGTGGCTGCCGTGGCGGCAGCACATACTTCATAATAGGGTGCATCGTGATTGTTCTCTCCCGGCGCACCTTTTAAAAGGTGCACCATGCGCAAACAATCACAATGCATAATACGGCCCCAGTTCAGGTAGGACTTGATCATTGGCAAAGAGTTAAACTTTGCATTGTAAGATAATGTTGCTTGAGATTTGAAGTTTTAGTTACTTTATTATTTGTAATTTGTTCCATTTTTAAAATTACATTTTTTTTTACATTGTAGGGTGACTTTGCCCTAGAGCTCCTTGAAAGGAATTTTTCTACCTTTCCATTGTGTTGTTGGTTTTTAACTGTTGTGCCAAGGTACTGTCAGAAACATTCCATCATGTGTTGCCGCTTTTGACCGGAATGGAGTAATCTGCCAACCCAAGTATCTTCAAAATGGTGCATACGGGAGAGTTAATTTTTGTTCATGCCTGTGTGAGGTGATTCTAGGAATTTCATGGGCAAATTCAACAGTTCTAAAGCATTCTACCATTAATGATAACTTTTGCAGGTGTGGTTGAATACTTTGATTAAAGTAACACTCTTGATTAGATGTGTGAATTTATTTTCAATATAGAGTAAATTATTGTTTGCTCAAAATTGCACTTAGTTTTGTTGGTAAAAAAAAGAGGATAGTGGTGTTTTTGGGATTCTCCATGTGTAGATTTGAATGAACGGTAGAGGACACAATTTGATCTGATTGTGACTTCCATCATATTTACATGTTGCTCTGGGTAAGCAATTGGGGCAGGAAAGAGGGAATATACCTAATACAGAAAAAGAAGATATATATATAACTTGTAGTTGTATTTCAAGCCATCCCAAATAGAGAGGGGTAAGAACAAATTAACCCCTTCCATGCTGATGACGAACCCCAGCCGTCATGCACTACGGTGCTCGTGTGCTGATGACGGCTGGGGTTCATCACGGCCCGCCCCTGTTCGTGCTGTTTAGAGCACACCAGGGGAATCGCGGCCGCATGGAAAGGGTTAAGAAACCTTCAACCCCTCAATGGATCTCAACTCTTATATGTTTTCTCAAAATGTGTTAGCTTAAGGGAATTAGGGCCAAGAACCTTAGACAAGTGGGCTTTAGTCTGAATAACGTGGGGAATTAAATTACGAAGGTTCTAATGTACTTAAGGCTGGTAAAGGCCATTATAAAAGCAGAGAGAGAGTTATTAAAGAGACTGGTAAAGCTAAACTCAGAATCAGAATTGGGCATGAATAGCCATTACAGAAAAACGTTTATGGGGTACCATGCTGGCCTAGGAGAAAGACAGGTTAGGCTAATGAACCTAGAGAGTAAGGGAAAAGTAAATATTGAAGTTACCGTACGCAATGCAGAACTGAGCAATCACTGGAACACCAGAAGGAGATGGATTGTCTAAGTGAAATAAACTAGGAAAATGGGTCATCGCTCAGCCTAGGTATTGTATCTTGGAATATAAATGGGCTAGGAGGAAATACAAAATTAGAAAGCCTTAAAGAGCTACCAAAGGTTGGGAAATTCTGTGTTCACAAGAAACATGGCTGTGTGATGAAACACCCATAATTGAAGGGTTTGTTTCTTTAAGCAGGCCAGCAAAAATAAATGACTTAGGCATCCAGTGGGGGGTATTATGACCATGATATCAACAAAGATAGCGAAAAAGGAGATGCCTATGTCAATAAAAGGCAAATGGGTATTGGTTACTAGAGTTTGCCTGCGGGACTCGTGGACTAGCATTACAATATGGCAGTCATGAATGTTTACATGCAATGGGGAGCAGTGTGGAAAATGAAATAGAGATGGGGAATTTCAAGGAAGATGTGGATAGTCTGTTTGATAAATATCATAAAGATTTGCTGATATTTGATGGGAGATTTTAATCATAAAATGGGACAGATCCTTGGTCCTCTGAAATATTGCATGCATATAATATAAGTTTGGCTAATTTTACTGTCTGTTTACCCCACCAACGTGACATAGCATTGACGAAATACCTGGGTACAAAGGGCTTGGTTGTTTGAATGGTAGGTTAGAGATCGACCGCCCAGCAAAGTAAACCTTCAAGGTTGGTAATCAATACTGCCCAATTGACTATATTTTTCTCACAGCTTGGAATTTTGAAAAACAAAAGGGTTTTGTTTAACTCAAAGGGGAGGTAGCGACTATGCCACTCTGAAGCTTGAACAATCAGCACACTTCCAACAGAATTTAGGTATAGAAAAAGCTATGGAACGTAATTTGGAATGGTATGAAGAAATGATTGGATAAGTGGTGCAATGCTTAAGGGTAAATTTTAAAAATAAAAAAACGCAGGCACAAAGAGGGCCAAACTACCAATGGAAGAAGAATGCAATGGTTTAATGGGGAATTTAGGGAATTAAAAAGGCTGATAAGAAAAGGAGAGGAACGTCTTAGAGCTAGATATGATCCAGGCAATTACACCAATCTTCTCAAATTGAGGAAAGAGTATACCTTAGTTAGAAACCAAAGAAGAAATTATAAAGAGAAGTGTTGGGATGACCTGTTGGAAGCCATAGAATCGAAACATGTATGAATATTTGGGAAGTTAATACAGAAAGCATCAGGAAAGACTCAAGGGCGTATGAGCTGTGTGGTGGAAGAAGCAGAATGGGAGGAGTATTTTGATGTCCTGTATGGCAAAAGAACAGAGCCCTCATAGAGTTATTGTTAAAATATTGTGACTTCAGGTAGATGAAGATGAAGACATAAAGGAGCATTTTAGTGAAGAGAATGTAAAGCGTACTATAGTACAAATAAAACTAACTTGTGCAGCTAGTCCTGACAATCTTCCTGCGATCATAATTAAGACACAGCTGGAATGGTGGGGTGAAGTACTATCACAAATGTTCTTGTTAATATTAGACACAGGCCAAATTCCCAATAGTTGAAGGGGAGCCATGATTCAACCTGTACATAGGAAAGGTGATATGAAGGACTGAAGAACTATAGGCTGATATATCTCCTGGATGGGGGAGAGAAAGTATTTGCTAAAATAACATTTGGTATGTTGAAAGATTGGGTGGAGCAGGGGTTGATTGTGCCTGTGGAACAGTGTGGGTTCAAGGAAGGACACTCCACAGTCGACCACTGTTTCGCTCTATGGTCAAGTGCTTGAAAGTCAGTGGAACAAAAAGGAAAGTTATTCTGCTGTTTTGTAGACTTCCATGCAGACTTTGGCCTGGTAGATCAGAACTGCCTCTGGTATATCTTGGAAAAAAATTACATCCCATAAGAGATACTGACCATAAGTCAGAAGTTACATAGACAGATTTGGGCACAGGTCGTTAAGGACACAGAGGGGACACTGACTCAGAAAATAGCAATTTTATAATGGCTTGAGACAGGGATTTTTGCTGGCCCCCCAACTCTTTGCCATCTTCCTAGAAGATTTACCAACTGCATTAGAGGTGGATAGAAGTGTGAGTCCTAGAATGAATGGAAAACAAATGTTATGCTTGCTATGCCGACGACTTGGTAATTTTAGACCAGAGTTGAGCCTTCAAAGGAATTTGATTGCGTTCAGCTACTATTGCAGGTCAAAACACTTAATTGTAACATGGATAAGACTAAAGTTTTATGCTTTGGGAGGAAAGTACCTAAATTCAAATGGTACCTGGGCCCCCAAAAAATAGAAATATTAAAGGAATATAACTACTTAGATGTCTGGTTTGAAAGGTCTCTGAAATGGCATACCCATATGGTGGTCCTACAATCTAGGGCCCACGTATCAGTGTGTGGTCTGAAAAAATATAATCGAGTTTATGGAGAGATGTCCCATAGATCATTGATGAAAGCTTACAGTGCCATAATACCCCCTCAACTACAACAATATGGAGTAGAATTTCTGTGGCTGAGTGTTAAAAGTGTTTGGGTTAATGAGGAAGGGAAGTGCTTGAAAACCCTAATGTCCCAACTAGGATCAGCCATGATACAGGTAATAAGAATGGAGTTGGGTATGACTTCATGGAACAAACAGGCTGAGGTGGCAGTAAAACGATTTTGGAAAAGACTGGGGAAGGGCAAAGATCAGAAAGTTTGCCAATGGTGTAAGGAGATTAAGCGCAATGACTTAAAATGGACCAAAGGAGTAAAAAAAACTGGAATCAATATGTGGGAATTTGAAGGTGAGACTATGTCAGCAGACGTTACAACCAGAAGTTACTATGGATGAATTTGGAGCCTTAGGGAAAAAATCCTCTCGGGAAGAAGATTGGCAGTACTTGAGACAGAAAAAATCAGTACAATTTATTTTAAGTAGCTGGTAGAAGAAAACCTGGTTCCCATATTTGGATAGCTTACCTAATCATTGACTCAGATGAGAAATACTAAGATTAAGAATTGGTATCAATCCCTGGATAACAAATGAGAGAATAAAAATGGAAGGGATATAACCTGTTGGGAAATGTACGTGTAATGTGGGAACAAAAAAGAACATTATGCACATACAATTAGATTGCTTAAACATTTGACCATTGAGAAAAGTCTTTTTAAGCCCTATTTTTTTTAAAATACAGACTTATTTGTTGCACCCAAGCTATAGAATTTTTGATTGATTTGTGTAATCTTGATATTGGAATAGCAAGTGGAAGGGACATGGCTGCCGCAAAAAGGTTTTATATGTGGTGATGAGTCAAACAATGTAACTAAGGGGAAGTAAGGAACTATGTGAAAGGGAAGAACCTCAGCTCGATTCGAGCAGAAGAACTATAAATAGGATAACTATGTTTTAGGGTTTTTAAAATTATTTAATCTTTTTATCAAGTATGTATTACGATTTTGTGTGATTATGCCATAGGGAAATGTTATGAAAATGTAACCACTCTGGCTGTTTTAACCTCTTAAGTGCTGCGTCGGGGCATTGGCCGACGGCAGCACTACCTCCCAAGTGCTGCGCACGACCATTGGACGTCCATTCAGCACTAGTTCCAATGGACAGCGCAGCACTGGGGAGGGATATTTGCGCCGCATCTAAGGTGTTAATAGTATTAGTTGATGAAAATATTTATGATATTAGAGTGTATATGAACTGATTGTTTTTCTGCTGTTTCAAGACTAATGGTCAAAATAAACATTATCTTGACATGTTGCTCTTTGTAAGTTTTAGTAAGTTATCAGTGGATTATATTTAATATTCTTCTCTCTGTTTTGGTTGTCATGTAAATGGAAAGCATCATTTAAGTGTGTATGTTTAGGTTTTTCCGTGATATTTATATCTCAAATCTTATTGGAGCAACACACTATTTTCTGGTTCATTTTCTAGTTTTGGCTATGAGTATGTTTACATTTGGAATAGCTGGGAGATGGTCATAATAATATTGGGGATTTCGACTGTTTACATTAACATTGTGCCAGTAGGCTCCTGTGAGCTGTTACAAGAGTCCCTCAGTTCTTGCAGTACATTTCATTTCTTGATTTCTGTTACTTTGGTAAGGTAATTCTGCTCGCTAACATTTTCAACAATTTACTTTTTTTAAGTTGCTCTCCAGTAACACGCATTAGAAAAATATTTTGTACATCTCTTTGCTTTACATGTATCCAATATGTTTTAATGATAATTTTCTTTTCCAAGATATTTTGTATGTTGCTCTGTTTGCCATTTTATCTGTGGGTTGTAAATATTTATAATATTACTATAATAAAAATTACTGTATTTTTACTAACTCATTATTCACACATTTGCAAAATATTTTTCTACTCTTATACTAGCTAATTAGATGACTTTAGTGATTTTTTGAAACAAAATTGTAGGTTTTTATTTGAACTCGGTAGAGAATAGTAGTATTAGTTTTATGTGATAAATATTTAGTTTATTTTTTTATTACCTTTTGTATATTTTACTGTTAAAAGAAAAGATCATTATGTGTAAATATGTTCTATATAATACATACATTAAATGCTATGTTTAGGAGTTGTCTAATTCAGCAGTGTTTCAGCTTCTTTAAGTGCAAGGATTTTATTGAAACAATTTATTGAATGTTTGTGTGACCTGTTTATACTGTTTAATAATTACTAAACCATTCTAATCTGTTTTTGTGAGAAAGTTGATTATTTGTTAGAGGGAATGGTAGTCTGTTACAAGTCTTAATATCACCATTCTAGTTAGGTCCGGTAACGGTGTCAGTAATTTAAACCTAAAATCAACCCCTGGAATATATGGCACAGAGCAAACAGTCTTAACTTATGAAAGGGTGTAAAGTGATCAGAAGTACCAGGACAATTACAATTTGAAAAGACAGCACAAACATTTTTTCCACTACAATAATGTAATGAACATATGGACGCTAAGGTGACAAAACTCCAATAAGGGAGGTTGAAAGTATTATCTTTCAAGTTTTTGAATAAATATAATGACAGGAAGACTTATACTTCAACTGTGATTATATGGTTGTGCCTAGGTGTGATTTAAGATTAACTGTGATGGAGCCTGTGTTGGATGCAGGAACCAGGGGGCATATTATCAAGGGGGTTTATCTCTGCTTTTTTGGCTTTAAAAGCCAAGAAAGTGGAGATAAAATTATCTCCCTATTACCTAGCTGTCGCTAACACCAGTTAGCGACATCTAGTAGGAGATAGCGACCATCTTGGGCCCCGCTTTGCATGTCAGTGATATTTATCACTAATGACATGCAAAGTGGGCGTGCCAAGATGTTAGCGACTGAAAACAGTCGCTAACATCGCTATCTCCTATTACCAGCTTAGCGCGAATATCTCCAAAACCTAACACCTGCCCTGAGCAGTTTTTAGCCATGTTATCCAATGGGAAGTGGATAACATGGCTAAGAGCATTTGCTGGATAATGCATGAATATCGCTGACTTTTCAACGATATTCATGCATTGCGGCCGTTTTTTATCGCATTTGCGATAAACCTTGCTAATATGCGGCGATAATTTTTGTCTCTAAACAAGTTAGAGACAAAAATTATCGCTAGTTGTTGGTAATATGCCCCCGGATTTTTCCTTGCAGGAATCGGGAAGCGAAAGACTAGCACTGAAATCAGTAGTCTCACGCCTGAATCGGGAGGGTTGGCATGTCTGGATACTCTACAGCTGGGGCCATAAACTACATCCGCAGGGCTAGGTGATAGCCTAGGTCCGGCCTGGACAATCGGACACAGAGGAAGAGGAGTGTCAGAGGGTGCGTTAGTGAATAGGGTGAAAGGGAGGTGTCGGGCGGGCACAGGGTGTGATTCTCAGAGAAGAGCAGCGCAGATGGGGGGAAGTATATGGCCCATGCATGAGAGAGAGAGCGGGGTGACCAGTGCGTGGGGGAGATGCTTGCGAGGGTGGGGAGCCATGCTGAGGATCGGCGGCGTGCAGAGAGTGGGCCTGGTCAAGGCATCTAAAATGGCTGCCGTGCACGACAAAATTGTGGCATTGGACAAAAACGCAAGATGGCGCAGACAATGTTTATCAATAAGGATTCATTTATAACAAAATATTTACTCGCAGTGACAAAATGGTGGTCAACACTTCCTGATTTCCATCGAATCGAACGTTAACAAACGTCACGCAGCAAAAAAAAAAAAAAAAGCTCACGCACAGAGCAGTTTTTAGACATGTTATCCAATGGAAGGTGGATAACATGGCTAAGAGCATTTGCTGGATAATGCATGAATATCGCTGACTTTTCAGCGATATTCATGCATTGTGGCCGATGTGCGGCGATAATTTTTGTCTCTAAACAATTAAAACGAAGCACAAAATGGCGAATTCCCGTTTCGCTACCAGTTTGCGGCCCAGTTCGCGGCCCGTGAAGCGCTTCTACCGTGAAAAATCATTTTTTTTTTATTTTCCCCACGGGACCCTTTAATAACCCCAACAACATTCCTAGGGGGTCAAGAGGGGTATACCTTGCCCCCTTTCAATAAATTCCCCCTTCGTTTTTCACCTCTTCTTCTCTCTCGATCCTACCGAGAGATAAGATGGCGGCCGCTCCGGACTGTCTAGAATGTTGACAGACACCGGAGAGCCAATCAGCTTTCTGCGCGCAAAGTTCCGTTTCGCGAAAAGTAAGCGAACCGGTCCGCAGCCCGGAGCGCTGTTACAGATATATATCTTGTTTTGAACGTTAATTTCTCAAAAACTACTGGAGCACATATCTTGAGACCTAGCAAAGGCACATCGGGCTAATAGTCCCTACAATTTTGCCAAGTTTCGTGCAAATCCATTCAGCCGTTCGAGCTAAAAGTGAGGCCAAACGCCCTATGGAAAAATGAATGGGAAAAACGCGTTTTGGGACCCCCCTTTTTTCTCGGCACCCCCCTTAACGAAACCCCCCCAAATTTTCAAGGGCTGCTCAGAAACAAAATGTGCCATTTTCCTGAAAATTTCAGCCGATTCCGTCCACAAACGCCAAAGTTATTAGACATAGAATTTTCAAAAATCCCATAGGGAATAAATCCTAACTATATATACCTACTGGCGATAGCCAGTAGGTAATATGTAATATATATATATATATATATATATATATATATATATATATATATATATATATATATATATATATATATATATATATATATTATTTTTTATTTTTTTGGGATGTGGTGAATTTATACACCTGTATAGCCCATGAAAATTGTCTAATGGCGATTAAGTGGTTTTTAGATAGTAAACCAAAAAAACACTGGTCACACAGCAATATGTTACTTAGCATGATACGATTTTGTTTATATCACAACTTTTTCCTCTTTTCAAATCAAATGTATAAACAGATATGGGGTACATCTATGGGCTTGTGCTTCTTCCCCAGTTACGCGAACTTGTTTGTGGGCTGGTGGGAGAAGCACGTAGCTTGGACTGAGAGCAATGAGGAATGAGGAATGGACAGACAAGTATATAGACAACCTTTTTATTATTTGGCATGGGGACCGTACCTCGGCTGAGGATTACATGGCCAAGCTCAATAATAACACTTGAACCTGAAATTCACCAGCACCAGCACAATAAGTGCAACTAGTATTTGCTATTTGGATTTGAAGGTTTATATAAATAACAATACCCTCCAAACAAGACTCTATAGTAAACCAACAGCGGGTAACGCCGTCTTACACGCGGCTAGTTACCACCCCAAGAGTCTGATAAAAAATGTCCCCTATGGCGAATTGTTACGCCTAAAAAGAAACTGTTCAGCGGAAACCGACTTTCAACAAGCTAGAGATGAAGCTAATGATAGGTTCCTAATCAGGGGATATTCCAAAAGCATACTACATCAGGCTTCAAAGGCATCTTTAGTCAACAGGAGGGATCTGCTGGTGCCACAAATATTGCCAGCAGGATGAATTGAGGATGATCACCAAATTCAACACTAGATCTGGTAACCTGGTCCACTCTTTTATGAAGAACTGGCACATTCTGACCACTGACAGCATTTTGAAAAAGCATCTTTCTAAACAGCCATTAATACCATATCGGCGCTGTCAATCACTTTCAGAGCACCTTGTGCGTAGCCACTTTTCCTCAGAGCCACAGCCCGCTAATCGTACTAACCTAAAAGGTTTTTTCCCCTGTTTACGCTGTAAAGCCTGTAAAGGGAGTAGAAAAATCTTAGAATATCCGGAAAGAACAGGGGAGGAAAGACCCAACAGAAAAATAAAGAAACTGCTAAATTGCAATTCCAATTTTACCATCTTCTGTCTAGAGTGCCCGAGCAAAAGAAGATACATAGGGAGCACTATCAACACCACAAAGCTTAGAATACTTGAACATATGTGAGCGATTACGAATAAAGATAAATCATATCTGGTTGCCCGGCATTTCGTTAAATGTCACCACAGTAATAGAGACATTTTAAGCTTCTATTGTATTGATCTTGTGAACCGTCTGGAACATGGGGAGGACAGAGAGAAGGCACTCAGAATCCTGGAATGAAGGTATATAATTGAACTTAAGACCATGGTACCATGGGGCCTCAATAATGATGAGGAATTGTGGGTCCACCTCTAAGTATGCACATGGGATCATGTGTATTACTAAACTGGAACGGTATGAACAATAATTGAAAAATGGAATTAACTCCCTATCCTTACTTATGTTCCCTATCCGTAAGCACAATTGACTGAATAACAAAAAGATATGCTTGCCTATACAGGGCTACAAAACAAATGAGATAAATAGATGTAAACAGGTAGATCTTGGGTATTTACAAGAGGTTTCATTGGGGGATACACCCCTAAAAGAAATGTAACTGAGAAAACACAAAGTTATATCAGCACTACATGTTTGCCATTCTATATCTCAGAAGGTATCAAATTGAAATGTATGTACATAAATTATGTAATGTTTGTTGTCGTAATGTTTTTAAATGAGCACTATGCACTTTATTTTGCACCATTTTCCACATTGTGACTAGAGGAGTGATATACACTCAAAGATGGCCGCCACATTGGCAAATGTTATGTTATGTTATGTTAGGATTATTTATTCAGCGCACAGCTGCTCCAGCGAAGGAGCGTCCTGGCGCCTGACAAGGTATCCTACACAACACAACAACCACACAATAGACTAAAAGCAAACAGACTCAGGGAAATAGCAAAGTCTTGATGGCCCTGCGAAATAAGAAAAGATTACCTGACGCCCGTATCTCTAAAGGTAGAGAGTTCCACAAAGCCACGGCCCGAACTCGGAAGGAGCGGCCTCCCACTCGGCTAAGCTTAAACCGAGGGACAACTGCCAAGTCCTGACCCAAAGATCTCAAGGGGCGTGCAGGGACATAGGGTGTCAAAAGATTCAAGAGAATCGGGGCAGCAAGGCCCTTGAGAATTTTGTAGGAGAGGCAAAGCACTTTAAATTGGATCCTCTGCTTGACTGGGAGCCAGTGGAGGGAACGTAGAGTATTAGCAACAGGACAGAACCTGGGCAAGCCAACCACAGCTCTGGCTGCTGCATTCTGGATACGTTGCAAGCGTATAATTTCCGCTTGGTTCACCCCCATTAAAAGAGAGCTGGCGTAGTCAAGCCGGGAGATCACTGTTGCCTGCAACACCAGCTGCCTAGTAGAGGCATCAAAAAATTTCAGTGCAGGTCTTAATCCTCGCACAATGCCAAAACAACTGGCGGCCACTCTCTTGGTATGGAAAACAAAACCAAGGGCAGGATCAAACCAGACACTGAGGATTTTTGTCTCCGTTACCGGAGTCGGAGTAGGCCCCAATTCCGGAGGCCACCATTTGTCACCCCAGAGCTCCTGTTTCTTGCCGATGATCATAATCTCCGTTTTTTTTGCGTTCAGCTGGAGATAGTTGGATTTCATCCAGCTGGCGAGTGCTCTCAGCCCATTCTGGAACCTAGGGGCGTCCAAATCAGAGTCCCCACTGAGCGTGACCGCCAGCTGAGTGTCGTCGGCGTATGAGACCATAGACATGCCCCACCTCTTGACGACATCAGCCAGCGGCCTCACGTACAGATTAAATAGCGTGGGGCTCAGCGAGGATCCCTGGGGGACTCCCTGGTCCAGTGGGTGGACTTTGAACTGATAGAGTGGAATGGCTACGCAAAAAGAACGGTCGGGAGAAAAGAACGGAACCACTGGAGGGCGGTCCCAGAAATGCCAGCGTCTTCCAGGCGCTGAAGAAGGATTTTATGAGAGACGGTGTCAAAGGCGGCGCTAAGATCTAATAAAACAAGCGCCGCCGTTTGACCCGAATCTAGCCCCAGACGCAGATGTTCCGCCATGTAAAGAAGGGCTGTCTCCTTGCTGTGATCAGCACGGAAGCCATTCTGCGTGGGATCTAGGATATTTGCACGCAAAAGGTGATCGGAGAGGACTCTAATCACATGTGCCTCCGCTACTTTCGTCGGCCATGGAAGAAGTGATATCGGCCGGTGGTTCTCAGGCTTAAGAGAGTCTAGACCCGGTTTCTTCAAGATCGGCGTAACCACCGCCTGCTTCCAACTAGCAGGAACCGTGCCGGTGGAGAGCGAAAGGTCAATCAGCGTGCACACCGGTAAAAAGTCCAGGGACAATGGGTGCCTGAAAAGAGCCGGTCTCAGAGGATCTGCCGGAGAACCGGACTTAATGTGGTGGGCCAATTGATTAAAGCCCTCAGGCGATAAGCAGAGGAAAGTATGCAGGACCGAGTTTTCCTCGGGCCTAAAAGACGGTCCGACGTCCTGAGTAGAGCTAGAAAATGACCGACGAATGGCTAGGACCTTCTCCACAAAGAAGTTCGCCAAAGCCTCGCAATGTGAGGTCGAGCCAACATCATTAGTATCGGCCTTCTTTGCCATTAGATCTTTAAGGGCCTTAATGATAGTTTTGGAGGGGTTAGAGCTGTTGCGAAACTCAAGAGAATAAAAAGGCGCACGCGCTCTGCAGACCGCGCGATGGTACATTTTAATAGTGGCAAGATACAACACTTTTTTACTAGTGTCATACGCTTTCCACCACTCTCGTTCAGCGCCTCTGCACTCCCTCTTCAGTGTACGTAGAGAGTCATCGTACCATTGACTTGGGTCCCTTACGCTACACTTGCTCAGGGTAACCGGTATGATAGAATGCAAGGCACGAGTAATCCACTCGCAAAGAAGGTTGTAGCCCATATCCACGTTATCAAATGAGCCAAGTGGGTCCTCCGACAGAATGCGATATAGGTCCTCTAATCTAAGATTGTTCCAGTGTCGTCTCGGGATGACTCTGGCCATGGGTTTAGGGGGAGGCTCATGCAATGGGCACTGGATCCTGACCAAAAAATGGTCAGTCCAGGCAAGAGGGGTCGGGGTAAGAACCCTAGCCTCTGTAAGAGTAGTGAAAAAAGGGTCCAAAGTATGCCCTCCGACATGGGTAGGATTAGTTACTCGTTGGACCAATTGGAAGGCTTCACAAAGAAGTTTGCCAAAGCCTCGCAATGTGAGGTCGAGCCAACATCATTAGTATCGGCCTTCTTTGCCATTAGATCTTTAATGGCCTTAAAGATAGTTTTGGAGGGGTTAGAGCTGTTGCGAAACTCAAGAGAATAAAAAGCCGCACACGCTCTGCAGACCTTGCGATGGTACATTTTAATAGTGGCAAGATATGACACTTTTTTACTAGTGTCATACGCTTTCCGCCACTCACGTTCAGCGCCTCTGCACTCCCTCTTCAGTGTACGTAGAGAGTCATCGTACCATTGACTTGGGTCCCTTACGCTACACTTGCTCAGGGTAACCGGTATGATAGAATCCAAGGCA
This sequence comes from Lissotriton vulgaris, assembly GCF_964263255.1. Classification (NCBI taxonomy): domain Eukaryota; kingdom Metazoa; phylum Chordata; class Amphibia; order Caudata; family Salamandridae; genus Lissotriton; species Lissotriton vulgaris. The sequence continues at coordinate 517,866,769 of NC_141685.1, read as the reverse complement.
CGAGTAATCCACTCGCAAAGAAGGTTGTAGCCCATATCCACGTTATCAAATGGGCCAAGGGGGTCCTCCGACAGAATGCGATATATGTCCTCTAATCTAAGTTTGTTCCAGTGTCGTCTCGGGATGACTCTGGCCATGGGTTTAGGGGGAGGCTCATGCAATGGGCACTGGATCGTGACCAAAAAATGGTCAGTCCAGGCAAGAGGGGTTGGGGTAAGAACCCTAGCCTCTGTAAGAGTAGTGAAAAAAGGGTCCAAAGTATGCCCTCCGACATGAGTAGGATTAGTGACTCGTTGGACCAATTGGAAGGCTTCAAGATCCGCCAGTATACTACTGACAGCAGGGATGGTCAGACTCTCAAAATGGAAATTCAAATCCCGTAAAATGGAGAAATTAGCACATCCCACTGCCAGCATACCTATAGTATCTGGGAGAGCCTCCCTGAACGCCACGTCACTACCCGGAGGACGGTAAATTAACATGCCGGAGAAGGAGAACTGGGGGCTGATAGAAATCTAGAAAGATGCACTTTCACAGCCCGCTATTTTTAAATCCCTCCAGTCGCAAGGATAGCAAGATTTGACGGCAAGCACTATGCCCCCGCCTCTGGTAGAGCGATTGAGCGTGTACACCGAATATTCTGGCGGAAAAGCCAGATTGAGGATAGTAGTGTCAACATCCTGCAACCAAGTCTCGGTTATACAGAAAATGTCCGGAGACTCATCCTTAATCAGGTCATAGATAGCCTGGTAGTGACTCACCAGCGACCTGACATTAAGGTTCCAAATAGTAAGATTACGAGGGCGGTATTTGCTCCTAGGTGCAGGCAATTTGCTCATAGAGCATGACGGAACAGGCGTGCAAAGCGCCCAACTACCACAAGCACACTGGTAGTGGCCACACAAAGGGATCACTGGAGGCACATCACAATTGGCAACCTGCTCTCTAATAGATAGTAATTCATCTCACCGCAATAGGGGCAGAGCGTATCTCGGACATGACCGGCCCGGCCGGCCCGTGACGCGGACGGGCGCAGACGGGCAGGACTCTGGCACGACTCAGGCTAAGCGAAGGCGCTCTCGCTGCGCGATACCGCTGCGCTTGGCAGCGAGCATTAAGTAGGCGTCCCTCCCAAGGTCCTGCGCACTAGAGCGCTCGAGAATGCTGGCTTCCGGCCAAACAAACCATTCCAAATGACCCCACCTCGGGAACCGGACCCGCTCTAAAGCGGTGCAGAACCGATTATGGTGCAAGTATAGGGGCAAAGGATCCCAGGAGACAAGTCAAGTAAGTAGCCAGAAATTAGAACAGATAAAAAAAAACGAGTGAGTTCAAAAGCAGCGTTTCCAAAAGAAGCGCAACACGCTAAAACATCAATTCGATACCTTGTCAAGGCACCTATGCCACAGCTCGCCTTAAGTAGGCGTCCCCCCAAGGTCCTGCTCACTAGAGCACTCGAGAATGCTGGCTTCCGGCCAAACAAGACCATTCCAAGATGACCGCTCCGAAAATGACCCCACCTCGGGAACCGGACCCGCTCTAAAGCGGTGCAGAACCGATTATGGTGCAAGTATAGGGGCAAAGGATCCCAGGAGACAAGTCAAGTAAGTAGCCAGAAATTAGCACAGATAAAAAAAAAACGAGTGAGTTAAAAAGCAGCGATTCCAAAAGAAGCGCGACACGCTAAAACATCAATTCAATACCAAATTGTAACATCATCGATGTCAACGATTTTAGCTATGGCCAATAGGTTTAAAATTGTGTTTCTTACACAATCAACACTGACACTGACGAAGCTGGAATAGCGAAACGCGTCTGTCAGGGGTGAAGGGGGGTTTGTATTAAAATCACTAAAATCATCGGATTCCAGTGTGCTTGCCATTTTTTCGACTCTATAGTTGAACGTGTTGCAATGTATATATATATATATATATATATATATATATATATATATATATATATATATATATATATATATATATATTGTTCAAAACGCTCAACACTGGAGGGCACTTCCACAAGTTCCTAGGCGCCGCTGCAGCAAAGAACACGAGACCTACATTTCAGGTGAGTTTCCTTATTTAATCAGCACCTTCAGCATGTATATATATATATTCACAATAAAACATAGGTTTCAGGGACGTTATAGTTAGTTACACATTTGACACATATAAAACCATAGAAGTTCGCCTGTTATAGTTAGTTGAGCTAACTATAACTTGCAGCCCCGCAATGCACTGCTGATGATGTCACATATTACATCATTAATTACATGGTCGGTGACATCACTCATGACATCATACAGTGAATGTGTGTTTCTGTAAATGTTAAATATGTTTTATATATATATGCCGAGGTGTATTGAAGAATGAATGCATTTACAAGTGCCTAAAGGAAATATTTCGTATATGCGTGACTGACTGTTTAAGTGAGTGAGTGTAGTGACCGTATTTTTGGCTCTATTTCTGAGTGATGGTGACTTTAAGCTTGCTACCATCCTGGATCTTTATTCTTGGCTTGTGTTGGTTCTTTTCAGGCCTTTTTCCAGACCTAGAAGCATAAACTAGAGGATAGCTGCTTTATATGATGATAGATCCCTTATTCTTGACTCTAATCCATCTATTGCCTACTGGCTTTGACATAATTATGTGTCCTTTCATCATCCTAACTATAGTAGAGGGTGGATCCTGTAGTCCTGACTTTATATTACATATTGGTATGGTTTGTGTATGTACTCTGACAGAGCTAAGTGTTATTTCATCTTTCTCAGGCCTACAAGGCCGAGAACTAGAGAGACTCCATTTTGCTTTCTGTCCCTGCAGACTGAGATGCTTGCAGGGTAAAGGTGATGTTTTAGTTACGAGGTGTTGTTCGCTAGGGGAAAACCAGCCGAAACTGGTTCTTATCGGAGGAATGTGTTTGTCTCTTGGGCCTAGACGTAACCTGCAGATGGTCACTGCAGGCTACGCAGGAGGCCTGGAAGCTGGCACAGGAATTCGGTGGGAGGCAGCCCTCTGTTGGAACTTTCCATGAGGGGAGAGTATTCCATATTAGCGAAGTGCAGAAGAGGAGGAGTGTCAGTTTGTCAGTTTGTCAGTTTGTGAGTCAGACAGTTGGAGCAGAGGAGAGGAGAAGACAGTCGATGCTTGGAACAGAGAGAAGTCAGTCAGTCAGACAGTCAGTGAGTTGGAACCAGAGAGAGAAGTCAGAAGCAGTTGTGAGCAGATGGTGTTTTGAACAGAGAGAAGTGAGATGATGTTTGGAACTGAAGGAAGCAGTCAGAAGCAGTTACTTATCAGAAGGAGTTGTGATCAGCTGGAGTCTGAAGTGATGCCTTTTGGAAGAGACTGAAGTTATATCGTGGATTAGTCTGTGGGAGCAGCTGGAGTGAATTGGACATCGGAGCTGAGATAATCAGACAGAGTGAAGAAGCTAGTGGAGCGAACGGTTATCAGAGCGGCAGAAACTATTAGACTGATGCTGGAAGGTGGAGAGAGTTCGTGGGGGAGAGGAATCCAGTGCAGAGTGATCAGCGCAGATGCGTGTCCAAGAGTGCAGGGGAGGAGCTGAGACGAGCTAAGGCACAGACGAGAGAGGAACCCAGATGACAGCTAGAGCAAGACTTCAGACTAATCAGGTGATACCTTTCCTGTAATATAGTTTGCTTTACATTTAAACATTAACCTTGTCCTTACTGTATTGCTAATCCCTTTTCTTTCAGCTGTGTGCAGTATAATCCATTCCCTCTTTAGCTATTTACAGTCCCTGTCAATTACATGTGGATGTGTTATAGTAATAAAGCTTTATAAAGAGACCCCGCAGATTTGTGTATGTGTTTATGCCCCTTTTACTTTTTAGGCTATGTGTTATAGTGCAGTATTATATTGTTATTGTTATAAATAAAGTACCCCAGTTCTTAGTGAACTATTGTGTAACTGTTGTTTTCTTATGATAAAGCAAACCTTTCTTCTAGCCAGATGCTGTAATGGTAACTGATGGATCAAAAGGAAGGAGGAGCGCTTAAATCAGGGAATAACTTTTGCATATAGTGAACCAGCTTGTGCCTCTTGTTCTTTTATAATAAAGGTAACCTTTTCTACTAGTCAGGTACTATGACATGAACAGATGCTACCCCTGATCAGGTAAATGGTAACTGAATAATGAGAGAGAGAGGAGCCCTTGAAATAGAGAATAAGTTGTACACCGTGTAATTCGGCCATTCCATAATAGTGTAGTGAATAGTGAGAGAAACTTCCCAACAGAGAGAGAGAGAGCTAAAGGTATTCATAGGAAAGTGATCGCCGTTGTAAGGCGGCGTTAATGAGAGCATCAGGGGGGATACTGATGTGTATACCCACGGGATTGTGGCTTGGAGATTATAGAGAGCACCAGGGGGGAAACTGGTGTGTAATGAGATTGCTGCTAGAGAGAGAGTTGCATTAGTGAGAGCACTGATTGTGGTCAGTGTGTATACCCACAGGATTGTGGCTTGAGGGAGCACTGAGTGTGTCAGTGTGTAATGGTAAGTTATTGGAACTGCCCCCTTCACTATGAGTAGGAGGGTAGCATAGTCTGGGTCTGAGTTGCCGCAAGACTATAAGGTATGAGTGTGGTGTAGGGCATGGACGTCCTTAGTAATCAGTGAGTATTCCTAGTAATCCCTATATATTTAGTGGTGTTTCTGATGATATGAGCTTGTATGTTGCTAATTCCCCATCCTCAGGTAGGTACCCAGGTGCCTGGATAGATGGGTCCTGAGGAGGGAGGTGGTTTGTTTCGGCTGGGTTGGTGGTGTCTTGGTGAGCTGATCCTATCTGGTCCGAAAATCCAGTTGTTACAGTGATTGAACGTGTCTTATTGAATGCATGGGTTAGTGATTAAACTGTGTAAAAGTCTGTATTAGTCTCTCTGTTGGTGTGTAAGCAACTGCATGGATTGCTGAATAGCTACAGGAGTGTCTATCGAGGGTATTGATTTGTAGTCTGAGTATCTCTATGGGTCCCTGAGTGTCTGCGTGGGTGGGCGTGTGGGGGGGTGTATGAGTCTGTGCATAGATGTCTGAGTGGGTGATTCAGTAGTTGTATAGATTAAAAAGTGCATCTGCAAAGGGCTGCATGGGTAAGTTAATGTGTCTATGGGTGTGTTGGTGAGTGAATACATGTCTCTCAGTGGTATATCTGTGAGTAACTATATATGTTTTAAGGCAGTAGATGTGAGAGTTGGGGTATATTAATAACTATACATGAGAGTAAGTTATTTTAAGAGTGGGTCTATAAATAAGTGTCTGCTTCTATCAGTGATTGTATAAGACAGTAAATATGTGTTAGTATCTGTATAAATAAGTGATGTGGAATGTCTAAAAATAATGAAGTTTGTGTGTATAACTGTATACATGACTAAATGGGTATGTGATCGATTCTTTGCATGACTGACTAGGTATGGATGAGTGGCGGGGTGCGACTGTATGTATAGATGTATGAGTGCATATTATAGTCCTGTATTGATGGTTAACTACAAGTATAGTGAGTGCTATGTAGTATATGGCATTCTTCTTTGTATGGTTTCAAAAATAGTAGTCAGCATTTTAGAATGGGGGTATCAAAGTTTACATTAGAGCATCAGTATGTGCATCAGATTGTCACATGCATGATGTCATGAGTCATCAGTGATGTCATTTGAGATGTCATCAATGATGTCATGAGGGATGTCACTGACCATGTCATGAATGATGTAATATGTAACATTATCAGCAGTGCATTGCAGGTGGGCAAGTTATAGTTAGCTCAACTAACTATAACAGGCAAATTTCTCTGGTTTTATATGTCTAATGTTCAACTAACTATAACGTCCCTGAAACCTATTTTATTTTGTGAATTTCCAAGGTTTTTTAAATAATAATTCCTAACTATAATGAGCCTAAAACCTATGTATTTTTCAGTGAATTTCCAAGGTTTTTTTAATGTTAATTTCATATTTTAATGTTTCTAAAACCTATTTTATATTATACTTCTTTTATTTACAGTTAAAAATTATGTAATGTTTATATCTTCCCCCCCAAAATTTTTTTTTGGGGGGGGGAGAAAACTGCACTCCCATACTGGTACGGTACTAAGCTCCAGCAACACGCAAATCCTATCCGCCATATTGCTAAACTCGTAAATGATGCGCATTTCGTATCTGACAACATTGAGGCATCACCCCAGCTGCTACTTTGGTATCCGAAGGGTATACAGTACCAAGCCACTCGTAATGACGTGTACATATGGGGTCGCGCCCGCTGCGCATTGCGTATGCGACAAGTAGACGCTGCCAGGCCCTGTGTTACATCACAGACGTATGGTGTCGCGCCAGGTATGCCATTCCCTCAATTTTATTTTGTCTTAAAAGTATATATAAATAACTTCAAACAGTATATGAGAGCAAGTGAACATCTAACATATTTCAAACATTTATATGTTTCTAACTGAAATAAACTTCTATTATGATAAATAAATATTGACAAAATCTCTTCAGGTGTGGCCTCCTTGCGCGCTCGTTGCGCAATTGCCATGTGACCTTAAAAAAAAACATTTGATTGCTTCATAACATTTCCAATTGTAACAGGTGGACGACCCCACCCATGTTACTCATTCTCTCTACAGTGTATGATGAAAGACACCTCTTCTGCTTAGAGAGCTTTTTTGAAACTTTTTTTGCTGTGTACACATATCTTATACTATACACACAATGCAACAATAATTTTGATCAATATTCATGGTCTGTACATTAGCCTTCCGCGTGTGATTGTAATGCATCTCAAACGTTCTATTAAAAAACAAATATGTGTTACACGATGCCCCTGGTGTGTGTGTGTGCACATTATTGTGTTCCCTTTCTGCCTGGGTACTTGTGGCTCTAAGAAGTATCAGGAGCCACGGGCAGAGTGCACATCCTAGATTACATGTGACAAACAGTAAACAGCAATGTGTAGATTTCTTTTGCTGAATGCTTTGTTGACAGGCTTTACCAATATACTAATGTGTTCTATGTTACACTTTCAGATTCACAATTGACATGTATTCCTTGACTGTAATGAGTGTTATCACTGTGTATGACGAAGCCTCACATCTGATCCTCCCTCCATCTGACCACATTCACATGTGTATGCTTCGCGATAGCAACACTTTCGATAGTACCGCACACCATTGACATGCGTGTCTGCGCATATCCACAACCTTGACAATGACATGTAATGTTCACCAGTCAATCTTTACAAACACCATCTCATTAACGATAGTTCTCACCCTCCCGCCACATGCTACACTAATATAAATTGCACACTCTGCGAGGTCAAAACTACAAAAGAAACACACATAAGTACACTTCCTGGGGGGCGTGGCTATCAGCAATCTATGGCGGCGGTGTAATAGAGGAGCTCCGTGGGGACGGCGGCCCTACCGCATAAATCCGGTCAAATATCCGAACAATCTACATCGCTGGGGGTGTGCTCTGCAACCCGGGATCAAGCGGCACCGTCCGGTGAAACTCCGGTCCCGATCTGCTGCCAGATAGCGGGTAAAACACATCCTCACCAGCCCCGGCCTGCATACAGAACTGAGACCCCGCACTAAAGTACCCGCCGCCCGACCGGAAGTGAGGGCTGGATGGGAGAGTTCACTGGAGGCTGACCCAACTGTCTGTGAGTGGCGCTGCCCCTGCCAAAACCCGACCTGGTCGGCTGGTAAAGACGTGTGCGTCTAGCAACGTGGACCCCGAGCTGCACTGCCAGGGCTGCTGAGCACATCGGGATCCTGAGAGAGGGAGAAGGCGGCGCACGAGAGCCTCCGACGGGCCCGGGACAAGCTGAGCAGACGGCGGAGCGTGGAGAGAGGGGGGGCTTCCTTGGAGTCCTACACAGCATCGGCGCACCACCCCTGCCTTGCAATCTGCCACGAGATTACAGACAGCTCCCCTTTCCTGACAGGCACTATCTCAGATGTCAGGAGTGTGAGGCACGGTAGCGGGGCTGGCGGTTGCCGGCGCAGATGGTCGTGGATCTAGGCCCCACCCAAGATAGCCAAATCCGCCTCAAATTACCCTTAGGCAACGCCACGCTGTGAACGCACGTGGATCTATTCACCACAATCTAGGCTAATACGGAGACTGAGCTCGACGCGAGGGTCCCCAGTTACCTCGGCCTATGCCTATTGGGAATAGCAGTTCGAACTGTGCCACCGCAAAAGGGAACTTGGGGGGGAGCTTTGAGGGCTTGTAACAGAACGATGACGGCCTCCCCTGCAGGTGCAGAGACAACAGTGACCCTGAGATCTGGCCGCGCACACATTACATTGGGGAAGTCGCCGGCGACACCTGAAAGAGAGCCCAGTTGCAGACTCACTCGCAGCACTGCTCCCACGCGGGGCTCCGAACAGAGCAGAACTACCAAATTCCTGGCAACCCACAACGCGACTGCCATGGCGGGCAGAGGGCCAAACATGCCACAGCGCAGGTGAGACTTGATGAATTCGCCTATGACAAAAACGCTCCACCACAAACAGGGGGCCGTCCCTCCACCGGCAAACGCGCAGAGGAAGACGGGGGCAAACAAGTAACATTAGAAGACTAATGCATGCCCTCACTGTTGTAAATAAAACAGCGATAAATGTTAAGCATCCACTGAAGACATATTACAGCGTCTTCAAGGTAGTTTTCTTATGTTTTACTACTTTACGGCCAGACTCCATTTTGTTTTCTGGCCTCCATCTTGTAGGCTACATCGTGCCATGTGCTCGCCACGAGGCAAGTCCTACCTCACTGACCATCACCCCTGGAGTTTGCCCAGCAACAAGCTATAAATAGTTCCTCGACGGAGACCTCTTCTGTCGGTTTGCCGTATAGTGGCCGTTTGGGCGAATTCAGAACTTGGCAGTTGGAATCTGGATGCTCTTGATTGGTAAGAATCGTGGTACGATACTTGCCCCGAGCTTTTGAGTCTTGATTGGCAAGGCAGTTTTAGGATACGCTTGCCCCGACTAATTTGTTTGAATTTGAAATTGACTAGTCATTTGTGAATGTGTTTTTGATTGTGATATATGAGTTGCAACCCATATAGGCGGGCAATGTGGGGATATTTCTCCTGACTTTTGAATTTGAACGGCGCAATGTTTTAAGTGCCATTTTATTGTAATATTGCATATTCTGCATTATTTTGAGACATGCCCGTTTTTAGCGCACTTCGTAAGTGGTGCTGCTGTTTTGGAAATGACCGGTTGGTACTTGAAGAACCACAGCCGGCTCCACCAGAGGGAACGCCGAATAGGGATATGTATGTGAAGTTTGGTCTTTCCCCCATAATGTACAGCACGCTGTGGAGGAAATACACCAAGAAGGATCCTGAGTTGCGATGGCCTATGTATGGATCGTTTGATTTGAGGAAGATTGAGTATGTGGAGCAGTGTATGTGTAAGCGGAGAGTGCGACCAGATATGTTCGAGTGTATATGTATGTGGGTGAAAGAGATGCGAGAGCGTGAGAAGTGTGAGCAAGCACTGATTGAGAAAGAGCAGCGAAAGAGTGAGCGTGAGAAGGCGCGTGAGACGAAACAGCGTGAAGCTAAGGAGTTACAGGAGAAACAGGAGAAGGAATGGCGATTGCAAATATCTGGCCAATACCCTGTTCGCCAGCCACTTTATCCTGTCCTTAATAAATCGGTTGCTGATTTTTCGTTATTAGATCGTTCACCCCCTGTAGGAAGGTGGATATCTGGTTATGGTTACCCCCAAACTTTTTGCCTGGTGTTTAGCTGGTTTTTGACATAGTTGGCCTGGGATCCTGCTATTCAGGGCCCCAGGCTGATTGCTCTCTCCTTAAATGGACTCCATGTACCCTAGGTGCATAACATAATTGGAACTGGTTCACCTTATAGGCCCCTGTAACAGTGTACCCTAGGTACCCAGGGCATAGGTGCATCCAAGGCCTACTAGGGGCTGCAGCACGTATTGTTCCACCCCTGGCCTGGCCTCCAGATTTGACACAACTGGCTGATCACTCAGCTGGGGTAAGTTGGTGTAATCACCTCTTACTTAGATATAGTATCCCTATATCTAACCTTAAACTGGACACATGTTAACCTGTAAGCCATTCCTATGGAAGGCCCCTGAAATCCTGGGGGCAGAGTGCGTGGTTACATGTGAGATGGTGCTCTAGCATGAGCTGAGCCTGTCTGCAGCTGTCGGGAACCACTCCCTAAGCTGTTCTGGGATATTGCCATACCATATACTCTTAAGTGCATTATAATCCTTGCGGTTATATGCTATCTTTGGTTTGGCTTTATCGAAACATGTCGAGTAAGGTGTCATACGAATTGGAATGCTATCCCCTCGACAGTTCTGTCGACGGGGATAGCATTCCACCCTTCTAGAGGGACACGACATGTGTGTAGCCTTAACCCCGGTTAAAGTTAACCTGAGCCTCAGCATCACAAAATGGATGCTGCCACCACAGACACAAGTCTGGCCTCCTGCTGCTGGGAGTCCTTCCAGCGAGGAAGGCCTGGACAAAGGGTTTCCTGCCTGGGGAGGTGCGAACACCACCCCAGACAGGGTTTTGTGTATTGGGTAGGACAGGGCTGAATAGAAACAGACATGCCCGGGGCACACAAGGTGTCCCCGTGCATAAGCCAGTCCAAACCGGTCCTGGGACTTTCCAGACCCAGGCCTGGCGAGGAGCTGGACAAAGGAAAGGGGGTGTAACCGCCCCCCTTCCTGGTTCCTCCCAGAGGAGGGACCTAGTAGGTGATCCACCCCTCAGATTGGGAATAAGAGTGGGAGCAGTGCCATTGCACAGCAGATCATCCTGAATCAACTTTACACGAAGAAGAAGACTGGACTTCGACATTCTGCTGCTCAGAAGACTGAAGAGAATCTCCCTTGTGGCCTAGGAGTGGCCACCCTGTGAAAGCAGGTACCAACCAGCGAACCGACGTCTGCTTTGCCGCCGCCTCCCGCCGGAGCCCGAGCCCAGAGCCCGACAAGAATCAGACTCCCAGACCTCTCAGAGCCTGATCCACAGTCTCTGCAAAGAAGGGACCCGTGGAGGCACCGAGTGACGTGGGACCTGACCTCTTTGAAGACACTCGAAAAGCTGACTGCGCAGCTTCTGAGGTATCCTCGACGTTGTGCTTTGAGGACTGAGAACCCCCACCACCGAGCAGCCTTTGCACCGAAGATCAGCCCCCCAGCATCTCCACGACCTGCGTGGGGCCCTTTTGCATTATGCCACTCGACGCGCCATCCCGGCCACTTGCCACGTGGTCAGCGGCCATCTTGGTGACGAAACCGACGATTTACACAGCAGGTCTGGTAGCTCCAGACCTACCCAAGCTCCTGTAAAAAGGAGCACTCGCTCTGACCTTGCTGGTCCGAGTGTTAAGCATCTTTTAACTCCTGCGTGGCTTGCATTAGCCAATGCCTGTTTGCTTCGATCAAGTTGCAGACACCGCCAACAGCGAGAAGCCTGCGTGGGACAGCTCGTGACCGACTCCTGGACGTCCTCGACCCCCGGTGTCCACGTGGCTGCAGAGAGAAGCTACCCAACAACGCCTGTTTGCACCCGACATCGCCTGGTTCCAATCTGGTTCCACGGTAGTCACTGGCTAGTGACTTTGAACATTGTCCCCTCTGCTTTCAGGTCTTCACATCTTCAGATCCACCCTTGGATCCACCGGAACTCTTCACATCGAGCCGCCTGCAGCATCTTCAGCTCCAAGCACCATCGACCAGCGTGACGAAACCTGACACTACTTTGACCCTGTGCACCCGCTTCCTGTGGGTGAGGTAACTCAGCTCCGCCAGTGTTCCTACACTGGTACACATCTCAAGGGCCCGTGTCTTAAGTTTCAGCTCCATAGGTCACTCGGAAGGTTCCTAACTTTCTAACTTTGTACTTTTTACGCACCATAGACTTTGCATTGGAAAGTGCGTGCACTTTGAACACTGCACCCGAGTCCCGCGGGCCTTTCCTGACTTAGTCACTGCTAGTCTCGAATAGCTCCAGCGATTCCCAATGCCCTAGGCCTGTTCCCTTTCCTATTGGTATCTCTTATACCACTTTCTTAGTATATGGTTTAGGTGGCCCTAGGGCTCATCCATATTCTGCAACTTTTGTGTATTTTAAACTGTCTTGTGATTTAACGCTTGTGCTTCTGTGCTCATAAAGAGTCCAGGGGATTTTATAGTTAATAAATCAATATATATTTTCAATATATATCTGTGTGGTGTCCCTTTCATTTGGTATTCAAGGGGGTTGTGTATGGTATTACAGCTGGCTTCACATGCCTTTCGGAGTTTAGCCTAAGACTGCTTTGTCCACGTTACCACTAGGATAACTGGTCTACAAGGATGAATTACAACCATCATCATAAGGGTTCCTTGGCATGGTACAAAGTGATCACTAAGAATTAGTGAGCATTATATACCAGGCCAACTTCTCACATTGGTGAGCAGCGGATTGGGATCTGAGCTTGCTGTTGTTTTACCATTACAATCTTTGAGATTATCATTTGAAAGATCATACAGGTACCTGCTAGGTACATATAAAACAAGACTAGTATACTTAAGTTCTACTGAACTTAGTTGTTGTAGAGCAAGGGGAGTAGCACACCCTGACTACAACTACTAAATAGGTTTAGTAGGTAAACACCAGTGTAGGTAGATTGCAACACATCCACCCACACTAGAGCAATGTCTGGAGCAGAGGGTTCCACTGGGAACATCCCTGTTGAGAGTGACCCTCCAAGGGCACCATCCAAATTTGCTATTTTTTCCTTTAAGGAACTAAGGCAGCTTTGTGCCTTAAGGGGTCTGAAGACAGGGCCTTCCCCTACTACAGACCACCTTAGAGAGATCTTGGATCAGTCTGAGGCTCTAAAGTCCTCTAAGGCAAACCCCACAGGGGATGCTGAAGGAGGCCATCCTTCAGAGTATGACACTGTAGACACCCCTGTCCCTATTATCCTGGTAGATGAGGAAGCCCCCATCACTAGTGCTCCCCCGGTAGACCCAGAGGAGGAAGAGGAAGAAGAGACAGAAGAGGGGGGGAGCAGTGAGTCAGATGATGACAGAAATAGTCAGGTGCTGGTCAGTAGACTGAACCAGGCTAACTTAAGCCTATTTGGGACTGAATCAGGTAATAACCCATTCAGACCCCCAGGTGGACTTAACCAGAAGCCTAGGAGGAGAAGGACTCACTCAGGTGACTCTGACAATTCCCATGCTTCTAGAGGCTCTCATGGTCACTCCAGAAAGGAGATGACTAGCCCTCAGAGAAGGGAACATGAGGCCAAGATGAGAGAGGCTGAGCTTAGGATTCAGAGGCAAGAGTTAGAGGTTGCCCTGGCCCAAGAGAAACTTGCTAGAGCACGACAGCCTAGAGAGAGTGGGGTAATAGAACCCACTGTTGGCAGCAATATCCACAAGGATAAAGACAGGTCTTTTGATAACAGAAACCTGAGTAAGATTGTGCCCCCCTACAAAGCTGGGGATGACATCCATAAATGGATAACTGCAATGGAGAGAGCCTGCAGAGTACAGCAGATCCCTCAGGAGCAGTGGGCAGCAATCTTGTGGCTTTCCTTTGAAGGTAGAGGCCGAGACAGACTCCTCACAGTTAGTGATGGGGATTCTAGAAACTACCTGGTCCTGACGAGTGCTCTGATTGATGGGTTAGGCTTAACCACTGAACAGTACAGGTTAATGTTCAGAGATACCCAGAAGAGACAGACTCAGGACTGGTCTGAATTTGTTGAGTGTGCCACTAAGGCTCTGGAGGGATGGTTGCTGGGAAGCAAGGTTACAGACTATACAGGATTGTATAATTTAATTATGAGAGAGCAAATCTTAAGTAATTGTCAAAATCAGCTTCTACATCAGCACCTGGTTGACTCTGATCTGACCTACCCACAAGAATTGGGTAGGAGGGCAGACAAATGGGTCAGAACCAGGATCAGGCCTAAGAACCAGGGTGGTGACCAAAAGAAAGAGACTACCAAGCCTCAAGAGAAGGGTGGGGATAAAAGTAAGGAAAAGACTTCCCCAGGGCCCCAAAACTCCAAGAATGGGGGTGGGTCCCAAGACACTTCTACAACCCAGAAAAAGCCTTATTGTCATACCTGTAACCAGGTGGGGCATTACAAAACAGATAGCTGTTGTCCCAAGAATGGCAATAAAGAGAATATACCTCCAGGTAAGGCTCCAACACCTCCTGTCACTGTTAGCAGTGGTCCCCCAGGTGGTGGGAGCACCCCCAAGAATTTAGGTGGGTTTACTTTTGGAGGACAGGTGGACTCTGGCCTATCCAGGTCCCCTAACTCAGATACTCTTGTCTATGAGACTGGCATTGGGTTTGCCAATTTCACTGCTTGCCCAAACATGTTGAGCAAGTATAGACAGGAGCCCCTCATCAATGGTTTGAAAGTTGAGGCCTTCAGAGACACCGGGGCTAGCATCACCATGGTGGCTGAATGTCTAGTCCCCTCAAGGCAACTTTTACCTGATGCCAAATATCAGGTGACAAACATTGATGGCATAGAAACCAATCATCCCATGGCAGTAGTCAATCTTAGCTGGGGAGGTGTCACTGGCCCAAAGAGAGTGGCAGTGTCAGCCAACTTGCCTGTAGATTGCCTACTGGGTAATGATTTGGAAATCTCAGCCTGGGCTGAGGTTGAACAGCAAACCCATTCTAGAATGGTAAATCTCCATGGAAAGGTTAGTGGGGCTGTAATGGCTACAGCCCCAATTCAAGATGTCCTTCCTGAAAAGGTTGGTAGGGCTGAGCAAACCTCACCCCCATCTTTAGCTAACTTCCCTCCTGAAAAGATTAGCAGAGCTGTTATGATAACAGCTCATACCCAAACTGAGTCTCCTCCTGAAAAGGTTGGTGGGGCTGTGATGGCCACAGCCCAAACTCAAACAGATACATGGGTAGTGAAGCCTGAAATGATGGATCACTTCACCCAAACTGAGAGCATGGAGGAGGAAGGGAAATCTCCCCCTCGCCAGACTTTAGGAAAGGATCAGCCTCCTCAGGGAACTGATCTTACCCCTGATGAAGGAACTGTCCCAGAAGTTGTTAGGCCTGGCCTGACAGAGCCTCTGATGGCAGTGGACCCTTCTCAGGAGGGACCCAGTCTGGAGCAGGTAACCTGCCCCTCTCTACCTTGCCTCACTCAGCCCAGGGCTGCAGAGGACAAGAAGGACAGTGAGACCCAAAGGGTCACCTGTCAAATAAAGCACCCCCATCAACAGATTAGGGGCACCGGAACTAGTAGCCCTAGTGAGGTGAAAACTTTAAAAACTCCTGAGGGATGCCCCTTAAAAGTAGTTAGGGACCTCCCCCAGATGGATATTTTTGGGCACAGCCAAACCTGGGACCAAAAGGCCCCAAACCTGACCTGTCCCTCCAGTAAGCCAAACAGAGGGACCCAGCCTCCAGCTTTAGGTAGCCAGAGGTTGACCCTGAGAGCACAGTGCAACTCAGTCAAAGAAAGAAAGGCACACATGGTGGAGAGTGATTGGAGGAAGCTGAGTCCTACAGAGGAATCTCACTTCAGTACTCCATCTCAACACCAGCCTTTGACTTTGCAAAGACACACCACAGGTAGAGAATCCCTATGGTGGAGACCCTCAGATACCCTTAGGGTGAGGGATTGCTTAGTGGACCATGAAACAGGGGGTTACCAAGCCAGAGCTGGTACTTCCTTATATGGCCACTTAGGCAATATAGGCTTACCTGGTCAAGGATAGCCTTATCTCCTTTTGTTTGGGGGGGGGGGGGTTTATGTAGGAAGGTGGATATCTGACTATGGTTACCCCCAAACTTTTTGCCTGATATTCAGCTGGTTTTTGACATAGTTGGCCTGGGATCCTGCTATTCAGGGCCCCAGGCTGATTGCTCTCTTTTTAAAATGGACTCCATGTACCCTAGGTGCATAACATAATTGGAACTGGTTCACCTTATAGGCCCCTGTAACAGTGTACCCTAGGTACCCAGGGCATAGGTGCATCCAAGGCCTACCAGGGGCTGCAGCACGTATTGTGCCACCCCTGGCCTGGCCTCCAGATTTGACACAACTGGCTGATCACTCAGCTGGGGTAAATTGGTGTAATCACCTCTTACTTAGATATAGTATCCCTATATCTAACCTTAAACTGGACACATGTTAACTTGTAAGCCATTCCTATGGAAGGCCCCTGCAATCCTGGGGGCAGAGTGCGTGATTACATGTGAGATGGTGCTCTAGCATGAGCTGAGCCTGTCTGCAGCTGTCGGGAACCACTCCCTAAGCTGTTCTGGGATATTGCCATACCATATACTCTTAAGTGCATTATAATCCTCGCGGTTATATGCTATCTTTGGTTTGGCTTTATCAAAACATGCTGAGTAAGGTGTCATACGAATTGGAATACTATCCCCTCGACAGTTATGTCGACGGGGATAGCATTCCACCCTTCTAGAGGGACACAACATGTGTGTAGCCTTAACCCCGGTTAAAGTTAACCAGAGCCTCAGCATCACAAAATGGATGCTGCCACCACAGACACAAGTCTGGCCTCCTGCTGCTGGGAGTCCTTCCAGCGAGGAAGGCCTGGACAAAGGGTTTCCTGCCTGGGGAGGTGCGAGCACCACCCCAGACAGGGTTTTGTGTATTGGGTAGGACAGGGCTGAATAGAAACAGACATGCCCGGGGCACACAAGGTGTCCCCGTGCATAAGCCAGTCCAAACCGGTCCTGGGACTTTCCAGACCCAGGCCTGGCGAGGAGCTGGACAAAGGAAAGGGGGTGTAACCGCCCCCCTTCCTGGTTCCTCCCAGAGGAGGGACCTAGTAGGTGATCCACCCCTCAGATTTGGAATAAGAGTGGGAGCAGTGCCATTGCACAGCAGATCATCCTGAATCAACTTTACACGAAGAAGAAGACTGGACTTCGACATTCTGCTGCTCAGAAGACTGAAGAGAATCTCCCTTGTGGCCTAGGAGTGGCCACCCTGTGAAAGCAGGTACCAACCAGCGAACCAACGTCTGCTTTGCCGCCGCCTCCCGCCGGAGCCCGAGCCTAGAGCCCGACAAGAACCAGACTTCCAGACTTCTCAGAACCCGATCCACAGTCCCTGCAAAGAATGGACCCGTGGAGGCACCGAGTGATGTGGGACCGGACCTCTTGGAAGACACTTGAAAAGCTGACTGCGCAGCTTCTGAGGTATCCTCGACGTTGTGCTTTGGGGACTGAGAACCCCCACCACCGAGCAGCCCTTGCACCGAAGATCAGCCCCCCAGCATCTCCACGACCTGCGTGGGGCCCTTTTGCATTGTGCCACTCGACGCGCCATCCCGGCCACTAGCCACGTGGTCAGCGGCCATCTTGGCAACAAAACCGACAATTTACACAGCAGGTCTGGTTGCTCCAGACCTACCCAAGCTCCTGTAAAAAGGAGCACTCGCTCTGACCTTGCTGGTCCGAGTGTTAAGCATCTTTCAACTCCTGCGTGGCTTGCATTAACCAAGGCCTGTTTGCTCCGATCAAGTTGCCGACACCGCCAACAGCGAGAAGCCTGCGTGGGACAGCTCGTGACCGACTCCTGGACATCCTCGAACCCTGGTGTCCACGTGGCTGCAGAGAGAAGCTACCCAACAACGCCTGTTTGCACCCGACATCGCCTGGTTCCAATCTGGTTCCACGGTAGTCACTGGCTAGTGACTTTGAACATTGTCCCCTCTGCTTTCAGGTCTTCAAATCTTCAGATCCACCCTTGGATCCACCGGAACTCTTCACATCGAGCCGCCTGCAGCATCTTCAGCTCCAAGCACCATCGACCAGCGTGATGAAACCCGACACTACTTCGACCCTGTGCACCCGCTTCCTGTGGGTGAGGTAACTCAGCTCCGCCGGTGTTCCTACACTGGTACACATCTCAAGGGCCTGAGTCTTAAGTTTCAGCTCCATAGGTCACTCGGAAGGTTCCTAACTTTCTAACTTTGTATTTTTTACGCACCATAGACTTTGCATTGGAAAGTGCGTGCACTTTGAACACTGCACCCGAGTCCCGCGGGCCTTTCCCGACTTAGTCACTGCTAGTCTCGAATAGCTCCAGCGATTCCCAAGGCCCTAGGCCTGTTCCCTTTCCTATTGGTATCTCTTATACCACTTTCTTAGTATATGGTTTAGGTGGCCCCTAGGGCTCATCCATATTGTGCAACTTTTGTGTATTTTAAACTGTCTTTTGATTTAACGCTTGTGCTTCTGTGCTCATAAAGAGTCCAGGGGATTTTATAGTTAATAAATCAATATATATTTTCAATATATATCTGTGTGGTGTCCCTTTCATTTGGTATTCAAGGGGGTTGTGTATGGTATTACAGCTGGCTTCACATGCCTTTCAGAGTTTAGCCTAAGACTGCTTTGTCCACGTTACCACTAGGATAACTGGTCTACAAGGTTGAATTACAACCATCATCATAAGGGTTGCTTGGCATGGTACAAAGTGATCACTAAGAATTAGTAAGCATTATATACCAGGCCAACTTCTCACACCCCCGCCCTACGCTGGCCCGTCCGCCCCGCATGGAGGAGACTCGGATTCCAGACCGCCCCATCAGAAGAGAGATACGCGGTCTATGTTATCGACCGATCGTATGACTGATGTGTTAACTGATCTTGAAAAATGGGAGGATAGAGAAATATTGTATTTTGTTAGTTTTCTTTCCGATGAAGTGTTGTCCGCATTTCGGAAATGCACCGATGTTTTTGAACCAGAGGATGTAGTAGCTGATGCTAAAGAATTACGTAAAGGTCTTTTTCCTTCTTCCCAGGTGCCCAATGCTGTTCGACGACTTTTTGCGTTACGGTATGAAACGTTACGACTCCGGGAAGAGGCACGGAAACGGAAGGCCAGCGACGAATCTTCGGGCCTGTCTGGCGCCGGGAAGCAGTCACCCATCTTTTATTCAGATAAGATCGACACCGTGCATGCTAAACCGATGCGGGAGGCAGCGCCGTTCTACGTTCCCCCTAAAGGAGCGGGAACTAGTTCAGATAAGGGGTCGCCTGATGCGCAAGGGTATTTTATTTACAATTGGGTATATACTCCTTGGAATAGAGTAGATGTCATGGCATTAAAAGCAGGGTTACCCGATCCCCGGAAGAATCCTGCAGCGTTTAATGAAGAAGTTGAAGGGGCTCTGAATTCTTGTACTATGATTTTAGCTGATATTGATTTGTTCTTTGGGCTTATTTTGCCACCAGATATGTGGAGGTCGATTCGGAAAGTGGATGATCTTATGATTTTTAAAGCTAGATGGGGGGAACTTGAGGATGAAGACAGGGAGAGAAAACCTGCACAGAAACCGCCCCAAGCGATTTTAGATCTTCCCGCTGCTATAGTAACTAAATTGAAAACGCTTATTCCCCCCAAAAAGATTGATTGGACTATGTTAGCGTACTGCAAACAGAAAACAGATGAATCCGTGTTGGATTTCTTTACACGGTTTGAAGAAACGTTTCACGACTTTAGCGGTCAGTCGCTTACAGACGACACGGGCCGCCATCTCTTTGTCGATAAATATGTTTCAAACGTATTACTAAGTATTGCAGCTCGACTAAAATCGAGTGAAAGTTTTTGGACCACCTCGACGCCAGCATCCCTCCTGACGATGGCTCAGTATTACGAGTGTCAGGAATTAGAAGCAAAAGGGAGTGAGGATAAGAAAACTAAAGATTTAAAAACGAAAGTTATGTTAGCGCAAGTCTATGGGCAGCAGCGTAGAGTAAGTGACTGGGGTGGTAGGAATTTTTTGACTCCTTCACAGGGTCGTACTGATGTAGCCCGGGATCAATGTGCGTATTGTAAAATGAAGGGACATTGGGCATGTGATTGCCCGGTGCTACGCACTCATCGGGGGCAAGGGTCTGCGAGGGGTAGAGGAAACTTTCCAGGTCCTCGATCCAACACGAATAACAGGGCTAGATTTGATTCGAATGTGAGATCCCGTGAGGGATCCAATGTTTTTGATCGATGAAATCAGTATCAAATGTCTGACTATACACCTCCTGAACAACATGATTCTCAGTTTGCATAGGATTGCGTAGGATGGGGTAAGGAACCAGTTGAAGTGCCAGTAGATCAGAGGGGTCCTTATGTTACAGCACACGTTTTGGGCTCTACTGATAAGTTCCTGGTTGATACAGGAGCTACTCGTAGCGCTTTGTCCAGAAAATTGGTTCCGAGGGCTCCCCTGTCTGGCTCATCGATTACGTCAATAGGGTTCGATGGAACTCCCTCTGTTAGCCCACTTTCACAACCTCTTGCACTTTATGTTGATCAGTTTGCTGCACCATGTCCATTCCTGCTTTCTCCGAATACCCCTGACAATATCGTTGGCTTGGATATGCTCAAATATTTTCGAGCCACGATACGGTGCTCCCCTGAAGTAGTACGTGTTATTTTGAATGACAATTATCCATCCACGGAGAGGGTGTATTTCATTACAGTAGAAGCTGCATTGGCCTCTCTGCCTGCATCTTTGTGGGCTACGTCTGATACTGATGTAGGACAAATGATCATCCCTCCGGTACACATCAGTGTAAAGGAGGGAGCTGTACTGCCTCGCCTGCCTCAGTATCGGATTTCACAGGAGGGGGAGGAGGCGCTCATTCAAATAGTGCAGGATTTGATTAAAGTGGGGTGGTCGAAGAAGTCCCTTACAATGTGTGTAACAGCCCTATCTTACCGATTTTGAAAAAGGACACTGACACCAAAGTTTATCGATTTATTATCGATTTAAGGGAGGTTAATAAGATTGTGATACCTCAATACCCTGTGGTCTCAGATATTACGACACTTCTCACTTTGGTCCCACCAACTGCAACAACGTTCTCTGTTATAGACTTGAAGAACGCTTTCTTTTCGATCCCTATTCATCCCGACAGCCGATATATTTTCGGCTTCACTTTGAATAATAGATCGTATAGATTTTGTAGAGTTCCCCAAGGCTATACCGAAAGTCCGAGTATCTATAGTCAGGCATTAAAACGACAACTAGATTCCTTTGTTTTATCTGATGGCGTGGCGCTCATACAATATGTCGATGACATCTTGCTGGCCGCCGACAATCCAGAGCAATGTGAAACATGCACTCTGTCCTTACTTACATTTTTGGCATCCCACAATCACAAAGTATCGAAAAAGAAGTTGCAATTCGGTAGACCAAAGGTAACCTACTTAGGTCACCTTTTGTCTAAGGAGGGGCGTGCGCTCACACCAGATTGCATTCAAGCAATTTTAGATACGCCAGTCCCCTCCACGCAGAAAGAAGTTCGAGCCTTTTTTGGTCTTACCTCCTTTTGTAGGCAATGGATATTAGGATTCTCACACATAGTCAAACCACTGCTAACCCTCTTGACAAAGGATACCCCTGTTCCCCTTCCATGGACAGATGAATCTGAGAATGCTTTTCACCAATTACGTCAAGCCCTTTGTTCGGCACCAGTGTTAGGCACCCCTGATTACACAAAGCCCTTTACATTGTATGTGCATGAGAGAGATGGATGTGCGTGTTCAGTGTTAGTGCAGATGCACGGCGATAAGCAGCGCCCATGTGCATACTTCTCGGCAGTACTTGATCCTGTTGCCCGAGCATTACCTGGATGTTTCCGTTCAGTTGCGGCAACAGCTGTGTCAATACGCCAGAGTGAAGGGATTGTCTTATCACACAAGCTGTTAGTGTTGGTTCCCCATGCTGTGGATGCCCTTTTGAATCAGACAAAGACGCAGCATCTGACTAGTGCTCGTCTCACAGGATATGGGCTGACATTATTGGCCCCCCACATAACTTTGAAACGATGTGCAACATTAAACCCAGCCACATTGTTGCCCTTTCCAACGACACGGCTTGAAGCACAAGAGACACATGACTGTGTCTTTGTGACTGAGGAACAGACAAAGGGTCGCATTGATTTACAAGACACACCCTTCGCAGATGTGGATGGAGAACTGTGGGTGGATGGGTCTTGTTTAAAGTTACCAGATGGAACCACTTCTGCGGCCTATGCAATTACCACATTACACACAATAGTGGAGACAGCCCGCATACCACAGAAATCAGCACAGGCAGCCGAACTAATAGCACTGATACGTGCTTGTGAGCTTAGCACAGGATTATGTGTGAATGTTTACACTGATAGCCGCTATGCTTTCGGAGTGGCGCACGATTTCGGCCTGCTCTGGAAGGAAAGGGGCTTTTTGACATCACACGGAACTCAGATTATGTATGGAGAGCTAGTACACCAGCTTCTGACTGCACTGACACTCCCTAGAAGAATAGCCATAGTAAAGTGCAGTGCACACAATAAAGTGACAGACAAGGTGGGACAAGGAAATGCCTTCGTAGATCGAGTGGCACGAGAAACTGCGATGCAGCCTGGTTCCACTTCGATGTATGTCGTTAAGTCACAAGCTGAACGGTGGCATGATGCAAGGGAGAAGGTGTTAGAGATGCAAAAGACAGCTACTGATAAGGAACGAGAGCAATGGTCCAAAGATGGAGAATTGGACGATGAAGGATGCGGGAGGAGTAAGCAGATGGATAGGTGGAAGTTGCCTACAGCCTTCGTGCAACCTATGGTTCAGATGGCACATGGACTAGAACATGTTGGAGCTTCAGCGATTGTGAAATTGCTTGCACAAGTCTGGGAGCATCCAGAGATTGCTAGCACGGCTAGGAGAGTAGAACAGACTTGCATGGTTTGCCTAAAATATAATCCAGGAAAAGGGACGCGAACTCCGGCAGGAGGATTTGCAACACCCACTGCACCCTTTGAAGTATTGCAAATGGATTATATCCAGCTCAAACGCTGTAATAATCTGAAGTACGTTCTGGTTGTGGTTTGTGCATTCAGTAAATGGATTGAAGCATACCCTACTAAGGACAATACTGCAATGACTACTGCTAAGGTGCTTTTGAAGGAATTCTTTCCTCGATTTGGTGTTTGCAGATTATTGTGGAGTGATAACGGGCCCCATTTTGTAGCGGACGTTATTAAGTATGTCCTGAAGGGATTAGGCATTGTGCAAAAGTTCCATGCAGTATTCCACCCGCAATCAGCAGGATTGGTGGAGAAGTACAATGGAACTCTGAAGTTGAAAATTGCAAAAATACAGGCCTCCACTTCTTTGACTTGGCCAGATGCTTTGCCTTTGGCGTTGTTGTCTATCAGATCGGTACCACACTCTTGGACAGGCTTGACACCTTATGAAATTGTTTATGGGCGCCCCATGAATATATGGGGGGTGCCCAAACCGAGTTCAGTGCATGATGTACCTTGTGTTTTAATGAATGACTATTTGGCACAATTAACTGATAGTTTGGTTTCTATTCACCAACAGGTTCGAGAAGCACTCCCTGATCGGTCCACAGGAGAAGGTCACAACCTCCGGCCTGGTGATTTTGTTCTCGTAAAATCCTTTGAGAGGTCGAATAGTCTGGAGCCGAGATGGTGTGGTCCTGAACAAGTTCTTCTGGCCACAAGAACAGCAGTGCGAGTGACGAATCGGAAAAATTGGATTCATTCAGTTCATTGTCGGAAGGTACAACCTGACCTGGTGGAGCCTGCTGTGCTGACAGACCATCGAGACATCCTGACTACAGACAAAGGCCGTGTTGTGGGACCTGATGATTCTGAGGAGTTCTTCCCGGACCAAACAACGCCTGCATCGAAGAGATACGACCTGCGACCAAGAAAAGAATCTGCGATTGTGTGAAGTTGTTGGAACGGTCCCTAGGCTTGTGAAACGGAGAGCCGATGAGGCAAGGGGGGGGGATCAGCCATGCATTAGAGTAGTGACACCCGTCTTGGCCCGATGGTGAAGAAAACAACGGCTACTTAGGGGTAGAGTTCCGACAACACTTTAGAATCAGGAAGATACTGTGACTTTCGGTTGAAATGGATAAAAGGAAAGTTTTTGGTTCTGTAGGGTTCATTCTTGTCATAGCAGTCATTGCTACAGCCATGTGGTTTGTTGAGGAGAAAGCTCCTGCCCGTGAACTGTATGTTGTTTCTACTCCAGTCCCCGATGAGCATTTCTTTTATACACTCTCTTATCAAGAATTGAAGCATCGACAGTCTTATCTGAATAACACTTTTATACAGATGTTGCATTATACCCACGTTGCTACAAATGCCACAGACTGCTGGATATGTGGGATGATGCCAGCGCACCAAAAGAAAGGGGGGACACCGTTCATACCACTTCCTTTTTCACATAATGGCTCTTGTAGAGCATGGTACACTTTGCTTTTTGCTACGAGAAAACCTACTGTGGGACGATTGATCTTTAAACTGAACGAAGAATGTCACCAAGACAAAGATGGCTATCCCCAAGCCAATGGAACTATATGGGAATGGGAAAAGTACAAGCCGGACAATGGATCAACTCCATATATCTTCACGAACACCAGAGACACTGCTGGACAGGAGAAATTTGTAATTTCTGTGGCCCAAGCACAGGCTGATTTGTGTGTACAAAGTGTAGGCCATATTCCTGTGGGTGTTAGTGATTGTATTGTCGTGTTAAACATTGATGGTTTGGATAACAGTACTTTTCTTGCTTCACATAACACTTATTTTGTATGTGGGAATAAGGGTTATTATCGATTACCTGCTGGATGGTCTGGTGTATGTTATGTATCATTCCTATTGCCACCTGTATTCTTAGCACCAGCATCTTATCACAAGGATTTGAAATTGTTGAACAATGTAACTGTGAATAGGTTCAAACGAACTCTATCTGTGAATGAAGTAGACCAGACGGACACTAGTCTACAACAGTATATAGATTTTAACTTAGGATTGTTCTTTTTTGTGGGGCCAGCCTTGAATAGCAGAAAGATACGACAATTAACGCGAGTAGTGGGGGCTGTTACCAATTAAACTGCAGCAGCACTAGGGAACCTTACTGAAGAACTACAGATTACTAGGGTTGTTGCGTTACAGAACAGGATGGTCCTTGATGTTATGTTAGCGAACCGAGGTGGAGCTTGTAGAATTATTGGAAGTAGTTGTTGTGTTTTTATACCTGATCACACTCCTTCTGTATACAAAGCTATCAATAAGTTGCACAAAATTGCAGCAGATATACATCAAGAAAATGGGTCTTGGGCGTTCTCTGGGTGGTTTTGGACCCTGATCTCCACATTGGGTTGGAAGGTCCTCACTGGACTGTGCATAATTGCTGGCATATTGTTCACCTGTTGTGTGTGCATCCAATGTAGTCCCATGATATGTTTGTTATGCATTTCGTTTTGTGTGCCTAATAAACAGACTGTTGCGGTTGCTACCCATAAGAAAACCATAACTAGAGAGATAGTGGACATGATGAGCATCGATATAAGCGATGAGTATCTAGACTATCCAAAGAAACCGAATGTCTTCAGCAAATGCTGAAAGGGTCGTCTGTTGTAAATAAAACAGCGATAAATGTTAAGCATCCGCTGAAGACATATTACAGCGTCTTCAAGGTAGTTTTCTTATGTTTTACTACTTTACGGCCAGACTCCATTTTGTTTTCTGGCCTCCATCTTGTAGGCTACATCGTGTCATGTGCTCGCCACGAGGCAAGTCCTACCTCACTTACCATCACCCCTGGAGTTTGCCCAGCAACAAGCTATAAATAGTTCCAGCCTATCTAGCGCATGCTCAGTACGTGCAACATCTGTTTCTGATTAGAGGGGATTGGAATGTGCATTCAGGGGGCTTCGCGAGACCATTCGCTCAACCCATGTATTGATTATGTTCAAGAAATGTCCTTATATGGTCGTAAATCATGTTCTTCTGCTGTAACCGCCCACTTATGAGCCCCTTCTTTGTGTATAAAAGGGGACCGCGTGTCCGTGTTCTTTGTGCTACCTTGTACAATACTGAAGAGTGGTGTGTGGGCTGTAGTACCACCTTTAAAGGTTTATTAAACTTTGTCTTTGTATTTCTAGCTTCCTTGCCAAATTCTTACATAGTCTGAGGATTACTTGTGTACAGAAGAGCGAACCTTTCGCATCTGCGGGCCTGGCTGAGGCCTAAACTCATCATCACCAATGTCCAAACAACGGTGGGTTTGATTTCCATAGATGTTAACCTTCTGCATGCGGACTTCCATAAAATGGCGGAGCGTGTGAAACAAGTTGAAGTGGTCACAAAGTCCCTAGTGGAAGATACCTCAGATCTGCAGCGAGCGATGGAGTGCATGGGATTTAAGCCCTGTTTACCATATTCGAGGAACTTCTGTATTTATATATACAAACTGCTCACAGCGTAGCATTGGTTACTTTATGCCCCACTTCCCTAGACAGGATACCGCACTGTTAAACTACCTGCGTTGTGCTGTGTATAGTGTACTGCACTACTGCCGGTTAGCTTAGACCCATTCTAGACCGTATTGGGGGAACTTGTCTATTTACATATATAAACTGCTCACACCGCAGCATTGGTTACTTTACGCCCCACTTCCCTAGACCGGATACTGCACTGTTAAACTACCCACGTTGTCCAGTGTAAAGCATACTGCACCACTGCCGGTTAGCTTAGACCCATTTTGCAAGCATTTCACCACCACCCCCGTAGACACTGAGTGAAGTCAAACCTGTATTGATGGCTACACCGACTGATACAGACTGGTCCAATTGGTAGGTGTTACAGCATACATCACGCCACCTTTATTCTTCATGATAACCCCTAGCCCTGTGAGCATGACCGCAAAACCCAACACAACTTGGTCAGCACCTATGGGCCTCCCTTGAAGCATTGATTGCCACTGTTGTGATTGTAGATTAATATCGGCATAGAAGGCACCTGGAGCAGTAATAAAGCATAATAAATACTGGGCTTACTGGCGAAACTGGGACCAATTTTACCATCAGATGGATGTGACAATACACAATGCTAACATTATTGCACCAAAGGACAATGATTACAAAAATAGTCGGTGTATTACTATGTGAATGAGCACAAGCCATGATTGAGAACGAAATTCTGCCTAACGTTACTGCATCAAACAACAATGATTACAAAAGTAGTAGATATATAACAATGTGAATGAGCTTGAGCTAGAAGAAAATAACTCTGTGCACATTAAGTGATGATGACAACACTTCCTTGTGTTTATGCTTCCCTCCTTTTAGTCAGTCTCACAGATGAGCAATGCCTTTTGAATGACCTACTGGGTACTGTAGAAGCCTTGTTAGTCTACAGAATTGGGTGAGTCCCCTTTTCAAGTACCGCTGCTGCGACACTGAAGTGCAGCAAGGGCCAAAGTTCACAATAGCTCACCATGTGCACTCACTGCATGTTACTGTTTTACAAGTTTTTAGAGTCCTCAACGCAACTGTGTTTACCATGCACCACTATAGATAAGAAGTCAGGATTGCCATAAGAATATACCTGTTTTTAATATGTAACAAATCAGCCGGAATGATGTCATATTTTCTCTCTCCTAACAGGTAGATCCAGGTCCTTC
Source organism: Lissotriton vulgaris (assembly GCF_964263255.1). Classification (NCBI taxonomy): domain Eukaryota; kingdom Metazoa; phylum Chordata; class Amphibia; order Caudata; family Salamandridae; genus Lissotriton; species Lissotriton vulgaris. Next base: position 517,839,234 of record NC_141685.1, on the reverse strand, counting down.
ACAGGTATACAAATAAGTAGATTGGTTGGTGTGAGGATAATCCCATGTCACCACACTTCAAGTGTAGATAGTCTCACCACTTTGGTCCTGATGAATCGCAGGTAGAATACACTTAAAAGCGAGAAACATTTTTACCTTTACTGACCAATAAGGGCACTCCCACACAAAGCATTACACCTGGGCGAGAGCCTTATTACATGTTTGTACTTAGGGTAGGAGACCCCCAGAATAAAGTTAGTCTTTCTTGGTACTCTGAACCTCATTTTAGGTCACTTCCCAAAAATGTTACATCTACACAGTTCTCTCCTGCCACCCCCACTTCACCTTAGGGCTATTGGAAAAAGATCTCCGACAAAGTGCCCCTATTATAGGGAGCCCGTTGGGTATTGCACCACCAACCCAACAAGGAGCCATCCCAGATGATGAAGCCTGACACCTGAAAGGGTGTGTGAGGGCATTAAAATTCAATAAAAGAATCCCCAATTCCAGAACCCCAGCAGGGTCTAACTTGGTTCTGACCTCCCTGACTCTCACACCCTTCTTTCCACTGTATTTCTGAGGAACAGCATAACCTCCATTTTGAACCTTAAAACTACACAGAGCACATGACTTTACAGCAATGAGCTCATGGTTCATCCACGAGTCTTGAGACTGGTAGGGGTAAGTATTTCGCTTCCCACTCTGTATATTGTATAAACGCAAACTAGCACTACTTCCACAAGTATGCTACAGCGCCCAGAGCACATCACTTTACAGCAATGAGCTCACAATTTGGGCTCAAGTTTTAATTCTCGAGTCTTCTCACCAGTAGGGGTGAGTAGTTTGCTTCCCAATCCTTATATTCTATAAACGCATACTAACACGACTTACACACTTACACTACAGCGGCTAGTATCCTACAGCACCCAGAGCAGCAATCAGCTCGGTTTGATCACCGAGTCTTCACACCAGTAGGCATGAGTACTTTGCTTCCCACTTCTGGTATAGTATAAATGCAGGCTACCGGTCAGTAGTTCACGCCTACTAACACTACTTGCACACATATACTACAGCACCCAGAGCCCATCCTTTTACAGCAATCACCTCAGTTTCATCCCCAAGTCTTCACACTGGTAGGCATAACTACTTCGCTTCCCGCTTCCGGTATACTATCAACACACAGTAGTGGTCAGTAGTTCGCTTCCCACTCCCTGTATGGTATAAACGCCTACTAACACTACTTGCACACGTATGCTACAAACACCAGACCACATCACTTTACAGCAATGACCTCATGGTTTAGACTCTAGGTTTCATACCCGAATGTAGCACCATATCATATCAGCACCATGTCACTCTGAGAAACACCGCAATTGCAGACCGGTAATAGTGACTACTTTGCTTCTCACTCCCCACAAAGCTTACAGTGCTCCTACCCTCCTTTCCTACTTTTTTCTCCCTTTTTTCCCCTTACTCGCTTCAATTGAATCACAAAATGGCGGCCAACACTTCCTAGTTGCAACACCATCACAGCCAATAAGCAGCAAGCTCCTGCTCGTAACGCCTCAGCCAATCAGATGGCAGAATTCCCAAATATCGATACCTGTAAATTTTGTTATTTCCCAAAATCTACGGAACGGATTTAAGCCAAATAAACAAAAGCGTGCTTTCTACACCAAGACCCCTCTCCCTGCCAAATTTGGGGTAAATCCGTTCACCTGTTCAACCTGTAGCCTTGTCTAAACTTTCCTATGGAAATTAACTTGGGGATAACACTTTTTGGGACCCCCTATTTTTCGGCCCTCCCTTGATGAACCACCCCAAACTTTCAACATAGGAGCTGATATCAACAAAGAATTTGTTTTGAAAAGTTCGCGAATATTCGTCAATCGGCGCCAAAGGTATTGGGAATAGAATGTTCCCATTTTCCTATGGTAACTAGGTACTAACTATAACTACCTACTGGCGACCGCCAGTAGGTAATATATTTACATATAATATATATATATATATATATATATATATATATATATATATATATATATATATATATATATATATTACCTACTGGCGGTCGCCAGTAGGTATATATAGTTAGGATTTTTTCTCTATGGGATTTTTGAAAATTCTATGTCTAATAACTTTGGCGTTTGTGGACGGAATTGGCAGAAATTTTCAGGAAAATGGAACATTTTATTCCTGAGCAGCCCCTGACAATTTGGGGGGGTTTCATCAAGGGGGGGCCGAGAAAAAAGGGGGGTCCCAAAACGCGTTTTTCCCATGTTAATTTGCATAGGGCGGTTGGCCTCACTTTTAGCTCGAACGGCTGAATGGATTTGCACGAAACTTAGCAAAATTGTAGGAACTGTTAGCCCGATGTGCCTTTGCTAGGTCTCAATATATGTGCTCCAGTGGATTTTGAGTAATTTAGGTTAAAAAAAAGATATATATCTGGGCGGAGCCTAACCACACATCTGATCTGATTGGCTGTCAGCACTTCATCCAAGAAGTGTTGGCAGCCATCTTGGGACCAATATACATGATAGCACCTCATTAAAAAGCATTGTAGTTAATAGAGGGTTTTAGGACTTTAGTTACATTATAAATAATTTGTTGATGGTACCATACTCGTTTTAGGAATTGTGGTGGGTTTTAAGGTGATTTTACCATGTGAAAAAACCTTCTGCTGTGATATCATGAATATTGTTTGAAAGAAAACTAATATCTCATGATTTTCCCACAGTGGTTTGCAAGGGGATCTATAAGCTAAACTGAAAGCATATTTTCTGTAAATTCACATTATCTTTCTCAGTCATGTGAAAATGAAGTCTGGCATTCTCAGTAAAACATGTACATCCAACAAGGACAGAGACTGTCAGTTGATTCCTTTGTGTTCTACTGCAGCCTCCTAGAGTGTTCTAAAGAACAACTAGAGCGCTAACAGTCCTACTTATTACAAAGGTATGGCACACCTGAAGCCATCTTGATTGGAATAAAGTGGTAACTCTTAAAACATTTAATTAAAAAAGAAACAACATGAGGGGGTATATTTTGCCATAGAAAGTATGATTAGTGCTGCAGAATGAAAAATTAGGGCACATTTTGAGTGACTTCTCAAATCCTTTTCTATTTCATTAAAACATTCTGACATGCAGTCTCCCAAAATGGCCACCAGAGACAAAAGAGCCCAAATGTAGCCCAAATATCACCCAGATGTAGCCCAAGTATAGCCCAATGACAGAATGTCCCAGAGTGTTCTAAAGAACAACTAGAGCGCTAACAGTCCTACTTATTACAAAGGTATGGCACACCTGAAGCCATCTTGATTGGAATAAAGTGGTAACTCCTAAAACATTTAGTTTAAAAAGGAACAAAATGAGGGGGTATATTATGCAATAGAAAGTATGATTAGTGCTGCAGAATGAAAAATTAGGGCACATTTTGAGTGACTTCTCAAATCCTTTTCTATTTCATTAAAACATTCTGACATGCAGTCTCCCGAAATGGCCACCAGAGACAAAAGAGCCCAAATGTAGCCCAAATATCACCCAGATGTAGCCCAAGTATAGCCCAATGACAGAATGTCCCAGAGTGTTCTAAAGAACAACTAGAGCGCTAACAGTCCTACTTATTACAAAGGTATAGCACACCTGGAGCCATCGTGATGGGAATAAAGTGGTAACTCTTAAAACATTTAATTTAAAAAGGAACTAAATGAGGGGGTATATTATGCAATAGAAGGTATTATTAGTGCTGCAGAAAGAAAAATTAGGGCACATTTTGAGTGACTTTTCAAATCCTCTTCTATTTCATTAAAAAATTCTGACATGCAGTCTCCCAAAATGGCCACCAGAGACAAAATAGCCCAAATGTAGCCCAAATATCACCCAGATGTAGCCCAAGTATAGCCCAATGACAGAATGTCCCAGAGTGTTCTAAAGAACAACTAGAGCGCTAACAGTTCTACTTATTACAAAGGTATGGCACACCTGAAGCCATCTTGATTGGAATAAAGTGGTAACTCTTAAAACATTTAATATAAAAAGGAACAAAATGAGGGGGTATATTTTGCCATATGAATTATGATTAGTGCTGCAGTAAGAAAAATTTGGGCACATTTTCAGTGACTTCTCAAACCCTCTTCAATTTCATTAAAAAATTCTGACATACAGTCTCCCAAGATGGCCACCAGAGACAAAAGAGCCTAAATGTAGCCCAAATATCACCCAGATGTACCCCAAGTATAGCCCAATGACTGAATGTCCCAGAGTGTTCTAAGGAACAACTAGAGCGCTAACAGTCTTACTTATGACAAAAGTATGGCACACCAGAAGCCATCTTGATTGGAATGAAGTGGTAAGTCTGGAAACACTCAATTTAAAAAGGAACAACATGAGGGGGTTAATTTTGCCATAGAAAGTATGATTAGTGCTTCTGAAAGAAAAATTAGGGATCATTTTGAGTGACTTCTCAAATCCTCTTCTATTTCATTAAAAAAATTCTGACATGCAGATTGAAACATGCACTTTGAATACCAGCAGCAGACGTCCCTGGTGAGCAGTAGCTTTACTACAGTGATCTAATGTGCAACTAGAGTGCTAACATTCAGAATTTATGGCAAATGTGTGACACATCTGAATGCCTTCTTGATGGAACCAAAGTAAACAAGCATTGAAAATGCAATAGATCTCGCCCTCGTTTAAGTTAAAGCCATTCTGTTTGTAATGAGGTGGCTTTTTAGCTTTGCTTTTATTAGTGTTTTTCAACTTTCATGTAAATAACATGCATCTGTATGCATATAAGTATATGTATGCATGCATTTATGTTTGTATTTATATAGATATACAGATGATATATGTTTATATATGTATGTATATATATATATTCACTGAAAAAACCATAGGTTATAGACCATATATAGTTAGGAATTCGCATTTACAAAACCTTATTTTACTCACACAAAACCATTGAAATTCCATATATAGTTAGTTGCACTAACTATATATCGCGCACCCGCAATCCATTGCTGATGATGTCACATATTACATCATTCATGACATGGTCAGTGACATCACTGATGACATCTCTGATGACATCTCAAATGACATCCCTGATGACATCACTGATGACAACATCCAGTGACTGTATGTTTCTGTAAAGTTAAAATATGTCTTACATATTGAAGAATGAGTGGATGTATAAGTGTCTGGATGAAGGATTTAGTAGGTGCATGACTGACTGTATGAGTGAGTGATTAAATGTGTCTCACTGAGTGCATGGGTTAGTGACTAAACTGTCTTAATTTGTGCATCATTATGTCTGTTGTCCTGTAAACTGTTGCATGTGTTGATAAGTAGCTATATGAGTAACTATATGGGTTATTGATTGGTTGCCCAAGTATTTGTATGGGAGACTGAGTGTGTGTGTGGGTGGCTGGGAGGTATATGACTCTGTGCATAGATGTGTGAGCAGTTGATTCACTAGATGTATGGTTTCAAAAGTGCATGTGGAAACAGCTGTATGGGCGGTTGACTGTGTGCATGAGTGTATTGGTGAGTGAATGGATATCTCAGTGCTACATGTCAAAGTAAGTACATATGTAAAACACAGTACATGTGAGAGTTGACATATATAAATAACTGTGCATAAGAGCCAGTGAATGTGTGAGTGGCTGTATGGATCATTGTGAACTTGTATCAGGGATTGTATAAGAGAGTAAATATGTGTTAGTATATGTTTGAATAAGTAAAGTTTGTATAACTGTATAGTTGAGGAAATGGAGGTGTGATTGATTCTTTGCATGACTGACTAGGTGTGTGAGTAACTCCATGGATGAGTGACAGTCTGTGAGTGTCTGTTTACACTGATTGTATCTAAGGTTATATTAGAGTCTGAAGAGGTTCATCGTATTATCACATGAATGATATCATTAGTGATGTGATCAGTAATGTCAAATGAGATGTCATCAGTGATGTCATCAGTGATGTCATTTGAGATGTCATCAGTGATGTCATTTGAGATGTCATCAGTGATGTCATTAGTGATGTCACTGACCATGTCATGAATGATGTAATATGTGACATCATCAGCAGTGGATTGCGGGTGCGCGATATATAGTTAGTGCAACTAACTATATATGGAATTTCAATGGTTTTGTGTGAGTAAAATAAGGTTTTGTAAATGCGAATTCCTAACTATATATGGTCTATAACCTACGGTTTTTTCAGTGAATTTTCAAGGTTTTGTAAATGCTAATTCCTAACTATATATGGTCTATAACCTATGGTTTTTTCAGTGAATATATATATATATATATATATATGTATGTTTTTATTCTGTGGTCAGGTAATGAGGAAAATGCAGCCTTTTTCATTGATAAACTTAATGCAAATCAAGTAAATCTGAAGTTTACTTCCCAAATAAGCAACTGTGAAGTCGAATTCCTGGATGTGAAGGTGTATGTTGAGGCAGGGACTATCAACAGTACACTCTTTAAAAAAAAGACAGCAGGTAACTCAACATTACATGCAACCAGTGCTCATCGACTTCACCTCATAGAAAGTATACCATATGAGGAGTTGTTGAGAATTAAACGAATCTGTAGTACTGAGGCACAACAAGAGAAATGCACAAGGCAAGCTTTAGAAAGATTTCGCTTGAGAGGCTACAAAACCTCCACGCTCAATCAGGCACTAAACAAGGTAAAACTTAGAACCAGAGCATCTCTGCTGGACAGCACACCCAACACAGCAGAACCTAATGAGCCTAATGATATACCCAGACTCATCCTTACATATAATAAACAACATCGCCAGATTCGCGCAATAATCAATAGAAACTGGCCTGTGCTGCTAACAGATGCTGTGATAGCTCCTGAAATGCCTGAGAAACTCACCATTACCTACCGCAGAGGAATCTCTATGAGATCATTGATTGTACCCAGTAGCCTGGAGAATATTAAATCCCAAGTTAAATCAGGTACCGCATTGTTAAAACCGAAGACAGGATTTCTTAAATGCACTACTTGCAGGGCGTGCAAATTTGGTATCTCTACTACCAAATATAGAACTCCCTTCAGCCCTACTGAGATTAACTTCGTGGGGTCTTTCACCTGCAAAAAAGAATACACAGTGTACGTTCTGACATGTACCTGTGGCCTACAGTATGTGGGCAGCACTAAATTACTGGTACATGTCAGAATACTTCAACATCTTAGAGCCATTGTAAACAATGATGCCTCGTATCCCATGGCCAAACATTTCAAGGCAGTCCATAAAAATGATCTTAATTGCCTAAAATACTTTGTCATTGCAGCAATTGTGAATAACCCTAGAGGGGGTGACAAGGAAAAGGAACTGAGGAGATTAGAGTCTAGATTCATTCTAGAGCTCGACAGCAAGCATCCAAAAGGACTTAACAATACTGAAGGCTTGCACACTTTCCTATAGATACCTCTCCAAGACACCGGATCCACGCACATGTTAAGCAAACCTCGCTGGGGACATGGAGTCTACAGCCTGAACATTCATGTCATGTGTTACTGTTTGTGTGAAATTTCACGTACTTTTTTGAAATCTGTTGTTTTTTTTTAACCTACTGTAGCATAGTATGCACAGTTGCATTTTTGATGTGTATATCTTTTAACGGCACAGAGCACATATTTATCTTATATGCACTTATTATCAGAACCAGCTAGGGCACTGCATTGATGACTTTATAGAATATCAATACATGCGACCCTCGAACTTTAGGGATATACATCTTCCCTTTTTGACACAGTTGTAGAAGATAGAGGCACAGTAATGTGTTCTCAAATTGAATATCATGGAATTTAATCCAATATTTATGTCATGTTGTGCACAATCGTAAAAATGCTTTTACAGATTTTAATTTCTATACCATTACCAGTAAATATATATTTATATTTATATTTATATTTTTGTATTCTATATTTATATATTTATACATCATTGCTGACTTTTAGAATATGCTTTTAAACAACTTCTTGTATTTTTGAAAATGTTTTTATTATGACCTGAATATTAATGAACTTTGTTCGAGGTAAATGGTATTTGTAAATCTGGCATTTTTTAGCACTGTATAATGCGCTTTACATGTCGAATCGCACTCTGTTTTTAGAAATAATAATGTATTAATACAATGATTAACTTTACATGTAACCTAGGTCATATTCATTTGAAAGATTAGCTTGGTTAAACGTGCATAGTATTTCTCCAATGTCTATCACCATCATGTGACTGGGGGGAGATACGTCATTCTCACAAAAAAAACACACAGCATACCTATAAAAATGTTAGCGGACAGGCTTTCTGTGAGTGAACAAGGGTACTTGTTACCCGAAACGCGTCTGACGGTGGTGGCTAATGAAATAAAGACCTGCTGAACCATAAACCACTACGGAGTCCGTTTCCCATTTTTTTCGTGACGAGCCCGGCTGGGAGAGTTGAAAGAAGGGCGGGGTATTTCAAAAACATACTATATATAAGAAAGAAAAAAACAACAAGATTACAGCAACAAACAATATTTGACACTAATAAAAAAATACAAGATAGTCCATCTGTGATTGTTAAAAACGCGGATAAGGGTGGAAACTAAGGGTGGGCGTAAAATCCGTTTTGCGGGCGAATTTGCGGATTTTCCGCGATTTCGCGATCCGCGAATCTCGCGAAATCGCGGTAAAATCCGCGAATCAGCGGGGACGAATTTTCAGCCAAGCAAGGGTTACAGCAGCGGGTGCAAAAGTTGAACTTAATTTCTTTGTAACCTTTTACAAAAGGGTTACAAACAAATTAACTTCAACTTGGATACCTGCTGCTAATTGCTTCCTGGCGCCTCGTTGCCTACTTGCAACTATTCTCTGACCCTGCTCTGACCCTTGAAGCATGGTCAGAGAATAGTTACAAGTAGGCAACGAGGCACCTGTCCAAGGAATTAAACCTCATCAGGAAGCACTTACAGATATAAAAAAAACGGAAGAAGGGAGAGGATGGCAAATACACCCATTTTGAGTTGTCAGGAGGGGTTAATCTGAGAGACCTTTACAGCACAATTTTCATATGCATTTTGCTAAAAATAAAAAGCTGTATGTTCTGTAGGGGCAACTCAGGAATCTGGCCCTTCAGAGATCCGGCCTCTCTTTCTTTCTCTCGTTGTCTCTCTCCCTCTCTCTTTCCCTCTCTTTCTCTCTCTTTCTATCTATCTATCTATCTATCTATCTATCTATCTATCTATCTATCTATCTATCTATCTATCTATCTATCTATCTATCTCTCTCTCCCTCCCTCTCCCATAAACGACTGCATGGGTAACTTCGCTATGCAAGCGGCTCGCGAAGACGCAAAAAGCCCCGCAAACACGCAAAAAACCCCACGAACACGGAAAAACCCCCGCAAACACGCAAAAAACAAAAATCGCGGATCGCGAATTCGCAAAATTTGCCCATGCTTTGTGGAAACACGGTTCTGTGGGCCAAAACTAATTATTTACAAGAAGCCACAAAACAATTGGGGGATGCCACGTGTTACACCAAAACTACTAAATTTGCCATGGTGAAGACTAACGAATTAACATGCAAAAGTATCGATCATTGGCAAAGACAGGGACTTCTCACAAAAGAAGAGGTTAAATTCTTAAGCGTTCCACATCCAATCACCCCAGTTTTCTATCTTCTTCCAAAAATTCATAAACTCATTACCCCAGTTTCTGGCCGTCCTATCATTTCTGCACGGGGTAGTATGAATGAAAACTTATCTAAGTATGTTGATTTTTTTTTTCAACCACATATGACCTCCCTCCCTTCTTACCTTAAGGACACCAAAGACTTTTTAGTTAAAATCAAAAATGTTAATTGGTGCTCTGATTTCAGTTTTTTGTTGATAGATATTGAATCTTTGTACACTAGTATTCATCATTCACATGGTTTGGAGGCTACTAAATATTATTTAGATACACAAGATGCAGTCCTGCGGGAACACAATGCCATGTTGCTGGAAATGACAAAAATCTGTCTCACCAACAATCATTTCCAGTTTGAGAAAGACATTTACCATCAAGAGAGAGGTGTGGCTATGGGCTCGTGCTTCTTCCCCAGCTATTCATGTTTACATGTTGGCTGGTGGGAGGAGCAGGTGTTACATAAAACCCACCGCCAGTAGCTTCCACATCTAGCCCACTACTGGCGGTTTATAGATGACATATTTGTCATATGGAGAGGCTCGCACAATCAGGCCCATTTGTTTGTGAATGAAATTAACATGAATACTCGCAAATAAAAATTTACAGCTATAATAACTTCAAACTCGGCTGAGTAATAGATGTACAAATGTATGTTGAACAGGGCCAACTACACACCAAGCTACACAGTAAATCAACGGCTGGAAATTCGATTCTCCACGCCCGTAGCGCCCATCCATCCCACACGATAAACAGTATCCCTATGGCGAATTCATTCGCATCAGGAGAATCTGCAGTGACCATGACATATCCAACCAGTGCTTAGCAGAGTCCGTACAGAGGTTTTTAAAGCGCGGATATAAATTAGAACTCTTAAACCGTGCACTCTCGAGAGCGTCATTACGCTCGAGAGATGAATTACTAACCCCAAGCAGTATGACCACATCTGAACCGAATTCTATTTGTACTGTCCGCCTTATCACTAATTACTGTTCACAAGAACGTAAGATTAGACGGATTATTAATTCTGAATGGCCTATTGTTTTAACTGATGTCATCTTAGGTCCAATTTTGCCCCAACTACCTGCCATCATCTTCAGGAGGGCTCCATCTATGAAAGATGCACTGGATAAGTCTCAACCTGAGTTAACTCCCAAATCCAACTGGCTGGCCAAAACAGGTTTTTATAAGTGCAGTTCATGTCAATCAATCAATCAATCAATGACATTTATAGAGCGCGCTACATACCCGTAGGGTCTCAAGGCGCTGGGGGTGGGGGGGTGCCGCTACTGCTCGAACAGCCAGGTCTTCAGCTTCTTCCTGAAGGAGAGGTGGTCTTGGGTCAGGCGCAGGTCGGTCGGGAGGGAATTCCAGGTCTTGGCGGCAAGGTAGGAGAAGGACCTTCCTCCTGTAGTCGCTCTTCGGATGCGGGGGACGGCGGCGAGGGCGTGGTTGGCTGATCGGAGGTGGCGTTTGGGAGCGTAGAAGTTGACTCGGCTGTTGAGGTAGCTCGGGCCTTGGTCGTGTAGGGCTTTGTGTGCGTGGGTGAGGAGGCGGAAGGTGATTCTTTTGTTGACGGGGAGCCAGTGAAGGTCTCTCAGATGTCCGGAGATGTGGCTGGTTCTTGGGATGTCGAGGATGAGTCTGGCTGAGGCGTTCTGGATCCGCTGGAGTCTCTTCTGGAGCTTGGTGGTGGTACCGGCGTAGAGGGCGTTGCCGTAGTCCATTCGGCTGGTGACGAGGGCCTGGGTGACGGTCTTCCTGGTCTCGGTGGGGATCCACCAGAAGATCTTCCGTAGCATGCGCAGGATGTTGAAGCACGCCGAGGAGACGTTGTTGACTTGCCTGGTCATGGAGAGGGAGGAGTCCAGGATGAAGCCCAGGTTGCGTGCATGGTCTGTCGGTTTGGGTGCGGTGCCCAGGGCGGGAGGCCACCAGGAGTCGTCCCAGGCGGAGGGTGAGGAGCCCAGGATGAGGACCTCCGTCTTGTCCGAGTTCAGTTTCAGGCGGCTGGTCGTCATCCACTCGGCTACCTCTTTCATCCCTTCGTGCAGGTTGGCTCTGGCGGCGGCGGGGTCGTTGGTCAGAGAGAGGATCAGCTGGGTGTCGTCGGTGTAGTAGATTATGTTGAGGTTGTGCTGGCGTGCGATGGCCGCGAGGGGGCTCATGTAGACGTTGAAGAGAGTGGGGCTCAGAGAGGATCCTTGAGGGACGCCGCAGATGACTTCGGTGGCCTCTGACTTGTACGGTGGTAGGCGGACTCTCTGTGTTCTTCCGTCGAGGAAGGAGATGATCCATTCCAGCGCCTTGTCCTGAATTCCGACGTTGCTGAGGCGCTGTACTAGGGTGCGGTGGCAGACAGTGTCGAAAGCCGCGGAGAGGTCTAGGAGGATGAGGGCCGCTGTTTCTCCGTTGTCCATCAGGGCTCGGATGTCATCGGTGGCGGCGATGAGGGCGGTCTCGGTGCTGTGATTGGCTCGGACTACTATAAAGAACAAGGGAACCCGCTAGGTAGGCAAGGACCTGGGGTATCAGTTTTACGAAAGACAATGGTCCTTGACAAAGGGATAGAAGGGTACAATAATTATAGGCCACAATGTGCGCTATAATAGCAAAAAAAGTCCAGCCGGACTTGCAAAATGTATTCAATAATTCATATAACCAGTTGAAAGGAAGCAATAAAACAGTGGGACACAGTCCTGTATCCACAAAGCTTACACAGACTTAAAGACAGTACAAACATATACAAATACATCAGGCATATAAACGAAAAAATGGAGCAAGAAGGGGACTCTGTGATATACTTGCTTCACATATGTGGGGAACAAAACATATTATGCACATAATAGTGAACTAGTATTGAGCCCACATATCATGTCTGAATTTTGCAAGTCCGGCTGGACTTTTTTTGCTATTATAGCGCACATTGTGATTGGCTCGGAAGCCGGACTGTGAGGGGTCGAGGGATCCATTCGTCTCGAGGAAGGCGGCCATCTGCTTGTTGACGGTCTTCTCGATGACTTTGGCTGGAAACGGGAGGAGCGAGATGGGGCGGTAATTCTTGAGTTCGGTGGGGTCCGCTGTGGGTTTCTTGAGAAGAGCGCTGAGTTCGGCGTGCTTCCAGCTCTCAGGGAAGGTGGCGGTGTCGAAGGATGTGTTGATGATGTCTCGCAGGTGGGGTGCGATGACAGCGTCTGCCTTGTTGAAGACGTGGTGAGGGCAGGGGTCAGTCGGTGATCCGGAGTGGATGGAGTTCATCGTGCGGATGGTGTCTTCGGTGCTGATCGGGGTCCAGGCGTGGAGGGTGGTGGTGGGGGGTGGTTGTTCGGTCTTGGTGTGCGTTGGTTGGTTGTTGAAGCTGTTGTGTATGTCCGCGATCTTGTTGTGGAAGTATGAAGCGAGGGAGTTGCAGAGGTCTTGCGATGGGGTGATGTCGTTGTTTCCTGCGTTGGGGTTGGATAGCTCTTTCACGATGTTGAAGAGTTCCTTGCAGTTGTGTGCGTTGTTGTCCAGCCGGTCCTTGAAAGCAGTTTTCTTGGCGGCGCGGATCAGCTGGTGGTGCTTCCGGGTGGCCAGCTTGAAGGTGGTCCTGTTGTCCGGTGTAGGTTCCCTTCTCCAGACTTTCTCGATGGCTCGGCAGTTCTTCTTGGAGCTCTTGAGTTCGTCGGTGAACCACAGGGCTTTCTTGCTGCCGGATCTGCTGGGCGGGGTCCTCAGCGGGGCGAGTTCGTCCGCGCAGTTGCTGATCCACTTCGTGAGGTTGTCGGCGGCCTGGCTGGGGTTCGCTGAGCTGGCGGGAGGGTGCTGGCTCAGGGAAGTGGCGAGCTGGTCTGCTGTGATCTTGTTCCAGCTTCTGCGGGCGGCCTGATGCTGGTGGTGGTGGGTCGTCGATCTCTTGAAGGTGAAGTGGACGCAGCTGTGGTCCGTCCATTGAAGCTCTGTGGCGTGGCTGAAGTCGATGTCTGTGCTGGAGGAGAAGACTGCGTCGAGTGTGTGTCCGGCGAGGTGGGTGGGGGTGGACACCAGCTGCTTGAGTCCAAGATTGGCGAGGTTGTCGAACAGGGTGCTGGTGTTGCGGTCGTTGTTGTTCTCCAGGTGGAAGTTGAGGTCCCCCAGGAGGATGTAGTCAGCGGAGGGGAGGGCATGCGGGCTGACGAAGTCGGCGATGTCCTCGCTGAATTGGGTGCGTGGTCCCGGAGGTCGGTAGATCAGGGTGCCTCTGAGGGTGGTGTTCGGGTCGGTGTGAATCTGGAAATGCAGGTGTTCGGCGGTGGTCAGGGTGTTGTCGGTGCTGGTCGTGAGACGGATGGTGTTCCTGTGGATGATGGCGATGCCTCCTCCCATCTGGTTGGCGTTGCGGTCCCTCCGGACGATCTTGTAGCCCTCTGGGATAGCGATGGCGATGTCGAGAGCTGAAGAGGCGTTCATCCAAGTCTCCGTGAGGAAGGCAACGTCAGGGGCAGTGGCGTCTAGGAGGTTCCAGAGTTCGATGGCATGTCTGTGGACGGAGCGGGTGTTGAGTAGGATGCACTTGAGGTGGGTGCTGCTGGTGTTCGACTTGGCGGGTGTTGGTGCGAGGCAGGTCCGGATGCAGGAGAACTTGCAGGCGTGGCAGCTGAAGGGTCCTTGGGTGCGTCGTGGTGTGGCTTGGTGGCACTCTGGGCGTCGGCCGGTGTTGAGTGCGCTGAGGGTGGCGGCTGAGTACGTCCGGTGGGTCGGTCGGGGTCTTCGAGGTCCAGGGGTCCTGGCACTGGGCGCGGTCCAGGCGCGGACGGGCATAGACGGGCTTACCTTTGGCGCGCCTTCGGCGCACAATCGGCGCGCCCGCTGCGCGGGCACGCTGCGCGTCTGCACGGTCGCCATTTAAGGCGAAGTGCGAGGGAGGGAGGAGCAGCTGGGAGGCGGGAGCGGGGAGGGTACAGAAAGGAAAGGGGGCATGGCCGCACGCAGGCGGCGGGAATCGGGTCACAGGGCCAGGGGGGGAAGCGGCGTTAGGACAGACCAAGGGGAGAAAACAGAGGCAGAAATAAAGATAAACCACAAAAATAACAATAAGGGGTTACAGTGCAAGGGGGAAACTGCACAACAGACATGGAGCGGCGGCAGGGGGCGGGGTCGTCAGGGCGGGCTCAGCGAGGCTGAGACAGCAGCGGGGGAAGACCGCACCTGCAGCAGCTGGTGGCCGTGCGGCGCGGGGGTGTCCTAAGGATAGGTCACACTCCCCTGCGCTGCACGGTCGCCATTTAAGGCCAAGTGCGAAGGAGGGAGGAGCAGCTGGGAGGCGGGAGCGGGGAGGGTACAGAAAGGAAAGGGGGCGTGGCCGCACGCAGGCGGCGGGAATCGGGTCACAGGGCCAGGGGGGGAAGCGGCGCTAGGACAGACCAAGGGGAGAAAACAGAGGCAGAAATAAAGATAAACCACAAAAATAACAATAAGGGGTTACAGTGCAAGGGGGAAACTGCACAACAGACACGGAGCGGCGGCGGGGGGCGGGGTCGTCAGGGCGGGCTCAGCGAGGCTGAGACAGCAGCGGGGGAAGACCGCACCTGCAGCAGCTGGTGGCCGTGCGGCGCGGGGGTGTCCTAAGGATAGGTCACACTCCCCTGCGCTGCACGGTCGCCATTTAAGGCCAAGTGCGAGGGAGGGAGGAGTAGCTGGGAGGCGGGAGCGGGGAGGGTACAGAAAGGAAAGGGGGCGTGGCCGCACGCAGGCGGCGGGAATCGGGTCACAGGGCCAGGGAGGGAAGCGGCGCTAGGACAGACCAAGGGGAGAAGACAGAGGCAGAAATAAAGATAAACCACAAAAATAACAATAAGGGGTTACAGTGCAGGGGGGGAAACTGCACAACAGACACGGAGCGGCGGCGGGGGGCGGGGTCGTAAGGGCGGGCTCAGCGAGGCTGAGACAGCAGCGGGGGAAGACCGCACCTGCAGCAGCTGGTGGCCGTGCGGCGCGGGGGTGTCCTAAGGATATGTCGTGCCTGTTCCTTTGCAAAAAATGGAACACAATATACATCTGCCTTCAGTGACAAACTCATTTCAATGAATGAACATCTGACTTGCCACAGTGAGTTTGTCATATACAAATAACCTGTACCTGCAATCTATCTTACATTGGCAGCACGAAGTTGCCAGCGTACCAAAGTATTCTGCAACATGTGCGAGCCGTAGTCAATTCAGATAGTAACTATCCGCTGGGGAAAACAAGTTTTGGGACCACCCTTTTTTCTCAGCCCCCGCTTGACGAATCCCCCCAAAAATTTCAGGGAGCAGAGCGCAGCGAGGCAAATTTAAGGAAAATTACAGGCAGATCCTTCAATCGGCGCCAAAGTTATTCCCAATAAAATGTTCAGAATTTCCTATGGTAACTAGGTCCTAATTATATATACCTACTGGCGACCGCCAGTAGGTAATATATATATATATATACATATATATATATATATATATATATATATATATATATATATATATATATATATATATATATATATATATATATATATATATATATATATATATATATATATATATATATATATATATATATATATTGCTCCCAGACACCAACCGATTGCACACACGAGTGGGTGCACACGAAAACGGGGGTGTACCCGTTTTTTAAATAATGCTCCAAAACTCCCAGGAAAATGACTCCAAAGGAAAGTAGCACACGCAGGGGAGGTTTCCACAGATGTTTAATGAAGAAACCAACAGCAACGACGCGTTTCGCCTTGGGGCTTCGTCAAGTTGTGCAGAGAGCCGAGGCGTGCGTCTGATTTAAAAGGACACCATGTGAATACAAAAAACAAAGGTAGGACTATACAGTACATTCATGGTCGCCATATTGGAATGGTGAAATTAAAGTAAACAATTACAAGTGATTCAAAACGATATCATCATGAATACAATTATTCCGCAATACCAAAGAAATGTACACAATAAAGGAAGCCTCTTATCAGGCCCAATAAATTCGAATATCGAAATGCTAGTCACAACCTCTCAGAAAGAATTAAGCCCGTGATGGGCAGCGTGACACCTCCACAGACTTTGTAAATATTTGCAAAATACACTATGTACACAATAAATAAGCAAAGTCAATTTGGTGGATTTGGTACCAGCTGCACCGAGTTTGCCCTGAAAAGCCTTGTATTTTCTGATATCCGGAACTTCTGCCACTGACTTATACGAATGTTCATCACAGGCAGACATCCTGTTCCTGGTAAGGCGCAGTGCGCGCATACAAAGACTTTTTTGACGCACACTGAGGGCATTATACTTAGAGTGAAGGGGATTACACAGCATACTTATAGGTAGTTGCGGCTGCACTACCTTCATCATGTTTTGCGAAGCAGAGAGAAGAGAGGCGGAACAAGGAATGTTTAAAAATAAGAAAAAGACAGATGGCACACAAAGGGCTGGCGGAGGTCAAGCCAATGGAGAGAACGCATCCCTGCAATCTAAACTGACCTCATTGGAGCGTTTATATGAACGCGAGATTAGAAAGTGGTGGGAGGCGACCTCGTTGCAAAATTACATTGAGGTCGATCGCGTTCCCAGAGGTTTGCGAATATACACTATCCCAGCGTCCGAGAATCCGGACCCCAAATTACTAGACGCATGGGCAGAGCACACGGCCGCATCATGCAAAGGGAGCTTACAGATTCTCGTGCGCTTCGCCTGGAGTGACAGAGAAAAGGCACTAACACAGATCAAGGAAATTGAGGATGAGTTACTCAAAGAAGAAGACCAGGTGACCCTGGGGGACAAACGAGAATCTATGAAGAAACGCTTAAAGAAATATGAAAACAAAATTAAACAAAGGAAAGAAGAAAAATTTGAACGGGATGAAAATGATTATCGGATGGGGAGAGTGTTGACCTTCGCAAAGAAGTATGACAGCACGAGGAAACTATTGAAAATGAAGAAAAAGACGGGCGGACCTGTATCCACTGAACCGGCTACCTCGGAGTCCGATGTAAATCAGGATGATGTTACAAGTGAGGATAGCGCTGAAGATTCTTTTCATGTGGAATATCATGTAATGCACAACAACCAACTGGAGGGAGGAAGAGGAAAACCCCCGGACAACCAAGGGCAAAGAGGAAGACGCGGCGGGGGGGCCGCTGGAAGAAATCCACTAAGCTCTCCTCCGGTAACACGCAGCATGAAGAAGTTCTTCAAGAAGAAGAACTGAACTATGATTACACTGATCCCCATGATAATCTCACCATCATTAACCTGACAGATAAAGTGCTCACGAATGAGGAAAATTCGACACTTCGATTGGGCTTATCCTTTTGTCCACAAAAAAACTTTGAATTTGCGCAAACACGCATTGACATTTTCAAATTTGTCAGGAAGTTAAAATTACACAAATTTTTCAAGCTCAAACCACCCGGAGAACGTGCTACAGCAGGCAAACATGTGGATGGCACAGAATTTATTTGTAGCGAGCTGGGAGGCCTTCGAGCAGTAGAAGGTCTCAGCTTGGAGGATGACATTGTTGGTGAAAGTGAGGTAACTAACACTCAACTGCTTGAGAATTGGCAGGTACAACAAAAAGGAGGGGCCAGTGATTTTAAACCGGCCTCTACATTTATGCAAATCATGGGCGCTGATGCCATTGATACTTTTTCTGATGCCGTATTAAGGGATCTGACGAGATTGCGCACCACCTGCAAATATGGCCTTAACAAAAAGGATAACTTCACCAAAAACCAACAGCTTGCTCTAACCACTCTCTGTGAAGACTCAGGATTGGTATGTAAACCTTCTGATAAAGGGGGGAATATTGTTCTTCTCACTGCCACTCAATATGAGACGGAGGCTCTTCGTCTATTGGGAGATATTAACACTTATGCTGCCGTGAATGAAAGAACTTACAATCAAAGTGTGGTAGACTATCACGAGATGATATCCAAATGGCACAACGTAAATATGTTGAACACTGATGAATATTTGTTTTTACGTTGTTTGAGCCCCGTGATCCCTACTTTTTACTACCTTCCTAAGGTACACAAAGATTTGGTAAATCCTCCGGGCAGGCCCATAGTGGCTTCCAATGGACGTTTGACTGAAAACCTTTCCATTTATGTGGACTCTTTTTTGTCCCCTTTGGTGATGTCCCTAAAATCCTATCTTAGAGACACTAAACATTTCCTAAATTGTATTGATGAAATTGCCTGGAAGAACACTTATTGTATGCTGGTTCTTGACATCACCAGTCTATACACGTGTATAGCATATGGTGATGGTCTTAAAGCCATGTCTAGCTTCCTGGAAAGACGTACAGTGAAATTTTACGAGCACAATAAGATGTTGGTGGAATTTATGAGGTTTAGTCTCTACAATAACATATTTCTGTTTGGCAAGCAATTGTACAGACAAATGGCTGGAGTCGCTATGGGTGCCTGCTCCGCCCCCAGCTTCGCGAATCTCTTCGTGGGGTGGTGGGAGGAGCAGGGTACCTGGAGCGAGCGACATCCTGAATGGGACAGTAAAATCGTTAGGTGGTATCGTTATATTGACGATTTATTTATCATCCTTGACTGTCCTGTGGATATTGCCAATAACTTTGTAGAGGCCCTCAATGATAATGATATCAACCTCAAGTTCTCAGGTACTATTAGTCAAACCTCTGTGAACTATTTGGACCTTACGGTCTATATTGACAGCCAGGGTTCTATACAGACTAAACTATTTAGGAAAGAGACGGCGGGTAATTCCACGCTATTTGCCACCAGCAGTCACCCCCGCCAATTAGTGGATAGCATCCCCTACGGGGAACTACTAAGATTGCGGAGAAATAACTCTAATGATGATGATTTTGAAAAAGCAGCACTTGCTAGCATGTTGAGGTTTCGAGTAAGGGGTTATGGTGATAAGGTGCTCCACAAAGCTTATGAGAGAGTAAAGAAAATGAAACGGAAAGAGCTTCTGAAGACCAAAAAGAAAAATAGATCTAGTAATGGGAGCTTCCGACTCATTACCACTTTCTCTAATAATGCTGGGCAGATTAAACAAATCTTAAGAAAAAATTGGAATATCTTATTGTCAGACAGCATTATCAAACCAGATTTACCTACGAATCCCCTCATAACATTTAGAAAAGCTAGATCCCTACGGGATCACCTAGTCTCCAGTCACTATTCTGTACCTGAAACAACACCCAAGTTACCTGTCCTCAATGGCTTTTATCCTTGCGGCCGTTGCAAGGCTTGTAAATATAGTAAGCGGACGCTTACTTACAAGATACCGGGTGTCACCATTCCGAAAAGAATTAGCAAATTTCTAACTTGCTCTACGCCCTATGCTATTTACTGTTTAACATGCCCTTGCGGCCTAAAATATATTGGCAGCACTACTAATGCAGTAAAGTTGCGTGTATTAGAACACATGCGGGCTATAGCTAAGAAGGATGACGCCTACCCGGTGGCCAGGCATTTTGCCAAAATGCATAAAAGCAACAGGGACCTGTTAGCGTATACATGCATTGATAGTGTGCCATTTAATATTAGAGGTGGGGATCGTCTGCTTAAACTTAGACGACTTGAATCCAGGTACATTATAGACTTACAGAGCAAGTACCCGCATGGCCTCAACATGCATGAGGAATTAGCAGTCCATTTAGGTTAACTGGATGGATACATTTTCCTGTGATTGTCAGCTCTTATATTGCTGCTTTTTCCTCATTTTCTTTGACTGTGCCTTTTCGTATTCAATATGTTTTTTAGATATTGTTTTAATGGTTTTACAGTAATATATTGTGAAATTGACTCCATGTGTTACACTTGATACATTGATTGGTGCCCATCCAGGACGTTATAGCAACAAGACATCACTCCACATCTACATACATATCCTTTTATTCATGAAGGTGGAGGCGCATGAATTCTGGTGGATTTTTGCCACGTGCGTCATTTTGTTGACTTTGCTTATTTATTGTGTACATAGTGTATTTTGCAAATACTTACAAAGTCTGTGGAGGTGTCACGCTGCCCATCACGGGCTTAATTCTTTCTGAGAGGTTGTGACTAGCATTTCGATATTCGAATTTATTGGGCCTGATAAGAGGCTTCCTTTATTGTGTACATTTCTTTGGTATTGCGGAATAATTGTATTCATGATGATATCGTTTTGAATCACTTGTAATTGTTTACTTTAATTTCACCATTCCAATATGGCGACCATGAATGTACTGTATAGTCCTACCTTTGTTTTTTGTATTCACATGGTGTCCTTTTAAATCCGACGCACGCCTCGGCTCTCTGCACAACTTGACGAAGCCCCAAGGCGAAACGCGTCGTTGCTGTTGGTTTCTTCATTAAACATCTGTGGAAACCTCCCCTGCGTGTGCTACTTTCCTTTGGAGTCATTTTCCTGGGAGTTTTGGAGCGTTATATATATATATATATAAGCACCAACACCAAATAAACCACCTTGCACAAAACTTGGGTCCGTGTCCGTGTTTTCAGGACGAGCTGAGCCTGCCTTGCAGCCGGATTATCCTTGGAATATATATATATATATATATTACCTACTGGCGGTCGCCAGTAGGTAGTTATAGTTAGGATTATTTTCAGTACAAAATCTCAACATTCTATTGTGAATAACTTTGGCGCCGGTTGAGGAATCTGCCTGAAAGTTTGGGGGGGATTTGTCAAGCGGGCGAGATAAAAGGGGGGTCCCAAATCGTGTTTTCCCCATGTTAATTTCTATAGGGCGGTCAACCTCACTTTTAGCCCGAACGGCTGAATGGATTTCCACCAAACTTGGCAAGATTGTAGGGACTGTGCCTTTGCTATGTCTCAAGATATGTGTTTCAGTGAATTTTGAGTAATTTAGTTTAAAAAAAATATATATATATTTATAAGCGCTCCCCAGTACGCGCACCGGGGTGCTAATCAGCGCGCTACGCGAGTTCGCGCGCGGAAAGCTGATTGGCTCTCGGGTGTCTGTCAACATTCCAAACAGTCCGGAGCGGCCGCCATCTTGTGTCTCGGGAGGATTGAGACACAAGAGGTGGCAAAACAAAGGGGGAAATGACCATAAGGGGGCAGAGTAGACCTCCCCTGACCCCCTAGGTTTGATGTGGGGGCTATAAAAGGGGCCCGCGGGGCAAAAAAAAAAATATTTTTTTGATTTGCACGGGGGGAGCGCCCGGTACGTGCACCGCGGAGCGTACCTGGAAGCGTTCCATGGGAAAAAAGAATGATAGAGTTTTTTAAAAATGTAGCCTTTTTTTAAAAATTGGAGGTAGTTCTAAAAAGAGCAGTTTTTTTCTTCTTTTTGTTGTTTTATATTTTTTTAATTTTTTTTGAACATTTTGTACTTTTTTTGGCTTTTATGAACTATTTTATATTTTTTTGTTATTTTTGTGGGGAGAAACAAAAAACAGGGAATTGAAAATGGCTCAACTGGAGCAAAAAAAAATCAGGAAAAAATTAGGGTTGTTTGGGGCAATTGTGGTTGTCACCAGCAAGGAGGATGAGCTTTATGCTCTGTTCACCATAGGAGATGCTCTTACCACAATAAATACATGTAATTCTGAATTCCCCAAACCGTGGTTGTATGCAAGGGATCGTCTCCCTTGTCTCTGGTCCCGATGGAGTGGGTTGCTTTCTTTTGGAGGTGGTGGTTGAAGATTGGGGAGGGTTACTGGCCAGTTCTCTCACCTCTGCGGCAGCATAGTTGTTTGGATGCTTGCGCTGCATGTGTCTAATCATGGTATTATTAACAAAATAATATTTTTTGTTAGTGTTCCCCCTTGAAAGTTCCATGCCACAGATTAGGCAAGTCACCTTGGGCGCATTGACTTTTTTCTTGCCCTCTGGGATAGTAAAAAACTCCCATACAATTTGCTGCCTTGGCTTGTATGGGGTATTGTCTTCTGGCAGCCATCTTCTCCCCTCCTCCTCCTCCTCCTCTTCTTGACCACCAATGTAATGTTGGGGTGGTCCTCTTGGTGGTGGTGGTGGTGGTGGTGCAGATGCTCCAGCTGCTGCTGCTACTGTAGCCATTTTAAAGTACAAAATATTTCTGATAGATTTCCAAACAGGTCTTCCTCAGTCGAAGGACAAAGTCAGAATAAGGAAAAAAAGTGGGGTCTTTCATCATTTGGAAAAATAAACTGTCCTGAACCAATGAAAAGTGTTATTTTCAGGTCACATGAGCCGGGCTTTCATCATTTAGAAACCAAAACTGTTCTGCACCAATAAAAAGTGTTATTTTTAGGTCACATGACCCGACGCGCTTACGCGACGCGCCAGATGATTACGTTGCGCGATCGTATTCGCTCGAGTATTTCCGGGTGCGCTTAAGCCGTGCTTATCACGCGGACGCGGCTACGCGATACGTCATGATCTTTTTGTTCGCGGCAATAGCGCTAACGGGACGCTCACCGGTGCGCGACCGGGGGCGCTCCGAAAAAATGCGCTTCCCAGTGCACACACCAGGGTGCGCACCGGGAGCGCACCAGGGCAAAAAAACATAAAAAAATAAAAATGAAATAAAAACAAAAAAAATAAGTATTATATAAATATACAATATAGGATTCATTATAAAAAATATTACATTTCATAGGTTTGAGGCCCTATATATAGTTAGGAATTAGCATTTAAAAAACCTTTGAAATTCACTGAAAAAAACATAGGTTTCACACCAGTTATAGTTAGCTGGAAATTTTACTGACATAAAACCATAGAAATTCCAACGTTATAGTTAGTTGGACTCACTATAACAAGCGCGCCTGCAATGCACTGCTGATGACGTCACATATTACATCACTCATGACATCGTCAGTGACATCACTCATGACATCACTGATGACACCAGCCAGTGAATGTGTGTCTTTCTTTAAAATTAATATGTTTAATATTGTATTTGTAAAGGTTGATGGAAGAATAAATGGTTAAATAAGTGTGTAAATGGATGTTTTTTAAAAAAAAAATGATTGGTTAACTGCCTTATTGAGTGTATTTTATTGAATCCACAAGGACCCCCAAGTCCCCAAAAATGTGTTTTTTTTAAAATCACGGGGTACGCGTAGGTACACATATGTACGCGTACCCCGTGAAAAAAAAACCTGGGATGCTATTTTTAAAATTAGCCCCCGGGGCATATTTTTAAAAAAGTGTGGGGGGTCCAACCCCCCAACACTGCCCCCGGGATCGCCACCCCCCATGGCAAAGTCATTATCCTAGTGGGGGCAGACAGCCCCGCAGCAGGCCCGGGGACCACCATCCACCGGGGCAAAGACATTAATGATGGGGGGCCTCTAAGGCCGCCCAGCCCCAGGGGCTGCCACCCCCGGGGCTTTTTTCTAAGTATGCGGGGGGCTCATGGCCCCCCAAAGCCCCGGGGACCACCAACCCATGGGGCTTTGTGTGGGGGGCCCAAGCCCACCTACACACTCCGGCTACCGCCACACCCCCGGGGCACTAATATGCAAAATAGGGGGGTCCGTGATGGACCCCTCAGCCCCGGGGACCACCACACCCCTGGGCTTCTTAGATGTTGGGAGGGGGGCCCTCGATGGCCCTGGGAACCACCACCCCCCAGGGTTGGCTCCTGCAGTGTCCTGGGGTGCCTACCCCCGGGACACTGCTGTTTGCTCTGGTAGGGTGGGAGTCTCGGGGCTTCCACCCTACCACAGCAAACTGCTTTGATTTTTTAAAGAGATAGCAGGAAACCTGCTCTCTCTTTCAAAAATCAAAGCCGATTGGTTTTCTGTATGGGGAGCAGCATGCTAGCTGCTCCCCATGCAGAAAAGCAATGCCGGCACCCTCAGGATGCGGGGAGCCGGCAGGGACGGTGGGGTGCTTGGGGACCCCCCCCACAGCCCCAAACAAGGAAGGACAGGCCCCGGGGGATGGGGTCCCCAGGGCCAGAAGTGCCCGAGAGGGGGGCCATGCAGCCCCCTCCCAATAAATAAAAAACATAAAGTTGGCCATGCCCCTGGGGATGGGGACCCCGGGGCTGGAATTGGCCATGGGAGGGGGACCACGCGGCCCCCTTCCTGATTTAAAAAATATTAATTGGGGGCAGGCCCTGGGGGATGGGGTCCCCAGGGGTCAAAAAAAAGAAAAAGAACGGGGACTTCACAGCCCCTCTTCTCAAAAGTTTTTTTTTCTATATGGGATCGGGCAGAGGCCACGCCCCCTCCCTGCACCTCTCTGCAAACGCGCCCCCCTAGCGCATTTGCAGAGGGGGAAGTAATTCCCCTAGCATACTGGGGGTCCCTGGGGGCAAACTAGCCCACCAGGAGCCTCCAGTATGGGCCAGGGGGCTCCCTTGCAGAGACGTGTAAAGAGGCCATGCCCCTTTTTACACCTCTCTGCAAAGGCACCACCTGGTGCATACTGGACTTTGCTGGTGGGCTAGTTGGCCCCCAGGGACCCTCAGTTTACAAGGGGAATTAGTTTCCCTTCTGAAAAAGCACCAGGGCGCTGCGTTGCAGAGAGGTGTAAAAAGGGGCTGGGCCTCATTACACCTCTCTACTTCGCAGCCCCCTGGTGCATACTGGAGGTTCCTGGTGGTCTAGTTGGCACCCAGGGACCCCCAGTATGCAAGGGGAATTAGTTCCCCCTCTGAAAAAGCACCAGGGTGCTGCGTTGCAGAGAGGTGTAAAATGGGATGTGGCCTCTTTACACGTCTCTGCAACGCACCCCCCTGGGGCTTGCTGGAGGTTCCTGGTGAGCTAGTTGGCCTCCATGGATCCCCAGTATACAAGGGGACTTAATCCCCCAACTTAGAACACAGTACGGGCGTGTTTGCACAGTGGTGAATGCAGGGGGCTTGGCTAGAGGCGATATGTGTGCAAACATGTTCTGTGGCGCGTTTTAAGTTGGGGAATTAATTCTTCTTCAATCCAGAGGTCCCCTAGGGGCCAACTAGTCAAACAGGTACCTCCAGTAAGCACCACGGAGCTGCATTGCAGAGTGTTGTAAAAAGGGGGCGTGACCTCTGAACACCTGTCTGCAACGCAGAACCCTGGCGCATACTGGAGGTACCTGGTGGGCTAGTTGGCTCACAGGAGACCTCAGGATTGAAGAGGAATTAATTCCCCAACCTAAAATGCGCCACAGGGTGTGTTTGCACACATGTTACCTCAGGCTCCACCCCCTTCCTTCACTATTAAGCAAAATATTCCTTTAAAACCAGTCGAACTACGAATTCCGAAGTACTCACCTGTTATCACATGAGACCTCAGTGCTGCATCTTTCACACCACTATTGATCCTGAAAAGTAATTCTAATCGTAGTTACAGTAACTTGAATTTCCTTCCAGAGGCTAACATTGTCTGGTTTCACTTAGAAATTCTTCTAAGTGTGGAGTTTTGGAAGTTTAAAAAATTCCTCAAAAATGAGCCGAAGTACGAATTCAGATTTACTCACATGTTATCAGGAGAGACCTCATTGCTGCATCTTTTAGCCCACTACTGATCCTGAAAAGTAATTCTAATCATAGTTACAGTAACTTGAATTTCCTTCTATAGGAAAACATTGACTGGTTTCACTTGGAAATTCTTCTAAGTGTGGAGTTTTGCAACTTCAAAATATTCCATGAAAATCAGCCGAACTACGAATTCTGATTTACTCACCTGTTATCAGGAGGGACCTCAGTGCTGCATCTTTCAGCCCAATACTGATCCTGAAAAGTAATTCTAATCATAGTTACAGTAACTTGAATTTCCTTCTATAGGCAAACATTGACTGGTTTCACTTGGAAATTCTTTTAAGTGTAGAGTTTTGGGACTTAAAAAAATTCCTCAAAAATCAGCCGAACTACGAATTCCAATTTACTCACCTGTTTTCAGGAGAGACCTCAGTGCTGAATCTTTCAGCTCACTACTGTTCCTGAAAAGTAAATTTAACTGTACTTACCAGTAGCTTCAATTTTCTTCCATTGGATATCATTGCCTGCTATATAAAATATATATAAATTTAAAAAATATATAAAAAATACAAATATTAAAATTTCAATATTTTTTAAAACATTTATTTTTCAATTTATATACAAAATATGTAATGTATTTTAACAAATAAAATATCTAAAAATAAATAATTTAAAATAATGTAGTAAATCAGTATAAAAAAATATAACAATTAATACATTTAAAAATTATCATTTACAAAACCTTTGAAATTAACTGAAAAAAACCATAGGTTTCAGCCACATTATACATAAAAATTAGCATTTAAAAAACCTTAGAAATACACTGAAAAAACCATAGGTTTCACCGCGTTATAGTTAAATATTGGCATGTAAAAAACCTTAGAAATTCACTGAAAAAACCATAGGTTTCACGCATGTTATAGTTAAAAATAAGCATTTAAAAAAAACCTTAGAAATTCACTAAAAAACAATAGGTTTCACACATGTTATAGTTAGCTGGACATTTCACTCATACACAACCTTTGAAATTCCCCCGTTATAGTTAACTATAACTCGCGTGCCCAGAAAGCACTGCTGATGATGTCACATATTACATCACTCATGACATGGTCAGTGGCATCACTCATGACATCACAATGGAGAAAGGAAGGACATTAATCAATTCCTGACGTGTAGTACAACATTTGCCGTTTATGTGATAGTCTGTTCCTGCCAAAAGTGGTACATAGGGAGTACAACACTGATGGCAAAAAAACGAGTATTGGCATGATACAGTAATAAATTTGCAAGATCATTGCGTTTGTCATCTGTAGTTCATAGAATACCGGGACAGAGTTCATGATATATCTGTATATAGTACAGTACGAACAAAATGCTCAAGTCTGTTACTATGTAAAATACACAACTCATAATACTTTGAAACTCATTAATCGTGCTGTCACAAATGCTTATATGTGCATTCAGTTACTACGTAGAATACGTTGCTCCACATAAGTAAGCTGATACTCTCTAAATCAATCATTGTGCTATCAAAAAATGCTTTGATGTAAGATCAGTTACTACGTAAAATACGTTACTCCGCACAAGTTAGCTGATGCTCACTAACTACATGATGGACTAACATCGCCATATGTTTACAGTCTCTGTGATCCAAATGGGATAACATAATGGATAAAGTGAAGAAGTGTTCAATATCTCCGCGAACAGAGACGGCGGACATGCCCGTGCAAGTGAGTACAGTGTTGGGCCTCTGCCAGATCATCTGTAAAATAGCAGAGATAAACAGAAAGTGAATATAATTTAAACATTTAAAAACAACGTATACAATTGTTGTAACAGTGTTCATAATTATACAAAACGAAAGACCCCAAAGAAAATAATAAGGCAGTGTTGCGAAAGGTAATGCTCGAAAAGGGGAGGTTAGTATAAAAGGGGGGAAGGTTTGTATAAAAGTGGGGATTCGGCAAGCGGGGGCCGAGAAAAACGGCGGATCCCAAAACGTGTTTTCCCCATGTTAATTTCCTTAGGGACATTCTGACAAGGCTACAGCTCGAACGGCTGAACGGAATTATACCATATTTGGCAAAATGGTAGGGACTGGTATGCAGCAGTGCCTTTTGTATGTTTGGTGTAAATCCCTCCAGTAGTTCTTGAGAAAATTGAATTTAAAATTTTTCAAATAGCATTTTCTACGGGACCTTTAGACACGGCTACAGCCCGAACGGCTGAACGGAATTAGACCAAACTTGGCAAAATGGTAGGGACAGGTATGCAGTAGTGTCTTTTCTATATTTGGTGAAAATCCCTCCAGTAGTTGTTGAGAAAATGAATTTGAGCAAATTATATATCTATAGGCACTCAACATTCTATTGGGAATAACTTTGGCGCCGAATGAGGAATCTGTGTGTAATTTTCCAGAATTTTGGCCAGCTCTATGGTTTATTAAGTGGATTTGCAAGGTTTTTAAATTGCTAATTCCTAACTATATAAGGCCTGAAACCTATGTTTTTTTAAGTGAATATATATATAGGTAAAATTATTTATTTGTTTCTATATTCTGTTGAACCTTATTTAATAAATATTTACAGCATTATGCATGATTGCTAATGTAACTTTGTGTATTGAAATTAATTTATGGTAATTTTTAAAGTTGCTTAGCTATTTAGTGTAGTGTGTTCTATTGTTGGAATAACACTATGTGAGTTGACTATATTTTAGTTATCAATTTGTTTATGTTTGTTATGTTTTGATGTGGTGGTGTTATTTTTCTCTCCGTATTTTCATTAACAATATTTAGGTACTTGAGATAAAGGCAATATTTCTGTAGTTATTGTTTTCTCATTTTCAGTATAGGATTGCAATAGTAGTAGTAATACTTTATTCGGTATCCATGCACACTCAAAGTATACATACACAATATAATACCAGTAAATAACATTAGAAAACAGCTTGAAAGAACAAATGACTCATTCATGCAATAAAATAAATCCCTCTTCAAATCCATTCCTATGTACAAATAGTGCAAAACTGGGCTTGGGCTGTGTGCAAACAGGCAATAAAAAGACCTAACAATTTTGTCGCAGATCCCTTAGAGATTTAAAAGTTAAACATATATGTATAAGTTAGAATTCATTGGGATTCAAAGTGACTCATATTCACTAGATTTCCCTGACTGCAATTTGCCACGCTTGAGCCAAACCGCCTGTAAAAATTTACTGATGAGAAAAACAATTACAGGGGAGTTATTACTCTTTAAAATTGTGTAAGCCACAAGATATCTGATCTCACCCAGATCATTACATATTGGGCTGATCCATTTCCGGCAGGCCCAAAGATTCCCATGGCGGAAAAACAGTATATGTATCTCTTCTCCACTTTCCAAGCCACAAGCCGGGCAAATGCAAGAGGTTAAGTACTTATTCCATTTAGTAGTGAAGAATCTCAGGGGGGAGAATGCCAAATCAAAAACGGATATGCAAGCTTTTCACTAAAGGTGAACAAACAGAAACTAAAAATCCTGCAAAAAAAGGACAAGGCTTGATATATAAAAACCTATTTGTCAGGGAGCCATTTTACTTACTATTGGCGTAACCCTCCTGGATGTGTGAGTAGTATCAAGATTTCAAGACATTAAGATCAGCTTTGTGGGTATTTATCAGATCAGCCCATAGCCTTTGCAATCCCAACCAACTTAGTCAGTCAGAATCAAATTTGACCCAAGGAACTGTCTTGGCGAATCTACAAGAGTCTCTAAACTCACTTAACTCAGGTGTAGTCCATAAAAGGACCCAATAAATGAGCAATCTAAATGCGGCCAAATCTGAAATTCTTTTTAGTCGTAAGTAAAAATATAATGGAGTTAGTGGTAAACTGGTTGAACTAAGACCAACTGCTTCACAAATGTGTTTTCTGCAATGGATAGTAAAGAAACATCGGTGCAACCTAAGGTCTCGGCACCATAAGGTGCAGCTCCCTGGGCCTTAGCACGATATACTTCAAGGGGTGGTGAGACTGAACGCAAGCTTCTTTGTCTATACCATCTGATAATAGCATCCGATCTATGCTCGATTATTAGTGATCTTTTACTAAATTGTTCTTTCCTCTTAAAATTCTCCCTTACTTTTACACCCAAGTAATCGAAGCTCTGCACCCTCTCTAAGGCTTCACCACCTAATCGACTATTAAAGTTTTTGGCCACTCCCCTTCCCAAGCACCATGGGGCAGATTTATGAAAGGCTTGCGCCACGTTTACGCCGCCGTTGCGTGACGCAACGGCACGGAAACGTGGCGCATCCTTGCGCCCTATTTACAACGTGACGCATCTAGGAGATGCGTCACGTTGTACAGCACTGCGCCATGAGGAGGCGTTCCTGCGCAGGGGGGGCGTTCCTGCGCAGGAACACCTCCTGAAAGTGGCTGAGTGAAATCTATGAGATTTCACTCAGTCACTTTCAGGACAATGCTGCGTCAAAACCCTGCGCCTGCTTGAAGCAGGCGTAAGGCTTGAGGCAGCATTGAAAGAATAGGCTCCCCCAGAGCATTGCTGGAGCTGCGTCGCGCTTGCGACGCAACTCTAGCAATGCGCCACATTTCCGGCACAGATGCGTCACGCATCTGTGCCGTTTTTGCCCCATGGTGCGCCGCATCATAAATGCAGCGCACCATGGGTGGCGTAGCTGTGGCGCACTGTGGCGCATGTTAACTGGCGCATCCCGAGGGATGCGCCAGTTAACATAAATCTGCCCCCATGTATTTACTCCAATTAACAAGGAGCTCAAAGCCCCTAGATGTGCAGAAGCCTGGACATGTATCAAACAGGAGCTGGAGCCCCATGGGTGTTTTGGAAATAAGGAGGGAGTCATCTTCAGATCAAACACTAGAAACCTTTTTGTTGCTCTGGGCAGGAGAATCATTGCTGCAGTTCATCAGGGTATCTACTACGTCGTTTATTTAAAGGGTAAATAGCATGGGTGAGAGTACGCACCCTTGGTGCACACCACGCTGAATGGGAATGCGTTCAGTAAAATCTACCATATGCCCACAGCAAACCGGGTCAACGTTATTAATGTGGAGTTGAGACATAAGGTGAATCAGATTCCCAGGGACCCCCATAGTTGATAAAACATGCCACAACTTGGTGCATAGAATAAGATCAAAAGCAGCTCTAAGATCTATAATCACCATGCAAAGCTATTGATGACATATTAAAACGTATTTCTTGTATAATGTGGTGAATCTAAATATTTGGTCAGAGGTGCTAAGCTTTGATCGAACCCCTGCTTGAAGGGCAAACAAGATATTATTGGAATCCACCT
The DNA here is from genome assembly GCF_964263255.1 of Lissotriton vulgaris. Lineage (NCBI taxonomy): Eukaryota > Metazoa > Chordata > Amphibia > Caudata > Salamandridae > Lissotriton > Lissotriton vulgaris. The sequence goes on along the minus strand of NC_141685.1, from coordinate 517,807,850 downwards.
AATTTAACAGTTTCTCAAGAACTTGTTTAGCAATAATCTTTTGTCCATTATTAAATAGACTGATTGGTCTATAGTTTGAGGTGTCACATGCATCGCCTTTTTTATATTGTAATAATGGCAGCTTCTCTCCAGGAGTCCAGTATCTCGCCCCGTTTTTGCTATGGCATTTGAGAGTAAGTTTAGATAGACTGCCCAGATCTGGTGCTCCGATTTATATAAATCTCCTGCAATTTTATCCGGGTCAGGCGCCTTTACAGATTTAAGTGAGACAATTGCTCTGGCTGTATCATCTGAGCTAAAAACAATAACTGGGTCAGCTGTTTCTGGGGCATCAGAACAAAATATGTCTAGGGTAGTCGCCTGGTTCCTGCACGGTCATGTGTTGTGAACTTTTACCTCATAAAGATCAGAGAAATGGGACACCCATTTTTTCGCTGAAATATGATAATGGTAACTTTTCTAGATTGGGCCACTGTGCACCAAAAGGAACCATTGTAATTTGTTTTAAGAGCAGAAACTATATCATTCCAGATTTTGCCATCCCAATTCGTGTTTGCAGAGTTTAAAGAAGCTTTATAAATGTGTCTAGCTTTGTTGTTAGGGTCTTGTCACCACCTAGGTCAGCTGATCCCAAGTAGCAATTAGCCTGTCTGCAAGCAAGCTTGTACCATTTAGCTTATTTGCCTATGGCTGGTTTCTTGAGAACCACGTCGTTATAAAATAGCTTTTGTAGCTCCTTAAATAATAAGCTATGTATGTTTAGAATAGGAATTTCTGCTTTAATTAACCATACATAGTTCGACAGAAACTTAATAAATAACCTGTACATCTGAGTCAACAATATTTCATTGGACAGAACACTAGAACATGAGACAGAACGTCGACTACTAGCCAATATAGGTACTGGCACTATTGTGTAACATATATTTGTTTTCCTTTCCAGAGAGTATTAGGATCAGGGAGTCATGGCTACTATTTGATCACCAATCCACTTTTATATGACCGGAAGTGGCCACAATCACATATCCAAGCTAGCAAAATCAATAACACTTGTGTGGGAGCCTCTCCTGAAAGTAGGGCCTAAGTTATGATGAGAAATAGAGATCCGTTGCATGCCCTCAACTCTCTGTCAACCCTTAAAGAGTCTAGTTTGAGTCCAGTTGCCATAAAGATTAACCCTGATCGCCCCTGTTAGTGAAAAAAATGCCCCACAATTAATTTGACTCTTCTATGATCTTGTTAATATTTGTGGAAAGTTCATCAGATGGATTAAAATCACCAGTCCATATTATTTTTGTATTTATGTGTAAGGAGTCTAAATGTTCTTCCAAAATGGATAATGTGGGAGATTCATTACTAGCCGAGGTCGTTCTTGCATAAATTATTACCAGTACCAAACTTAGCCCATTGGGGAAAGTAACACTAATCCCCATCAAGTCTGGACGTTTTGGCTGCAATAAGGTGCATGAACTAAATACATTATTCTTGATTAAAATCAAAAGTCCCCTGATTGCCCTCCCATAGTGCTCGGGGGGTTTTGCTTCCACACTAAAAGTGATAAAACCATCTACAAACACTTTTACATAAGCCCAGGTTTCTTGGAACATACATACGTCATGTTCACCAATATACGACAACCAGTCAGGATCAACCAATTCTGATGAGATTCCTGCCAGATTCTAAGATAGTAGGTATTCAACCTGGAACCATAGGCGTGGGTCTCCCCTGCATTTTTTTTGCCTTCGCCTCCTGAGTTTTTGCTGTATGTTAGACTTTGTTTTGCTGGTCTAGATGCTTTGGGCACGTTGCCACTCCTGTTCAGTGCCAATGGGCAAGGGCTACCTTTGTACGTTTTAGTTATGGATTGGTGTTTCCATGATTAGCTGCTTAGATTTACTAATCAGTCCCTTGCACATTGCACTATGTGTGCCTGGGTCCTGTTAATCAAATGCTGCTAATGGACCTGCAGCACTGATTGTGCCACCCACATAAGCAGATCTACCACTTCAGTATCTGTGGGCAGTCTAGTACTGACATGTCGACTAGGCAAGTGCACCCACTTGCCAGGCCAAACCCTTCCCTTTTCTTACATGTTAATCCCCCGTAAGGTAGCTAAGGTACACTTGTGGGCAGGGTGCAGTGTATGTGAAAGGTAGGACATGCCATGGTGTGGGTGGCATGGCCTGATAGTGAAATACTGCCAATTTAATTGTTTACTATTGCAAGACTATCTGTTCCCATAGGATAAAATAGGGAGTTTACTTATGACATCTTATATGCATAACTACCTCTGGGAACAAGATAGGAAAATAATGTTTGTTATGCCTGAACTCAGAATATTAAAATACATCTTTTAGTGAGGGTGATTTTTATATTCTGGTTTTGAAAATACCACTTTTAGAAAGTAGGTATTTTCTTGCTCAGCCATTCGGTGTACATCTGCTAGGTTTGTGTATTGCATGTCTGGCATTGGAATGACAGGGGCTAGGCTGTATAGACCTGGGCTGCATTTAGAGTAGGGGGAGGAGGTTTTCTTTCACCTGAATGGACCTGGTCTTCCTTCCACAATGCTGTCTCCACCACCTGCCAGGAAGCTGCACCAGAGAGGAAAGAACTGTTTTTGACTGAGTGCAGGGCTTCTCAGCAACCAGAGAACAAAGGATGTTACTGTATAAAAAGAGGGGCCCAGACCCATACATTTAGAACATTTCTGGCAATCAAGAGGTACATTTGCCATGGAGAAGAGCCAAGGAGGAATACGGCCCCTGTGCTGTTTGCTGTCTGGGTTGGCCTGCAGGGGCTACTTGCTGCCAAGGAAAGGAGAAAAGGGTGTTGTTGTTTGATGTTTGCTGTCTCCCCTACTTCAGGAAAATCTCCAAGGGCTTGATTTGATCCTGCCTCCTGTTCTGATGTCTCAGGGGCACAAAGACTTACCACCAGCTCCCCTGAACTTCCTTGCTGGGAGTTGTGATCTGCTAACAGGTGCCTGCTGTTGTTTTGGACCTCTGGAGGCTGTTTGCCGCTTGGAGCTGGGAAAAGTATTGCAACTTTAAGAAGTGAGACGCATCCGCACCCGTTTCTGATGCATCAATGAAGAAATCATTGCAGCACCTGCCCACGGCTCGAGAAATCGCCTGCACGCCGCACCGACTGCATCGATCTCCGAAGTCTCAGATTCCCGCACCAATTTTGACGCAAGTCCTGCTGTGTGGTTGCAAGAATCCACACATCGTTCAGGATCATGGCACTGAGGCACCAAGTTTGTCACATCATTGCGGGACGCAGTAAGAAACTGACGAATCACCTTCCCATGCAATACAAAACTGATGCATCACCTCCTCTCTGGTAAGGAACTAACGCATCACCTCCCCTGCACAGCAGTAAGGAACTGACGCATCACCTCCCACAGAGCAATGAACCGACACATCACCTTCCCTAAGTGTAAGGAACCGATGCATCACCTTCCCTGCTGCCTTTTTTGTTTGTTTGCATGACGCATCCAATGTATTATGTGTAAAAAGTGTTGCATCTGCAATTTGCTTCGAACTGAACTTTTTATACCATTTGAAAGTCATGTTTCTATTACTGGATTGTGGATTTTTGTTGTTTGGTCCTGTTTTTGTTTAGATAAAGGTTACTTATTTTTCTAAACTGGTGTGGTGTCCATTTGTATTGTTTTCCCTGTATTACTGTATGTGTTTCACAAATGCTTCACACACTGCCTCTGAGATAAGCCTGTCTGCTCGTGCCAAGTTACCAAGTGGGTGAGCAGGGGTGATTTTAGCATTTTATCCCCCTTACCCTGACTAGAAAGAAGGGTACCCACATGGACAAAGGTACCTACCTCTGCCAACTAGAGACCACCATTTCTAACAGTAGGCTAATGCGAGTTGTGAGTGGTTGACCCCAACTGCCTCAGAGTCTGAGTTGCTAAATGGGCATGAGGTTTTCTCTGAGTGTGAGGTAATTATGCCATCCACAGAAAATCTCCCATTGGATCTGTGCCTGGCTCTGGGAGGAGTTTTATTAAGACTACTCATAAATGACAGGGCAGACACATTTCCTTTTTCCAAGCTTTTAGCCTCACTTCCATCCAAGATCTCAATACAACCAGGGGCATTCAATGTAGGCATCTATTACCATTATTAGTAGAGTTGGCACAAATTTGATCAAGTAATACACTCTCATGCACTACACCTGGGGGTAAGCAAAAAGGCAGCTTGGCCTGAGTTTTTAGTCAATCATTTACATTCTGATTTGGCACATCAGTAAAGAGTGAGGTGGCATGTCCCTGCTTGGTTAAGATGGGAGGATGTGCAATAAAGCCTTCATGATTTCTATCAGAACGGGTAAATGCTTTCAATCTGATTCCCAGCGAGTTACCCCACCAGAGATGGCAGGTACCAAGTTCAAATGTAAGATTATTGACCAACTAATTAGCACACAATGTAACCTGAATGTAATCATAGAGTGATGAATCATAGGAGCACCGACTAGCATATAAAATGTCAGGTCTGATCACCGAGAGACAATTCCGCTTAGCCCAAAGCAAGGAAATTACTTTATTGATTAAAGCTTCAGTGTCCTCAAAATCTTCGGGCATTATTTTGGGCACCAGTGTCATATAGATCATGTTTCAAGAGTTATGTCCTAGCCTCCCTTTCGCTTGAGGGCGTGGATCTTCCGAGGAATAAAACGGGGGTGGTTAGGGAATACGTTCATTAGGGATAACTGGTGTGAAATGAGGTCTTCTATTGAAACAGTTCCTAAAGCCCTTGTTGTACCCAATGTATAGCTATTAGATGCATATTGTATATGGGGCCTTGTGGGTCTTGTAGAAGCAATTGGAGAAGAGACCCTTTTAGATAGTCTATTTACCACATCTGGTTCAGCCAATCGAGCAGGCCATAAGTTTGAAACAGACACCAGTGTCTGATCTGTTTGTTTAGCATCTGCTGTTAGAATAGAGAAAGTCCGGGCTTCGTGATCCCTCAGGTGGAGCCCAGAGGTACCTGTACTACACGTATGGTTATAACTGGAACAAGGTTTTTTTACTGTAAGGTTGTGACCTTATCCAGTAAGGAATAAATTAAGCTACTAAAATGATCCAATTTAGAATGTAATACTTGCAATAGTTCCCCTATGTCTTGGTGTGTCCCTTTCTCAATTTGATCAATCCTGTATTTTTCAGATAGCTCCTTGGATGCATAGGACCCTCCAATATCGTTAATGGTTGATAAAGGAGCAAATTGGTTGTGTCAGGGAACATTAGGAACAATATTGATTTCAGGAAATAGCCGACAAGGAACCGGAGGAAGTGGCTCAAGGAGAGTTGATTACTTCGAGTTAGATAAAGCAGGCTCTATATACTCTATGATCTCATGGTAATAATGATCTGGTGCAGAGAGACTTGTGGCATGGACAGTAGAGCCCACAACCGTAACCGAGACAGATGATTGTTTTTTTTTTAACATATCAGAAAACCTTAATGAATGCCCCTTCCCCTTTGTTCGTTCTAGGGTTCAAAAGCGACTCCACCTCTTCAATTAAAGAGTCAGTGTCTGCCAGCGTGATAGTGTTAGGGTGTGAGGGAGCCTCAGAGTTTTTCTTTGCTGGCTTCCCGGGTTTCTCGGCACTGGTCTCCGGTTTATTAGGGTTTCCTGCTTTCCGTTTGCCCATGGTATGACTGGACCAAACACCCTTACTCGGCAAAATGCAGGGGGATAGAATGTAATCTTAAAGATCACAACTTACTTGGTCCCGGTATAGAGAAGAAAGAGACTAGGCCCGGCCCAGCCGCTTTCAGATGATGACGGGCCAGTTTGCCCAAGCACATGCCCTGGCACGACCTGCGCTGGGAGACTGCTTCAGTGATTTTGAAGGAGCATGGCTCGTAGCTCCACCTTTAGCCCAGTAGCTTGCTGGGGGGCTGAATCATACCCCAACTGCAGGGAGCAATACCAACCGCAATGAAATGCTGGTGAGATGAGAAGAGCAGCCCCAGGGGCGTAACATAGGCCCCCGCAGCCCCTGCGGAGCAGGGGCCCCCAAGCTCCAGGGGGCTCCCTCAGCACAGCACTTCAGCAGGAAAGCTCCTGATAAGAGTCCAGAGGGGGCCCTTCATGTATCGTGCAGTGGGGCCCCTTCAAGTTTTGTTATGCCACTGAGCAGCCCGCACTGCAGGACTGATTTAGTGATTTTGAAGGAGCGCAGCTCCTAGCTCCACCTTCAGCCCACTAGGATGCTGGGGGACCGAGTCCCACCTCAGCTGCAGGGAGCAATGCCAACCGCGGTGAAACGCTGGTGAGATGAGAAGAAAATCCCGCTCTGCAGGACTGATTCGGTGATTTGAAGGAGCGTGGCTCCTATCTCCACCTTCAGCCCGGTAGGATGCTGGGGAAGGAGTCTCACGCAGCGTAAGGGTGCAACGCCAACGGCAGGGAAAACGCTGCTGAGATGCAATATTATGGTCATATGTTGTTGAGATGGTTGGGGAGTTAGATATTGTTTTCTGTGACGTTCTGTCATACTAACCCTCTGAAGACATTGGGTACTAAGAACAAGCCCACTTTGTGGGACTATAACTAGTGCATACAAACTTTATTAACACAATGCTTTAGAGGTTCTCACTTAAAGCACAGAGATGTCTTATTCCCGCGAAATACTCAAATTAGAAAGATACATTTTAAGATGACCCCCCCCATGTGAGCAAAAGCATTATGCATGTTATGTTATGTTATGTTATGTTATGTTATGTTATGTTATTGGTATTTATTGTGCGCACAGCTGCTCCAGCAAAGGAGCGTCCTGGCGCCCTAACAAGGTAGAACATAACACAACAGAAAGCCGAAACAGAATAGGGACAGCCAAAAGAAGAGACTAAAATAAAAATGTTTTAATGGCTTTCCGAAAAAGCATGAGATCCTCCAGCAGATGAATTTCCACTGGGAGGGAGTTCCAGATGGTTGCAGCTTTGACACAGAAAAGAGCTTCCACCGGCACGACAAAGCCTGAAACGAGGGACCACAGCGAGAGCCTGGCCCAAGGAACGCAGAGCGCGTGTTGGAACATAGAAAGACAGGAAGTTAGACAGAATCTGAGGGCCTATGCCCTTCAAAATTTTAAAAGTCAAACAAAGGACCTTAAAATGGATTCTCTTCCTCACTGGTAACCAATGCAAGGAACGAAGAACATTGGACACAGGACAGGATCTGGGCAGGCCGACTATCGCTCTGGCAGCGGCATTTTGTACCCGCTGTAGGCGGGTAATTTCTGCCTGATTGGCCCCCACCAGGAGGGAGCTGGCGTAATCCAGGCCAGAAATAACTGTGGCCTGAATCACCAGCTGCCTAGTTGGGGCATCAAAAAATTTAAGAGCGGGTCTTAAACCCCAAAGAACGCCAAAACAGCAAGCTGCTGTTTTCTTGGTATGGCCAACAAAGGTGAGACCAGCATCAAGCCAGACTCCCAGGTTTCTTAGTTCCGAGACCGGAGTCGGAGTCGGTCCCAGTTCTGAGGGCCACCATCTGTCACCCCAGAGCTCCACTCTCTTGCCGACAATCATAATCTCTGTCTTGGTGGCATTAAGCTGGAGACAGTTTGCCGTCACCAGCTGGCCACCGCCTTCAGTCCATTCTGAAACCTTGGGGCGTCTTGTTCCGCATCCCCGCTGAGAGTAACCGCCAGCTGAGTGTCATCGGCATATGAGACCAAAGTTAGGCCCCACTGCCTAGCGACCTCAGCCAGCGGTCTCACGTACAGATTGAATAACGTGGGGCTCAGCGAGGATCCCTGCGGAACCCCCATGACCAGAGGCTGGAATTTGGACTTGAAGGGAGGGATAGCCACACAGAAGGAACGATTGTCGAGGAAGGAGCGGAACCATTGTAAAGCCTGTCCCCCAACGCCGATCTCCTCTAGCCGGTGCAACAGAATGCTGTGGGAAACAGTGTCAAAGGCGGCGCTGAGGTCTAATAATACCAGCGCCGCCGTCTGACCAGCATCCAACACTGCACGTAGGTGCTCAACCATAGCAAGAAGGGCTGTTTCCGTGCTGTGCCCGGCACGAAAGCCGTTCTGAGTAGGGTCCAAGGCATTGGTCCGGGCAAGATGTTCTGACAAGGCCAGGTTGACGTGAGCCTCCGCAATCTTTGCCGGCGAGGGTAGCAATGAAATGGGGCGATAGCTTTCGGGTTTCGAGGGGTCCAACGAAGGCTTCTTAATGATTGGAGAAACCACCGCCTGCTTCCATTTAGTTGGAACCGCTCCTGAGTCCAGAGAAAGATTGACTAGGGAACACACTGCCGAGCGCCCCAAAAAGGACTGTTCTCTAAAAAGAGCGGGTCTTACTGGATCCGACGGAGAGCCAGATTTAATCTGCAAGGCAAGTTTATTAAATGCCTCCAAGAGTAGTGGGGGAAAAGAGTGCAGAGTAGAATAGCCTTGAATCCCATCTAGGACTACCGAGACAGTCCCCGTACCGGGGAAGGCCCGGTAGATAGCCTGGACCTTCTCCAAGAAAAAAGAAGCCAAGGACTCACAGTGGGAAATGGACCCCACAGCCACAGAGGAAGTCCTTTTCACCAAAAGATCTTTAACGGCCTTCAATATTGTCTTGGACGGGTTTGAGCTGTTGCGGAATTCCGAGGCATAGAATGTCGCACAAGCTCGATGGTAAGTCTTGACGGAAGCAACATATGCGGCTTTTAAATCAGCCCCATAAGACTTCCGCCACGCTCTTTCCGCCCGTCTACAAATACCTTTCAAGGAACGTAGCGCACTATCATACCAGGGACTCGACTCTCTAGCTCTTACTTTACTTGAGACAATGGGAATCAGAGAGTCCAAATCCTTGGAGATCCAAGTGCAAAACTGGTCATAGCCCGTTTCCACATTATTCAATGGGCCTAGCGGCTCTTCCGCTAGGAGACGGTGCAGGTCGTCCAGCCTAAGTTTATTCCAGTGCCGCCTAGCGACCCTTCTGACCGATGGAGTGGGAGGGGTCTCAGGCAAAGGGTACCGAATAGTCACCAAAAAATGATCTGTCCATCCTAGAGGGGAGATGGACGTAACCTTAGCCTCGTCCAAGTTGGTAAAGAAGGGGTCCAAGATGTGTCCCCCTACATGGGTGGGCTGAGATACCTGTTGGGAGAGCTGAAGAGCCTCTAAGTCAGCAAGAATACTGCTCACCGCCGGGTTGGTCTGGGTATCGAAATGCAGGTTCAGATCGCCCAAGATGGAAAAGTTTGCACATCCCATGGCTAGTGTACTAACAGCATCAGGAAAGGTGTTTCTGAACACTACATCGCTACTAGGAGGACGGTAGACAACCATCCCAGAGAGCGTAAACTGAGGGCTGACTAAGATCTTGAAAGAGGCGCTTTCACAGCCAGCGATGTTAGGCCGCTCCACTTACAGGTAAAACAGGACCTGACTATGAGGGCTATGCCACCACCTCTAGTAGGTCGATTCAGAGTGTACATAGAGTACTCGGGGGGACAGGCTAAGTTGATGATGGCCGCATCCGCGTCCTGAAGCCAAGTTTCTGTAATAGCGAAGACGTCGGGGGACTCATCCTCAATTAGGTCAAAGATGGCTTGATGATGTTTAGCCACTGATCTGGCATTTAAATTTAGCACCCGCAAAATGGGCGCAGAGCCATTAGCCCGAGGGGCGGATGGAGGGCCCTTCTGCTGGATGGACACCGGGGGGTCAAGCGTCCACCTATTGCAGGGGCAATGATAAGGACCGCAGAGAGGATGGACAGATGGTAACACACATCTATGAATGGCCTGACCAATAGACCATAAACTCTCTCTAGAGTAAGTGAGCATCGCAAATCACGTACAAATGCCTTGCCTGACACGGTCCTTAGCGCGGACGGGCGCAGACGGGCAGGACTCTGGCACGACTCAGGCTAAGCGAAGGCGCCACCGCTGCGCGTTACCGCTGCGCTAAGCGGTGAGCTTTAAATAGATGTCCCACAGTATCTCCTGCGCACTAGAGCGCTCGCCAGTAGTAGCGCCTAAACACACCACCACTCCGCTCCAAGATGGCGGCCAAAAACAAAACGAGCCCCTCCGAGGAACCGGACCCGCTCAAGCGGCGGTGCAAAGCCAATTATAGTGCAGGTAAAGGGGCAGCTAAAAGCAAGGAATAAGAACCAAAAGAAAACACAAATAGCAAACAGGTATTTTAAAAACGGTAATCAGCAGTAAAAAGCGCGAAGCGCTTAAGCAGCGTAACGCTACCTTGTCACATGTTAAATCTCATTTTCATGGTGAAAACTTGAAAAAAAAGTAATTGACCACAACCAGTAAATACCTAGATCCTGATCCCAATCTGCTCCACTCAGAATAGAGACTGAGAATGCATTAAAACACACAAAAACAAAGTTACATTTTGAATTGAAACAACCGAATGAGAAACAAGAGATTGAAATATTTGGCAGGGATTTTGAGTGTATTGCTTAATGTTGTATGTTGGTGTTATGTAGCTGGCCTCAGACTTCTGTTTGCATCACAGGCTTGTTTAATCCATAGGAATGTGTTCTTTCTACTTTACAATTAAGGAGGTAACCAATTTCCGTCACCACATAATTATACGATTGATGAGACACTGAAATGTAATTTCTCTCAGAATATACCTATTTTGTGAGAGTGACAAGGTGGCAAGATGTGCTTTTTTTCTAAACTATTTGTAATCCAGAAAAGCGAATGTAGTTTCTGAAATAGTCACTACTTTGCTCTACAGCGAGTTTCTTATTGAATTTTTTTCAAAGGAGAAAAGTAAAATGAGAATCCGAGGAGAACATATATTTACTCAGGTTTTCTTGTGTTCGAAGGAACCCCCCGTAGTATTTGTACAAATGTATTGCTCCGTTACTAATAACCATGCTGTCTCACAGTAGGAATTCTTGGTGTTGATGGAGCTATTGATCATACAAACATTAAAATGATGTCTCCTGTAGTAAATGCCAAGAGAAGAGAGGTGCATTAATCAGGAAATCGATGCAGCTGTCAATAGGCAGGCTATGGCTGACAATGTAATGCACTTGGCAGGCCCAGCGCCTGTGGGCCGGGAGGTAAGGAGCCCAGGTAGCGACCTGCGTCCCCCCTGCAGGCACCCTTAATGCTCTGTGTGTAAAAATAGATAACAGATGAGAAAATAAGAGAAATGCTCCCTTTTAATTTGTTCCATAAGAGTAGGCTTTGGATTATCACTTCAATGACCTTTAAATGTGCAATTTAAAAGCGCATGCTTGTTTTTCCTGAAAGAACATTGCTAATTGATACAAATGCAGCGAGACCGATGGAGAAAACAATAAATCAAAATTATGTACGTGGAATTTGAAGCAGAAGAACATTAATTACTGTTTTCTTGTATTTTTAACACCGTCAGTTTGAGCGCACAATGCAAGGCGGTAAATGCAGGTAATATTTATGCAAAACCTAAAATGCCTTTTTTATGAACATATACTTGCTGAATACTTGTCATCAAGGGTTAACTACCATTTTCAGATAACTTTTCTAAAAATGGTATCTTAACACATCTGCTTTGCCACAGGTAGCACAGGGACGTGCATGGTCCACCTATTTCATACATGACAGAGCTACATGGTACATGACAATTTGTGTCTTGGTGTCGTATTAGTAGTTCAACAATATAACAAATACGGCTCCCCTCTTTCTAAAATTCCAGCTGATAATACTCTGAATGTCCTCGTAAGACGGAGATGTTAGATAACTGGATCAAAGATTTAAAACAATAAGAGAATTACAGATCCAACCAGTTATATTTTCCACTAAGTTTGCAACATTTTCAAAGGAAGACATTTTGGTGAGCCGAGCGGCATCATTTCAAAAGTGCATGGATGCATTAAATTTACAGAACTCTTAGAAAAAAAAGGGGGGAGGTAGAGGTAAAAGCTAGGTCCACCCTCCAAAAACTGTAGTAGAACTGAAAAACTCGAAGTATCGGGTAGAGAACCTAGCCAGAGGTGTGATCTTTTGACTCAATTTGAGTTTGAGAATCCACAGGAGAGACAAACTTTTCTTTCTTGAGTCCCCTCACTCACCGGGGTTTCCCCACGGTGACATGCTTCATCATAGGGGCCATCTCAGTCCTCTATGGACTGAGGCGTGCTACGACTTGCAGATTACGTAGGAGCACAATTGTGAGATCGATGTGTAGTGCATGAAGTGTAGTGGAGTGGACTAAGATGAGTTTAAAAATTCCTAGTTAGTGGGCGAAATTATTTTATTCTTACTCCTAGTCGGTATGGGCTAAAATGGGGTAAAAATACTAGGAAATCTAGCTATAATGGGTTATGTGTGCCTAGTATTCGTCCACATGTTTTGAGTGTTCCCCAGGGCTCTTCGTCAGGACTACACAGGGACCAGCCCTATGTACGCGAAACCTAAATGACCTTAATAAGGTGAAAAAGTATATATTAAATGACACTGCGACTAATAAGCATGCATTAGTAAATACATAGGATTGAATAATATCACGTAGTATTTAGTAGGTAGCAAAATTGTGCCCCATGGACTGGGAGGGGCTGTGGGTCTCCAAAACTTTAACTGAGAAATCCTCAGGGCGTTGTCACCTAACTGGAGCCCCTTCCCGACTGCATCTTCCGGTCGGGAAGGGGCGCCAGTTAGGGCACAATATTGCAGTGTACTGCAATACACTCTCATAGAAATAAATTGGGGCAAGGAATAACAGTAACTACCCACCATAAACAAGCATTGTCAAAGCCAAAAAGGCATGACTTTCGTTTTCACTTTTAAGCCAGACCGCTACAAAAAAACACATTTAGACGCAACACAAATTAAATTGATGCCTGGAAGTTTATGTGGGTCGTGCAAAGGAATATAGAGTTAAATGACCAACAAATGAAATGCCTGATAATGTATTGATAGTTCCTCAGTAATAATCTTGGCTTTAGCATGTTTTCTTTAATTGAAATGCATTTTCTTTATTTTAGGATATCCTCCCAGATTATTTTGAATGAATCCAAATGTTTTGTAAGGCACACAGCTACTCCTAGGAGTGTCCCTGCACTGAAGACCACAAAGACAACGTAAACTTTAAAACCAGATAATGAGAGGAGAACATGTGAGTTTTCCGTTTTCTGTGAAACAGTGATGCAAGACCCAGGATGCAAAGTTCAAGGGGAAGATGATTCCAAATCCTGACGGCTGGAAAGGAGAAATAACAACTCACCTTTCCTCTTCCACCTAACCCACAGCACCACCACTAGAGCAGCCTTGGCTGATCACAATTTTCAATGGATGATAAGTCTAAAATATTTTCAAAAGATACCGACGCCCCATAAGCAAGAGCTCACGAAGAAACAGGACTAACAGCCTGATTCATGAAAGACCCGTTTTGCGAGTCTCTAATAGCGATTCATAAGGAATCGCTATTACAGGCTCGCAAAACGGGATTCATGTAGGAATAGCCAAATAAAATGCGATTCCTACTTATTCCTTATTTGCGATTAGCAAATTGCTAATCGCAAATAAGGAATAACTCCCCATTCATGCCTATGGGCCAAAAGGCCCATAGGCATGAATGGGGAGTATTCCTTATTTGTGATTAGCAATTAGCTAATCGCAAATAAGATAGCGATTTAAAGGGTGCCAGGGGTGTCCAGAGGACACCCTGTAGCACCCCTTAAATGCTAATTTAAACAGGTTTTGCGCACACACATGTCCAAAGGACGTGTGTGTGTGCAACATGCAACTCAGAAAAATGCTTTTAAAAGCATTTTTCTGAGTTTTTTGCTATTTACCACGAGGTTTGACCTCGCGGTAAATAGCGGGCCGAAATTGCGATTTCGCAATTTGAAAATGGATGATGAATTGCATTTAAGGAATCTCAAATAGAGATACCTTAAATGTAATTCCTCGCAAATTTGCGAATTCGCTATTACCGATTTTTTGCATTTGGGATGATGAATCCCAAATGCAAAAATCGCACTCGCAAAGGGCCGGATTCTCAGAATCTGGCCCTTTGCGAGCGCAATTACCTTTGATGAATCAGGCCGTTAAGATTTGAAGAGTATCATCTTCTTGATTTATAGCCAATGAAGGGATCTTAGATAGGTGCAAATCGAAGAACGGTTTGACCAAGACTGCTAATGTTTTGACCACAAGATGGATAAAAAACTAGAACAAATATAGCCTGGTGCAGGACAATGCACAGGTATACTGCTTCATAAGTACCAGCCCCCTAGACTGCAGTGTTTGCAAAGAAAGCCCTGAAAACAAGAGTGCTTTTCTTAAATGGCCAGTTTGCATGTGTGGTTGTTTGAATAAGTGAATGTAGGAAATAACTATCTTTTGCATAATGTCTCACCAGATATTTTCGTCCTATCTGTTTTGCTAGGTTAGAATTCTCTGCACTTTACTCCTGCAAATCAGGGGGTAAATGTATGAGCTTGTGACATGGTGCAGTGCAGCATGTCACCTTGCTGCACTCCACTGTGTGACAAAGAAATGGAAGGAATGCACAGTATTTAATGTAATACAGAGCATTCATGTTGTTTCCCTTCTGCTGGCCCCCTTTTGCCAACCTAGCACCAACAAAAGGGTGAAAGAGTGTCTGTGTTGCATGCAGTAATGTTTTTGTGCAGAAAAGGGCACCTTCCTACACAAAAAGAGTCCTGGAAGGCATCTTCCTCTGTTTGTATTCTGCAGCACACAAACAAAGAGGAATAAACAAGGATAAATACAGATATCTCTCCTTGTTACGACTCCCATGGGAAGGCATAAGATTTTTGCTCATCCCCAGGACGTCAATTTCTTGTAAATCTGGGGATAGCTCAAAATCCATTGAAGTTGTATGGGAACACCCACTCAACGTCCATGGAATGCCTTCCCAGGGCAGAGTAACGCAATGCAGTAATTTCTGCTGCATTGCGCTACTCCAGGTTTTTAAAGCTACTCTAAGTCATGCAAAGTGGCTTTGCGTAGCTTCTAAAATCTGACTTTGAGGTTTGAGTCATGCGTGTACCATGTGCAAATGTAATGCAATCCTCTCATAATGGAGCCCCCCAGAGTAGAGTGCCTGACCTCCCCCTTTAAACATGGTGAAATTGGCTTATTCCTAACTGGCACACTTAATTTACCTCTAAGTTCCTCTAGTAGTGTGTATAAAGAGCTCCTTGAGCCTGCAACTTCAATGCCACGTGTGGACTGCAGCAACTATTGTGCAATCCACTACAGTGGTAGGGCAAACATGACTTCAGGCGGATGTGTGGAGCCTGACTGTTGGAAAATAAAACTTGCAGTACGACCTCTTAAAAATACCCTTTTTGATGAACAAAGACCTCCCAGTTAAATTTTAGTAAGTCACTCCCCTGTAGGTCTGGTAGCCCAAAAGGCAAAATGCATGGTATTGAAAGGTGGGACATTTAAGAAATCCGTTTGACCAGTCCATAGAGTGGCATTGCCCTAAAAGCTATTTTCACTATAGGATGGCCATTCGAAAACCACTTTGAAGCAAGAACAAATAAAAATGATGCTATCTCTTGTTTGCGACAAGCCAGGAACATGATTAAATCACTCAAATATTCATTTAAAGTGCATCTCTATGGTGAAGCCAGATTTGTTGTATTAAGGGAAAGTTAAAGTTAAAAGTTTTATAAAGCGTTCATGAACCAAGCGGTTTCTTGGCGCTGAGGACATAAGTACACGAGTGACGGGGGTGCCGCCTCTTCGGCAAAGGCTTGCAAGAAGAGCTGAGTCTTCAGAGCCCTACGAAAATCCATGTTGGAGCCAATAGTCCTAGTGCTGAGGGGCAGAGCATTCCAAAAGGAGGGAGCCAAAAAAGAGAAGCTCCTACCACCGTCGTTCTTCCTTCTGTAGCGAGGAATGCACGGAAGGTGCTTAGAGGAAGACCGACGATCACAAATGGGAACATAAGCCTTACGTTTGGCAGTAGTAAAGGCAGGCGCTGTGCCGGCAAGGGCCTTAAAAATCAGACATCCAAGTTTGAAAAAAGAACGTTTCAAAAGTGGTAACCAATGTAATGTTTTCAGCAGAGGGGTAACATGATAGTATTTGGGGAGTTTGTAGACTAACCTGGCAGCCTGGTTCTGGATTAATTGGAGACGGCGAAGCTCGTATGCAGGGATACCGACATACAGAGCTTTTTCGTAATCCAGACGGGATATGACCATGGCTAGCAAGATGAGTTTCAGTGCCGCAGTAGAAAAGAAACGGTAGATTTTATCTATAGTCCGTAAATTAAGAAAGCAAGTTGAAACTACTACACTGATTTGAGAGTGCATGGAAAGATCACTGCTAACTCTAATACCAATACTTTTGACAGAAGCAGAGGGAGAGGGAGGGGAACCAAAGGAAGAGGGCCAGAAAGAAGAAGATCAGGGGCTGGGTGTAACACCAGTAAGCACTAACTCGGTCTTATCAGGGTTGAGCTTAAGGTGGTTGGAATTCATCCAGTCGCTGATGAAAGTCATGACTGATTGAAAGGTAAGGACTGAAGAAGAAAGAGAAGAGATATTAAAGATAAGTTGGAGGTCATCGGCGTAATTAAACACCGTGACATCCAATTTCTGGAGCGCAGAGATGAGGGGAAAGATATAGATATTGAAAAGAAGAGGAGAAAGGGACGAGCCTTGGGGAACACCACAGGTAATAATGCGAGGAGCAGCAGAGAAGCCGACCAGCTCCAAGCCAAAGAGGATCTCCGAATGCCTGCGCCTTTGACACGATCGATCAAAATGGTGTGATTGACCGTGTCAAAGGCAGCTGACAGATCCAGGAGAACCAGGGCCTTCAGAAAGCTACCCTTCCCCTGCCTTCAGCTCCTAGAGCCTGATTTGCATTAGCTCTCCAGGAGTAGTCACGCCATGATTAGTCCTGATGAGCTGTGAAACCTGCTTCAAGAGCAGAGGCAATGGCCTGATTGAGGGAAGGTATTATGTTTCTCTAGTAGAAGGACTAGTTGTGTGAGTCCAGGAACCTAATTTTCTCCCCCAGCTGTTGGCCTCTTAGTCAGACTGATACCAAACCCAGTGGGGGGAAGCTTCTGCAAAACTGGTTTGAAGTGACCACAGAGGTGGAACCTGCTCATTACCTTGGCCAAGCCTCTGGGTGGGCACACAGGCTATGCCATCTTTAATTTTGAGAGTGAGGGGCACCTTGGGAATGGTTGCTGTAACGCACACAGGAACGGCTGCAATATTAAGTAGTTTTACCCCTACAGACTTTTGCCCCATTGGTTAGGCAAAAGACAGGACTCTCCTCCACCCTCTAGCTGGTGCCAGGCATAAATGTGGCACCTCCAGGCACCCACTTGAGAATACTTTCTGAAGCTATGGCAGTACAGAAGAGGCCTCAACCTCGTTTCTGTGACCCAAGAGTAGCTCTGAAGGGCTGGAACTGCCTCCCTTGTAGCCAGGACAAAAAAGTAGACTCCAAGGCTCAGTTGACAGACCTCCTGTGTAGCTACAGACTACAACAAGCTGCAAGAGGCCTTTTGCCTGAAGTGCCAAGCTGCCCAGTACCAATGGACCTTACCTGACCCCTGGTAGAGCCGTGCAATGGAGTGAGTCTTGACCCTCAAGGGCTGTTCATCAGGTCCTCTGAAGGGCTGAGACTTAAAATCCTTTTGGAATTCCAGGCCCCCAAAGGACTGGAAAAAAAACACCCCCACCTATGCCCATGGTGCAACTTTGGTGGGTTAAAAAAACAGGATCCACCTGGTGCACAGACATAATATCGACTCCAAAATATCGTTTGGACAGAATATCGAGTTTTAAATATCGTTTGGACAAAATATCGACTAGACAGAATATCGACAGCCAAAATATCGTTTTTAAGGTAAGTGAAGTAATATCGACTGTAAATAATATAGACAGTGAAAATATCCAAGTATATAATCTAGATAGTAAAAAATATAGTTTTTAAAATAATATTTAATTATTTATAGTGTTTTCATGTTATAATATGTGTGAAAAGTGTCATTTTATTTTATAATTATTTTTAATTAATGATTTTTTTAATTATTGTGTAATTTTATTCTGTAGCGGGTTGTGGGTTTATAGGGGAATAGGGTGGGAAGTAATTGAATTATAATTAATGAAATATGTAAATTCATTAATTGGTAGTAATAATTAATTAATTGGTAATTAAATAATATATGTTAATTATTTAAAATTTAATTGGTAATTAATTTAATTTAATTGATTAATTGCTAATTATGTTAAATTAAAGGGGTATTTTTAGGGTTCAGGGTCAGTTTTCAGTTTTTGGGTAAAGGAGTATTTTTAGGGTTCAGTGTCAGTTTTCAGTTTTTGGGTAAAGGAGTATTTTTAGGGTTCAGTGTCAGTTTTTAGTTTTTGGGTAAAGGGGTATTTTTAGGGTTCAGTGTCAGTTTTTAGTTTTTGGGTAAAGGGGTATTTTTAGGGTTCAGGGTCAGTTTTTAGTTTTTGGGTAAAGGGGTATTTTTAGGGTTCAGGGTCAGTTTTTAGTTTTTGGGTAAAGGGGTATTTTTAGGGTTCAGGGTCAGTTTTTAGTTTTTGGGTAAAGGGGTATTTTTAGGGTTCAGGGTCATTTTGGGGTTTTTGGGGTACATATACAATATTGCCTATTATTTAATTAAATTTTGTTACTATATATATATATATGTTTTAAGAAATATGATTACAAAAAATTTATTTTTTTACTTTCATTAATTATTTAATTATTAAAAGTTATATTGAGTATTGTTAATTATATTTTAGTAATTAATTTTTTATATTAATGTAATTAAACATTGTTTTTAGTAAAGTCGATATTTTTTACAACGATATTTTTGTAAACGATATTTTGTACTCGATATTTTTGTACTTACCTGTTTGTACATACAAACTCGATATTTTGGTTGTAGATATTTTTTCCTCGATATTTTGGGTAGTCGATATTTTGGTAGTCGATATTATTTCAGTGATCCGATCCACCTGCTAAGAAGCAACTTCGAGGCAGCGGACACTCGACAAGAAGGTATTCAGCCTTGTGGAACTTGTCGCGATACAGCATGCATGTGCAGCCTTGCCCTGCTGGAAAATTATGAGTATCAAACAAGAGACTAAGTCCAAAGGTAAAAAACATGATGGGGAAAAGGCACCAAACGTATATGGTGGTGAGAGTACTTCCTTGGGTGCAGATTTGAATGTATTCTACCTCAAGCTTTTCCTGACAAACCAACAGCTTCTGAGAGACGTTGCCCAACACCTATCTGACTTTGTTAGGTCTTTTTTGATTACAGCCTGTTGCTTTGCCCAGTAGAAAGACTTTTACTTCCAAAAATGAAAATAGGCATCATATTAATGAGGCAATGCGGCGCATTCACTATTATTTCCCTCACTGCAGCACAGCAAGAGAACTAACTGTGCCTGTTTGCTAAAAAGGAAGAAAGCAGAAATGCTGCATCCTTACAAAGAAATAGAGCATTTCTGCTCACTACTTGCACTGGTTCACTGTGCTCTGCCTAACGTCAATCCAGACTCCCTTGCACCAAAACTGGGATATGTATAGGTTGTACATGTAGAAAATCAATGTGGCTAGTCCCTACGGGACATGGCCCTAACAGCTATTTTCACTTTAAGGAGACTCTGGTTGGTCAATAGAAAAACACTTTGGAGCAAGATTACATAATAATTCTGCTATCTCTGGTTTGCAACACACTAGAAACACTCTGTTCAATATGTATTAAAAGCCCAATTTATGGTGAAGACTGATTGTTTATAATTAAGAACAAAAATGACCTTTTAGAAAGCAACCCTTCCCCTGCCTACAGCTTCTGAAGGCTAGTTTGCATTAGACAATTGCTTGGGTGTGGCCAGGTGTTTTGTTCTACTCACAGGAACACTACTTGAGGTGAGCCAAGGAATTTAAGTTACTTCAAAAGGCCTCTCCTTTAACAAGCAAATATTAGGTGATATATGGAAAAGCCCCTGCTCTTAATGACTGGGGGCAAGAAATTACTTTATCTATAGGACACACCCAGGCCAGCCCAACTCTTGTCAAAATACTGGTGGACAGTGTCTACTTCTTGGACACTGTAACCTACCAGATGTTTAGTGTGAGCACTGTAAATCTCACAGTCAAGCCAAATATGACAGGTACAGAGACACAACAGTTCATGCTACGATCACTGGCAGAATGGCAATGATTGGCAAGGAAGTATTATGATACTGCCATCTCCTTGGTGTATTTTGTGCCATTGAGACATGTGGCACTCCAGCCATCCCATAAATGGGAACTCCTTTAATGCAACAGACACTGATGGCCATCAACATGCAAGCTGTCTAGAAATTTAGGGTCTGTTTCACTGATCTGTATGATACCTTTCCTGGGAGCACAAAGGACAGCAACATATAATGACAATCAATTGCACATCACTTAGATACTGGTGATTTTAACTCGTGGCAAGTAGGTCATCCTGCATTGACACTGCATGACTATCAGGGGGATGGCATCTCAAACATGGTTACTCATAACTTCTACACAAAATGATATACAGAAATGACACTGGAATTGAGTGCTTCCATGTAAAAGTCAAGTAGTGAACCCTGAAGAAAATCAAAACATGACATATATCACATCTCGTTGTTGAAGATGATCTAAGCATGCCTTCTTTCACCATCTCCTAGCAAACTTCCAACAAGCAACCACACAGCCTCAATGGAGATACAGTAAGGTATACAGACATACACAAGTCATTATTAGCTACAATTTTGCTGTCTTCAAGTTGTGATTGAGAACTCTTGTCCATCGTGGGAGCTCCTGTACTCCCTAGAATTTGTTCACAATTTCAGATTGCTGCATTCTGTACAACATTACCATGTGTCAGGTGTTACATGCAGAGCTTACCCCTGAACTACAGTCCCAGCCAGGTTCCCACGGGGCACATAGAACAGAGGCCAGAGAGGAGTTTTTTGCTCCTTCACTGAAGCTGGAGACTGTCAAGTCGAAGATTAAGACTGGATTATCATAACATCCCCATACATGCACACACACATTTTACTTTCTCACTCATATACCCATTTGCATGTCTTATGTCATCGAAAAATTGGAAAATAGATTCAATTATCTTCAGACAAAATGTCATGGCTTACATTATGTCTATGGCAATTTCTGTGCTCAGAGAAGGAGATCTCAGGACTTGGGGTGGAGATGTACACAGTCTATTGCTACACATAGATAATGACATACATGAACAGGATGCAGGCCATTCTTGAGTAATCCATTCACCAAAACACCATCCTCCTCTGTCATGCCACTCCTTTGGTCATCAATTCCCCCAAAATTGTTGCAGGACATGAAGATATGGCCCACAACCTTTCAGAGAAAGAATTGGTGATTCTTTGAGAGGGGATCCCTACAAATCCTCAAATTCTATCCTCCGCTATATGGGTTTTAGTAGGGGCCTAATGATTTCTTTGTGTCTCATTTTTCTTCTTTTGTAAAGGATTTTTTTTTACAGTTTACTACATTTTCTACTTGTTTTTTTAATACATTTGACGTTTTTATTAAATATTTGGCCTATTAGTCTGCCAATTGCTCTTCCAGGCAGCAGGCCCTGTGCTAGTCATGGGTGTATGAAACAACAGTTTCCGTGGTATTTACAGCATTTAGACCATGGATGGCTTTGGTTTGAAATATACAATGTGCTTTTTTGTGGTAGTTCATGTTTTTTCATGCAAACAGTATATAGGAGCCAGGACTAGGTGGGGTAATGACTTTGAAAGATGTGTCTTGTTGTAAACATTTATTTTAGCCCACTCATTTTTGTTTATGGTATTGCTGATTTAATGATGTTTTCTATGTTTTACCATGCCTCCTTTTTCTGGCGTGTGTGTATTTTTGTATGTTTGCCATAGGCCAACATTTGCCTTTGTCCCAGATGCCATGTGGCCACTGACCAGGGGCGGTTTTGTATAGTCAGTGCACTGTCCCAGCCTAGGCCTGCCTGTGCTGGTTGATTGTTTTACAGACTTGCTGCCTCTTTTTGTGACTATGTGGCTGGTTGCCATTTTGTGGATTCAGCCAGTGTGCTGTCGCTATAGGCCTGCATGTCTTCTCGTTGTTCCCAATGAATGCCTTCCTATTTAGTGTTGTTGATGACAATGTGTCACTGGTTGGCAGCTATTATGTGCGTTCAAACAAATTCAGCCCTTTTTGCCATAGACTGCATGTATTGGTTGAGCAATGAGATAGCAGTTTAATAATAACATATTATTATATCTTTGACAATAACTTCACTTATGTTTAATTAGTTACATTTTTAATTGTTTTGTAAAAGTGATTTGTAGATAGTTTTTTAATTTTTTAAATTTTGTTTGTATAATTAAAAAAAATCTTTGTTTATACCATTTCCCACTATATTTTGCTTCAATCAAATCAATCCCATGTCTGCTATAGATGCACAATAGCATTCATTTTTTAGGGAGTATTCCTTCTATTGTCATTTGTCCAGTGCACTACCCTCAGTGTAAGTGCCACATCACACATCGTGAGTGACATGACGTCACATGCCACACATAAAGCAACCAGTTTCATCTGTTTATTGTTCTTGTTGTTTTCGCTCTCTCTTATTATTCCTCATTGGTCAGTAATCATGAAAATAATTATTATATGTTGGTGTGGTTTTCCGTTTTTCGAACAAGTAGATTATATTTACACTGTGTTGTTAATTAAGGAAGTAACAGCAGTGGTCACAAAATAAATGATATTGTTTTGTTTATGCCACTAATTGAACAGCAACAATGCCATGTTTAATTGATGTCCTTATTGCTTCTTTTCTTTTAGGTGCATGCCAACAATACAACAAGAGACAACAACACATCAAACGTACAGTAATGCCAGAAAGAAGGCCAATGAACGGTGTGACATGTGAGTGACCCACACATCAAACATACCTTCAACCTGTGAAGCTAAGGGCCACTGCTATCTGTCCGCTTCAAGATGGCCCCAAAGAAAGGTGCCACTACTAATCATTAAACTGCTAACAAGAAAGTAGCCAGTGATAAGAAGAAGGAGCTTAGCACCACCACCACTGGTATGTCACCACAGATGTATAGGAAACAAAAACTGTGCCTGCCACACTGGCCTCTGGGGAGCAAGCTGGGAGCAGCACCCCAAATCAGTGGACCCACCCCATTCGAGGTGCAAGCCCATGTCTGTCACAGAGGCAGCCAGTCTAATACCGGCACTGCCGACAAGTAGTGATGTTGACATTGACTTATATCTATTGCAATGTAGTACCCAATCATTGCAGGAAACTCAGGGAAATAGACAACAACAAGAACAGCCACAACTGCCAATAGTAGTTCCTCCTGAGATAGGAGCAGTTAGAAGAGATTGGGCTGCATCCTGAGGAAGTCGAGCAATCTACTCCAGAAGGTCAATTGTCTTGTAGATCTCCAGTTAGAAAAAGGAGGGTTAGTGGTGCATCTTCTTCTTCAATCCCCCTTCTGATGATCTTGGCACCACTTGGATCCCACCTGAGAGTGAGAAATGCCACGGGACGACTCAGACAATGCCTAAAGAAAAGGAAGGTTCCAGAAAGCCTTAGAGTTATGGAGGCAGATGTAGAAGAGGAGGATGATGATGAGCCAGTCATCATGGATGTTAGCCATCCCCAGTGAAGATCGATGTTGCCTCATCCCAACTTCCGGGCGACGTGGCAGTGGCACCACAGATCCACCACCAGCTGCCGTATTTGCCAAGCCCCGGCAGAGACCTACATCCACAACCACCTCGATAGAAGTAGGTACTGCAGAGCCAGAGACTCAAATGTCAAAACGCTCACCCAATGACATATTTGTACAACACAAAGCTGGCTAAAATGTTAACGCTTGACCTACTTCTTTTTTCTTTTGTTGAAGGGGTGGGATTTCTTGAATTTGTGGCAGCCATCTGCCAAAAATGAAAGGTTCCCAGCCATTCTTTTTTTGCCATAGTTGCTGTTCATGTGCATTACTGCATGCTGGATCTCTTTTGCGGGAACTAGAGAAAATATATCTGCAGGTGTTAAAACTGCAGAGATTTTTAATGCTGCTTGGAAGCATGCCACAGTAGCGGTGTTCACAACGGAGACATCACATACATGTTCAAACATTTTGGAGGATTTAATGACAAGCTCTAGGATTTGATGCCACTGACAATGGCAGTAATATAGTTAAGGCCAAGGCTGATGGTGGTTATTTCAAGGTCCTATGCGTGGCACACTGCATCAACAACATTATACAGGACTTTCTCAAAAACGAAGACCAGGTAAGCAACTTACTGTCCACCTGCAGAAGAATTTACACTCATCAAAGCTATTCACTTAAAGCCCGGAAACAGCTGAGGGTCATTCAGTGTGATAATAGAATGTTTGTTAAAGCACTCATACAAGAGTTGCTAACACGCTGGAATTCCACATATTTTATTGACGAATGCCTGTTTGAGAAGTACAGACCTATCAAAGAATATGTCATGCTAAGAGGAGATGCAACTGTAAAATACATAAACATTGAGATAAACCATTGGGGCTTAGTCAAATACCTAACAGAGATGCTGCTTCCTTTTGAGGTGTTCACACGGGATGTCAGCAAAGAGGACAGTACTATGGGTCAAGCACTCCCTTTTTGCACATGCTTCAGCAACATCTAAAGGAGGTGTCTGCAATGTATGCAAGTGTGCAGAAAAAAAAGATGTGTATGACTTGGTGGAGAGATTAAGCCGTTGCTTGTCTGCTGAAGCAAGGGTGCACAGAGTCATTGTGTCCTCCAAACATTACATCTGGGCCACAATTCTTGATCAACGGTACAAACTTTCACTGTCCACTATCATTCCTTTTTCAGACTGGAATGTTAGAAAATACAAATGGATAGTTCAGCAAGGCAGTGAGCTAGAAGAAGGACGGCAGTGAATTAGAGGCCTACTGGTTCAGGGCACAAGTCCTGTGGTGCATCCTTCAACTTCAGAGCCTGAGGGCAGTGCTGTTGGCTCAAAGCAGCTAAAACCAATGACAAGAACACCATCAACAACACCAAGACCAGGAGCATCAGCCCCCAAATCTGCAACTGAGTGGCTTCTACTGGCAGGACTCAAGTCCAGTGCAGAGGCGAAGGCAAAAAAGGTCAAGCAAAGAGGAGCACCAGCAATGAAAATTGATGGTCCTGGCCTATCTGGATAGGACACAGAGGTGTACCTTGATTAAAACCCATTGGTGTATTGGCATGGGAAGAGGTGCCAAAGGCCAGGGAATCAGCTGTCTGGCAATAGAATATCTGGCTCTCCCTGTAGCCAGTGTCTCTGCCGAGCGTGTTTTCAATGCTGCTGATGCTTTTGTCACAGTAAGAAGGACCATTCTCTCACCCCAAAATGTGGAGAGATTAACCATGATCAAAATGAATCAGCACTTTATACCATCGGATTACACCATGTGTGATGTACCACAAGAGGAAGATGATAAAGACTCAGGTCATGGTGGAAGTACTACTTCCCTGACCACTAGGGTTTCTTCCTTTGATCCCCATAAAATAAATACATAAATATAGCTAGGGAACATTTACTTTCTTATTTGTGTCTGTCTGGCTGTCTTGTTGACCAATTCATCCCCACCGACTTACTCTTTGACACATTGTTAATGCAGGATTGGAGTTGCAAATGCGCGCAGTCAGTGAAGAAGACCAACTTTGTAATCCCTCAAGCCAGACATTGGGTGGAGAATACAAACTTCTGTGTGACTGCCTCCAACACTGGGCTGTGACTATCTATGCTTTCCTACCCTACAGGATGACCTATTACATTTTGACTTTGAGTCAGGGCACTCACACTGTTGGTATGGAATTGGACACCATACTCGGGGTCAGACTCAGGAGTGTCAGAGATGATGGAATGACTCAGGGCATGGGAGTGTGCATGACTACTGCGAGAACTGTTGCCAGAAGAAGAAAGAAGTTTTCAAAGTCACTGAAACTAACAGATTTGAATGACTTTGAAGTGGCCTAAAGTTAATCACCAGCACCAGACCTACACAAGTCTGTGCAGTGGTGGTGAGTTGTGTGACTGACAACAGTGCGTTGATTTTCTAATTGCTTGGGAAAATGCTATGTTGTTGTGTTTGTGCACTCACTGATCAGTGCTGTCTGGCTCCAATATATAATTTAATCTGAAGCCAAGTGGGGGTTGGGTGGGGGGCATGTTGTTGAGGTAACTGCCGGAAACAGAAATTTAGACATGCTACCTCTGAGTCTTCTTTTTTGTTGTGCATTTTTACTTATACTTTTCTCCTTGACTCTTGAATGAATTTTTCCTTTTAAATTCACAGGTCCTGGCCTTTACCCTGCACCATACTGGAAAAACAATGTAACATACTCACACCTACCTTACCGAATCGTGTTCGCCAGACACCCAAGATTGACTGACAGTCTAAGAGGAATGCAGATGCAACTCCCAATTCGGCAATACAGTATATTTTTTTCTCTTAAACTATCATTGCAATTTCAGTGTCGTTTATGATTGCTTGCTACTTAACACTTACCGACGTTTTATTTTTTTGGATACCTCTCAAAGCCCGGTACAACAGTTATGTAACTGTTGTAATATTTTTGTCCGAAGATACTGCAGTGCTAATCGAACTGTAGCGATGTTTTTTTTATCAAAAAAATTAATTGGAGGTATAACTGGTATCAAAAATATTATGTATAATGTGTTATTTTAGCCACAGAGACCACCATTGATGCCGTCTCAAGTAGTGCCGCTTCAGGAGGAGACTTAGTTGAAGGGGGAGAAGCGGCGGCAGGGACTGGCAATGTTAAGTCACATAATTGCTCACTTATTGGCTGTTACCTTTAAACTCATTAGTAGTACCAGGGCGCATAAACTTGTGACCATGAACCCCCCAGCTTTGCCAGCTGCAGTGGTGGTTATTATGGCCTCTTCTATCTGCAACTCACCAAAAGCTCAACTAATGCTTGTTGATGGGTTGAGGGAAACATGAAAGAATGGAAGGTTAAAAAATTGGAAAATGGCATATGAGTGAAAGAGTGGGTGGATGAAAGGGTGTGTGGGTGGGTGAAGGAATTAAATGGTGAAAGGATGGTTGGAATAAAGGGTAGATATTGAATGATAGATCATGAATTGGAATTTTGGTGAGTGACTGGATTAGAGATAGTAAAGGTTAATCATGGTGGCTATAAGTGAATTAAATGAAAGAAGGAATGAATATTTGGATTGCTTGGATGAATAAGCAAAGGCAGCTCTTCTCATGGAGAGGGGCATGCTGGTCACCTAATTTGCTTACTTTGTTTATGCTGGGTTATTAAAGGTATAGTGTAAAGGACGGGGTATTTTTAAAATGTGTGTTCTACTCCTTTGATTAACTGTATTTGTTAAGTGAGACAGATGTATTCCACCCATCATTCATTACCCCCTCCTATCCCATGGCATTTTGCCTCTTATGACTGAATTGCAGTATGGTTTAATTTGTGACTGCAGTGTTAGCTGTGCAGTTAATGCTGCATTTACAAGGTTTTCCATGCATTGCTAACCAAACATACAAGCTGTGTTTCCCTTTGCCTACTCAGTCACCTCTTAGAGCTTCACTTTTTTCCCCCTATGTTCTTCCGTGGCAGCCCACCAATAAATTGGAAAATCCATTGCTGGCATGTGTCACATTTGATTGTATGACCATGTGAAGTGGTTGATTACAGAATATCTTTCATGATTTCCCATAACAGATTTTTTTTTATACCGGTTCAGATGTTTCCCTATCAACTTCTTTTGACTAGTACAATGACTAAATAAGCCAAAGATGATGAATCAATGGTTATTGTAGTGACTCCTCTATTCTATATCAAAAGCTCTACTCTGCCTGCCTAATACCTCTACCCTACCCTGCAGTAGAGTAAGTCAAGTTTTCTGGGAGTAAGTGCATGATTTGATGTCAAGTTTGGCGTATGAGATACACTGTGACCAACGTGCCAAATACAATCTATATAGCCAGGCCCTTTCCCTGTAGTGCAGTGCATCATTTCCCCAATGTCTATTTACGGAAGACAAGATAATATGCTCACTTCATACATGAGGTATGTGATGTAGTATCTTATTTATTATTCATCTGCCTCTTCGGAGTCAGGACAGAAAGAGAAATGTACTTGGAGAAGAGGAGGGCCATTGGAATTAAAAATAGTAGTAAAATACGTGACACACTGGTTGGCAGTGTGCATGGCTCCATTATTTTAGCACAACACACAGCTTGTACTCCATAGTGCATAATGACATACTCATTACTGAGAGCTAATTTCTTTTTCCACTCAAAATGTCTGTTAATACTTAATTAAAAAGCCTTTAGAAGTAAAAAAATATCAA
Organism: Lissotriton vulgaris; assembly: GCF_964263255.1. Lineage (NCBI taxonomy): Eukaryota > Metazoa > Chordata > Amphibia > Caudata > Salamandridae > Lissotriton > Lissotriton vulgaris. The sequence continues at coordinate 517,779,471 of NC_141685.1, read as the reverse complement.
ATCACAGTTTTTTTTAAACCTGTGTTATTCTTCCTTAATACTTTTCTGCCACACAGTCAGTGCTTTTTTGCAAGGCATGTGTGAGAAAAACAAAATTGGCCTCGTGACTCTCCTTATCATAATCCTATCAAATTCCAATGGCCCTAGGGCAGTGGTCTTCAAACTCCATCAACCACTCCAGCAAGAAAGCCTACTGGTTCAAAACTCCAGACCTCCAAACACACATGCCAGATGCTAGAGAAAAAATACCTCCAAGACCGCACATCAGACAACCACGCTGCCCACAAGGACGCCATTCGCAGACACCTCCAACTCAACAGAACAACCAAGAGATCCTCCTTTAAAGCCCGATTGCAAAGAGCTCTTCAGCATCGTCAAAGAACTCTCCAACCCCAGCGCCAACACCAACAACATCTCGCCGTTGCAAGGACTGTGCGACTCACTGGCCATCTTCTTCCACCACAAGATCATCGACATCCACAACAGTTTCAACGCACCGCCAGCCCCGACCACGACAGACCCCACCCCGAACACCACTTGCACCAACCAGCTGACATCCTGGGCCCACGTCAATGATGACGAGACACGAAAGATCATGAACTCCATCCACTCGGGATCACCAGCAGACCCCTGCCCACACCACTTGTTCAACAAAGCAGACGCCACCAACGCACCCCAATTACGAAAGGTCATCAACATCTCCTTTGACTCATCGACATTCCCGGAAAGATGGAAGAACACCGAAATCAACGCCCTCCTCAAGAAGCCCAAGGCGGACCCCAAGGACCTCAAGAACTTCCGCCCCATCTCCCTTCTCCCCTTCCTGGCGTAGGCCATTGAGAAAATCGCCAACATACAGCTGCCCCGCCACCTCCAGGACAACAACATCCTAGAACCGTCACAATCCGGATTCAGACGGAACCACAGCACAGAGACAGCCCTCATTGCCACCACAGATGACATCCGATGCCAACTCGACAACGGCAAAACCTCAGCCCTCATCCTCCTGGACCTGTCAGCCGCCTTTGGCACGGTCTGCTACCACACACTAACAAGAAGCAGGAATTTGGAAAAAAGCCCTGGACTGGACCACTTCCTTCCTCTCCGAAAGAACCCAGAGTGTCCGCCTCCCACCCTACCGTTCCAAAGCTACCAACCTCATCTGCGGCGTACCCCAGGGCTCATCCCTCATCCCGATGCTGTTCACCATCTACATGGCCCCCCTCGCACAAGTGGCCTGCCAACACGACCTGAACATCATCTCCTACGCCGACGACACCCAGCTCATCCTCTCCTTTACCAAGGACCCGCAGACCGCCAAAACCAACCTCCACGAGGGTATGAAGGCCGTTGCCGAGGGGATGAGGAGCAGCCGCCTGAAGCTGAACTCGGACAAGACGAAAGTCCTCATCCTCGGCCCTACCCCGTCTGCCTGGGATGACTCCTGGTGGCCGACAACACTAGGAACAGCACCGACACCCGCGGACCACGCACTTAACTTAGGAGTCATCATAGACTCCTCCCTCTACATGTCCAAACAGGTCAGCGCCGTCTCCTCCTCCTGCTACAACACCCTTCGCATGCTTCGCAGGATATACAAGTGGATCCCAATCGAAACCAGAAGAACGGTGACCCAAGCCCTCGTCAGCAGCCGGTTGGACAGCGGCAAAGCACTCTACGCAGAAATCCTGGCCAAACACCTACAGTGACTACAACGTATCCAGAACGCCTTGGCCCTCCTGATCCTCAACCTCCCCTGATGCAGCCACATCACCCCCCACCTCAGAGACCTTCACTGGCTCCCCATCAACAAGAGGATCACCTTCAAGCTCCTCACTCACGTTCACAAAGCACTCCACAACTCCGGACCAGTCTTCCTGAACAACAGACTCAAATTCTACACCCCCGCCCACCAGCTCCGCTCCGCCAGCCTCGCCCTCGCCGACATCCCACGAATCCAGCATACCACCTCCGGAGGCAGATCCTTCTCCTTCCTCGCTGCCAAGACCTGGAACAACCTCCCCACCCACCTGCGGCAGACCCAGTACCTGCTCACCTTCAGGAAGCTCCTCAAGACCTGGCTCTTCGAGCAGTAGCGGCAGCCACCCCCCACCTCAGCGCCTTGAGACCCTCACAGGTAAGTAGTGCGCTTTACAAACTCAGTGATTGTGATTTATTGATAGTCGTTCAGCTTTCATCCAACTATTCACAGTGTTCCTAATTGTTCACGTCTCCTGCATTGAGTGGAATATGCAAATGGAATGCATGATCAGGTTGGTGGCTAGTAGGGCAAGTGTGGGTATGGGTGGCTTGGTGAGTGGGTTGGTTGGTGAGTGGATGGATTGATGAATGGGAGAAAGAGTGAATGGCTGGATGAACAGAAATTTTTACACAAAACCTTTATTCTTTTATTTCTGATAAGACAAACTCTGTGCTTAAATAGATGCTATGTTTGCTGATACTCAGCACTGGAACTTGAAGTTGTGAACTTATTTTTTAGAGACGCTCACTGATTGTGTTTGGGCTGAGCTACAGTTCCTCTCACTGCAGTGCAGAAGTTCTCTCTGATAGTTCTCATCCTAATGAGCAACTTAACAACACTGCTACACTGCTTCTGTATTGGGTTGAGTAACCTGCATCAATCAGCCAGTTTATCAAATTGAACAGTGATGCAGTGGCCTCTGATCCACTTGTCTCTGATTGCTTGCCTATCCTAGTCAACTGCCATGCTCCCAAGTAAAAGCACTACCATATGAGGGCAACCCAGCACTTTCCTCCAGCTCCATCCTTAATTTTTGATGAGGGTTGTATGCCCCAAAGTGGACAGCTCAGGCTGATCTTGAGATGTAAAATTGCACGGGGCTTCCCTCCACCTCATTGATCCAGGCACCAGATCGTCATACAGCATGAGCATCTCAGTCACAGGGTGCCTACCTTTACACAGTGTACTTCAGTGGTTGTTCTGCCTGGAGTACGCTCACTCCTATGAACAGAGCGTGATGCGGGTATTTGGGATCTCTTCTTAAAGCTGCTGGTATTCAGGATACTTGAAGGAAATTTCTGGAATAAATAAAGGCAGTAGTAGCTGACAATCCAGCTCCAAATGGAGATGATGTGTTGGGTTCTGGCTCTGCTATAGATGTTAGTCAGCTGCTCAGATGGGTCCATCTCCTGGTCACTGGTGTGCAGCATGGATTGTCTGCCGTGGGAGGGGCATGTGGCAAAATGAGTCAAGCATCTTGAAGGGACAGAGGCTGCAGGAAATGGTAGCATACTTATTTCTTGTTATCATCTTAGTGCACTGACCGTTTCAAGACAGTAGTGCTGCTGTTCATCTAACACCCAATGTAATGGAATTTGCCCATAGTGGCCAGCTGAAGAACCTGTGATGGTAGGTCCCAGCATTTATTAATGTATTTATTTTTACAAATTAAGGACTGTACATAACCCATGCTTGTCCATATCCTTGTGTGATAAATGATGTTTAAAAAAATAATTGGATGCTACATGTTTGATTCTAAGCAGTACTGGCTTGGCTTTTATCCTTCCTAAGTCTATAAAATTAATACCCTTTGAATAACAGTGATAAAGGTTTTTAAAGCTATGCAGCTTTGTACAACTGTATAACTGTCCTTAACCAGCCATACTCAAACACAGCCTTGTGGCTGCTTTTTCCAAATGCTTCGAATTGTTTTGTTATTATACAAAACAATACACCCCTTTGGGTGGATTAGGAAGGATAAAACGCCAGCTGACATGCAGAACACTTGCCTGGGTGCTACCATGCTTTGGATTTGATTTAAAGCACAGTGTCCTATCCAGTGACATTTAGCTATGTTTCTTTTCTCACTTCCTGCTTTTTCCACAGAGCCCCAATTAATCAATATTTACTTATGTATTAGAAGTGACATATACAGCACCATTTGCTGCCTTCAAGCCACTATTGAAGCCTAACACAAATAGAGAAAGTAAGAAGTGTGAATTGTAACTTGCAGGTGCTAGGTACCTGTGAATTCAGCAATGTTGAACCATCTAGCACATACTTGTTTGTTGATACATCGCTAATCAAAGTCAACATTCTGAAATACTAAAGAATGGAACTGGAATTGAAGAACACCACGCAACACAACAATAATCAAACAATCAAAATTCAGCACCCAACAATACCAGGGATCAGGTGAACTGGGATGGTGAGATGATAAGGGATTCTTATACAATTTCTTTATAAATAACCCAAAACCTTTTACCTTTTACTGCCAAATATATATTATAGTGCATTTCGAACTCCTCAAAAAGTATATGTAACATTTCTTATACCAGACAACAAATAATTTGCTACACAACGTTCTGTTTTTAATGCAATCAAAAAAATATTGTTCATTATTGAAAATGTGACAAATAATAGATAGACATTATTTGGTTGTGTTATTCAGTATGTTATCAAACAGTGGCACATAATAGTTCAAGTAGGCTTGGTTTATTCAGTTTGTTTCATAGTATTCAAATTGTTAATCTCATTTTACTTCCTTTACCAAGTCTTCCTGAAAACTTTCCTTCAAACCCCCCTAACCTACCTATTCCATCACACACCACATGCAGCCACTCCAATCCAAAACACATAAGTAAAAAAGCAAAAGTGAAACCTATTGCATTGCCAATGCTTTTTATTTATTGTTTTGGAGGAAGAGATTTTCTATCATAGACAATTAAATGGAAATAAAAACATTCAGTTACTGGGTTGAATCAAAGCTTTACAAAGAATTGACACCAGACTACTCATGATGCCACAACAAGAATTCCTGAAAGTGATAAAATAAAAAAAATAGCAACAGCAGTAACTTGAGCTATATGGAGCTATTAGTAACTTACAAAGTCCTTGAGTCATAAAAAATGGATTCAAAGTCTGGAGTTGACAACCTTAGCATAGGTGTTAATGGTTACGCAACACAAGGCCTAAAAGATGATACTATGACTGATGTTCTTCATTCACTTTTTATGTGCGGTGGGTAAATGGGGCCTGTGTGGGTTATTGATTAGCATATCCTTCAGTGAGTTCATGTTAAATTCACCACATCCGTCCCACCAAGTGTGTGATCCATTAATGGTGCAAATTTAGCCACACATCAATAAATCACACAATCTGGGGGAAGAGGATTAAAGATTTGATGAATGGACATTAAGGGGATTTGAAGAGAGGTTTAAAAAAGACAAACAGTACACAAGGACAACATTCGTCCAGGCAATGGGCAGCATATTATTCATCATCAATCTGTTTTTTTTTAAATTTTTTTTATTTATTTATTTATTTTTTATTTATTTATTTATTATTTTTTTTTTGTCCTCATTAGCCATAAAGTCGATCCAACTATGCTCTTAACCTCTCAAACACGAGGACCGTCGCCCCCATAGCACCAAGGAGCCCAATACTGAGCTCCAGGTGCCCAGAGAGCCGGCCCCTATGCTTCCAGCAGAGCTTGAATAGACGTACTCCCTTCAGACCAGTTCGGCCAGTTGTCCAGTTACTGTACGATACCACCCTTTTGGACAGAGAGATTTTAGGCCTAATCATCGGACCCGGGGAAAAAAAAACAAAACAAAACCCCGGGTAGGCTAACTATCCCTCCTCCAATCGATCAAAAGGTGCCAAAATGTAAGAGATCGAGGGCTGCATGTTCTCAATAAGTCCAGCTTTGAAGTTGCGTATAATGAAGACAGCCACTCTGCATGTGTTGGGGGATTTATGTTAATCCAGTTTTTACAGATCTCTCTTCTAGCCAGTAAGATGGCATAAAACAGAAAATCTCTCTCTGATCCCTTGATGTTATAATTTAATCCGAAGATGACCAAAGACCATGACCACGGGATAGTGACACTAAGAATAGATTCGAGTGTTGTTCTAACTTCATGCCAAAAGGTGGCAATACTCGGACACTCACAAAACATATGCAGGTCTGACGCTGCTGGTAAGGAGCATTTACTACAGCACTTCCCTGTTTGGAATTTCGACAGCCGTTTAGGAGAGTAATATGCTCTATGAAGTGTGAAGAAATGATTGCGCCTCAGCCATGCTGGCTTGACGATTTTATAGAGGAGGATAAAAGATTCCTCCCAAATATCTCCCCTATCTGGTTCTCCCTCCGCACCCCAAAGTTTTTCCGGGAGGTTAAAGTCTCGCTCTCCATCCTCTATAATATGCCAATAGAAGAGTGCAACTTCTTTTTTCCCCGCCGGTCTTTCCACTAGGATATTTTCTAGAGGACTCTCCTGTCCCATCATTCCTTTCTTCTTAATTTGAGTCCGAATCCAACTTCCTATTTGTAGATATACTATCCAGGAGAGTGGTGATGTTACTTTAAGCTTGAAGATATCCCAACCCAAGATTGTTCCTTCCGTCAGCAGATCCCCCCACTTTGTGATCCCTGCGTCCAGCAGGATTCTTTTGACTGTGTTGGCTTCCTGTGGTGCTAATCCAGGTAGGTCCCAAATTGGGGCATGTTCGGATAAATGTCCTATCCCGATCTTAGATTTTATTTGGGACCATTCTTTTAAGCTACTCAATAGTGTCTTTAATCTAATTTTTTTGAAAAACTTCTGGTGGCCGAACTTGAAGAGAAAACCATTCACTGGAAGGTCCGAACCCAGTAACATTGCCTTGTACATAAGCCCATTTGCATTTTCCCAGGGGAGCTTAAGTAACATCCTAGAGTGGGTCAGATGAAATGCCCAGGCATAATATTCCAGGTCTGGCAAAGCAAGCCCCCCTTTTTCTCTTCTCCTTCTCAGCTTTTTCCAAGCTAATCTGCTGGATTTATATCCCCAAATGAATGAGTTAATGTTTTGCTGGCATTTTGCAAGCTGCTTGGTGTCAAAAATTAGTGGAATGGAATTAAAAATAAAAGTGAATTTCGGGAGAATACTCATTTTTATCAGGCTAGTTCTCCCATAGATGTTAAGCTGGAGAAAGACCAGGCTTTCATCAGAATTTGGGATTCTCGGGAAATACGGGCTAAGTTGTTTTGAGCCAAGCGATCTAGATCTTTAGTTATTGTGATGCCAAGGTACCTCATTGAGGATTTTGTCGGAAGTTGAAGATTGTGAATATTCCAGACCATAATTTCGGTTTTTCCTGCGTTGATTTCCCAAAATTTTCCGCTTTCTTTATAATGATGGGAAATGCCAATGTAGGATCAGTTGTGTATATGAGAATATCATCGGCATAGAGGCCAATCTTCTTTTCCCAGCCCGAAAAATTAAAATGTGGAATGTTGGTATCCTCCCTAATGGATTGTGCAAACGGTTCTACATATAAATTAAAGAGAAGGGGGGACAGGGGGCAACCCTGTCTTGTTCCTCGGCTGATTTTAAAAGGAACTGTTCGTGTACCGTTTATTAGTAGAGATGCTCTGGGGTTGTTATATAGTAAGCCTATAGTCCTACAAAATTTGGGTCCCAAGTGAAATTTAGTCATTATTGAATTTAAGTATGCCCAATTTACCCTATCGAACGCTTTAGTGGCGTCGAGGGTCATGATGGCCAGGGGTAGGCCGAAAGTTGAGGTAATATCCGAGGCTCCCACCAAATCATAGGTTAGATCAGCCAGTTGCCGACCTCTGATAAACCCCTTTTGATCAGGGTGAATGATCGAACCAATCTCGCTTCCCAATCTCGCAGCCAAAATTGAAGTAAAAATCTTGTAGTCATTATTGAGAAGCGAGATTGGGCGGTATGATCCACATTCGGCTGGGTCCTTGCCGGTTTTTAATATTAAAGCTATATTGGCTTCCCCCAAGGAGCTTGGTGGTGCCTGCCCTCTGATCATTATGTCGTTAAAAAGATTCGTGAGGACAGGGGTAAGCGTGGAATTGAGTACCCTATATAATTCCCCGGGGAGGCCATCTGGTCCCGCGGCTTTGCCCTGTGATAATTGCTTAATGGTGTTAGAGACTTCTAATTCAGTGATCTCCTTATCTATATTCTCTGTTTGGGAACTTTCCAGTTCCGGGAGGATTATATTATTCAACCATTCGTTCCTTTCATCTTCATCGACATTCAATTCCTCTGTGTATATGTTCTGGAAGAACTCCCTAAAAGCTTCTCCTATGGCCATGGTTGTTGACCTACTATTAGCTTCCCCGGTGACCCTCACTTCTTTAATGAAATTTCTTGATTGGTCCGCTTTAATTTTCCAGGCCAACAGTTTTCCTGCAGATTCCCCATATTCGAAGTGGGCAAGTTTACTTGCCTGCCATCTTTTATTAATTCTCTCCTGCAACAGTGTGTCTAGCTTGGCTTTTAATTCGGCTTTCTCCTCTTGATTGTCTAAGGGGAGCTGTTCTAGTGATTCTAAAAGAATTAATTCTTGCTCAATATGTCTTATTCCTTCTTCATATTTCTGTCTCCTGTATGAGGCCCTCCCTGTAATGCAACCCCTGATGAAGGCCTTCCAAGCCTCCCATACTATAACCACGGAGGTAGAACCTAAATTTTGGTCTAGCAAGGAGACTGTTTCCTGCGTCAGATAATCTTTCTCCTCCTCCTCCAGTAGAATTGTACGGTCGAAAGACCAAGAATGGTGGGTAGATTTCTGATCTAATTTTACAGAGAAAAAGATAGCAGAGTGGTCTGACAAGTGTAGAGGGAGGTATGTTATACTTTTAACCAGGTCTTTGATAGATCGACTAAATAGAGCATAATCAATTCGTGATTCATGTCTGTATTTATAGTTGTGGTAAGAGACTCCCAAAACCTTGCCGGACCTTTGTCTCCATAGATCTATTAGGCCAAGGTTCGACATACATCTGAGCAATGTATCCCTCATATTACTATGAACGACCGCTCTAGAAGTGGGAGATTTATCTAGCTTTGGATCTAGGACAAGATTGAAATCTCCCACCCATATTATGGGATCAGAACAAGTAATCAAGTGGTTCTGCAGGATGTTTAAATAAGAAGGGTCGTCCTGGTTAGGTCCGTAATAGCTGATGATGGTAACATCCTTCGAATGTAATTGAGCATTAACTATCAGCCACCTGCTGCTTGAATCTGTTTCCCAACTCGTAATCTGGGCCCTTGCTGCTTTTTTAAAAATGATGGCTATACCACGAATGCTAGTGTTGTGATCTGTAGTTATAAATGTATCAACCCATTTGAGCTTTTTAAGTATGTCTGTGATCTCTTGTTTATTCAAGTGCGTTTCCTGGATCGCAATGATCTGCGCGGGTGAGTCCCGTAGGTACTGTAAAATTCTATTTCTTCTAGCCCTGACACGCAGACCATTTACGTTCCAGGATAAAAATTTGATGTCCGACATTAATATATAAGGGAGTTGCCCTTCCCTCTCCTCTGATACCTTTTTTTGCAAAGATGCCTATTGTTAATTGTATCTCTTGCTAATTTGACCAAACAGCCGCTTTGGAACACTGATGGATCTATATTCTTCATGATTTTAAAATTCGGTTTATGAGGACTTTTATATTTTGCCTTCCCACCCCCCCCCTCCCCTGGAAAACCCCCCCAACTTACTCTGGCTTGATGTGTTGCCAGCTTGTCGTCTCTGACGTTTTCCTGCTCCATGCCCTAATATCTATCTTATTGGTCACTATGTTTAAGATGAAGGCAGTGATGACTCATAAAGCCCTATTTTAGGTCTTTTATAAGGTGATTATCTTGTAACATTTGTTACTATTAAAGATACTCAGGTGGCCAAGGGTGATTTAGAACTATAGTATAGGAGTTAGAAGTAAGACCCAGTACGCTTTTACCCCAAACTGTTGAGGATAAGTATGCTAGGGGTATAAGTTCTGTGTGAGATTCCATATTTGATAAGCTTATATTTAATTGTCGCGCCCTACTGTTTAGTTTTCTTATGTTTTAAATAACGAAACTATATAACGTCCCATAAGTGTACATATACTTTTGTGTATTCCGTCTTTATTTTAAAAAAAAAAAAGATTTTTTTTTTTTGTATCTTTTTCCCTCTTTTTTTTTTTTCCTTATTTTTTCCCTTCTTCCCTTTTTTTTTTCCCTTCCCCCTTCCTTTCCCCTTTCCCTTTCTTTCTTTTCTTTACCCCTTTCCTCATTTTTCCTTATTTCTTTTTTTTTTTTTTCCCAAATCCCCTCCTTTTTTTCCCATTTTTTTATTTTTTTTATTTCCCTTCTTCCCATTTTTTTTTTTATTTCCCCTTCATGAGTTTTATTCATTTTCTTATTATTTCCTATTCTTATTCTATTTTTATTTTTCCTTTTCCCCCCCTTTCCATTCTTAACTCATTGAACAGATTGCTCTATTATTTATTTAATTATTTATTTTTCACACCTGTTCCGGAGGATTCGCGTGTTCGCTGATAGTCACAAGTAACTCATCAGCTTCAAAGGGAGTCTTGACATTGTACATTTTATTATTGTACATTACCCTTAGAAAGGCGGGGAATCTCATTTGGACAGTAGCTCCTAAACTTCTGAATTTATCCATCCGTTGACCTAGTTCCCACTGTCTATCCAGTGTAGTTTTGGACAAATCCGATCTCACTTCAAAAGAGAAATCTAGAGTTTTCAAGGTCTTAGCTTTCAAGGCTAAAGTCAAAATCCTCTCTTTCAGGGAGTATGTTAAGAAATTTACCAGTATCTTCCTTGGTTTATCTCTACCTTGTTTAAGGCGGAACGGATCTCGGTGTACCCTTTGAATATCTGTTTCTATCTCAGACAAAGGTTCATCCATATTTAGAGAGTCCTTTAATATAGTTGCGACAAAGTTCTTTAGATCTCCTCCTTCTTTTCCCTCCGGTATTTTTAGAAGCCTTAAGTTGTTTCTTCTAGAGAAATTTTCTAGGGACTCAACCCTCTCTTTGACTGTATTGCCTTCTCTTCTTAGTGACTGAATCTTTCCCTCGGCAAGCTCCAGTTTTGCCTTGAGTTCTTCAACACTATTCTCTAGTCCCCCAGTTCTTAGTGAGAGACCATCCACCTTGGACTCTAAATTTTCACACATTGTCCGGATCTCTGATTGAGTGAGTCTGGACTCCTCAAAACATCTCTTTGATTCCTCAAATCTGTTTCTGATCTCTTTCCTCATACTGAGAAGTATGGCTTGAATGGTATCGTCGCTGCCATTATCTTCGCAACCCCCGCTGCATTGATCCAAGTCTTTTGTATTACTTCCCGCTGCTACAGTGGGGGCTTGCTGATCTGGAGGAGAGGTTGCGGTTGCGTCTACTGGATCCCCCATCTCTATGCCTCTGGCTAACTCTCCTTCACCTACCAGTTTCCCTTCCTTGTCTCCCAGATTAGCAAGTATAGCTATGGGAGGTGTAGGAGGTATAACAGTGGTTATATGTGTAGCCTCTTCCACTAATGAGAGTGCAGTCTGGGTACAAGGAGGTTTTTGAGCCTCCTGATTTATATTTAAGATCTGGGGTAGGACCTTAAAATAAGACTTCAGTGAGGGTGTAATTCGGGAACTTTTACTAGTTTTTGTTTTGGAGCCCCCCTTAATCAGAGTGGCCTTATGTGGCAGCTCTTTCGGAGCGATATACCGCAACTGATGTTCCTTACCCCTTTTCACTGACCTTAAGACAGGGGGGTTAAATGTATCAGTTGCGGCCTCGTAGCCCAACTCGACCTCAGACTCAAACTCAGACTCTTTGAGGGGCTCCCCCCCTGGGCTTTTTTCAGTTCCTTGTGCTTGGGCTGTATCACTAGCGCCTGAAGCAACCACTAATTCCTTGTTTTTATTGCTGCCCTTTCCCTTCCCCCTTGCTTTCCGCTTCCCCAGGGTTCTAACGGAAGTTATATGCGTGTTCTCATTCGCAATCTGGCTAGAGGTAGAGGTTTTTTGTGCGTTGAATCTAAAGAATTCAGATGCAGGGCCTGGATTTTGCAAGGAATTATAGCCCTGTATGTCTGCGAGGTTCTGACTACCGACAGGCTGTAACTCACCTCCCAGAGCAGACAACGCCCTCTCCCTCTGCTGGTCCCCCTTACCACCCCAAGTGGTTATCGCTGCTTTTTTTGTTGATATGCTATGCACCGCTGCCCTTCTGCTTCTTCGGAGCTCCACGGCTGCGTCGCCCCAGCGGTAAGGTGCGGGGAGAAAGGACTCCCCCCAACACATTGGCAGCTCTATTCAGTCTTGTTTTTAATGCAGCACTGATACCATTCTCGCGCCGTCTGACTATCGATCGCTCCTAGGTTTGTGAAGCAACACAATGTATATCTCGACAGATTCCAGCTCCGTGTATATGAGGCGTCTTGAGCCAAGCCTGAGCCCTACCGAAATGGCCTGAGCCTGAGCCCGTCCGAAATCGTCTCAACTCAGGCAATATGGTTAACTTTATTAGATTTTTTTTTTTTCCTCCCCTCTCAATAGGAGTCTCTGCCCCCTTTTTCGATTCTCAACAGACTTGTCCCTGCTGACCTGGTCTAAGAGCCAAGATCTCCCCTTTTTCTCCTTTTATCTCTTTGATCCTCGCAGCTTTTCACTGCTTTACACGTCACTGTCACTGTCAGAGCGCCCCTGCAGCTCAACCGGCTGCAGCACACTGCAAGCACAGCTCGGGCTCCTGGAACTTGGGGCCGAAAAACTCCACCTTGCCTTCTCCCCTTTCCCTCTCCCTCTCACCTTCCTCTCGGCCACAAAGCCCCCGGAGCCCGCTCCAAACCTCTAAGCGAACTGTTGACAGTCCTGGTGAAATCTGTCTGCACCGTTCTCGATCTCCTGCAGGTCGGTTATCCGCCGCTCCCAAGCTCCCCGCGCCGCTCTCAATCACCGCAGGTCAGCTGCCCGCAGCGGCGCCTTCTCCCTTTCACTTCCCTTGTTACGGAGCCAACGGAGCCTGCTACAACGCCTGCTACAACGCCGAAAGTGCCGGTGAGGTTCCGGGATCTTCTTCCTCTGCTTGCACGCCCAAAAGACCAATGCTACTAACGCATAACTCCCGGAGCTTCGCCAAAGACGAGCGCACCGCTCTACCTAATGGCCGCCATGTTTTCCGACCAGGTTTGTGCTTCCTTCATCAATCTGTTGTTGAAGGAAAGAAAGGAATGGGTATGACACAGTACAGTTGAATGCACTGCAAGCAGTCCTCCTACCCCCAAGACCCAAAGTATCAGATATCTGTCTTCTAGGTTGGGCACGAACCATCCACCCAGTTCTCCAAATATGATTGTTAAAAGAAATATGACACTGTATTGTAAAATTAGGTGGTGCATTTGCATTCTCCTCTGAAATGTCTATCACTTTTGGGTGCCTGTCTGGACTGGTAGGTAAGCAGGAGTGCTGAGCACAACTTTTGCCTTTCATTCATGCAGTAGACTAGATGCCCTGCAGACTGTAAAACAGAAACTGAATTTTATAGTCAAGGAGAATGACGGAAGGAAAGTAGGCTTCTTGAGGAGTATATCAAGAAGAGTTAGAGCCAAAAAATTTGCAAGCAGTGCAATACACACCCACACACACCCACAACATCATTACACAAATCAATGCACCTCTCTCCATTCCACATAGCTGAGTACTAGGCCTCAGGCTCATAGTTTACCCTAAAGTCATGTACTTCTTGCTTCTAGCAGTTGATGAGGTAGTCCCAAAGCTCCAGCCTGAGCTCTTCCATCCTCCTCCCGAAGTAGAGAAACAGAATTGCAGTATTTTGCATAGGTTTTTGTTGGTTAAGTAAAGTGACTGTCCTGGTCTCTGAAGAATAAGAAATAAGTAGAGGACCCTGCAAATAAATCTGGCTAAGTGTGAAAGTGACAATCTACTCAGGAAAAAAATTATCACCATCACTCAGGCCCCAAATATTGCAAATCAAACTTCTTCCCAAATTATAGTTCAAAACCTTCCCTCACTGTATGCCACCACATGAATCATCAATCCTCAACCGTCACAGAATCACTCACTTGACATTTCAATAATTGTAGTTACCGCTGCCAATCCAAGCACTGGTAGTAATATGTGAGGTCATAAGCACTGCACTGCAGGGGCTCGAGTTATAGTTAGCTCAGATAACTATAACTGCTGAATTTCTTTGGTTTTGTGCATGTGAAATCTGAGGCTAACTATAACGTCTCTGCAAACTTTGTTTTTTCAGTGAATTTCTAGGTTTTTGACATTTTATTTCCTAACTATAATGGCCCTGTAACCTTTTTTTGGTTCAGTGAATTTATGCGTTTTTTTAAGTTGCACTGGTGTTTGCGGAGTGGTGTGGAAAGGGGGCTCGACCTCTGACCAGCTCTCAGGAATCCTTCAGTGTAAGATGTGCAAAAAGTACCAGAAGGGATCTTGGTCCCAAAGGTCCCTTAGCTTCCAAGAGAGCTTCATTCTCCAACCAGTAGTGTGCCAAGAGACGTGTTTTCAGAGTGGTGCAGAAAGGGGGAGTTGCCACTGAAGAACTCTTAGCAAACTGACTATGTTAGGAGGCGTGTTAGAGGAGGTGTGGAGAAAGGACTTCCTTGGTGAATTCACAGGTAGGACCTGCATGATTCTATGAGTGTCATTTCCAAGGACTCACTGAGAATACCAGGTTTTTTTAACAAACACATATATAGACATATTTTACATAAAGTTTCAGTGTAGCTATTTAGTAAGATACTAAATTATTTTTCTCTTTTGCATTCATTTGTTAAAATACCGGCATCAAAAATGCATTTTCCTTCTTCCCGGTAACACCGAAGGTCACAATGACATCAGTAGTCACAAATACAAATGACAAAATGTAAAACAGATATTTAAGCATATTTTACACAAAGTTGGAGTCTAAGGGTCTCATTAGGATGGCGGGCGGATTTTCCCCACCTGGCTGGCGGTCACTACGGCCGGCCTGGCTGGGGCGTTCCGCCCACCATCCTTGCTCTAAAGACCCCCGCCATATTAGGATGGCGGGGGGGACCGCGGGGGACGGTCCCCCCGGATGGAAGGTATAATATGGTGGCGGTGTCTATTAGACACCGCCAGCCATATTATGATGGGCAAATATGACAGAAAGGCATGCGGAGAATCCCTGCGGGGGGGCGTTGCAGGCCCCCAGGGACTCTGGCGGGGTGGGGGGTACACGTGGGTGGTACCTATGGTACCCCCCCGCATTTCAAAGTACAACATGGCAGGCACCGCGCGGTGCCTGTCATGTTGTGCTTTGAAATGCACAACGTGCATTTTTACATTTGCGGCAGGCGGCACATTCAGCACCGCCCGCCGCAATGATAAAAATACAGGATGCACCCACCAGTGTGGTGGGCGCATCCTAATTGCCAAGACTGGACCGCTGCTCCTATGGCGGGCGGTCCCGTTTTGCACGAGGATGGCAGACGGGCAAAGTCCGCCAGCCATCCCAATGGGGGCCTGAGTGTTCAGTAACATTATTGTTTAACCTTATTTTAACAACAAATTTAACAAAAACATATATTTCAGAAATTAACTTTCAACATCTAAAATCATGAATAGAACATAACTACAAAACATCCATTTACATTCTTTCCCAAACTCAACAGGGATCAAAAACTGCTCCAAAATTAGTACAATGCACACTCTGAGAAAAGATCATCTCTAGAAGGACGAACAAAAAATATTCATGTCGGATGACATCCATGGTCTATCATCTTAAAACCTAGCATAGAAAAAAGATATGGCTCCAGAGTTTTCATGAATGGCAATGTTCAATATCACAAAAAATTGAAAAAAACAAAAAAAAAATGAAAATCATGTCACTGAGAGATAAAGGAATATGTTTGGATAATGTATTTTTCAACTACAAAAATAAAAAGAACACACTCATTCAGCTATCTTGAACATTCTTTAAGACAAGTTCATATTGAACAGATTTGCACAATGCACAATATGTCAAGGGATACACACAGAAAATATTTTTGTGTGACTACGTCCATGCTTTACCAACTAAAAACATACCAAAGCAACAAGAACGCAATACTACTTCAATACAACCGCAACAACACTGGGGCAGAAATTCTCTTCAGAGGTCTAATCTCAACTTCAAGATTTGGCTCCACAGTTTTCCTGGATGCATCATACTGCATGGATTGTGGAGTTGTAATGAGTGTTGGAGAGCTGTCCATAAGAACCCTTCGCAATGATGCAAAGAATCATAAATATAAAGGTTTTTTTTCTCAATGTTTGGCCTTTCTTAGTTTTTCTACATTAGCAGGCATTTTATTATCTTAAATGGGTATCTAATAGCTATATGGTGTTCATTTTATTTCTTATATTTTAGTCTAATACCAGTTACATATATTTTGAATTCCTGTACAAATAAGTACACAGCTAACTTTTCCCAGTTTTCATTATTTACTTTTTCGCTTTTTTAAATACAAGTCAACAGTCTGTGTTTAACTGCTCTAGTGAGTGTCTCGACAACATTAAAAAACATACTCTGGGTATTTAGACCATACTGTGTAAAAGTTTGCAATCTTTTCTTTAAACCTATCAACCGTAATATCTGTGTCCTGTTCTACAACTCCTCCTCTTAACAACTCTTTATTTTCACTGGAATCCAGCTGAGGACTAAAGAAACAAAACTTTCACATCATCACAAACTTTTTCTACATCTGCCACGCTACCATACAAAAGTACAGACTCCTAACTAAAGTTTGCATTGTTGAGTGTTGTACAACTAACATCATGATATGATGGCACACGCTTTGGCACAGTTTGTTGGATAAACAAGCTAGTGAGTGCCCTTTAAATTTGTATGCTTTCTAATCTTGCAAAGATCCAATCCTTGTGGAATACATATGTTCTGTTTTAAACTTTGCCTTGTAAAGATATGTAAACATGTCCTTCTTATATCGATGAATTGCTGTTGAATACTACAAACACTCTAAAATTACATTTCTATACAGACGCCAGACTCTGCCTTGTATCTGTTCTCCAATGACTTGCTCTACATTTGTAGGTACCATCATCTCTTTCACTATAGGAATGCCATTCGTCATTTCATAACATCCTCAATATTCAATAGCATAAACTAATATATTATCCTGGAGATACCTTTCTTCATTAAAGAAAGATTCTGTACTAGAAGTATGTATGCATTCTCCACTAAAACTGTACAAAAATGACTTCCGTTCACAAATCTTTTTTCTCCTCAAGTACAACAGCATTTTGTCAAGAATTTTCATTATATTTATAATCATAATAAAAACCTTCACCTTCAAAGAGAGCGCCTCATCAACTACACTCCCAAATTGTTTTTTTCTGTTTCAATGCATGTATCCATCTTCTATACTTCTTAATATATCTCAGTATATTTATAGCTCTTCTACTACGAAATGTCCTAGCTCTGATTTCCTTAAACTGCTCCTTTCTCCTGGTTGAGGTGTTGCTACAGCGGGACTCCAAAACATATTTTAAATCACCATGACCATTTCTCCATAAATCAGAAACATGCATAACATTCAACAGTGGGGCCCATTGCACTGCATAGTTACTTTGTTAATTTAATTCAGCTTAGAGATTTGGCCATCAACCTAGGAGTCTCACCATAACATTGGCGGAGTGTCTAAACCTATTTAGCTATTTATTATTTACACCTGCAGTTTAAAACATTTTACCATGGTTTCTTTAATTCACCATTTTATTCTGACACACCACTATAATGACAATGGATCTGCTAGAACGAAAATTAGGCGTAGGAAGAATCAAAGACCCGCTTTTATTCAAAGCAAACTTTAGTATGTCCGTCATCTATCCATTTATTATTCTCTTTATTCAATAAGAATCTTTAACTTTATTTTTGAAAGATGATCATTTATTTTAAAGCTCAGAAGTTGACATTTATTTTAAAGTTCAGTAAAGTTTAGCAAAGAACCGATAGTTCCACGTTCATTCTCTCCTAACATCCCTAGCTGACATCCTCATCTTATCCTAACAGACCTGCAAAGAAAAATAATCAGTCAGAAATTAAAGTCCTTACATCCCAAGTAATCGATCTTCAGTCCGCATCTCCAGAGAAAATCGAAAAAGCGACCCCTTCTAAGCAAAATCAGGGGTTTTTATACACTAAATCCTCAACTTAATCCATTTAAAAAGTAACTAACATCACCAATTCGAGACCTGATTGGACACATTTGGGGTAGATGAGCGCTTCCTCACCATTACAGCATGTTTTTTCACAATGAATCAGCAGAAAAATAAAGGTTCTTTGTTTAAGACAGTTTGTGGCCTAGGCGCTTCCTTGCATTCGAAACATGCATCAGCTTTCCCAGGCTCTGGGCATTACATCGTCCATGCTTGGCACCCATCCTAGGTTCCGGGGCAAGGTAGCCTTGAACTCCCCATCAAGCACAGTCAGCTCACTCACGTTGGCAGAAATCTTTTGATGCCCATGCGTAGACCATTACTCGCTCGCAGTGACTCAAAGCGGCCATTTTCCTACTAGGCCTCAAGAGCCACATTGGAATTATCATAGAAACAAACACACATTCATGTTAATTATGGTAATGAAACCCTTCTGTTTACCTTCATACCTTTCTAATATTTCCCTATTAGTTGTTACCTAGCAATAAGCCACATAAATGCGTTTTATACTTACATATCCAAACGACTTTTTAGCACAAAACATTTACAATAAGCACATTAAATTGCATTTGTTTATAACTAAGCTGTGCATTAATTCACATCACAATGACAACATGTATTAATTAATTATTTCACTCCATGCAAGCAAAATTAGTACTTCCCATGTGTTCATGAATGCATATTACTCAGTTTGATTATTTAAACACATCACACCATTAGTAAATTTTAACGTTATGGAACATTAATTTCATAAGGGGTACACAAAACTTTGCGTTTACCTCCTTGCTCCATTAGTGTAAACATCTTTGTTACTTTCTTCCCTGTTCTTGCTATATATATATTCTGTCCATTGTTATTTTTTCTCATGATGTGGATTGTATTTTCATTATTTCATAATCTTTGGAAAGGTCCACATATATTTTTAACAAATGAGTTTGTCTTCTTACCAATAGCTCTTTTCTGTTCATCACTTTTTTTTTATTTTGCCCCTTTTGACTTTCAGTTCTGCATAGCTACTGTACTTGCTTCTTTTCCTTTTCCTTCTGAGCTTTTGTATGTGTTCTGTCTGCAACTATGTCACTGTTATTCGCCAAAAAAAGATATATTAGAATTGTTAGTTCTAGGCAATGCACCAGCTACTTTACTACTGGCTTACACATAAAACAAATGCAGTGTTAAATGTAAAAATTAACCTACCTACATAACTACAAGCGCTTACTTCAATGTGCCAATCCCAAACCAAAATACAAAACTTAATTTATCACTTATCTTTTAATAATATGGCACCCTTTCCTACAACACAGCTGCACCATATCTTAGTTCTCACTTTAGATGCTTAAAGACCACTTTATCCCTTATGTACTCAATTGTAAAATAAACATCAACAAAATTGTAAAAGTGCATACAGTTTCTCAATACTGTAAATCCAAAAACACAACATAAGACCTATTTCTGTGCCTTTCTACAACTTTGTCACCATACATTTCATGTTTCAATACTTTTCTATTTAGATATGTCAGTTTAAAATTTTGGGAAACACTCCATATATAAATCTGCACATTAATGTGTATTCCAGCATATAGCACGCTAATTCTTAGGAGTACATGCAAACAGGGTGTGACAGGTTATATATAAAACTCACCAAATGGTTTTAAAAGAGTACATATACCCCACTAAAACTTTTAAGCACATGTGTTTCTGGTTGAGTACAACAATACTCCCTGGATGATTGAATGAGTGTATAGATAGTGTTAATGTAATTCCCTCAGAATATAGGTAGTGTGTACATTATTCCCAGAGTGTATATTATTCGTTCAGCTCTTTCTGGATAGTTTTGACACTGTTAAGGTTTGTAAAAACTAGGCACAAGAATGGTACATCATTCTCATAGAAAGCAACTATAAAATGGCAGCCTCTCCAACTTTCTTCTCTATAATCATGAGAAACTCAGCAAATAAAATCATGTCTTTAATTTTAGGCTACTATATCTCCACTTGTGAATGGTTAGTATCTGTTAACCCTTTCCCTCTCGTTCAAAACCAGGTTTCTGCCAATACGTTTTTCATGATTTGTTTGTGGTCATCATAGATTGATTGTGAAAAAAACAGTAGTTAATACCTATGTCTAGCTTTTTACATTTAAATACTACTTAACTGTTTATTGCAAAATCCTAAATATGAAATTAAAACTTGCCATTATTTAAATTGTGCTATCACTCCTCGACTTTTCTGTCTCTTTAACCCCCTTCCCCAATACACTCTTAGCTTAGTGTGCAAAGCAACTCAGTGGGACCAGTAGGTCACAAGTTCACAGCACATTCTAGAAGGAACGTGCTATTTCCAAATGAGATATAGCAGGTGTAGCTTACGCCACAGATTCAAAAGCATATCCATGTTTGTTGTAATTTTTTTTTAAATAAGAGCCAATAATAAAGCTTATTTATAAGGCATCGACCACACTACCTAATACTTCACTTTGATGCCAACAGCATCCAATGAAATACATAAATATATTTTTTTTTCAAACCTCAATTTTTACTGCTTTTCCTTTGGAAAATGACCTCATCCAGCAATAGCCTTCTCCTGACTATTATTGCTCCTTCACTTCAAAATGTATGAATTGTGGGCCTCAGGTAAATCTATTGGGCTAAACAGTCTGCAAAAAAGAGAGATATTTCTAAGGGTGGGTGTAGTAGGCGAGTACTACTACACATAATTCTGCAGAATTGATAAAAAACTCAGTGAACTCTGCTCCACAATTCCATTCCATTCCACCACAATTTATAAAACATAAACCTCACAAATAACTCTAATATTACATACTAAAATGCATATAATCATCTCACAAAAGTGAAAATGAAAATACAGCAAGCGGTGAGAGAGGTGATGATTTTGATGGCCTCACTAACCTAGGGAGAGAACCAAGCAGATGCCTTGAACACAAAGAACACACCATGCTGAAACTCTGGAGAAAATTTCCCTTTATGGAAGGGATGTATAACTTGTGCAGAGTACCACAGGGAGGCTTCATTGACTTCAAATGACATGGTTGGTGAAGGGCTATTTCTCATACATTGCAAAATAAAAGTTCCTGAATTGCTCCTCAACATTTCTTTGCTGACCAAGTGGCAAGCATTCTAAAATGAAATATGTTGCAGCGTCAAAGTCACTAAAAATATCGCCCAGCCTACTCTCTAGGAGATGTTTCACATCTACACTAATTATGCTGAACACTTGGTGGACAAGGGTGTTTTCAGACTCTAGTTTTTTTATTATGTGCACTAGAGTAGGTATGCTTTCCTTTACAAATCTAAGAATGCAGTAGAGTGTACTTTTTTCAAATCACTATCAATATGTGACCAAAGATCCTTTCTCGCATTTCCCATCATCACTCAGCAAAAGTTCTGTAAACGCTTGCCATCTGGATAATATAGCATTCATGGCCTCGAGGACTGAGAACCACCAGCTAAGTGACACATTTGGGATGACTCTTTCGTTGATGCCACACAAAGCACAAAATGAGAAATATTTGCATTTTAGTTTCGGTGCATAACAAAACAGTGCACCAGAATGGACTAAAAAGTCAGTTGCATTCGTCATTAACTCTGAAGATTGTAAAGATGCTTTCAGCATACCATCTAATAAGTGGCAAGGATCTCTTACAGGGAAGCACTTCAGCTCAGGTTACGATTTTGACAGGTCATCACACAACATTTTCCTACACGTAGCTGAATCACTGCATCACTGCAATGCAAATAAAATCGCTCCAATCTTTGTTGAACTTGGTAAGAACTTTTTGCAGCAGCATTCCAAGTGACACTGCGTTCCATGTTTTCCAAAAGTCTGGTGTCATGTGTTCACCAGTATCCCAGGAGCTTTGTGACTACACTCTTTTCACATATACCTGCCACTATACCTTGCACTGAATGTTTAAAGCCTGGGGTGTTTGGCAATTCACCTACTATCAATACTGACTCACTAGAAAAGGGGGCTGATGTATTAAAGGTTTTTACACATTCTCTGTGGGTATATATGATGGTACATATTGGGAAAGATTTATATGAAATCTGCATTTTTCCGATCAGTGAAAGACTCAGGCATAGCAAAGAAATCAAATATGATTTTGCTATTTCCTGATTCTCTACAGTTTATAAAATAAATAAACAACCCCTACAACATGCTTCTAACCCCTGCATCTTTAGACCAAAGATCACAAAACTGAAAAAAAGAAGAAGCAATATTTTAGCTACACCCCTCAACAACAAAACTCAAGCAGAACAATGTTAGCCCAGTCTTTCTTACTGCTACCTTATATAATAAAGCTACATTGTATTTGTCCCTTCAGGAAGCAATAAAAATGATTCTTTCACTCTCCGTTTCCATTCTTTGAATAGTTTTAGTCTGTGGTTGTTCAGGGGTTTTTTCAGTTTTTATTTGTTTACACTGGTGAGGGCTATTTTCCTTCTGGTGGGGTGTTATCAGTTATTATAAGTTTAAACCTAAAACCGGACAGCCTACCCATAATGCTTTGCTGGGCCTATGGTTGGCATTGTATTTTTGCCCATAACTTAGCTTGGGGTGGTCCTAGGAGGATGGAACCACCACTGAATCGTTCAGCATGATATGCTCTTTGTGTTCAAGGCATCTGCTTGCCCTCCCCCTAGGTAATGGGTGACCCCAAAATCATCACCTCTCTCATTGCCTGATGTTTTTCAAAGTTCTGTTTTGTGAATTGGTTATATGCTTTTTAGCATATAAAGGTAAAGTGCATTTACTAAAGTGCTGGCTTTGGTTAAATCCATTGTGGATTCCCAAGCTCCTCACCTCGTGATCATCCTGGTCAGAGACTCTGTTCTCCAACCCAGCAGCTCTGCTGTTGTGCTGCTGCCACTGCCCCCTAAACCTATCTGTGAAGATAGGTGTTCGATGCTCTCATCAATTCGAAGGCTCCTGCTTGCACCTTATCTCTGGTCGTCCAGTGGGAGAGCCTTACTCTTCTGCTGGTCTGCTGGGGTCTGTCTTCGTGTTTGTGCCTGTTTTTCTCTTTTTTGTCTGTATGTTTGTATAATTTTTTGTTATTTAGTAGTAGTAGTAAATAGCTTTATTTTGATAAAAACATATCTTAAAAGCTGTTGAACACGAATAAATAAATAAAAAGCTCTACTATTAAAAACTGAATACATTTTGACAAGTATTTATTATACCCCATACATCCTATAATTCATCTTAGATAATAAAACGACTTTATCAACATAAAAAAAGTGGAAAAGGGTGCATTTTGGGGAGGAAGGGTGACACATAGCTGCAAAAAAGAAAGGGGCACTTTAAGGAATTGCACTCAAAGTTCTTGACCTGATGTTCCATGCCCATCTCAGGAATTTGGCCAAACCACATGCATACAGTGCACGCGCGTCAGACCTAAAAATGCGTAGCGCCACGGAGAGGCTGCAGGTGCCCAACTCTCTGCAAAGTGGTTTAAGCCAACGTTCCCTTTGCAGTTTGTAGGCTGGACAGACAAAAAGGACATGCGCAATTGACTCAGATTTAGCCTTGCAGTTCGAGCATGAAGATGATGTTTGATACGGAGACTTCCATTGCGCAGTCAATTTGTGTCGCGGGAGTGAACCTACCCTAAACTCGAAAAACAGAGCCCTGTCAAAAGGTTTTTGTATGACATATTGGTATAGTTCATAACGTGTAAAGTGCTTATGATGCAAGAACTCCTCTGTCATCCTGCCTATTTTGGGATCAAAAAAACCCTTACTGCCGGCCCAGGACCAATATGCCCTCTTGAGCTCTGCCTTAGGTGGGCAATTCTGTTTATCCATGCATCTTTGAGATCGAGATTGTACAAAAATGATTTTAAGTCCTTTAGCTATTTGATTTTTTGCCACCCATCCATGGACAAAATTTCTGTTAAACCCTCTGCGTACTTTGTCAATTCTAGTGTCCGCCACAAGCGGGCCCACAGCAGAGGGGACGAAGTCTTGCTAGGTCTTTAAATGAGTGGCACCATAGATCTTGCAATAAGGGCACAGTGGGGGTCCTCTGGGGAAGCATATAAGGTCTTTTAGAAATTTATTTTCTGATCTCACAATTTGATCCGAGTTGGTAGAACCCCAAAGTTCGGCACCGTAAAGGGCCAAGCTCACTCCTCTAGCCTTGTAGATGTCAATAGCGGGGGCAGTAGGTCTACTTGTTGAGGAGCGATGCTCCTTAAGTATTGCCCCACTACCCTTTTATAATCAAGGAGCATTTTTTGCATGTGAGAATTTCAGAGCATAGAGTCGGAGATGCGAATACCCAAATAGTCGAACACAGTAACCCTTTCCAAGCGAACAGGAGGGGACCCAAGATTTTTAGGTGGGTTCAGCACTAGATACTTTGTTTTCCCTGAGTTGATAACAAGCCCTCTCATGGTGCAAAATGACTGGAAACTGTGCAGAAGACTCTGCAGGCCCCTCAGGGTCTTTGCGATGAGGAGAGTATCATCAGCGAATAGGAGATTTCGATTTTTTTGCCCGCCAAGGCTGGAGCTTCAGATGGTACACGCTGCAAGTGTTCGACCACCCCATTCACGTACAGCGCAGCCTTGGCGGACACCCCTATTCGCTGGAATCCTGGCGGTTTTCTGCCCTTGGGAACCCCCATCTCACTTGGGCAAAGTTGCCTTCATGGAGCCGCACCAGTATATCTAGAATGTTCGTGGGAACCCCCTGCTCAGCTACCTGCCATAGGCGCTCCCAGGGGACCAGGTCAAAGGCAGTCTTTAGGTCAATGAACGCGAGATAAAGACTGCCCTTGCCTATGCCGACCACCTTCCAGTAAAGAAGAAGTAGTCTAAAGACCTGCTCAATAGTCCCAGTGCCCGCCCTAAAGCCTGCTTGGTAATCAGAGAGTACCTTACTTTCGTCAGCCCATTCCAAGATCCTTTCCAGCACTACCCTCCCGACAACCTTTTTGGACTGAATCAATTAGGCTTAGGGGACGGTAATTAGCAGGGTCGTCCCTAGCCCCCTTTTTAAAGATAGGAATGACCTCAGATCCATTCAAGGCATGTGGAATCGGAGAGCCGTTATCATTGGCATTAATTAAGATGATAATGAACTTTGCCCATTTAGCCGGATCAGGCCCGCTGCCTTAGCCGGGACTATGCACCGAATGGCAATTTCCACTTCCAGTTCAGAGAAGGGGTATCTGGTAGATTCCCCCGAGTCTGCTCTAAAGACAATGGCTGGGGATTCACTCAGGGCTTCCGCTGGGGCGGAGTAAAGCTTTAGAAAATGATCATACCAGGTTTGGCTTGTAATATTGCTAGTGATTAATTCACAGTCGGGTCTTGTCTTAGTGCTAATCAAATTCCAAAAATGACCAGCATCCTTCTCGGCGCTGGCCGCCTTCAGGGCTTGCCAATGCTGCTCTTCCCACTCTTTCTTGGCATTGGACATGGCCATCTTATAGTCTTTTCTTGCTGACTGAATTGTGAGGAGGAATTTGCTTTTAACAGCCTCAATCAGTGCAGTTTTTATCCGTCTACAGTGTTTCGTATACCACCTGTCATTACCATTGGGCTTCTTACGTGCTGCGCACAGCCCTGCCCCGGTGTTTATACAAAAAAACTTTCCCAATGTACTAATAGTTGTTTTTAAAAATGTGGGCACCCTTTCGAGAGCATCTTGATCTATGGGGGCCTCACCCATTTCACTTAGGGCCTCTGTCAGGGCCTCTCCAATGTGATGTGCTTTCTTTTCGTCAATAATGACTTTGTGCCATTTCAGGTGCCTACCACAGTTAGAAGGGATTATTTCCATTCTTGAAATTACAATTGCTACATCTATAGGTCCGGATTTAGGCGACCACAAAGATTTTAGGGTTAAACATAATGGGTTGTGGTCGCTATCAACGGTCGATGTTATCACCATATCCATAAAATGTCGCCAAAGTTTGTAATTTAGTAAGATTTAGTCAATCCGAGAGGAGCGGCCTACCCTGTTGTAGGTTTGTGCCCGGTTGGAGTCAGACAATGTCCTACCATTTGATGCCCTCAGTCCATATTCAGCTGCTAAGGAGTTGAGTCCACCTTTTTATAGGGGACATGGTCAGCGGGGGAATTCCCCTGTTTGCATCGTCTTCTTCGGTGTTAAGGACATCCTCGGAGGCAAGGGGTTCAAAAGTACAGTTGAAGTCTCCCGCAACCAGGATGTGCGAATCATGAGGGCATTTAGAAAAGTTCTGATTCCAAAGATGTAACTATCAGGGATTGTGCTCCACCTTTTGTTCCTCGGAAGTAAATGTTAAAAATCTCCAAGGTTCTACCTCTTTGGTTTTGCCTGATGGTTAGTCTTGAAAGGTCGGGGGAAGTGCATTGGATCTGTTTCATTGTGCAATCTAAGGAGGTGCTAATCCATATTAAAAGGCTACACAAGGGGCGCCCCTTCCCTGTTGGCGAAGGCACTGCTGGAACCCAGTAGGACACAAAGCCTACTTTGTGATGGGGCACCTCACTCCATGTTTCTTGAAAGATACAAATGGTGTAGCCTTCGATAAAGCTATTCCAGTCTGGCAGAGATAATTTCTTTGGGAGGCCGGCTATGTTCTAACTAAGGATATTCAGACTTGGGCCTGCCAATTTGAATTCCCCCAATTCGTTAGCTGGTTCAGGCTGGGTACTATTCGAGTCTAAAGGAAGCTCTACCAGAGAGGGGCTTACGGCTGTATACCTTGGGTAAGAAGACATTTGGGATGGATAAAGGGGTTCTGGTATAAGAGATCTGGCCTGGTTATGTGCGCTCTGTGGGACAATGGTGTCAGTAGAAAGGTTATCGATAAAAGCTATTTCATAATTATATGTATGCATAGTTGGTATTTGGGGGGTTAAAGCTAGTCAGTCATTATCGCTTAATTGTGACCCTCTGGATAGCTCTGAAACCTCAACCCTCCTCATTGAGCCTAAAGGCAGTGGAGAAGATCTAAATTGGATATCTGAGGTACCAGGAGCACAAGACCTATACTCCAAAGCCAGTAGGCCATCGGCCAAATGGGGGGAAGTCAATATGAGCTCGACAGTATCTAAACGTTGATCACGCGGAGAGTGCCTCATTGCCTTAACAATGTCCTCTCTGATTTTCGAGCGGCACCCTCTGACATGTCGAATCCAGTGTATAACCTTATTACTTAATGAGTCCCCATGCTCGCGTCCCACAAGCTTAGGAATATTGACCATGAAAACGGTCTGCTTTGGGAGCAGTGGGTCGGGTGGATATTCAAGGGGTTGTGAGCCGGACACTGCTAGATTATGTGGGGGCAATATGCAAGAGGCGTGGAATACCAATCATACCCTTGCGGCCTTCAAAAAAGCAGCCAACGGTGCGGCAAAACATAAATCTTGGATTGCAGACAAAGCCGCACTTGTCATGAAAAAAATGGCTGGATGGTACTAGCCACGTACGAGAGATGCGTCCCGCAACCCTATCTAGTTAACTACATAACACCGTCTACCCAACAAATGCTCTTACGAATACGGCTGGGAACCTACACTTCAAAAGATCAGATCCCGGCATAGAGGCAAACATGTCCAACACCATTGTGCAGACTTTGTGGTCTTTCTGAAGAAACCCTGACCCACATATTGTGCATTTGCCCATTTTTGAGTAACTTGAGACAGTATTATCTCATTTAAATTTTTCGCATTTTTCAAATCAGATCATGTCGGCCAGCAGTCATGTTAGTACTGAAAAGTCAACAGCTGCAGATAGCCTGTAGGGCCACAAAATTCTCCCAGAAAGCGAGCCTCCTACTGTCGAAAAATGAAAAAGAGGTGACCAATGGTAGAAAACATAAAGCCATCATAACATAAGGTCATCAAAAGACTTCAAATTTAGACAGAGTCTTTCTTTCTTTTAAGGGGACATCACAGACTGCTAAGGCATCTTTTAATGAATTTATGGAATATGTTCTTTTTGAATTTTTTTGTAAAGGTTTTAATTAACCACACACAATAAATATTTTACTTACGTGGGGGCAACTGGGATGGTAAGTGGGCTGTTTTAGTGTGATTTGTTCCAGGTGAAACGCTTGTTTGCTTCCTGGGCTGGTCCAATGTCACAGTCTCCCTAGATGGTGCTAGTTTGTGTGTTGATGTATTTTGTGCTACTTGAGTGTTCGCAGGATATACTCTGCCTACTTGATCTAACTTCCTCAACAGGAAGTTTGAGGATTGATGGGCGGGTACTGGGTCACCAGGGATATTGTACAATACTAGGACATCCACTAAAGCTCTCAGGTCTGCGACTAAAGCTTTTAGGTCCTTCACCTCTGTGGTTAGAGAATTTAAAATTGATATTAGAGTCGCAGTCCTAACGCTTGACTCTACTCCACCCACCGCTTGTGCCTCAGTTTGAGCTTCCGCTAGACCCTGGAATGATGAAACATCAGGAGAAGCCGGTTCAATAGACAGTGGAGAAAAATTATTGGAGCAGAATATAACAGTGGGCTCCAAATGGCGAGGTCTAAGCTGTTTCGAGGGCTGGGATGATGTTTGAGAGGGCAGAGAAATACCTGAAAAGGGGCCAAGAACTTCTGAGGTATGATCCTTTGTGCCAGTAGAAGTACTCAGGCGGGATGATTTATGGAACATCTGAGGTATATGGACATTGGATGGTTGGGAGCATATGCCAGATACAGCATCATGCGGTTTGCTAGTTTCTAAATTTACAACGGGGTCTCCAAGCAATATATTTCTGCAGTCATCGACAAGCGATTTTATGCGTCCATGACATCGGATTTAGACGACCTCTTGTTATTTTTCTTGACTTTCCTAGCTGTCCTAGAGCCCTGTGCAACAGTCAGACCTGGACTCACTCCTGCCCCCTCCATAGCTTTTCTTTTACCCAAATTAAATTGTCTAGAAAGTCAGTATGTCAGTTCCTGAGTTCTTGTAATGAGCAACAGTACCTTGGGAGATGGTTACAGGTTTATACAGTTCACCCCACTGAGTGTTCGGAAGCAAACAAAAGAGGTATTGCCCTGCCCCTTCCTGGCTGTTACGAGGTTGGACGGGCCCGCCCTTTGCCCGTGCTTCACCCGGTGCTCGCCAGCGCGTGTTCCGCGAAGCGGGAGGCGCGAGCTGCTGATGTACTGCTGCCGGTGAAGGAGGGGCTCTGAGTCGCTCTCCCTGCCCCACTGGGCACTGGGGCTTGTAGTTAGCCCTGCCGCCGGTTTCCTCCATGAAGCATCTCCCGCGAAGCGGGAGGCGCGAGCTGCTGATGTACTGCTGCTGCTGAAGGAGGGGCTCTGAGTCGCTCTCCCTTCCACGCTGGACACTGGGGCTTGTAGTTAGTTCTCCCGCCGGTTTCCTCCACAAAGCGTTATTGTGCACCCTTGTCTACAGACCCCCCGGACCCCGTACTGTGTTCACCACTACCATCGCCAGCCTCATCGCACCCCATGGCTTTGCCTCCATGGACTGCATACTCAGTACTTCCACCATAAGAACCTCAGTGACCCCAACTCTGCCACCCTCCTGGACAACCCTGCCAACATCGGACTGAAAAACTCATCACCACCCCTACCTACAAGGCAGGACACACCTTCGACCTGATCTTCACGGGAGTCAAGAACATCCACTTGAGCCACACCACGCAACCCCCCTGGATGGACCACCACTACATACACTTCTACATCGACAAACCCACCACCCCCAATCCTGCACCACACCCTCCACAAAGGAACGGGAGCAAGGTCACCAAGGAACACCTCAACTCTGCCCTCAACCGTGATGCCCCCTCACCTCAACCGACACCAACTCTCCAGCCAAAGAACTTCCCAGATGGATAACCAACTGCGCAGACAAGCTCTCCCCCCTCCCGAGCCCCGACAGACTGCACCCCAGGAAGTCCACCTGGTTCACCACCGACCTCCATGAATTGAGGCACACATCCAGACGTCTCAAGATTAATTGGAGAAACAGCAAAACTTTTGACGACCGCACACCATACAAGAACGCCATGACAGTTTACCACCAACTCATCAGATCCACCAAAAGGACCTTCATCCGATACAAAATCCTTGCCAATGCCAGCAACACCAAGGAACTCTTCAACATGATTCAGGAATTCACCAAGCCCCCCAGCAAAGCCACAGATGTCATAACCTCAAAGGACCTCTGCGAGAAACTCAGCTCCTACTTCCACCTGAAAATTAGATCCCTCTACTTCAACTTCAACTAACAGACTCCGGACACCCACTCCAAATCCTCCCCCCAGCAACGACAACCAGCCCACCATCTTCTTGGCCTCCGCCACCAGAGAAGACTTTGCGTCAACCATAAAAGGCATTCAGTAAGATGCCCCCACGAGCCCCTGCCCTCTGCACATCTTCCACAGAGCTGCCGCCACCTGAGCTACAATGCACCCTCAACACCACCTTCGATGTACATTCCCCGATTACTGGAAATTAGCTGAAGTCTAGTACCTCCTCAAGAACCCCGCAGCAGATCTGATGGACCTGAAGAACTACCGATCCATCTCTCTCCTCCCTTTCGTGGCCAGAGTCACTGAGAAGATTGTCACCGGCCAGCTAACGAAATTCATCAAAGAAAGCTCCATCCTCAACCCTTCCCAATCCGGATTCTGCAGCAAAAACAGCACAGAGACTGCCCTACACGCCGCCATAGATGACATCTACACCCTCCTTGACCTAGGCCATACCATAGCCCTGATCCTACTTGACCTCTCTGCAGCCTTCAACACCATATGCCACTGCACTCTCACCACCAAACTCCACCACGCCGGCATACAGGGAACCACCCTCAACTGGCTCCGCTCCTTCTTCACCGGCAGAACCCAAAGAATCCGACTTCTACCCTTCATCTCCAAGCCCACAGAGATCAACTGCGAAGTACCCCAAGGATCATCGCTAAGCCCCATGCTTTTCAACATCTACATGGCCCCCCTCGCCGCCATCAGACAACACGGGCTCAGCATAGTATCATATGCTGACGACACCCAGCTCATCCTCTACCTCACTAAGGACCCCCACACCATCAGACTCAGCTTCCATGAAGGAATTAAGGACAGAATTCCTCATCCTCAGACCCTCCCCCTCTGCATGGGACAATGCCTGGTGGTCCACTGCCCTCAGCATACCCCCACAGACCCACACAGAACCTCAGCATCAGTCTCAACTCCTCCCTCACCATGACCGGGCAGATCAACACCATTGCCTCTTCCTGCTTCAACACCCTCTGCATCCGCTGTAAGACCTTCAAATGGATCCCCCAAATCAAGAAAGACCATCACCCACACACTCATAACCAGCAGGCTGAACTACAGAAACACCCTCTATTTTGGAATCAACAAATCTCTGCTCCACAAGCTCCAGACCATACATAACACCGCAGCCAGACTTGTCCTCAGCATCTCTCGGCACAAACACATCACCCAACACCTGTGAAACCTTCACTGGCTTCCCGTTGAGAAGAGAGTAACGGACAAGATACTCACCCATGCCTACAAATGCCTTCAGAACACCTGGTTTTATAAATATATTTCAACCTTTCACAATGATGTCACCTGCATTGCCTCAGATTAGGAATCAGATTGAGCTTCTTTCTTGTTGGTTTGTGTCATGTTTTTTGATAATACTTGATATCGACATATGCAAGATAGAGGAATTGTATTTTGTGAAATAGTGAGGTTTCATAGAGAAATTGAAGGCTTGTACATAGAACCAGCGCTCTGTATCTAAAATGTTATTTAAAAAACGATTTTGGGGTAAATGAATGGCTTTTACATTTTTGAGAAGGAATAAATAGTGTCTTCCCGATTAAATAAATATATTTGAACCTTTCACAATAATGTCACCTGCGTTACCTCAGATTAGGAAGCAGATTGAGCTTCTTTCTTGTTGGTTTGTGTCATGTTTTTTGATAATGCTTTATATCAACATATGCAAGATAGAGGAATTGTATTTTGTCAAATAGTGAGATTTCAGTAGAGAAATTGAATGCTTGTACATAGGACCTGCACTCTGTTTCTAAAATGTTATTCAAAAAAAGATTTTGGGGTAAATGAATGGCTTTTACATTTTTGAGAAGGAATAAATAGTGTCTTCCTGATTTTAAAAATATATTTGAACCTTTCACAATGATGTCACATGCGTTACCTCAGATTAGGAAGCAGATTGAGCTTCTTTCTTGTTGGTTTGTGTCATGTTTTTTGATAATGCTTGATATCAACATATGCAAGATAGAGGAATTGTATTTTGTGAAATAGTTAGGTTTCAGTGGAGAAATTGAAGGCTTGTACATAGGACCTGCGCTCTGTATCTAAAATGTTATTTAAAAACGATTTTGGGGTAAATGAATGGCTTTTACATTTTTGAGAAGGAATAAATAGTGTCTCCCTGATTAAATAAATATATTTGAACCTTTCACAATGATGTCACCTGCGTTACCTCAGATTAGGAAGCAGATTGAGCTTCTTTCCTGTTGGTTTGTGTCATGTTTTTTGATAATGCTTGGTATCAACGTATGCAAGATAGAGGAATTGTATTTTGTGAAATAGTGAGGTTTCAGTAGAGAAATTGAATGCTTGTACATAGGACCTGCGCTCTGTTTCTAAAATGTTATTTAAAAAACGATTTTGGGGTAAATGAATGGATTTTACATTTTTTAGAAGGAATAAATAGTGTCTTCCTGATTAAATAAATATATTTGAACCTTTCACAATGATGTCACCTGCGTTACCTCAGATTAGGAAGCAGATTGAGCTTCATTCTTGTTGGTTTGTGTCATGTTTTTTGATAATGCTTGGTATCAATGTTTGCAAGAGAGAGGAATTGTATTTTGTGAAATAGTGAGGTTTCAGTAGTGAAATTGAATGCTTGTACATAGGACCTGCGCATTGTTTCTTAAATGTTATTTAAAAAACGATTTTGGGGCAAATTAATGGCTTTTACATTTTTGAGAAGGAATAAATAGTGTCTGTAAGATTAAATAAATATATTTGAACCTTTCACAATCATGTCACCTGTGTTTCGTCAGATTAGGAAGTAGATTGTGTAGATGAGGTGAGGCCTGTCCAGGGGTGTAGATGAGGTGAGGCCTGTCCAGGGGTGCAGATGAGGAGAGGCCTGTTCAGGGTTGCAGATGAGGTGAGGCTTGTACAGGGGTGCAGAGGAGGTGAGGCCTGTGTTCAAGAGTGTAGTGGGGGAGAGGCCTGTCCAGGGGTGCAAAGGAGGTGAGGCCTGTGTGTAAGAGTGCAGTGGGGGAGAGGCTTCATGAAGTCCAGTCCACTGCACTCTTAGACACAGGCCTCACCACCTCTGCTTCCCAGGACAGGCCTCACCTCATCTGTACCTCTGGTCAAGTCTCACCTCATCTGCATCCTGTTATGATCTATTATATCTAATACATTGAGGCTTGTCCTGGGAGCACGGAGGAGGTGAGGTTTGTCTAGGGGTCAGAGGAGGTGAGTCCTGTCCATTGCACTATTGGACACAGGCCTCACCTCCTCTGCACCCCTGGACAGGCCTCACCTCATTTGCACAATCTGCATACTAATCTGGGAAAACACAGGTGACATGATTGTGAAATGTGCTAATATATTTTTTGAAATCATGCAGATACTATCTATTCCTTGTCCATAATGTAAAATCAATTCATGTGCCTGAAATCTTTTTTTAAATAACATTTAAAAAACAGAGCACAGGTCATATGTACAAGCATTTCATTACACTACTGAAACCTCACTCATTTACAGAATACAATTCCTTTATGCACCAACATTTCTTCACCAAGCATTATCAAGAATGTATTAGTCTCTCTTATATTCTCTTCCTGACTTACTCTATTTTTCCACCTGTCCCCTTCTAACACCCTCTCTCTGATTTATTCCTTTTTACATCCTGACTCTGTGTTACACTCTCTGACACTCTCTCTTTGACTTACTTTCTCGTACACCCTGTTTCTGATTTATTCCCTCTCTCTTTTTTACAGCAATTTCTAAGTCATACTCTCTCTTACATCCTCTTCCTGATTTACTCCGTCTTACAACCTTTCTCTTTGTAACATTCTCTCCCTGACTTACT
Organism: Lissotriton vulgaris; assembly: GCF_964263255.1. Classification (NCBI taxonomy): domain Eukaryota; kingdom Metazoa; phylum Chordata; class Amphibia; order Caudata; family Salamandridae; genus Lissotriton; species Lissotriton vulgaris. The sequence goes on along the minus strand of NC_141685.1, from coordinate 517,745,364 downwards.
CCCTATTACACCTTTTGTCTGTTTTACGCCCTCTCTCCCTCTTTCTGACTTTTTTATTCTCTTCCTCTCTTCCTGTTACACCCTCTGTCTGACCTACTTCTTGTTATATCCTCTCTCTGATGTACTTCCTCTTACACCCTCTCTCAAACTTACTCTCTCTCTCTCCCTTTTACAGGCTCTCTCTGTTTTAGTCTCTTTTACATCCTCTTCCCTTCTAACACCCTCTCTCTGTCCTACATCCTTTTACACCCTCTCTCTGTTTTACACCCTGTTGCACCCTTTTTCTGACTTACTCCCTTTCTCCCTTTCTTTGACTTACTCCCTCATCCTTTCTCTGTCTTACAACATAATATACACTCTCTTTCTCTTACTCCATCTCTATGTGTTACTCCCTCTACCTGTTTCTTTGTCTGACTCTCTGTTTCTTTGTGTTACTCCCTCTAGCTCTTTTTCACTGTCTTACTCCTAGTTATATAGTTGCTGTGGTATAAACTTAGATATGTTGTAAACTAGTGTTTATATCGTTTGCTTATTGTCATTGCTTTGTTGTTTGGTAATAGTGGTCTACAATGTGTTATTTATTTCTTTTTTCTTTACCACAGATTGAAATCAAGATTTGAATAGTAAGGAAATATGCCCTCAAGGCAGAGGAGAAGGAAAGATGCCAAGCGGAAAAAATCAAAAACAGCAACGGAATTAAAGCACTCCCCTACAACAAGTACTTCAAAAAACACAAAAAAAGCTCCTGGTACGACAACTAAGTCTTTTTTTCGGAACATATGTAGATAAAAAAATGTTTTAATGGGAATGTGAATATACAGAAGGAGAGAGCAAATTTAAAAAGGAAGGTGAGGCCCCCCTAAAATGTTTCTACTAGAGCAGGAGAGAACAGTATGTATAAGAATAGAAGGCAAAACCGATTTAGGGATATTCGTAGATGAATGTTTCGCAATAGGGTAGTTTTAAATTTGTTGAAAAATGGTAAGAAAGGTAAACCGAGAGCTGCTTTTTAGAAGAAAAAGAAAAGTGTAGAGAAGACTGTTGATCAGGCTTTTGAAGTTAAGAAAAAATTATTTATTTTATTAATCAATAGAATTAGGATACTTAACAGGGCAATTGATGTTTTCAAATCGAACAGTAGATGGAAAAGAATAATTAATCAGACTAATTTTTCTGGAGAATGGATGCATAGTTCAAGTTCTGAGCCATTTTTTAATGAGAAGAGTTACTTCCAGGAGAATGTTTTGGTGCATGCAGTTGACACCAGTGGTCGAGCATATGAGGTGAAAGACGGTTGTCAGATGGAAAAAGAGAAACTTGTGTCTAGAGATGCAGAAGAGGTGTTAGCTGATGAAGTCTTAGGGAGACGTACTAAGGGTCCAGTCTACACTTGGAAGTGTAGTAGCATTTGTAGTGTACGACAGGATTCAATCGGTTTGCTTCGTAATTTCTTACGTACATATAGTAAGAAAAGTCTAAAACAGAAAATGAAGATGTTGCAAGACTTAGATTCTTGCAGAGTGAGAAAAAACACAGGTTTGCATGGGCATTCACTGGCTTGTCTTTCTAGAATAGTATGTCAGAGTGTTTTTCATCATTTTAGGATGTTAGCAGTGCATCATAATAAAATGAGGAAATTAGTGAGAAGGTTGTATTCTGCAAAAAGTTCAGCACTTAAGCTTAAACAGTTAAACAGTGCTCTTTTGCATGGATCTGAATTAGATGTGAAGAAAATTTGAGAAGAAATTGAGTTTTGTTATTTTGGTGACAAAGAGAACAGTTTAAGGTAAAATCAAGTGAAAGGCCTAATTTTACTTGTGTGTGTTTTCGACGGACTCATTATAAGATTCAGACTAGGTTAGTTGATTTATATTCAAAAAGTGAAATGGAAAATAATAGTGAATGGAAGGATTTTGCAACTTATTTGTTGGTAGAGAATTCTTTTGATTTGAGTTCTGATCAGCGTATTTGCAATTATTGTTTTAAAAAATTAAATGAAAACAGAATGCCTGCTAGAGCTGTTCACAATGATCTTGAGCTGGTAGACATTCCTTCTGAATTGATGGATATAAATACCTATGAATCAATTTTGATTCAATGAGTCCATTCTTTTCAGGCTATTGTTCGCATGGAGCCTAAGATAGGGAAATTGCCTCCTTCAGATTTAAAGAGAGGATTAAAGGGAAGAGTTGTTTATTTGCCTCTAGATTTCAAGAAAAATTGGTGTAGAAAGAGTGGTAGAGGAACCTCTGGTTATTCTAGTTAATGGGGTTCCGACAAAGAGTAAGAAAATCTGGCAAGATTTAGTGGATGTTAGGAAAGTCAAAAAGGCAACGTTGTATTTGGTTAAAAACAATGAGTACTACAAACATGTATGTGTTGGAGCAGAGGAAACAGCTACAGAAGAAGATAGTGATTGTTCAGCCGGCCAAATTGAAAAAGTTGATGTGTCTAGAAGTGAAGAAATATATGAACATTATACTGTTCATCCTTTGCATTCCAAAGAAGTAATGGGGAATGCAATTGACTTGTTTCAAATGAAAGCAGCAAAAGGAAGTCCCATTAGTGTATGAGAATAAAGTTTGGAAGCTCGATGTTTTCCACAGTTATTTCCAACAGGTCGAGGTGGACGATCTGACGATCGACCAGTTCAAATTCCTACAGCTGAATACCGGACTTTAAGATTATATGCTGAAGATCCAAGGTTTCGTCAATGCATTCCGTATTTGTTTCATCTACTGTATGAAAGTGACTTATCTGGGCTTTCTTATGCAGTGAAACATATACTGAAAAGTGGAGCGCATCTGCAAAATGTTTCAGCGAGGGACTTTATGGAGAAAGTCAATCTGCAAGACAGTCTTTTGGAATCTCAGCTAATCAATCTCATGGCATGTCAGCGTGGTACAAACAAGTATTGGTTCCGTCGTCATGGGGAATTGAAATGTATGCTAAGAAACTTAGGAACTCATACATGGTTCCTCACTCTTAGCTGTGCTGAGTATGCATGGGACGACTTAATTCAATTTCTACGAGAGGCAAATGGAAACATACAAAATATAGAATTCAAAACACCTGGAGAACTGTGTTCTTTGGATCCAGTGAATGTATGCAGATATTTCAATCATAGATTTGAAGCTATGATGTCTTTTATTACCAACAAAAAAAATCCTCCCCTTGGAGAGGTTTTGGATTTTTTTTGGAGAAAGGAGTATGCAGAACTGCTTCAAAATATGCGGCAGGCAAAGGATGAAGATTATAAAAATATTCTACAAGATGTAAGAATCAGAAAACTAAGTGAGCATGGGAAAGAAGTTTTACATGCATGAATAATTTCAAAATTGCATCCAAATGAAAACATTCCTTCAGAGAATATTTTTTAGAAAATTACATAGACCAAATCTGGGATATGTTTGATGCCAACTCTGCGAGAATGTTCCATTTTCAACAACAAAATGTTAAAATAAGAAAATGAAGAGATTGTGAAACTGGAAGCTATAGATAAAATAGAGCATATGGGAGCAACAATTATTTTGTCAGAAAATTTGAAATCAAAATTGGATTCATTAGAGAAGAGTATATCTAAAACTGCTGGTTTTGAAAAGACTCTGAATGTGTGTTTAAATTGTTGTATCATTTTGAGAAGGAATTTAAATGTTGAAAGAGGTCTGGTAAATGGAGCAATGGGTCGTGTTGTTGATTTTGTGAATTATAGAAATAAAGATGGAATTGAATTTTTAAAAATTTAATTTGATGGCATTGAGCAAGTACAACAAATCAGTCATTGTTCTGCTAGATTTTTGCTTGTAAAAGACCTTTATGTTCGCCGAAAACAGTTTCCTGTTTGTTCGGCATATGCGGTGACAATTCATAAATCTCAAGGTTTAAGTGTAGATAGTGCTTTGGTGAACATTGGAAGTTCTGTGTTTAAAGAGGGTATGGCATATGTGGCATTATCACGAGTCAGAACTTTATCAGGATTGTACTTGATTAAGTGTGATTAGACAAAGATTTGTGCAGATCTAGATTGTGTTAAAGAATACAATAGGTTAAGAAGAGAGTATGCTCCACATTTACCTCAATATCCTCTGTTTGAAAAACATATGGTAGGCCGAAAAAGAAGAAATGAGAGTAATTGCAGTGAGGTAGTAGCAAAAAGACAAAAAGTAGATGAAACTATAATTGTAAGCAGAAAGAAAAAAGTATTCTGTTGAAGATGTTGTTGGATTTCAGTTTGAAAACAGTTCTGGTGTCAACTGCTATACTAATGTAGTGGTTAATGTTGTTTTATTTCTTCAAACTTTACAAGAACAGAATGTTAAAAATCGGGATCAAAGATTCTGCGGTTTATTGATTTCTGTTTTTGAGAAATGTAGCAGTCATAGAGCAAAAATAGAAAGTGTTTCAGAAATTCAAAATGTTTTAGACATATGTTCTGGTCAAAAAATAATTTCACAGAACATTCAGCAGGATTGTCAGGAATAATTAATGTATATGTTTGGTGTATTGGAAGATGAAGGTGTAGATGTAGAAAATCTTTTTAGCCTTTCTTATCAATGGCAGCATGACTGCAATAATTGTAGTTTATCAAGTAGTACTAGAATAGACACTGAAAGATTTATATATTTGACTTTACCAGACTGCAAATCAGTGTCTTTTAATAATCTAGTTAAAGCAGCTGATCATAATATGGTGTGTACCCAATGTAAGTGTCCAATGCTGTCCAAATTATTTATTCAAACTTATGGTCAGTATGTCATTTTAATGTTCCAACAATGTAGACCTGATGGAACTAAATTGACAACTTCTATTAAAAATTTTGTGGCTTCTCAGTTATCAATTTCAAGAAGAACCTTTGCAACTGTAGCTATTATTTATCATGACGGTCCTTCGACAACATCAGGGCATTATACAGCTTATTTAAAACGTCGAACAGGCTGGACTTACTGTAATGATACTCATTTGACTTTCAAACAACGTTTGCCTTTTGACTTACAAATTTCTTACCTAGTGTTTTTAAAACCAAAATTTAAGTAAAGGTAATTGGCCTATAAAGACGGGAGCAGTTAATAAAAGTTAGTCTACTGTTGTATATTGTGAGTAAAAGTGATCAACATAATATAAAAAATCAAGTTCTCATATAGGTACTGTAAGTGGATCTCATAGTAAGTGATATCAGTATTATAGGAAATGTTGAACATGAGTGATCCAGAGATGGGAATATGAATATTTAAACATTGTGAAAATGTTGTATGAGCTTTTCTTTTAGAACGTCGGGAAAATGGTAATTTCAGAGTTTGTTTTGAGTAATTTGAAAACATACTGATATATCTGACACTATTTGGCCTTAAGGAAAGGTGAAAGAATGAGCAAAGAGTCATGACTTAACACAAGGAGGAAATGAAAACATTGAGACATATTTCAGATGTTCTTGGAGCTTTTTTTATAGAAAGTCGATGAAATGGAAGTTTTAGAGAACAGCAGAGTATTTTCCAACGAAAAGGACCTTCACAATCTACTATTTGGCCTCAAGGAAAAGTAAGTGAATCAAAGATTAGTGTACATATGTGATTTGTAAGTTTATATGTTTTTTTTTAAACACAGTATTTTAGATTGTCTTTTTTACCCGCTGTCATATGATGAATAGTTTGAATTCACTGTTTTTAGTGAAATTCAATATATTCTGAGAACAGCAAAAATAAACTATCTAACATGTTGTACAATTTATTCTATAGTTCACTCCTTTTCCCCCAATCCTTCTATATTATCCTTACTCCCTTCATCCCTTCACTATGTGACTCCCCTTCACTCACTCTCAGTCATCTTCCATTCCTCATTCTTGTAAATGCATCCTCAATCAGACTCCTTTCTCTCTCACTCATTCCCCTTTTATGTACTCCTCTTTCCTGATTAGTTTTGCTAACTCACATTCTTTTAGTATCTTACCTACCTTCAGTTAATTTCTCTCTTCTTCTCTTCCTCTCTGTCACTGAATGTATCTGCCTTACTCTTAGTAATTTGCTCTCCTTCTATTTCTTTTTCCCTCTTTTTGTCCTTCTACATTACTTTAATCCCCTTTCTGTGTCCTTCACTCTTACTTCATTTCTTAGTACACTTTTATGATTTGTAACCTATTGACCTGTCTCTTCTATTTTAAAATATATATTTTACTAATTATAACTTATTTTTTCTTCTCTCTTTCACAGATATAAAGTGTAGTAAAAACATGTAATTAAGTTTAATTATAAGGTAAGTGTGACTAAAAAAATGTAGTTTGTCATCGCCCTTTGCTTTAACCTCACTACTTTTCTCTCACCCTACCTCACCCCTGTTTCCTTACTCTGCTTCCCTCACTTATTCTTATCCTCCATGTTTACTTCTCTTTTCCTTACTTTCCTACCACATTCAACTTCTTTTATTCCCCTAGCTTTACTTCCCTTACCCTGTGTTCGCTTCGTTCACTCTCTCACTCATTCCCTTTCCCTTACTCACTTACTGCACTCCTCTCACTTCTTCTCTCAGTCCCTCTGTCCTCACAGTTCCTCACTCCCGTTCCCTCACTCCGTCTCTCTTACCCTCACTGTCTCTGTCCTCTCACTCTGTCACTACTCTTTCGTCATGCTCACTCCCTATAACTCACCCACACTCCCTCACTTACCTTTCTTTTCTGCTTCACTCAGTTCCTTTCTGTCACTCCTTCCTTTACTCTCTCTGTCTTTTCTCCCTGTCACTCCCCATGTCTTACCCTATTTACTTTTATCCACCCTCTTTTACCCCTCTTTACTCACACTCACTGCTCTTTTCTTACCCTCCCTCACCGCTGTTCCTTTACTCCGGTTCCGTCACTACCCCTCATTCCCCATCCTTTACTCTCCTTCCCTTTACTTTCAACACCAACTCACATTCTCCCAGTACCTCTGCTTTAGTCGTCTTCCTCTTTCTTCTCTTCTTTCGGTCCGTTGTTCATTTTCCTTTTCTCAGTTACACCCTCTTACACCTTTTCTCTGTCTTACTATCTATTACACAGTCCCTCCGTGTTCCTCCCTCTAGCTCTCTTTCTCTTAACATCACTCTCTCTGTCCCCTTTCCTCATGCTCACTCCTTCATTCTTTTTTTTTTGGGTGCGCTAATGGGACACTCACCGGTATGCGCACCGGGACGTGCCGCAAGACTGCGCTGACCGGTGCGCTCACCGGTACGCGCACCGGGAGCGCTCAAGGGCAAAAACATTTTTTTTTTTTAAAATACCATGAACAATATACATTAAAAAAATAGTATTACATACATATACAATATAGGATTCATTATAAAAAATATTACATTTCATAGCTATAGAAATTTGCTATTAAAAAACCTTTGAAATTCACTGAAAAAAACATAGGTTTGAGGCCCTATATATAGTTAGGAATTAGCATTTAAAAAACCTATAAAATTCACTAAAAAAAACATAGGTTTCACACCAGTTATAGTTAGGAATTAGCATTTAAAAAACCTATTAAATTCACTGAAAAAACCATAGGTTAGTTAGCTGGAAATTTTACTGACTAAAACCATTGAAATTCCCACGTTATAGTTAGTTGGACTCACTATAACTTGTGCGCCTGCAATGCACTGCTGATGATGTCACACATTACATCACTCATGACATGGTCAGTGAAATCACTTATGACATCACTGATGACACCATCTAGTGAATGTGTGTCTTTCTGTAAAATGAATATGTTTTATATATGTATTTGTAAAGGTCGATGGAAGAATACATGTTTAAATAAGTGTCTAAATGGATGTTTTTGAAAAAGAAATTGATTGGTTGACTGACTTATTAAGTGTATCTTTATGAATTCATATATTAGCGAGTTATGTTTAAATATTTAAATATATGTATCAGTGTTTCACTTTGTGTATAAGTGGCTGCATGGGTTGGTGAGTAGCTACATGTGTGTTTATATGGGTTATTAGATGTTTTTTTGTATCAGTATGAGTGTCTGTATGGTTTGGTGGGGGTATTACTTAGCGCATAGATGCATCAATGACTGACTCACTGTTTGTATGTGTTTTGAAGACAGCATATGTGCAGGATTGTAAGGGTGGATGAGTGTGTATATGTGAGTGTTAGTGAGTGAATGACTGTCTCACTAGTGTCTTTATCAGTAACAAAATATGTTTTAATCTAGTTTATGAGAGTACTGATGTACATAAGTGAGTATATGTGGGAGTGAGAGATTGTAAGAGTTCCTGTTTAAATAAGTATGTGTTTCTATAAGTGATTGTTTAAGAGAGTAGGTATGTGTAAGTTTCCTTAGAAGTAAAGTGGTAGTGTGTGTATAGTTGTATATGCAAATAAATGGATGTTCAATAGTTTATTTGCATGTGTGAGTATGTGTGTGAGTAACTTTTGGATGACTGTCGGTGTGTAACCGGATACATAGGTCTAGGGGGTCAGGGTGTTTCTACCCTGCCCTCTTTTTGCATTCTACAGCTTTGTTTTTCTGCTTTCTTGTGCCTCAATCTACTGAGGCACAAGATGACTGCCAACACTTTCTGGTTTGGAGTGTGACAGACAGTTGACAGCCAATCAACATGCAGCTCGTGCTCGGAAAGGTACAGAGTGCAGTAAGCTTACAGTAAGCTTACGGTATGCACCTCTAGATATACTTATGATTTTACTTTTGATTTTCTCAGGAACTACTGAACGGATTTACACCATTTAACAAAAAGCATGATCTGCGAACCGAACTCTACCTTTTTGCCAAATTTGGTGTAATTCCATTCAGCCGTTCGGGCTGTAGCCCTGGCTAAAGGTCCTATGGAAAATTGCATGGGGAAAACACGTTTTGGGACCCCCCTGTTTTCTCGGCCCCCGCTGAAGGAATCACCCCCAAACTTTCAGGGAAAGAGTGGAGCGGAGCAGGCCATTTTCTTGGAGAAAATTGCAAAGATTCGTCCACCGGCGCAAAGTTATTCCAAATAGAATGTCGCGGATTTCCTATGGAAACTAGGTTTTAACTATAACTACCTACTCGTGACCGCCAGTAGGTAATATATATATATATATATATATATATATATATATATATATATATATATATATATATATATATATATATATATATATATATATATATATATATATATATATATATATATATATATATACATATATATATCTATGTATATATATATATATATATATATATATATATATATATATATATATATATATATATATATATATGTATATATATATATATATATGTATATATATATATATATATATATCTATATCTATATATCTATCTATATATATATATATATATATATATATATATATATATATATATATATATATATATATATATATAGATATGGATATATATATATATTCACTGAAAAAACCATAGGTTTCACACCAGTTATAGTTAGGTGGAAATTTTACTCGCATTAAACCATTGAAATTTAGGTGGAAATTTTACTCGCATTAAACCATTGAAATTCCCACGTTATAGTTAGTTGGACTCACTATAACTTGCGCGTGCAATGCACTGCTGATGACGTCACATATTACATCACTCATGACATGGTCAGTGACATCACTCATGACATCACTGATGACATCTCATATGACATCAATGATGACAACATACTTGTGACAAAGTGGCAGACCTCCTATCAGCATAAAATAACCTTTGACACACACATTCAAAAATAGAAACTAACATTTTCTTAAAAAAGGAGAAACCAATACCAATTACAACAACTTATTAGGTAATTCCAATATCTACATACACATACACTCATTCACCAACAGTTCTATATAGTCACTCATGCATGTACTTCCTCATCATATGTACTCATACACCTATACATCCTGTTACACACTAATACTCATCCATATAGCTACTCACACACAAATTCACACATGCAAATAAACTATCAAAAAAACATTTACTTTATTATACTGCTATATGCACACCACTACACATACTTCTACAGAAACGGAAACATATTTACTCTGTTAAACAATTCATTATAAAAACACATACTCACTAACCCACCCATACACACAATCATCCACCCATACAGTCTTGCACACATGCTGTCTTCAAAATACATACAAACAGTGAGTCACTCATTCATGCATCTGTGCTCTAAGTAATATCCCCCACCAAACCATACAGACACTGATACTGATACTGATACTCAAAAAAACAACTAATAACCCATATATACACTCATGTAGCTACTCACCAACCCATGCAGCCATGTATACACACAGTGAGATATTTAAATATTTAAACATTACTCGCTAATATATGTATTCACTAAGATACATTTAATAAGTCAGTTAACCAATCAATTTAACAAAAAAAACCTTTAGATATACATATATAAAAAGTATTTATTTTTCAGAAAGATACACATTCACTGGATGATGTCATCAGTGATGTCATTTGAGATGTCATCAGTGATGTCATGAGTGATGTCACTGACCATGTCATGAGTGATGTAATATGTGACGTCATCAGTAGTGCATTGCACGCGCAAGTTATAGTGAGTCCAACTAACTATAACGTGGGAATTTCAATGGTTTTATGCGAGTAAACTTTCCACCTAACTATAACTGGTGTGAAACCTATTTTTTTTTCAGTGAATTTAATAGGTTTCTTAAATGCTAAATCCTAACTATAACTGGTGTGAAACCTATGGTTTTTTCAGTGAATATATATATATATATATATATATATATATATATATATATATATATATATATATATATATATATATATATATATATATATATATATATATATATATATATATATATATATATATATTACCTACTGGTGGTCGCCAGTAGGTATATATAGTTAGGATTTTTTCCCTATGGGATTTTTGAAAATTCTATGTCTAATAACTTTGGCGTTTGTGGACGGAATTGGCTGAAATATTCAGGAAAATGGCACATTTTGTTTCTGAGCAGCCCCTGAAAATTTGGGGGGGGGTCGTCAAGGGGGGGCTGAGAAAAAAGGGGGTCCCAAAATGCGTTTTTCCCATTCATTTTTCAATAGGGCGGTTGGCCTCACTTTTAGCTCGAACGGCTGAATGGATTTGCACGAAACTTGGCAAAATTGTAGGGACTGTTAGCCCGATGTGCCTTTGCTAGGTCTCAATATATGTGCTCCAGTGGATTTTGAGAAATTAACGTTCAAAAAAAGATATATATCTGTAACAGCGCTACGGGTAGCGCTCCAGTTCGCGTACTTTTTGCGTAACGGAACTTTGCGATGCGAAGCTGATTGGCTCTCCGGTGTCTGTCAACATTCTAAACAGTCCGGAGCGGCCGCCATCTTGTCTCTCGGTAGGATCGAGAGACAAGAGGAGGCCAAAACAAAGGGGGAAATTACCATAAGGGGGCATAGTAGATCCTCGTTGACCCCCTAGGTTTTATGTGGAGGTTTTAAAAAGGCCCAGCAGGGCAAAAAAAAAAAGATTATTTTTTTTTTTGCGTGGGAAGCGCCTAGTCCGCGAACCGGAAAGCGTTCTGGGCAGCGTACTATAAGGAAAAAAAAAATGATAGACTTTTCAAATACTGTATGTTAATTGTTTGTTGTTTTTGTTGATTATTTTTTATTTTCTTTATTTTTAAACCTTTTTTTATTGTGATTGTGTTTCATAATTTATTAAACTTTCTAACATTTCACTGTCAGAAATTTCATAATTCTCAATGAATATACTTTGTAGTCTTTGAGGGTGTAAAATGTCCTCATTTTTAAGGAGGTTATCCACTGCTTCCACACATTGCAGTAGTTCCTGGTCCCTACTTTCATCCATAAATTCATTTTCTTGGCTGCTCTCTTGCACTACAATTTTAAATACAACTTTCTGTTCGCCTTCCATTTTGCCTGAAATTTGGATAAAAAAATATATATTAGTAGAGATAGGGCACTGTTGGGATTAATTTTAGATAGGCAGTTTTTATCAGTGAATTTATCTTTTGGCAGTGTATAGTATCAGAGTGGAAGTAGGACTATAAAAAAAGTGTATGTGATTTAACCAAGAGAAGCCTAACTCCATCCATAACTATAACAGAGAAGTCTATCTAAATCTATAACTACTACAGAGGGATAGTATATAACTATCAGAAAAAGTTTACCATATTAACTTATAGTGCACAATATACTTCTGTTTTAAAAATAACAACTTACCTTCACAAACAAGTTGAAGTGTTTAGTGATAATTCAAATGTAATGTACAACAAGAAGTAGCAGTCAAAATGGCTGTGTTTCCTTCTCTTCCTTTATATATATTCAGGTATATAACCAATCAAATGTCAGGTAATAAAAGTAGAAAATGAAAGTAACATTGGTTGTCAATTCCAACACTTTAGATGTGTTTTGTGAAGTAATTTACCTCACGGTATTTAGAGAGGTCTACAGGCTTAATGGCTAAATGGAATTTCAATCAAATTTGTGAAAATGAAAGGGATTGTTATGTAGTATGAGCTAATGTATATTTGGTGAGAGTGTCTCCAGTCGTTTTTCTGTGAATTACTTTCCCACCTTTTTTATTGGACCGCTTCCCGGTATGCGTTCCGGTCCGCGAACCGGCAGCGTTACGGGAGTCCACCATTTTGTGTTTCGGTCGAATCAAGATACAAGATGGAGGGCAAATAATGTTCAGAATGGGTAGAAGGGGGCACGGTAGATGTATCTTGACCCCCTAGGTTTTCTGAGGGTGGCTGAGGAGGACCATATGTGCGGGAAAAAAACATTTTTTTTTTAATTTTTCGCGGTTAGCTTCCAGTTCGCGTACCGGGTAGCGCTCTTTGAGCGTAGTTTGATGAAAATTAGAGAAAAAAGTTAGAGAAAAATAATAATTGTGAGTGATCAGATGTAGGGTAGCTCTGAGAAGAGATTTTGGGTTTATGGTACATTTTGGTACTTATAAGTAGGTGCCAATGCACAGTCTTAAATTCAAAATGAAAATTCTGTTGCCCTCATCTGAGAAGTGAACTCCATCTCCTCTGTAGATATCTTGCATGTAGTAACGCAAGTTATTGTTGTACATGGAGCCCATTCCATGGTCTCTCATGTAAGCTGAAACAGATTTGTTTACATGCTTCCTCGACTTCTCAATTTGTGGACAAAATTGGTTGGACCACCTCCATTTCTGTCTTTGGCATATATTGGAATATACCAAGGCAGTTTGAGGCAAAAGTGCCATTAATTGCTCAAAGGTGTCCTTTAAAAGCATTTCCAGACCTACCCCAGTCAAAGTGCCCAAATCATTACCTCCACAGTGCACAATTAACAGGTCAGGTTTTGGCAAATGCATAAAGGTTTTCACCAATGGTATCAATTGGTGACATTTTAATCCTCTTTGGCCCAACCACTTAATTTCCACATCTTGTAAATTGAGGTTAGGTAAATTTCTGTTCTCAGCATACCTTTGAGCCCAGTAGATGTAACTATGTCCAACAATCCAGACATTAAACATGGTGGGGGAAGGTTGTGCTGCAGTCAGATGAAGTGTGGTAATGAAAGGGCAGTTGAAACAGTAGGAGTTTGTAAAAAAAAAAAACTGTGGATTTCCAGTGCTAATGATTCATTAGCAGTGATTGGTGCATTTCCATTTCTGAAAACAGAAAGTTAGGGTGCATGGATGTGTTCTTTGAAAGATGTAATTTGAATGGTCAAGGAAAAAACATTTAATGAAAGATTGCACTGGATACGCAGGTGCACTGAGAGTTCAGAGTTCAATTGAAACATTGTTGTGTGAACTTGCAAACATGAGAGGTCTTTCAGGAGGTGGTTGCTAAGCAAAAAAGGCAGAGAGGGCAGAGGGGGGAAGGGTTTTGATTTGAAAAAAGTGAGGGAAGAGTTATGATTGGCTAATATGAGAGATATGTGTAATGAATATCAGCCTTTCTGGGCTTTCTATAGCTGCAGCCTCTGGAGTGCATCCTCTTTGTTCTGCTGAAGACAATTTGGTGTATTTTTGAGACTGTTTTGAAACTCAAAAAGTATTTGCTAAGGTGAGAAAAGATTTATTTAATTTAGATAGAGAATAGTATGATTTAAGGAGAAAATGATGAAGAAAGCTATGTTTTTAAAATGTGGCTTTGTCTCAAGTGATATACAAATATTTTTTGTTTCTTTGAGAAATTGTAATTGCATATTCTGTGTAGAAATCTGGCATGCAGTAACACAAGTTATTGTTGTACATGGAGCCCACTCCATGGTCTCTCATGTAAGCTGAAACAGATATGTTGTGTTTAAAAACGATTTTTGAAAACAATTACATTTCTGGATATGTTCTGCTAGAGCTTCATAGGTTGTTTGGGCCATATTTATAAGGCATTTGAGTGTCTCTGATGTTATTGTTCCCATTTTAATTGAAGAGCTTTCTCCATGGGGCAAGTTTCTTGTAAATACGCTCCCACCTGTGCTTGGTAAATTTAGATTTTGATTATGGGAGTTACATAGCCATGTTAAAAATGCCCCAAAAATGGTGCAAGGGCATTCAAAAAAACGCTTTCATGTGTTTTAAGGACTTTTTCAGTCATTTCCGACTGAATGTAGGTATACAATTGATTTATATGTTGTGTTTATAAAGGATTTTTTGAAATCAATTACATTTCTGGATATGTACTGCTAGAGCTTCATAGGTTGTTTGGGCCATATTTATAAGGCATTTGAGTGTCTATGATGTTATTTTTCCCTTTTTAAATGGAAAGCGTTCTTCATGGGGCAAGTTTCTTGTAAATACGCTACCACCTGTGCTTGGCAAATTTAGATTTTGATTATGGGAGTTACTTAGCCATGTTAAAAATGTCCCAAAAATGGTGCAAGGGCATTCAAAAAAACGCTTTCATGTGTCTTAAGGACATTTTAAGTCAATGAGGAAATACAGGTGATGTAATTCTGAAATGTGGAAAAGAAACTCCACATTTTTCAATTACATCACTAGTGTTTCCTAAGTTTAAGAATGACATTGTGCAGATGAAGTTTAGGTCTGACCACAGATTCAAAAGAGGTCTGCCCTTTGTTCAAGAGTGAAGTGGACATGACTTACTTCATTGGTAGGCCTTCACATGTATTATTTCCTTTGTTTTCTTCAACAAGCGAAAATCTCATCTGCAACCATGTGTTGGCCTCACCTCAAACAAACAAAACAGGTGATGGACCAAATGTGGATCAATGTCACACATTCACCCCAGTCCAAAGATCTGGGCCCAAACAAACCTCTAGATAGGCCACACCTTATCGTCATCCTGAATCAATCATTTAAAATGTTAGGGAGAGATTTATGATAGGTGTATGCCTGTTTTGTACCACTGTGCGTCACTTTTGTGACGCAGTGGTGGTGCAAAAGATTTGCTATGTTAAATAATAAGTAGGGTGTTAAGTTTTTGATGACTATTATTCATTTACTGTTTGGTAATAGTGGTTAATAACATTTTTTATTATATTTTTCCACAGATTCAACTGCAGATCATTCCAAAATTTGAAAAATGCCAACTAAGAATCGAATTAGAAAGGCTAGAAAACGTCAAAGACAGCAGGATCATCTATTATTGCAGCAGTCCTCTCCCAAAAAAACTTGTGAAATCACCAAGAAAGCTCCGGGTAAGAGCACCAAATCATTCATAAGAAATATTTGTAGTAAAAGTATTTCAACAAAAAATGTTTCAGTCCAGAAAAAGAGAAGCAATTTAAATGGAAAGGAAAAACCAATCAAAAATGTTACTGCTAGAGCAAGAGATAACTCTGTGCATGATAGTAGAAGGAAACAACAGTTTAGGGACATTCGAAAACGAATGTTCCGCAACAGGATAATAGTTAATTTATTAAAAAATATTAAGAAAGGCAAACAGAAAGTGGCATTTTATAAGAAAAAGAAAAATGTAGAGAAAATTATTGATCATGCTTTCGAAATTAAGCGAAAGTTGTTTATTTTGGTAATCAATAGAATTAGGACACTAAGCAAGGTAATTTCTGATTTCAAATCAAATAGTAGATGGAAGAGAGTAGTTAATCGTACTAACCTTTGTGAAGTTTTTTCCGGAGAATGGATGCATAGTTCAAGTTGTGAGGCATTTTTTAATGAGGAGAGTTATTTTCTGGATAATGATTTGGTGCTTGCAGTTGACACCAGTGGTCGAGCTTATGAAGTGAAGGATGGTTGTCCAGTTGAAAAAGAAAAACTTGTGACAACAGAGATAGAAGAGGTGTTAGGTAATGAGGTTTTAGAAAGACGTCCTAAAGGTCCTGTGTACATTTGGAAGTGTAGTTCTATTTGCAGTGTGCGACAGGATTCCATCAATTTGCTTTGTGAATTTGTACGGACATTTAATAAGAAAAGTTTGAAGCAGAAAATGAAGTTGTTGCAAGAATTAGATCCTTGCAGAGTGAGACAAATGACAGGTGTGCGTGGTCATTCACTGGCTTGTCTTTCCAGGAGAGTATGCCAGAGTGTTTTTCATCATTTCAGGATGCTAGCAGTGCATCATAATAAAATGAGGAAATTAGTGAGAATGTTGTATCATGCTAAGAGTCCAGCAATTATGCTTAAACAATTATGTGCTGCTCTTTTGCATGGTTCTGAAATAGATGTCAAGAATATTTGTGAAGAAATTGAGTTTTGTTACTTTGGGAGTAAAGATGAGAATGTTCAAATTGACCCAGAAGTAGAGGGTAATGTTGAAGATAATGTACAGGTTTCCAGTACAGATAATTTTCAGAAGGAAATTGCCACGTTTCAGATGAAATCAAGTGAGAGGCCTAATTTCACTTGTGTGTGTTGTCGACGCACTTAATATAAGAATCAGATTAAGTTAGTGGATTTATATGCAAAAAGTGAAAAGGAAAATAATAGTCAATGGAAGGATTTTGCCACATACTTGATGGTAGAAAATTATTTTGATCTGGGATCGGATCAACGTGTGTGTACTTATTGTTGTAACAAATTAAACCAAAACCAGATGCCTGCTAGGGCGGTTCATAATAATCTGGAATTGGTTAAGATTCCTTCTGAATTGAAGGATTTAAATACTTATGAATCTATTTTGATTCAAAGTATCCATCCCTTTCAGGCTATTGTAAGAATGGAGCCAAAGACAGGGAAGTTGCCTCCATCAGATTTACAGAGAGGATTAAAGGGAAGAGTTGTTTATTTGCGTCTAGATTTGAACAAAAACTTTAACACAATTGGAGTAGAAAAAGTGGAAGAGGAACCTCTGGTTATCTTGGTTAATGGGGTTCCGACAAAGAATAAGAAAATATGGCAAGATTTAGTGGATGTTAGGAAAGTCAAAAAGGCAACATTGTATTTGAAGAAAAATAATAAGTACTATAAGAATGTATATGTTGCAGAAGAGGAAGTAAGTGATGAAGAGGATAGCGATTTGTGTGCTGGCCAAATTGAGAAAGTAGAGGCCTCTAAAAGTAAAGAAATATATGAACATTATAGTGTTCATCCTTTGCATTCCAAGGAAGTCATGGGGAATGCTATTGAGTTGTTTCAAATGAAACAAGCCAAAGGGAGTCCCATTAGTGTTTGGGAGGAAAGTTTGGAAGCTCGGTGTTTCCCACAGCTATTTCCAACAGGTCAAGGAGGAAGATATGATGAGCGACCTCATCAAATTCCTGCGTCTGAATACCGGACTTTACGATTGTATGCAGAAGATCCTAGGTTTCGTCAATGCATTCCCTATTTGTTTCATCTCCTGTTTGAAAGCGATCTGTCTGGACTGTCATATGCAGTGAACCACATCTTGAAAAGTGGTATACAGATGCGAAATATCTCGGCAAGTGACTTTATGCATAAAGTCAATGTCCAAGATAGTATTTTGGATTCTCACCTAATTAATCTCATGGCGTGTCAGCGTGGTACTAATGAGTACTGGTACCGTCGTCATGGTGATTTAAAATGTATGCTGAGGAACTTAGGAACTCCAACATGGTTCCTCACTCTGAGCTGTGCCGAGTATGGCTGGGAAGACTTACTTGAATTTCTACGAGAGGCAAATGGAAATATTGAAAACATTGAATTCAAGACACCCGGAGAACTGTGTTCTTTGGATCCAGTGAATGTATGCAGGTACTTCAATCATAGATTTGAAGCTATGATGTCTTTCATCACAAATAAGAAGAATCCACCTCTTGGAGAGGTGTTGGATTTCTTCTGGAGAAAGGAGTACCAAGCAAGAGGTGCTCCTCATATACATATGTTGCTGTGGATCAAGGATGCACCTAAATTTGGAACAGATCCGGATGACTTAGTGATGAATTTCATAGAACAGTATTCTACGTGTGCTGTTCCAAACGCTACGGAGAAGAAAAGCCTAAGAGAACAAGTTCTACGTTTCCAAAGCCATCGTTGTGGAAAGTACTGCCGTCGTAAATTCAGAAACAAGTTCTACACCAAATGTCGTTTCAACTTTCCACGACCGGTGATTTCTAAAGGAAGAGTGAACAGTTTGATGTCTTCTCTGCGACATAATGTGACGAGGAAATCACCCAAAAATACATACAATTTGAAAAGGAACGAAGAGTCCAAGTACATCAACGACTACAACCCAGTGATTTTGTCCATGTGGAATGCTAACATGGATATACAGTTTGTGGCTGACAACTGTATGGCTGTGGCTCGGTATGTGACATCTTACATCACCAAAAAAGAAAAAACAGAATTAAAGGATATGTGGGAGGATATTTCCCATGAAAAGAGCCTCAGCAAGAAGTTGTATAGTTTCAGTTTGAAGATGTTGTCGCATCGAGAAATCGGAGCTTACGAATGTTCTGACCGGTTGTCTTCAGCAAGTCTCTATGCCAAATCCAGGAGTATCGTTTGGGCGAGTCTTGGTCTTGCTGCAACGCGAAATCGAGTTCTAAAACCTGTCCGGGAAATTGAGTATTTGGCGGAAAAGGAGGCAAACAGTACCGACATTTTGAAGACCAACATGTTGGATACATATTATCCAGATCGAAGCAGTCACCTTGAGAATGTTTGTCTATATGAGGTTCTACAAAATTACATATTCAAGAGGAACATCAAAGAAGATATTGAGAAATGAGTGTATGCTGTAATTGGAAGTGAGGGATGTCTGGTCAAGCAAAGAAAATGCCAATTAGTAAACCATCGAAAATTGAGTGGCGAATCTCCAGAAAAAAAGGAGTTTTTCTATTTAGCACTTTTGCAACTTTTCAAGCCTTGGCGTGCAGAGGAGGAACTGCTTGGAGATTTCCTCTGTTACGAAGACTCTTTCACTGCCGCTAAGGAGACCATAGAATGTCCTGCTTTTCCCAAATATCAAGAAATGTTGACTTTGGAAATTGAGCAGGAAGCAACGATTGCAGCCGAGATTGCCAGAGACAGTTCTCAGGACAGTCAGAGTTCTGTTTCATTGAGTCAGGATCCACTAGGAGGACCTATTATCAAAAATGAAGCTGCCACTGCTATGAATGAAGTGGAAAGAGCTATGGCACATGCTCAGGAGGATGCGGTTAACTTAGAAGACTTGGAAAAACAACTCAACGTTGAGCAGAGGAAAATATATGACGAAGTTACCAAGCAAATTGATCATGGATTAAGTCATGAGAAGAAAGAGTGCTCATGTACGTCGTTGAAGCCTGTCCGACTGTACGTGAGTGGAGAAGCGGGAACTGGAAAAAGTTTCCTTATTAAAGCAATTTCTTGTTATTGCAGTCATCGCTGTCTTGTGTTGTTACCGCTCCTACTGGACTGGCAGCACATAACATTAAAGGTATTACTTTGCATCGTCTACTGATGCTGCCAGTGGAGCATGACAACAAATTACAATACCACAAGTTATCTGGGGATGCTTGTTGTGAAGTTTCAAGAGTCTTGAGGAAAATGAAACTTCTTATCATTGACGAAGTAAGCATGGTTTCCAATGTCATGCTTGCCTTTATGCATTTGAGAATGCAAGAAGTTCTTAAAACTGAGTATGATGTGTTATTTGGTGGCAAACACATCATTGTTTTCGGAGATCTTCTGCAGCTGACACCAGTAAAAGGACAACCTGTGTTCAAAATACTCACGCATGAAGATACCAGGAAGTGCCTAGGGAGCATTGGCAACGTCAATATATGGTTAAACTTCAATTATGCTGAACTGCATGAAAATATGCATCAGGCAAAGGATGAAGATTACAAGAATATTCTACAAGATATTAGAATTGGAAAAGTGACCGAGCATGGGAAAGAAGCTTTAAATGCACGATTACTGTCAAATTTATATCCAGAACAAGACGTTGTGCCTGAGAATATTTTTCAGAAAATTACTGAGAAGAAATCCGGAATATGTTTGATGCCAACTCTTGCAGAATGTGCCATCTTCAACAACAAAATGTTGAATTTAGAAAAGCAAGAGATTGTGAAACTTGAAGCTATTGACAGAATAGAGCATATGGGATCAACAATTATTTTGTCTGAGAATTTGAAATCAAAATTGGATTTATTAGAGAAGACTATATCTAAAACTGCAGGTTTTGAAAAGACTTTGAATGTGTGTTTAAATTGCCGAATCATTTTGAGAAGGAATTTACATGTTGAAAGAGGTCTGGTAAATGGATCAATGGGTAATGTTGTTGATTTTGAGAAATACAGAAGTAGAGATGGTATTGAATTTTTTAAAATTAAATTTGATGGCATTGAGGAAGTACAGCTAATTGGTCGTTGTTCTGCTAGGTTTTTGCTTGTTAAAGACTTATATGTTCGCCGTAAACAGTTTCCTGTTTGCTTGGCATATGCGGTGACAATCCATAAATCGCAAGGTTTAAGTGTAGATAGTGCATTGGTGAATATTGGCAGTTCTGTATTCAAGGAGGGTATGGCATATGTGGCATTGTCACGAGTTAGAACTTTATCGGGATTGTACTTGATTGATTGTGATGTCACAAACATTTGTGCGGATCTAGATTGTGTTAAGGAATACAATAGGTTAAGAAGAGAGTATGCGCCACATTTGCCTCAATATCCTTTGTTTGAGAAACGTGTGGTAGGCCGTAAACAAAGAAATATCAGTAATAGTAGGGAGGTTGTAGCAAAAAGCCCAAAAGTCGATGAACCGAAAATTGTAAGCAGAAAGAAAACGGATTCTGTTGAAGATGTTGTCGGTTTTCAATTTGAAAACAGTTCTGGTGTCAACTGCTATGCAAATGTAGTGGTTAATGTTCTCTTTTCACTAGAGACTTTAAAAGAACAGATTGTGTTCAATTCAGAACAAAGTTTATGTTGTTTGTTGAATTCTGCGTTAGAGAAATGTAGCACTGATCGAACAAAAGTAGAAAGTGTGTCTGAAGTTCGTTATCTGTTAGATGAATGTTCAGGTCAAACAGACTTCTCTGAAAATAATCAGCAGGATTGTCAGGAGTTTTTAATGTATATGCTTAATGTATTGCAAGATGAGGGTGACTGCAAGAACTGTACATTATCAAGTACATCTAGTGTAGACTCAAAAAGATTTATATATTTAACTTTGCCAGACAGAAAATCAGTCTCCTTTAATAAGCTAGTAAAAGCAGCTAATCACAACATGGAGTGTAGCCAATGTAAATCTGAAATGATGTCAACATTATTTATACAAAGATATGGCCAGTATGTCATTTTAATGATCCAACAATGTAGGCCTGATGGATCAAAATTGACAACTTTAATAAAAAATGTTGTTGCTTCGCAGTTGTCAATATCAGGAAGGACTTTTGTAACTGCAGCAATTATCTATCACGATGGTCCTTCAACAACATCAGGACATTACACAGCTTATTTAAAGTCTAGAAACGGCTGGTCATTCTGCAACGATTCTGTTGTAACTTTCAAAAAAAAATTGCCGTTTGACCTTAAAAATTCTTACCTGGTGTTTTTAAAACCAAAATTTTAAGGAAAGAATCTCGGGATTTGCTCTGAGGAATTGCAAAAGGTTCATGAAGTAGAGGGAATGTAAGTCTGCAATGCTGTCTAGTTTATTGGTCCAAAACTTTTGATTATAATGTCATTTTAAAAATCCAACTATATAAACCTGATGCAAGTAAGTCTGCTTCATAGTAAGCAGTATCAGAGGAAAAGTAGAACATGAGTGAGCAAGAAGGGTAAGATATTAGTAGTCCAGGATTGTGAAAGTAATCTTAAATGTTTTCTTTCTGAAAGTTGCGAAAATAGAAAATGACGGGATTTGATTACAAGAATTACAAGAGTTGTAAATCGCTCCAACATGATTTGGCCATGTGGAAACATGTGGTAGAATGTGAGAAGTCTTTTATTGTATGTAACATATTTTTCAAAACGATGGAGGTTTTCTTTCAGAAAGTGGCGGGCTGAAAATATTAATAGCACAACAGAGTGTACGCTGTTCATAGGACATCCTTCGACGTTATGGAAAGTAAGTTAATTTTAAGGAGTTTTGAATTCAGATTTCTTATGTTGTATGGGTTTTTTAAACACAATCATTTTGATTGTGTTTTTTTTTCCCCGCTGTTGCATGATGAATAACTTCAAGTCACTGATTTAAGTGAAATTTGATACATTCTGAGAACAGCAAAAATAAACCATTTAACATGTATAATTAATGTTCTACTTTTTGTACTTATGATATACATTTAGGAATGTGAGGTAGACATGGAAAAACTGAGGCTTCTGTGAATATCAAAGTTAATGCATACACTGCTGCACTTCTGTGTACTGTTTTTTTATGCTGGACTACATCTGCACTATGAGATACCTAAGCAAAGGCAACACAGGTGATGTGAGTGTGAAATGAGCAAAAGAAACTCCACGTTTTACAATTACATTACTTGTGTTTTCTAAGTTTACGAATGACATTGTGCAGATGAAGTTTAGGTCTGTCTATGGACACAGAAGAGGTCTGGCCGTTGTTTAAGAGTGAAGTGGACATGTTTTACTTCAATGGTAGGCCTTCACATGTATTATCTCCTCTGTATTCTTCAACAAGCATAAATTTGATATGCAACCCTGAGTAGGCCTCACCTTTAACAAACTTTTGGAGAGGCCACACCTTATCGTCATCCTGAATTAATCATTTAATCTATCACATTTCACTTCTATTTGTTCTACTGCTTCATTTGTTTAATCCTTACTTTCCTGCGTTTGCTACTTCCCTCATTCCTTTCTCTATTACTTAATTATTCTACTCCTTCCACTATTTTTCTCAGTCCCTCTCTTCTCATACTTCTTCACTCTTGTTCACTCACTCTGTCTCTGTTAACGTTACTGTTTCTGATTGATCACAAACATTTTTTTAAAACAAGAACAGTAAGTATAAGGGAAGGAAACAGACAGTTATGTTACAAGAAAGACAGCTATAGGGAGTAAACAAAAGATACTGTTACTCGCAATCCACTGCTGATGATGTCATTGACCATGTCAGGAATGATGTAATATGTGACATGATCAGCAGTGGATTGCGGGTAACAGTATCTTTTGTTTACTCTCTATAGCTGTCTTTCTTTTAACATAACTGTCTGTTTCCTTCCCTTATACTTACTGTTCTTATTTAAATTTTTTTTTTTTTTATTCGCTCCCGGTTCGCGTACCGGAAAGCGAACCGGGAAGCGAACTAAAAGAAATAGAGGTTGGCAGAGTTCCAAAAATTCTACCATTTTTTTTATAATGGGGAGGTAGTTCTGAAAAAGAACTTTTTTTTTTGTTTTTGTTGTTTTAATTTTTTTTAATTATTTTTCAGAACATTTTTTTTATTTTTTTTGTATTTTCTGATCATTTTGATATTTTTTGGGGGGAGGGGAGAAACAAAAACGATTCATTGAAAAGGGCTCAACAGGAGCAACAAAAAAAAGAAGAATTTATTGTTTGGGGCGTTTCGGGCAAACATGATTATCAATCGCTTTCATAATTAGAGTAATGCTACTTTCTCTGTAGCAAATGAGTTGATTACAGCGCACGCACACTTGCTTCACTTCCCCAAACTTCATTTGTATGTTTGGGACCATCTCCCTCGTCTCTGGTCCTGTCACTTCTTGTACAACCGATCTTCTTGCCATCGCAGGGGGATTTTGTTGCTCATCGCGTAGCTGGGCAGCACTATAGTTGTTTGGATGCCACCTACTCATATGCCGATGCATAGTGTAGTTGCCGAAACTGTATTTTTTATCAGTCCCCCTGGACAGTCTTTCTTTACATATACGGCAAAACACGTAGCGTGCATTTACTTTTTTTTGGCCCTCAGGAAAATTAAAAAATTGCCAAATGTAGTTCTCCTTCCGATTATACCTCCTGGGCTCCTCTGGCAAAAACAGTGTCTCTTCTTGCTCTTCCTCCTCTTCCTGTTCTTCTTCTTCTTGTTGTATAATTACTTCAGCAGATGGTCCTTTCTTCCTTGGATCTGGTGGAGGTGGTGGGTTAGAACCAGCTGAAGCTACTAATGAAGCCATATCTCAATGTTAATAAAGGGTCTTTTTCTCACCAAGATGAAAGTCAGAGTGAGGAAAGAAGGAGGGGTTTTCATCATTTGGGAAAAGCAAAAGTTCTAAACCAATGAAAAGTGTTAATTTTAGATCACATTACCTAGTATTACATCATTAGGAAACCAAAAGTGAAATGAACCAATGAAAAGTGTTATTACCGAGTCACATGACCTGCTGTGTTTACGTTTCGCACTTTGCGCCGCTTTCCGGTCCGCTTCCGGGTAAGCTAACTTGGCGCGTCAAATGACGTATTACGCGACAACGCAAAACGTCATGCTAACGTAACAGTTACGCAAACAGAACGTTTACCGGTTCGCGGACCGAGTCGCGGCTCCAAATTGAGCTAACGGGAAGCTAACCGGTTCGCGGACTGGGAGCGAAACAAAAATTTTTTTTTAAAAAATTGTATAAAAAACATGTAAAATATATTTTAAGATTTAAAGAAGAATACATCTTACAGCTACAGATATTAGCTTTTAAAAAACCAATGAAATTCACTGAAAAAACCATAGGTTATAGACCATATATAGTTAGGAATTAGCATTTACAAAACCTTGAAAATTCAATGAAAAAACCATGGGTTATAGAACATATTTAGTTAGGGATTAGCATTTACAAAACCTTATTTTACTCGCATAAAACCATTGAAATTCCATATATAGTTAGTTGCACTAACTATATATCGCGCACCCGCAATCCACTGCTGATGATGTCACATATTACATCATTCATGACATGGTCAGTGACATCACTGATGACATCACTGATGACATCTCAAATGACATCACTGATGACATCACTGATGACAACATCCAGTGACTGTATGTTTCTGTAAAGTTAAAATATGTCTTACATATTGAAGAATGAGTGGATGTATAAGTGTCTGGATGAAGGATTTAGTAGGTGCATGACTGACTGTATGAGTGAGTGATTAAATGTGTCTCACTGAGTGCATGGGTTAGTGACTAAACTGTCTTAATTTGTGCATGATTATGTCTGTTGTTCTGTAAACTGTTGCATGTGTTGATAAGTAGCTATATGAGTAACTATATGGGTTATTGATTGGTTGCCCAAGTATTTGTATGGGAGACTGAGTGTGTGTGTGGGTGGCTGGGAGGTGTGTGACTCTGTGCATAGATGTGTGAGCAGTTGATTCACTAGATGTATGGGTTCAAAATTGCATGTGGAAACAGCTGTATGGGCGGTTGACTGTGTGCATGAGTGTATTGGTGAGTGAATGGATTTCTCAGTGCTACATGTCAAAGTAAGTACATATGTAAAACACAGTACATGTGAGAGTTGACATATATAGATAACTGTGCATAAGAGCCAGTGAATGTGTGAGTGGCTGTATGGATCATTGTGAACATGTATCAGGGATTGTATAAGAGAGTAAATATGTGTTAGTATATGTTTGAATAAGTAAGGTGTGTATAACTGTATAGTTGAGGAAATGGAGGTGTGATTGATTCTTTGCATGACTGACTAGGTGTGTGAGTAACTCCATGGATAAGTGACAGTCTGTGAGTGTCTGTTTACACTGATTGTATCTAAGGTTATATTAGAGTCTGAAGAGGTTCATTGTATTATCACATAAATGATATCATCAGTGATGTGATCAGTAATGTCAAATGAGATGTCATCAGTAATGTCATCAGTGATGTCATTTGAGATGTCATCAGTGATATCATCAGTGATGTAATTTGAGATGTCATCAGTGATGTCATCAGTGATGTCACTGACCATGTCATGAATGATGTAATATATGACATCATCAGCAGTGGATTGCGGGTGCGCGATATATAGTTAGTGCAACTAACTATATATGCGAATTTCAATGGTTTTGTGTGAGTAAAATAAGGTTTTGTAAATGCTAATTCCTAACTATATATGGTCTATAACCCATGGTTTTTTCAGTGAATTTTCAAGGTTTTGTAAATGCTAATTCCTAACTATGTATGGTCTATAACCTATGGTTTTTTCAGTGAATTTCAATGGTTTTTTAATAGCAAATATCAAAAACTTTAAAATGTAAAGTACGTGGTAGGTAAAAACATTTTCGTGTTTTAAAGATGGCTCTGGGCAACCGTGGAACTCGGACGCTTGACTGCTAGGGCACGGGCCCCATTCCCAAAAGAGTCCCCTCAGCCTTGAATATTCTACAACAGTCACCGGGACCCCCGACTCCCGTAGACGTCCGGTGGGGAGCGACTGCCATGATTGCTCGCGGAATGGCCCGACGTAGCCACGAGATGGTGGTGCTCTCATGCTGTAACATCCAGAAACACTGTAGACTACCAATTCGATCACTTCCGGTGGAGCCCCAACGTGACCCGGTAGAGAAGAACTTGCCCTCCCCTCTTTGACTGATGGTTCTTGTTGCCTGTCCCTTCTGTTGTCATTTAACAGAACTTTTTGGACTACTGAAAGGGGTTGTGTTCTGACCGCTGGTTGGTGGAGACATTTTGACTATATTCTGGACCTGCGTTGTCGCGTAACGCGTCATATGATGCGCCGCGTTAGCGCACCCGGAAGTGCTCCGGTGCGCGAGGCGCAGCTTCGCGGAAGCGATCCAGAGCGCGGCGCGCAGCGCGTAACGTAAGCATAACAGGTCATGTGACTTGCTAATAAAACTTTTTATTGGTTCATTTTACTTTTGTTTTTCTAATGATGGAAGGCTTGGTCATATGACCTAAAAATAACACTTTTCATTGCTTTCGAACATTTTTTTTCCCAAATGATGAAAGCCCCACCTTTTTTTTTCTCACTCTGACTTGTAAAGCAAGGGACCCAGATGCATTTACAGTTTATCACTAACAATGTTCCAGGCTAATGTATTTTTCTGGGAAATTTACAACTGTCCTGCAAGTAAAATATTCCTATTTCGAGAAAAAGGGCGTTTCTTCGTCCCATGAGGGAGCCGTTGAACAAAAGAGGCTCGGCCTGCTGTCTTAGTCACTGATAGGCATGAATATCGGATTCTTATCGATCACTTTATGTTGCAGGAGTGGAAAACACAACAGCCCATGACCATTTATCTTTACTGCGTTCCTGCGTATTATACCTTTTAACCGTCATGTAATCGGGCTGCTTTATTTCACTTGCCTTTTACTGATTCGAAAACACTGGCTATTATTCAAAACTTTACCAATCTAGGTACTACTACCATGTTTTATTTTAAAAACCTTTATTGTGAAAATGTCAGTATACAAATACGGGCCTATAACCACGTGGGCCGGCCACGGAGCAAACTGGAATCGTATATGATGAGGGGACATTTACACTGTAGAAGAACGTAACAGGCGGGCCATTAGGTTGCAAGAACTAAGGTGTCTAACAGTTGCAGAATCGGTGGATGTACATTTTATAATTAAAGTACGACAGGGCCAGTTACAATAAAATTATCTAGATATACATTTGCGGGCAAGTACCATGAGTGACGTTAATTCGAACTTTCAATAGTACAGTAATCAATAACACATCATAACTAAATATCAATAGGGATGTCCAAATGTTCAATCAGTACTCGTCCCCGCCCGCCATGTGCTTCAAAACTGCATACGTATCTCGTGATATCAAGGTTGGGCAACCAGTACACAACAAGGAGTTACGAGTCCCATTTATACCGGCGCCATCATGGGCGAGGCCGGGCAGGTCCAGGATATAGTCAAAATGTCTCCACCAACCAGCAGTCGGACCAGAACCCCTTTCGGCAGTCCAAAAAGGTTCCGTTAAATGACAACAGAAGAGATAGGCAACAAGAACAATCAGTCAAAAGAGGGGACGCTTTCGGGAATGGGGCCCATGCCCTAGCAGGCAAGCGTCCGGGTTCCAAGGTGTCCCAGGGCCATTTTAGTGGACCAGGCCCAAATCCAAAGAGCCAGCCACCATTTTGAGAGTCCTGTTGCAGCCGCCTATCGCTGCACCGCAAGAGTGGGCGCAATTCAGCTGGATGGTGGGCGAGACGCTGTAGCCGCAAGAGCGGGCGCAACTCAGCTGGATGGCGGGTGAGGCACTGTGCCGCAAGAGCAGGCGGAACTCAGCTGGATGGTGGGTGAGGCACTGTGCCGCAAGAGCGGGCGGAAATCAGCTGGACGGCGAGTGAAACGCTAAGAGGCTCCCCACTGCAGATGAGGTGCCTCCACCTGGGGAGGCGGGAGAGGCCCGTTTGCGCCGCCTCCCCCGCCCCGGGCACCCACGCCGTCTTTCGGCGCAGCAATGTAGGATGGCCACACCAGTGAAACTTGCTGGACACCACCTCGGTGCCATCCGGATCTCGGCGCGTTGTGCTGCCTTCGGCCTACTGTAGCAGCAAGTGCGGGTGCAACTCAGCTGGACGGCGAGTGAAACGCTAAGGGGCGCCCCACTGCAGATGAGGTGCCTCCACCTGGGGAGGCGGGAGAGGCCCGTTTGCGCCGCCTACCCCCCCCCCCCTGGGCACCCCACGCCGTCTTTCGGAGCAGCACTGTAGGATGGCCACACCAGTGAAACTTGCTGGACACCACCTCGGTGCCATCCGGATCTCGGCACGTTGTGCTGCCTTCGGCCTACTGTAGCAGCAAGTGCGGGTGCAACTCACCTGGACGGCGAGTGAAACGCTAAGGGGCGCCCCACTGCAGATGAGGTGCCTCCACCTGGGGAGGCGGGAGAGGCCCGTTTGCACCGCCTCCCCCCCCCCTGGGCACCCCACGCCGTCTTTCGGGGCAGCAATGTAGGATGGCCACACCAGAGAAACTTGCTGGACACCACCTCCGTGCCATCCGGATCTCGGCGCGTTGTTCTGCCTTCGGCCTACTGTAGCAGCAAGTGCGGGGGCAACTCAGCTGGACGGCGAGTGAAACGGTAAGGGGCGCCGCACTGCAGATGAGGTGCCTCCACCTGGGGAGGCGGGAGAGGCCAGTTTGCGCCGCCTCCCCCCCCCCCCCCCCGGGCACCCCACGCCGACTTTCGGCGCAGCATTGTAGGATGGCCACACCAGTGCGGCAACTTGCTGGACACAACCTCGGTGCCATCCGGATC
Source organism: Lissotriton vulgaris (assembly GCF_964263255.1). Lineage (NCBI taxonomy): Eukaryota > Metazoa > Chordata > Amphibia > Caudata > Salamandridae > Lissotriton > Lissotriton vulgaris. The sequence continues at coordinate 517,715,885 of NC_141685.1, read as the reverse complement.
TCGGCGCGTTGTGCTGCCTTCGGCCTATTCGCACATCGGTCCGCTACTGACGCCGCCTCACAGGCCAACGGATTTTGTAGGCTTTTTATAGCCCAAAGCCGCATAACAGGTCATGTGACTTGTTTATAAAACTTTTCATTGGTTCATTTTACTTTTGGTTTCCTAATGATGGAAGGCTTGATCATATGACCTAAAAATAACCCTTTTCATTGGATTGAAAACATTTTTTTTCCCAAATGATGAAAGCCCCACCTTTTTTTTTTCACTCGGCAATCCAAAAAGGTTCCGTTAGATGACAACAGAGGGGACAGGCAACAAGTACCATCTGTCATAAGAGGAGAGGGCAAGTTCTTCCCTACCGGGTCACGTTGGGGCTCCACCGGAAGTCATCGAATTGGTAGTCTACAGTGTTTCTGGATGTTTCAGACTGAAGCTGGCATCAGCATGAGAGCACCTCCATCTCGTAGCTCCGTCGTGGCCATTCCGCAAGCAATCATGGCAGCCGCTCCCCACCGGAAGCCTGCGGGAGTCGGGGGCCCCAATGACTTTTGTAGAATCTTCAAGGCTGAGGGGACGCTTTTGAGAATGGGGCCCAAGCCCTAGCAGGCAAATGTCCGAGTTCAAATGTGTCCCAGGGCCATTTTAGTGGACCAGGCCCAAATCCGAAGAGCCGGCCGCCATTTTAAGAGTCCTGTGGCAGCCGCCTATCACTGCACCGCAAGAGTAGGCGCAACTCAGCTGAATGGCGGATGAGGCACAGTGCCGCAAAAGCGGGCGCTAAACAGCTGAATGGCGACTGAAACGCTAAAGGGCGCCCCACTGCAGCAGAGGAGCCTCCACCTGGGGAGGCGGGGGAGGCCCGTTCATTCCGCCTCCCCCCCCCCCGGGGGCGCCCCACGCCGTTTTTCGGCGCAGCATTGTAGGATGGCCAGACCAGTGCAGCAACTTACTGGACACCACCTGGGTGCCGTCCGGATCTCGGCGCGTTGTGCTGCCTTCGGCCTATTCGCACAACGGACCGCTACTGACGCCACCTCACAGGCCGACGGATTTTGCCGACTAAAAGACAGACCAAAGCAGCCCATTGTTGCTTTGAGATGGATGTTGCAGCAGGCTGCCATGTAAATAGTTGTTTACATTTTATTTTTTTAACGTGTTTACTTTGTTGGAGCGTTGTATATATTTATAAGTTATTAAAGTGTTATAATCCTACTACTTTGTTGGAGTGCTATATATTTTTAATGTGACACATAATTGTGAAGACTTTGATGTACAAAAAGGCATCCCTGGAATCTTCCGCTTCAGGCTCGGTCCCACACACCCTTACAGTGAGAATCCCCTCCCCAATCACAATACAGGATCGTTATCAGATAGTAGGAACGCGTGTGGTGTGACGGATCTCATGGGGTGGGGGCCTTGATCTACTGTAACTCCTTTGAAGAGGGGTGATTCTTTACAGTTGGGGCCATAAACTACATCCGCAGGGCTAGATGATGGCCTGGGACCGGCCTGGACAATCAGACACAGAGGAAGAGGAGTGTCAGAGGGTGCGGTAGTGAATAGGGTGAAGGGGAGGTGTCGGGCGGGCACAGGGTGTGATTCTCAGGGAAGAGCAGCGCAGATGGGGGGAGGTTTATGGCCCATGCATGAGAGAGAGAGCGGGGGTGACCAGTGCGTGGGGTAGATGCTTGCGAGGGTGGGAAGCCATGCTGAGGATCGGTGGCGTGCAGAGAGTGGGTCTGGTCAAGGCATCTAAAATGGCTGCCGTGCACGACAAAAGTGTGGCATTGGAAAAAAGGCAAGATGGCGCAGACAATGTTTATCAATACGGATTAATTTATAACAATTATTTTTAACAAAATATGTACTCACAGTGACAAAATGGCGGTCAACACTTCCTGATTTCCTTCGAATCAAACGTTAACAGACGTCACGCAGCCCAAAAAAAAAAAAAGCTCACGCGCTGCCGCTGGAAGACATGTATCAACATATATGAGCATCCTCAGCCACCCTCAGAAAACATAGGGGGTCAGGATACGTCTCCCGTACCGCCTTATACCCATTTCTCACATTGTTTTTCCTCCATCTTGTAATTTAATTAAAACGAAACACAAAATGGCGAATTCCCGTTTCGCGAACCGGGAAGCGCTTCTACCGCGAAAAATCAAATTTTTTTTATTTGCCCCACGGGACCCTTTAATAACCCCAACATCATTCCTAGGGGGTCAAGAGGGGTCTACCTTGTCGCCTTTCATTAAATTCCCCCTTCGTTTTTCTCCTCCTCTTGTCTCTCGATCCTACCGAGAGACAAGATGGCGGGCGTTCCGGACTGTTTAGAATGTTGACAGACACCGGAGAGCCAATCAGCTTCGCTTCGCAAAGTTCCGTAACCCGAAAAGTACGCGAACCGGAGCGCTACCCGGGACGCTGTCACAGATATATCTGTTTTTTAAAACGTTAATTTCTCAAAATCCACTGGAGCACATATATTGAGACCCAGCAAAGGCACATCGGGCTAACAGTCCCTACAATTTTGCCAAGTTTCGTGCAAATCCATTCAGCCGTTCGAGCTAAAAGTGAGGCCAAACGCCCTATGGAAAAATGAATGGGAAAAATGTATTTTGGGACCCCCCTTTTTTCTCGCCCCCCCCTTGACGAAACCCCCCCAAATTTTCAGGGGCTGCTCGGAAACAAAATGTGCCATTTTCCTGAACATTTCAGCCAATTCCGTCCACAAACGCCAAAGTTATTAGACATAGAATTTTCAAAAGTCCCATAGAGAAAAAATCCTAACTATATATACCTACTGGCGACCGCCAGTAGGTAATATATATATATATATATATATATATATATATATATATATATATATATATATATATATATATATATATATATATATATATATATATATATATATATTACCTACTGGCGTCTCGCCAGTAGGTATATATAGTTAGGATTAATTCCCTATGGGATTTCTGAAAATTCTATGCCTAATAACTTTGGCGTTTGAGGACGGAATCGGCTGAAATTTTCAGGAAAATGGCACATTTTGTTTCTGAGCAGCCCCTGAAAATTTGGTGGAGTTTCGTCAAGGGGGGGCTGAGAAAAAAGGGGGGTCCCAAAACGCGTTTTTTCCATTCATTTTTCCATAGGGCGGTTGGACTCACTTTTAGCTCGAACGGCTGAATGGATTTGCACGAAACTTGGCAAAATTGTAGGGACTGTTAGCCCGATGTGCCTTTGCTAGGTCTCAATATATGTGCTCCAGTAGTTTTTGAGAAATTAACGTTCAAACCAAGATATATATCTGTAACAGCGCTCTGGGCAGCGATCCGGTCCGCTTACTTTTCGCGAAACGGAACTTTGCGCGCAGAAAGCTGATTGGCTCTCCGGTGTCTGTCAACATTCTAAACAGTCCGGAGCGGCCGCCATCTTATCTCTCGGTAGGATCGAGAGAGAAGAGGTGAAAAACGAAGGGGGAATTTATTGAAAGGGTGCAAGGTATACCCCTCTTGACCCCCTAGGATTGTTGTTGGGGTTATTAAAGGGTCCCGTGGGGAAAATAAAAAAGAATGATTTTTCACGGTAGAAGCGTTTCCCGGGCCGCGAACTGGGCCGCAAACTGGTAGCGAAACGGGAATTCGCCATTTTGTGCTTCGTTTTAATTGTTTAGAGACAAAAATTATCGCCGCACATCGGCCACAATGCATGAATATCGTTGAAAAGTCAGCGATATTCATGCATTATCGAGCAAATGCTCTTAGCCATGTTATCCACCTTCCATTGGATAACAGAAAGCTGATTGGCTCTCCGGTGTCTGTCAACATTCTAAATAGTCCGGAGCGGCCGCCATCTTATCTGTCGGTAGGATCGAGAGAGAAGAAGAGGTGAAAAACGAAGGGGGAATTTATTGAAAGGGGGCAAGGTATACCCCTCTTGACCCCCTAGGAATGTTGTTGGGGTTATTAAAGGGTCCCATGGGGAAAATTAAAAAAAAATTATTTTTCACGGTAGAAGCGCTTCACGGGCCGCGAACTGGGCCGCAAACTGGTAGCGAAACGGGAATTCGCCATTTTGTGCTTCGTTTTAATTGTTTAGAGTCAAAAATTATCGCCGCACATCGGCCACAATGCATGAATATCGCTGAAAAGTCAGCGATATTCATGCATTATCCAGCAAATGCTCTTAGCCATGTTATCCACCTTCCATTGGATAACATGGCTAAAAACCGCTCTGTGCGTGGTTTTTTTTTTTTTTTTTTTTTTTTTTGCTGCGTGACGTTTGTTAACGTTCGATTCGATGGAAATCAGGAAGTGTTGAACACCATTTTGTCACTGCGAGTAAATATTTTGTTATAAATGAATCCTTATTGATAAACATTGTCTGCGCCATCTTGCGTTTTTGTCCAATGCCACAATTTTGTCGTGCACGGCAGCTATTTTAGATGCCTTGACCAGACCCACTCTCTGCACGCCGTCGATTCTCAGCATGGCTCCCCACCCTCGCACGCATCTCCCCCACGCAATGGTCACCCCCGCTCTCTCTCTCATGCATGGGCCATATACTTCCCCCATCTGCGCTGCTCTTCTCTGAGAATCACACCCTGTGCCCGTTCGACACTTCCCTTTCACCCTATTCACTACCGCACCCTCTGACACTTCTCTTCCTCTGTGTCCGATTGTCCAGGCCGGACCTAGGCTATCACCTAGCCCTGCGGATGTAGTGTATGGCTCCAGCTGTAGAGTATCCAGACATGCCAACCCTCCCGATTCAGGTGTGAGACTACTGATTTCAGTGCTAGTCTTTCGCTTCTCGATTCCTGCAAGGAAAAACCCGGGGGCATATTTCGAACAACTAGCGGTAATTTTTGTCTCTAACTTGTTTAGAGACAATAATTATCGCCGCACTTCGGCGAATTTAATCGCACATAAACCTTGCTATTAGCAAGGTTTATCGCAAATGCGATAAAAAACGGCCGCAATGCATGAATATCGCTGAGAAGTCAGCGATATTCATGCATTAGTCAGCAAATGCTCTTAGCCATGTTATCCACTTCCCATTGAACAAGCGCATGGTCTTTTAAAGATTTGTGAAGTACTCGGGGCGGGGGGGGCACTGGCACAATTTGCAGGCCAGGCAGTGTTCAACACGTGCATCACCCTTTCTCTGCCTGCTATTGCGCTCCATGTTTCGGAAAGGTAAGAAAATGAACGTGCATTTGAGATTGAAATGTCCGATCTTGTAGCAGTACACTTGCAAAGCCCACACATGACAATAACCCGATTCAAGGCCCCATTCACCCGATTTTTAAAAAAAATATAGTACTCCAAGACAGTTACATTTTAAAACTTTATTAATATTTAAATATAACGAACGCAACAAAAACTGTAAATATATTTAACCATTTTTTTAAATTAACCAGAACTATAACGATAACAACAACAACAACAATAATATAACTTTTATGTCTAAATTACGCAAACATTTAGCTAATCTGCTAAAGGGGGGAGTCGCCATTTCTTTACAATAATCAATAATGAAAAATCCACATCAATAGGGTTGCCCGTTTTGTCGATGCAGCACTATAGTGCAATATACACAGCACCTGGGGTGTCAAGAGTGAACAGGTCTTTCTTTGTTCCTTAAGATGTTATCTCCGAGAATGCTGATGCATTGGTGTCTGTACACTTCTTTGTCAATTCTGTCAAGATGATAACTGCTTTATAAACAGACGATATCTTTGTTTCGTCATTAGTGTTAAGTGTGTCTGAAACTACAGTGCCCTTCTGGTTTTTTTTCTTCAGGCTCTACAGAGTTTTGTGTGTTGTTCTTTTGAGCGACAATTATTCCAGAGGTTTCAGGTTCACTTGTTTTGTTCTGCAGTGAGTTAACAGCTTTAGAGAGTTCATGTTTATTTGCTATGTCCTGCTGTTCGTGAACTGCTTCAGAGACGTCAGCCTCATTTTTTATGTTTCAGTAGATCCTGGACCTGCCCGGCCGCGCCCAAAATGGCGCCGGTGTAAATGGGACTCGTAACTGCTTGTTCTGTACTGGTTGCCCAACCTTGATATCACGAGATACATATGCAGTTTTGAAGCACATGGCGGAGGCTTGTCTGCTGTAGTGGGGCGCCCCTTTATCGTTTCAGTCGCCATTCCGCCCGCTTTTGCTACACTGTGCCTCATCCGCCATTCAGCTGTTTACCGCCCGCTCTTACGGCTACAGCGTCTCGCTCACCATGTAGTTGAGTTGCTCCCACTCTTGCGGTGCAGCGGTAGGCGGCTTCCACAGGACTCTTAAAATGGCGGCCGGCTCTTCGGATTTGGGCCTGGTCCAGTAAAATGGCCCTGGGACACCTTGGAACTCGGACGCTTGTCTGCCAGGGCTTGGGTTCCATTCTCGAAAGCGTCCCCTCAGCCTTGAAGATTGTACAAAAGTCTTGGGGGCCCTCGACTCTCGCAGGCTTCCGGTGGGGAGCGGCTGCCATGATTGCTTGCGGAATGGCCACGACGGAGCTACGAGATGGTGGTGCTCTCATGGTGACGCCAGCTTCAGTCTGAAACATCCAGAAACAAGGTGGGGCTTTTATCGTTTGGGGAAAAAAAATGTTTTAATCCAATGAAAAGTGTTATTTTTAGGTCACATGACCTAGTCTTACATAATTAGGAAAAGAAAAGTAAAATGAACCAATGAAAAGTTTTATTAACAAGTCACATGACCTGTTATGCTTACGTTACGCGCTGCGCGGCGTGCTCTGGATCGTTTCCGGGAAGCTGCGCCTTGCGCACCGGAGCACTTCCGGGTGCGCTAACGCGTCGCGTCATATGACGCATTACGCGACAATGCAGGTGCAGAATATAGTCAAAATGTCTCCACCAACCAGCGGTCGGAATTCCACCGCTTTCAGCAGTCCAAAAAGTTCGGTCAAATCTTAAGAGCGGGAGCAACTCAACTACATGGTGAGCGAGACGTTGTAGTCGCAAGAGCGAGCGGTAAACAGCTGAATGGCGGAAGAGGCACAGAGTACCAAAAGCGGGCGGAATGGCAACTAAAACGGTAAAGGGGCGCCCTGCGACAGCGTGTCTTCAGGTGAAACGGATTGTGGGACAAGGTCCAGAATGAAAGATTCTTCAAAAGGGAAAAAATTCCGCCGGACCCCGGGAGCCGGCCACCTATGCCGGGGGCGATCTCAGGCCTCACCAGGGCAACACGACTTGGGGAGGGGGCAGGAGCCAAGCGCCCCCTCTCAGTCCGCGCCATCTCACCGCCCCTCGGGAGCCTCCGTCAAGCGGTTTAGGGAGGCACCGTATCACATTGTTTTCCAATGCAGTCAGGTCCACAAATGGACCCCACTACTTTGAATAGTGAAGCTGCAGCAGGTGCAAATAAGGTTTAAACAGTGTTACAAGAACTGCTTAGAACTCTGAAGTATGGCACTCAATAACCAGGACTTATGCCATTTATGTAAGGCAGTGACATGGAAGCAACTCAGGGACAAAAAGCATGAACGAACATTCACGTATGAAAATCTTATTTGGAGAAGGGGTAGAATCCAAACGCCCCCTGCCAGTTCGCGCCACTACACTGTATGTGGAAAATCTGAAGACATCATTCTACAAACTCTCAACGCTTGTTATCAGTGCATGACTTTCATGCTCGATCGATTGAGCTAGCCGGATCGGGCAATAAAAAGTATAAAATAGTTATGTAAATAGTTATTTAATAAAATGTTTTATTCTGTTTCTTTGGTGGTGTGTTGTGTATATTTATAATATTTGCATAGGGTTTGCCGTTATTTTTGGCGGTGTGGGTGGCGGAGTCGAGCTGTTTTGCAGCCCTCATGGTGTGGAGCTCAATTCATTTCACTATTTTCGTATTTCTCATGAAGGGTTATTCCTAATGTTTGTATTTTACCGAGGTTAAAAAGAGATCGAATTAGTGGTCTACTGATTTTGCTCGATTACTTTTATTTTTTTACACGATTTTTCACTATCTGCAAAGACTAAACAGAGTATTGCGACTTTGTGCTTGTTTGTAAATAGAGAATGATCCAAAGAGAACCAATTGTAAAACAGTAAATGCTTGGATAATAATCAATCAAATGGAGAGACAAGCAGGTACGACGGATTACAACAGGGGTAAAGGTCTGCGTTAACTACCGTTCACTATCTGCAAAGAGAGAGTACTACTAAGAGAAAAGAGGGGAGTGGGGGGGGGGCAGCGTTCAAAGCACATCAGCGTGCATAAACACGAAAACGTTTTTACCTATCATGTACTTGACATTTGACAGCTTTTGATGTTTGCTATTAAAAAACCATTGAAATTCACAGAAAAAACCATAGGTTATACTCCATATATAGTTAGGAATTTGCATTTACAAAACCTTGAATATTCAATGAAAAAACCATTGGTTTTAGGCCATATATAGTTAGGGATTTGCATTTAGAAAACCTTATTTTACTCGCATAAAACCATTGAAATTCCATATATAGTTATAAGCGCTAACTATATATCGCGCACCCGCAATCCACTGCTGATGATGTCACATATTACATCATTCATGACATGGTTAGTGACATCACTGATGACATCACTGATGACATCTCAAATGACATCACTGATGACATCACTGATTACAACATCCAGTGACTGTATGTTTCTGTAAAGTTAAAATATGTTTTACATATTGATGAATGTGTGGATATATAAGTGTCTGGATGAAGGATTTACTAGGTGCATGACTGACTGATTGAGTGAGTGATTAAATGTGTCTCACTGAGTGCATGGGTTAGTGACTAAACTGTTTTAATTTGTGCATCATTATATCTGTTGTTCTACAAACTGCTGCATATGTTGATCAGTAGCTATATGAGTAACTGTATGGGTTGATTGGTTGTCCAAGTATTTGTATGGGAAACTGAGTGTGTGTGTATGGGTGGCTGGAAGGTGTGTGACTCTGTACATAGATGTGTGAGTAGTTGATTCACTATATGTATAGATTCAAAACTGCATGTGGAAACAGCTGTATGGGCGGTTGACTGTGCATGAGTGTATTAGTGAGTGAATGGATATCTCAGTGCTACATGTCAAATTAAGTACATATGTAAAACACAGTACATGTGAGAGTTGACATCTATAAATAACTGTGCAGAACAGCTAATGAATGTGTGAGTGGCTGTATGGATCATTGTGAACATGTATCAGAGATTGTATAAGAGAGTAAAGTAAATATGTGTTAGTATATGTTTGAATAAGTAAGGTGTGTATAACTGTATAGTTGAGAAAATGGAGGTGTGATTGATTTTTGGCATAACTGACTAGGTGTGTGAGTAACTCCATGGATGAGTGACTGTCTGTTTACACTGATTGTATCTAAGGTTATATTAGAGTCTGAAGAGGTTCATGGTATTATCACATGAATGATATCATCAGTGATGTGATCAGTCATGTCAAATGAGATGTTATCAGTGATGTCATCAGTGATGTCATTTGAGATGTCATCAGTGATGTCATCAGTGATGTCACTAACCATGTCATGAATGATGTAATATGTGACATCATCAGCAGTGGATTGCGGGTGCGCGATATATAGTTAGCGCTTATAACTATATATGGAATTTCAATGGTTTTATGCGAGTAAAATAAGGTTTTCTAAATGCAAATCCCTAACTATATATGGCCTAAAACCAATGGTTTTTTCATTGAATATTCAAGGTTTTGTAAATGCAAATTCCTAACTATATATGGAGTATAACCTATGGTTTTTTCTGTGAATATATATATATATATATATATATAATATATAACATTTCTATGGCAAAATGAAACCCCTCATTTTGTTCCTTTTCAAATTAAATGTATTAAGTGTTACCACTTTATTCCAATCACGATGACTTCAGGTGTGCCATACTTTTGTCATAAGTAAGACTGTTAGCGTTCTAGTTGTTCTTTAGAACACTCTGGGACATTCTGTCATTGGGCTATAGTTGGGCTACATCTGGCTGATATTTGGGCTACATTTGGGCTCTTTTGTCTCTGGTGGCCATCTTGGGAGACTGCATATCAGAATTATTTTTTTTTAAAGTTTGAAAAGCTTTATTGAGTTGAAGAAAAGAATGTAAAACATCAGTCCAATAATACAAATAAAGAGCAATAGGAATAAAAATAATTGTGGAGAATAATGTGCCAATAAACAAGAAAGGCCCCAAAAGGGGAAAACGCTATACAAAGAAAAAATGCTTTTATAACTTTTCATTTTGTGGGGAAGGAAGAGAGAAAGAAAGAGGGAAGAAAGGGAAAAAAGGGGGGATGGAAGGGGAACAGCAATAGAACAATTTATGGTAAGAGAAATAAAGAGGTATGAAATACAGAGAAGTTCACAGTAATAATAATAACAGTAATACTAAATATAACAATAACATGTGATCAAGAGGCACTTTTAGATAAAAAGTCTGTTAAAGGGGACCAAAGTAAATCACGTTTTATCAACAATGGAATAGAAGAAGCACATGCACGATCTAGTCTATGATGATGGCAGAGCAAATTCCACCAAGCATTATAAACCACGTTTGTAGTGTCTTTCCAATTAGTTGTTATAATTTGAAAAGCGATAGCTATGCAAAGATCAATAAATTCAATAAATTTACGAGTATGGAGTGGGACATCCCAAACTGGAGCCAAACCACCCAGGAATACAGAAGAAATAACAAAGGGAACATTAGTAGATAAAAATATTATTTATATATATATATGTGTGTGTGTGTGTTGAAACTGGGGGTCTTGGGGGCGTGGCATAGCGCCCAACGGTGATGACGGTGCTCGAGGGAGGCTCTGCGGCTTGCCCAGGAGACATACCGCTGCACGTCGTCGTTTCTTGCACCAACTACATAAATAAGCATCGGAGGATGCTGGGACCAGCTTGTGACCCGTGAGGACTAATTTTTTCCGACTCTCTCCAGGCTAAACTCTGACGCAGTGAGTTTTCACGATTCCGTTCGGGTTACGCTCAACATTTTAGGTCATTCTCGAGACTCCGCCTTGGCTCTCAGAAATGCTCTAACTAGCTTAATATTGATAGATTATTTTTCTCATGTTTATCGATGAGTTATGCAGCAATCTATGTGCAGAAATTAGTCCTTGGGCACTGACTCTACTGAAGGAACACTGCTTTAACCTTTCTATGAAGTATTGAAAGCAGCCATTTTAGGAGATTTGTAACTATCTGCTATTCTCCTCTATTTTGCTTGACACAGGATGCTAAAAGACCTTGTTTTAACAGCATACACCACTTCTTGCTTGTCATGGACTGAAGGATTTTCTGTACTTATCATTGTAGTCTCCTTCATGTTGGAACCTATTGTTTGATGCTCACTACAGAGTTGATGGAATAGCTGCATGACGGCCATTTTAGCTTCATTTTGTTTCATTATTGCTTCATCTTAGCTTCAACTCCAAATTTTCAGTGTGCACTCTCTTTTTTATATCAGGTGGCATTTCACATGCTTTATAGTTGCTTTATCCACAGAGACCTTGGTGCTCTAATTTCAAGATATACTTATTCATATCTGCACGTATTTGTAATACGTTTCTCTTCAATAGCATTTCTTTACTATCAGTAGGGGCTTCACTGCGCGGTGACATCTCATTAAGTGTGCAACAGAGTGTGTGATATTAGTTCTATGGGCAGAACTAATACATTATAATCTTCTCCCTCTAAACCAAAGCACACTTTTATAAAAAATTCAAAAGATTTTTTTGAGTTCTCCAATTTTGAAGATTCTTTACCACCATCTTCACAAGACTCGGATACAACAATGGAACCTTCTCAAACTGGTCAGGGAAATTAAATACCAAAGATTTGAAAAAAGATCCACCTTCACCTCCCGAACAATCATCGCTTGTCTCCATGGAGTTATTAATTGAGGAAATCGGAGCTCTCCATCCCTTTATGGAAGAGACTAATACTAAACTCCAAGTCTTGATGGATAATTGGTCACAACTTGAGATGAGGTATTCTTCCGTTGAACACACAGTTACTTCTTTGAAAGAATCCTATGCCATCGTTTCCCACCTTCATTCTCAAGTTTCCGCACTCCAAAAACAAGTTGAAGATTTAGAAAACCGCAACATGCGAAACAACCTACGTATTTATGTTTGGAAGATGGACTTGAAGGATCTGATCCGCTTACTTTCTTTAGATCATTCCTGGCCAAAAATCTCCATATGCCAGAGGGCACAATCCTCAATAGTCAGAGAGTGCACCGGCTAGGTAGTTTACCATCTTGTGCATCTTCTTCGCAAAGACTGAGAGGAGTTATCCTATATTTTTTATAATACACAGACTGACTGAAAGTACTGGCAGCAGTCAAATCCTCTCCAAAAATTACATGGTCAGGTTCCTCTCAGTTTTTTGCTCAGGATTATGCTAAAGCTACAGCGAATCGACGTAAGGCTTTTTTTAAATATGAGAGCAGAGCTTCGCTTGATGGTAGCCAGATATGGCCTTTGCCACCCCTGTTCAAAGTTACATACAATAATAGAACAACCACTTACCAAGATCCAGTACGCTTGCAAAGCTTCATAAACTCTTGTAAAACATCCGCAATGGATTCTTCTGGACCCAAGCCCTTCATTTCCTGGTTGAACTTTCCTGTTGTTTTTCTCAAATGTTGTTTGCTCCCCTGGTTCTCCATGCTAAGAGTAAAATATTTCTTTCTTATAATTACCACTATTTTTAATATGTGCTGCTTCCAGTTTCTGCTTCTCTTTAATTGTTTTGTGTTCAATTAGCATTAATGTTTACTGATATTGCTGTTTTGCTTCGTTCTAACTTATTAACCTAATGTTTTCTGTATTGTCTTCATTTCCACAGATTCTTTGACACTCTTTCATGACGTCTTCCTGGTTTCCCGCCAAGTCGACCTTGGATGTCCGGTCCATCCCATGCGGCTCTACCCTCTCTTCCTATCTACGTGTTCTCATCTCTTGTAGGTATGTTATTTTCCTACATTTTCGCTTTACCTTTTCCCCTCACTCTTTCTCTCTTTCTTCTCCTTACTATTCTTCTCTTTTTATTTCCAGGTATCGCTGATTTCTGCTTTCTTCAGGATATTTCCTATCACACTGTTTTTCCTTCCACTTCTCTCTTTCCCTTCTTTTTTCTTGTATCCACCCTTCTTTTTCACTATTTAGGTGTCATTGATATTCTCTTTCTATTCGGTTCTTTTCAGTTTATAATTGATATTGTCCCTTCACAACTCTTACTGTCCATCATATATTAATTTTCTCATGCTTCTTCTCATAGTCCAGCTTTTCTGGCAGATATTGGTATATTTTGGATATCTTTTACTTCTTCTAACCTAATATGTTGTTAAAGTTAGTTTCATGTAATGTTAGAGGACTCAACTCCCCTATAAAAAGGTAGAGAGTACTAACTCATCTGGCTAAGTTAAATGCTGACATAGTATTCCTGCAAGAAACTCATCTTACAGAAGATGAGTCATTAAAATTAAAAAAGGGATGGGTGGGAGAAGTATTTTATTCCAATGGAGATGGTAAGCTCAATGGAGTTATGATGTTGTGTTGTAGATCCCTTAATTTTAAATTCATCTCACAAGACTCTGACACCGTTGGCCATTGGCTTAATGTTAAAATTATGCTTAAGAATGTTCCAGTCTCTTTCTTCATTGTCTATGCCCCAACAGGCGGCGACGCTTCCTTTTGGCGATCAGTAGCCAAGCAGATTACTTTTCACATGGAGGACAATTTTATTTTGGTGGGAGACTGTAATCAGGTTTTTGACCCTTTTATAGATCGGAACTCTAAAGTGTCATTTATTCCTAACAAAACACATAAATCCTTTATTCACAAGGTCACACAACATAAACTTTTGAATGCCTGGAGATTATGTAATCCTACAACGAGGGAATACACTTTTTATTCCCCGGTGCATCATTCCCAATCACAACTTGATTATTTGTTTGTGTCGCATAACATCTCACAAGCACTTACACATACGGAAATAGGCCCTATTTTATTATCTGACCACGCTCTGGTTTTAATTGCTGTGGACATTTTACCCAAACCCAATTTTCCCAGAAGATTGCGTTTTAATAATACCCTGCTTTTGGACCCAGAATTTTCTTCTTCATTCAAAACCTTTTTTAACGAATACTTTTTTCTAAATCATACTGATTCCTTGCCTTTTTCCACTATCTGGGATGGTTTTAAAGCCTCCGCCAAGGATTTTTTTATATCCTATGTGTCAAACAAACGTGCTATTGCTCGCAATCATTCTCGTTCTTTGTTCCAATACATTAAGAGAGTGGAGCACTCTTTTTACACTTCCAACTCTAGAGATGTTCTTAATATCCTCATCAAAGCAAAGTTACAGTTTAATAAGGAATCAACAGATAATGCTTCATTATATTTATTAAAATCTAGCGTGAAATGTTATGGTGGTAGAAATAAGGCAGGAAAAAATTTAGCGAATTATTTATAAACAAAACAGAACAAAGTGAATATTGTTGCTATTTTTGATGCTGATTCTGTCTTAAAGTTTAAGTACTGGGAAATTTTAGATGCGTTTGCTTTATTTTATAAAAAAACTCTATTCATCTTAAACAAATTCCACAGACCATTAACTCTCACAGTTCTTCTTCACTCATACAATGACCCCAACAATCTTCTGCCGATCTCTCACTACTGGAAACTCCGATAACACAACAAGAACTCATAACTGCACTCCAACATTTGAAAAAAGACAAGGCCCCTGGGCCAGATGGATTTACTGTTGAGTTTTTTCTTAATTTCTCCAATTTATTAATGCCTAAACTATACCTTTTATTTCAATCTTTTCAATCCTTGGGACAGTCTGGCAGTACCTTCTCAGATGCCCACATATGTTTGATTCCCAAGGAAGGAAACAATCCGAGGTATTGCAAGAAGTTTAGACCCATTTCACTTGTTAATATTGATTATAGGATTTTTTCCAAATCACTAGCCCTTCGCTTAGACTCCTTTCTCCCCAAGATGTTAGGCAAGGAACAGTCTAGCTTCATGAAAGGCAATGTCATACAAGACAATACCAGACTTTTTTCAATATTTTATCCAAGGCTACACATTTGCAACACCCTCTTGCAGCTATAGCACTAGATGCTGAAAAAGCATTTGATAGAGTAGAAAGGCATTATTTATTTTACACCCTACAGTGGTTTGGCTTTGGTCCTAATTTCATTTCCTTAGTCTCCCTATTATTTTCAAATCCACGTGCTGCTGTCGGGGGCTAATGGGTTAATATCCTCCTTCTCTGACCTTGGTAGAGGGGTGCTTTTCTTTTTAATTTGGCCCTCGAACCATTCCTTTCAAGAATTTGTCAAAACGTGCACATACAAGGTTTTCAG
Source organism: Lissotriton vulgaris (assembly GCF_964263255.1). Lineage (NCBI taxonomy): Eukaryota > Metazoa > Chordata > Amphibia > Caudata > Salamandridae > Lissotriton > Lissotriton vulgaris. The sequence continues at coordinate 517,700,478 of NC_141685.1, read as the reverse complement.
ACCCCTACAACTAATGTCAAATTTGCAGCGTATTCTGATGATATTTTGCTTTTCATCTCAAATTCTGCTGAGTCAATCCCAGCCTTTTTACACAAAGTTCATTCTTTTTCATTAATATCAGGTTACAAATTGAATAGTGATAAATGCGAAATATTGCCCTTGACTAAGTATACCTTTAAAGCTGATTTAGTTTCAACCAATTTTACTTGGATGTCATCCTCCATTAAATATTTAGGCTCAAATTTTACACCAACAATAAAAGAGACAGTCACGCTGTGCTTGAATAATTGCATCCAAAAACTCACAGAGCTCACCAATAAATGGCATCCTCTTTATTTATCCTGGTGGGGTCACCTAGATACTATTAAGATGATGCTTCCCCATAGCTTTGTATACCATATCTAATATCCCAGTTTGCATCTCTACTAAATTATTTAAATCCATTAACTCAGTATTATCCTCTTTTTTATGGAACAAGAAAGAACCACGTATGTCTATATCAAAGTTATCCCGTCCTAAAGCTGAAGGTGGAGTTAATTTTCGGAACTTTAATGCTTATCACAAGGCTTCATACTGGTTGCTTGACTCTGTGGAGGATTATCCTCTTTGGACATCAGTGGAGCTTTCATTTCTTTCTCCTTTTTCATTTCAAGAATACCATCCAGACTACAAGCCAAAATATTCAGGGGTGTCACACCGCAGCCGTCTCCTCACCTGCACCCTCATTCGAGCCGGGCTGCACCCGCAGGCAGTATCACACTGCTCGGCCCCGGTTCGTGCCCAGGGCCTCCAAGGCGCCCCTCACGCCGTCTCCCAGCTGTAGGCGTCTAATAGAGTTTGGCGCAGCACTTCAGCCACGGTTCCCGCAGTTGTCGCCCTCCTCCGCCTGACCAGCCCAGTGTGTTGTGGGGAGGAGAAATCCACCACCGCAGCTTCTGTTCTTCACATTTAATAAAGGGGGGGAGTATCAGCGGTTCCGCAGCACTACCGCTTGTACCAGTGCCTCCAGTCTCCGCCACTCCGGGAGCAGCTTCTCCCTCTAGGGTCCGGCAGCGTCCGCGGCAGAGCCCCCTCTTCACCTCCTCACCTGTAGTAAGGGCTCCCCTCAATATCCTCAGCGGCAGGTCCAGGATCTCTATTGGTCGCAGGGGGGGTTCAGCCCCCCGTCTCCCAGCAGTCTCCCTGCAAAGCTTGTCAACGGCCGCCCGCCGTCCCACCAGCTGACTCCACGCTCAGTGGGCAGCAGCAGCTTCACGAGCAGCCTCCTTACGCCAGCCTGATGATGCGCCACGAATTTCCAGGCGCGGGGCCGTAGCAGCGTCCAGACTCACAGGGACCGCGGCTCACCTCACGAGTAGCGCGCTACACATATAGTTACGTCGGCGGGGGGCGGCGGCAATCGAGGCCGTGGATTGTGGGCCTGCTCTTCTTCCGGGATGGCCTGTGCTAGTTCTTACGGTCGAGCAGCCCCCGCAAAGTGCCGCAGCTCATCAGCCTCCGAACTGCGACGCCACTGTTTAGCGCTGTTGATCAGCGGTTCCATACCACCTTAGGACCAAGGATTTTGTAGGATTTATTAGTCTGCTTTGGCGGAGCTCGAGTGCTATGCGTCCATTTTGGACCCGAGCAAGCTCCGCCCCTGTCCAGATTGTTAGCAGGTGTGTATTATGCTTTTATTTGATACTGAACCTTTTATTGGCTTTTATAATATGAAATGATACTTACTGATGTTTTTATTGTACTTTTGGTGATTGCTGATGCTAATTGAATAAAGCAACTATTGATTGATTGATTGATTGATTGATCAACACTGGTATACCTTATTACATTTAATAGGTTCTTTATTCAGTTTTGGGTACAGCTAGAGAAAACAATTATCCTCTCATTTTAATTGGAATTTTAAAACCTTTTTAATGGTGAAGTCGATTTTTAATTACTCTTTTGAAAATGCCACTTTTAGAAAGTTGCCATTTTCCTGCCTAAACCAAACCTGCCTTTTTGCCCGTGCCCAGGGCCACCTGACTATTAATTGCTCTTCTGTAGTGCCATATGTATTCCTTCCAGACAATGAACAAAAGTGCCTATGATGTTTCTCTCCTAAGCAGTCTCGCCCCTTCATGAACTATAAAGGATAACCTGAGAGCTACACCCTTACTGAGTCTAGAAGATGCCTATCCTGCCATTGGCAAAGGAAGCTCACACTGGGCCTGCCTGCCCTATGTTTCACTAGAGCAATACCCAAGGGAAAGAAAGGAAATGACCAGAATTAGTTCAGGGATAGATAAAGGGGGTGTTCCCCACTCAGAGGCACTAGGTATAACGGTGGCATCTTCAGAACCTGAACTCAGAACACTTCCTGGACTTAAGAAGATTTAAAAGAAAACTGCCCTTCTTTTTTGTGAAGAAAGGTTGGACCTGCTTGCCTGGAACTCAGGACCACAGAAGTGACTGCAAGTGTTAGTTGGCTGACCCCTTGTTTGAGCAAAAGGGACACCATAAGCTTTTAGAGCCCATTCCTGCTTTCCAGCTGACCAGATCCTACTGGACCTGTTCTGGTCTCCTCTGTTGACCTCATTAGTTCCAATGTAAGGTGACACAGAGTATTGTTTTACCTGATTTCACTCAACACAACACTGCATAACTCACAACTGAAACCCTCACCAGGTATAAATCAGTGTGACGCAAGATGACGCAGAGCATCACAGAGTCGTAGCACACTGGCTTCATATAAAAATCAGAAAGAAAAACTTCCAATGGAATGACCCTGATCTGTATCTGCCCAGGACTTCCTAGCAATTAGCCTAAACTTGTGACTTTGTCTCGGTCCGGCACGACCAGATATCTGCAGTTGATGCATCATGCCTTTTGATGCTATTTTTACCTACCAATATAAAAACTCAGATCTCTGGTGCCAATGATGGATTTTTTTTGTGTGTAATTTTATTTATTAATATATCCCCTAATTTTCTAAATCAGATTTATATTCTTCTTGTGTTATATTTTCTCTTTAATACTGCATAAATACTTTACACATTGTCTCTAAGTTAAGCGCAACTGCTTTGTGCCAAGCTACCACAGGGTTAAGCAAAAGTTCATTTATTGACATGCATTGTAAGTTGCGTGGACATAAAAACACCTGCACAGGTCAACCTCAGTGCATATTCTTGACTTTCAGATATTGGTATTTGAGAACAGCTATTTTATATGAAGTACCCTGCAACACCACTAATCCTCTGCATCTGGTCTCCCAAAATGTCTGATTTTGTAGCAGAGCTTTTAAGCATAGGATTTGCAAAGCGCCATCCATGCCAAGCTAGAAAGTGACAACGCATTTTGCTATTTTCACAGCAAAGTCTTTATTTATATGATTAACACACTGCCTTCTAAGCCGAGCTCATAAATGGTGAAAGCCTTTTACCATTATGTATATAAGGCACAGTATAACAGCTTTTTATTGATAAACAAAAACATCCAAACAGCCTAGTATTGTGGAAAAACAAAGTAATTGCTATCCTACCAAGCTCCACCTCCTCACTATGGGCCGGGATGCCCGCCACCCCTCCCAACACCAATTCTCCATGGGAGGAGACAGACACAGATTTGAACTTTTGGAAGGTGGGGGGGCCTCACGACTCCCCCGGCCGTATTTATTAAAATATGAAACAAAATTTTAAACTTTAAATTAAAACGTTTCATGAATCATGTACAAATTTAACTTCAATTACATTTTGATGAAGACAGGTATTCAGGCTAACGTTAACAAATCTCTAATACAAAGGTTTCCTAGCCGAGTCTAGCATCCTGACAAATGCATTACATTTGAATTTGTACAACCTAACATTAAGGGCCAACGGCAAGGTCTTAACCGGTGTCAGATCCCTATCACCAACTTCCCGCCCTCACGTGTGAGTGGCGCATGCGCAGAGGACTTTACCCTCACCGCCAATTGTAACTTCCCTTGTCGTGGGGGCCCCCTTTCACTCGACGCCATCTTAAGGTGGTCTGAGTTCGTGTGCGAGGTATCCGTAAGAAGGACAGCGTGGACTCCCCCCTTCCCCACACTCTCTTCCGCTGGAGCAGATATCCGGCCCCTAGGAAATTCTGGGGAGGGGCATACAGCCGTCTCCCCCTGGGAGGGGCCTATGGCCATCTCCCCCTGGGTGACCCATCTGTAGTGGGTGCCGCCCCCCATGGGAGGGGCCAATGGCCACCTCCCCCCGGGCGCTCCCATCCATAATGGGTGGCGCCCCCTCTAGGGACCTTGAAATCACTGCTCACCGATCATGACCTTACCGCCGCAGGCCAGATAGTTGACCGACTATCTGGCCCCCCCACACCTCCTATAGGTCATGTCTCCTCAAACCCACTAGCCAAGCTACGATGTCTCCTATCAGTAAGTCATTACCCACCCTGGACAGGTGTACCCCATCATTCGAATAACAGTGATCGCCCCTGATGCACCCATGAGAAATGCTTTGGAGATGAGCAGAGCGAAACAGTTTCTACATTTTATTGTTGACCCTCTTTACCGAGTGGTTCAATGCTGCCGTAGACAAACCTCCCCGCCATATCCTCCTGGGAATCATGTGGGACCAGGCAATCGTACATCCCGGGAGCCTTTTGGCTAACCAGCTAACTACAGACAGTATGTGCTCAACTAAAACCCGTCTTCCCAGTCTCACCAAGTCATTGCCCCCTATGTGCACTATGACTACAGATGGCGGTGACCTGTGCCGCCCTAATAGTTCCTCCACAAAACTTTGCAATCGGTCAATACAGAGGCCGCCCTTCCCATGAAAGGTCACTCTGAACCCATATTCCGCAGATGTGTGGATCGCATCACCTGCTTTGAATATGTCCCCGGCACGCCTCACGTATGAGTGGCCCACGACCCAGACCACTCGATCTCCATTCTGTAATCCTGTTTCGGTAATTAGCTGATCCTGGGCCGATCCTAATTTCCGCCCTGCGTCACAGGCTCATGAAACTGTAATCCAAACAAAAGACAACAAGCGTGAGTGCATTTCATCAGTCTTTTACAACATGTGCAGTCGCAAATACCTCTTGAAACAATTCGAGGACCAACGGCCTAACTGTTTCACCTCGTCTGCCTGCAGACCCTGATCTGTAGCTTCTGTAGCGGCCCCTATTCTAAATGAATGAGTCCCAAAATCACCCGGGTTCAAGCCCGCTGTTGCAATCGTAATTGCCAGTACTCTCTGAAATTGAAATCTTGTCAATGGAGTGCCGTCCATATGTGGAAGCAGGGCCCCCCCCCATGTTGTCAACCTTTGTTTTAGGTAGGCCTCCACATGCCTCACTGGACAACATGCATTCCCTGGAGCGCGCTGCAACACCACACTATTCCCCAGGGCCTCCCGGTCCGTTTTTGACCTGGCTATTGAGATCAGCAGAGAATCCCCCCTTACTTGGATGTGATTCCTGCGTAGACCTCCTTCCACATATTTCTTATTTGCTGCCACTAGTTCACTCACCCGCAGGGCCCCATAGAACGCCAAAGTGAACGCTGCTCGGAACAGTATTACCTCGCACGGCGAGGAGCATGTCTCGTCCAGTTTCGCCAATAAAGTGGTCAACTTATCAAAACCAATCGGGTGCCTGTTATCCCTTCCGCAACCCTCTAGGCGCCGCCAGCCGTGGAGAGCCTTCCTGACTAGAAAGGAGTCTGTTGGGTCCCTCATCCCATGGAGCTGTGCCATAAATGATATGGCGGCCTTATACCGATTGGCGGTTGCCGCAGACCGGCCTTCCTTATGAAGTGCCACTATGAATCGGACCAAGGACTCCTCCTGCCCCCATCTATGCTTCCCAACCGGCCCCAAAAAGGCGCAGTATGAGCGGCACGCCCCTTCATAAGCTTTCCTTGTCCTGGGCGCTAATCTGGCTGCCACGAGGTTTTGTAGTCCGGGGCACCGATTTGCCATAGTACTTCGGGAAATGGTGCCGCAACTAACTCCGCTGAGGGTAAACAATCCCTGAAAGCCTGCATTTTGAAACGAGAGAGCGCATCAGCTGCATTATTCAGTACACCCGGCACATGTTTTGCCCTGAACTGTGCGTTTAATCTCATGCATCACAATACAATCTCTTTCAACAATCGTAAGATCCATTTGCAGCGAGCTGCCTGTTGGTTAATGCACTCAACCACAGTCATGTTATCGGACCAAAACACTACAGAGCGGTCTCTAAACTCCTCCGGCCATGCCACCAGAGCCACCCAGATGGGGAGTAGTTCTAGGAAACCAATGTTACTCGTCAGAGCGTTTGTTTGCCACCACGCCGGCCATCTTTGTGCAGACCAGCAGTTCCCGAGGATCGCACCAAACCCCACGCTGCTCGCCGAGTCGGTCCATAAGCCGAGTTCCACCGACGAGGCTGGGGGTTTTCTCCAGACCACTCGGCCATTGAAATCCGCCAGGAATGCCAGCCAAATGAGCATGTCCTGGCAAACCTCTGCCGACAGTCTTGTGCGGTGGTGCCCTTACCTAAGGCCTACCAAGGACTGGGCGAAGGATCGAGAGAAAGGGCGAGCCATCGGTATCACTTTCGACGCAAAATTAACCTGACCCACTGTCTGTTGTAACTGGTGCAGGGTCACCTTCTCAGTCCGTAGACACTGTAACAGGGAAGCCCTAAACTTGGCAACCTTCTCCGTCGGCAAACGGAAGCTTCCCTCCTCAGAGTCTAGTTCTATGCCCAGAAACTCCAGGGAGGTAGTCGGCCCCACTGTCTTACCTGGCGCCAACGGAACCCCGAAACCCCGCATGAGCACGCAGAAGTCCTGCAATGCCCGTGCACAGTCCCGAGTTCCCGCTGGGCCAAGGAAGAGGAAATCATCAAGATAATGCATCACATGTTTGTGCCCTGTGGCCTTTGTGAACACCCACTCCAGAAACAAGCTAAACATTTCAAAATAGGCACATGAAATTGAACAACCCATTGGCATGCACATATCCATGTAGTATTTCCCCTGAAACGTAAAACCCAGCAGGCGCTGATCTTGCGGGTGTACTGGGAGCAACCTGAATGCAGATTCAATGTCTGATTTAGCTAACAATGCGCCGGGGCCCAGGCGATTCAATAGCACCACTGCGTCATCGAACAAAACATACTTTACAGAGCAGACCTCAGGGTCAATCGCCTCGTTTACTGAAGCCCCCTTCGGGGCCGACAAATTATGAATGAGCCTGTACTCCCCCGGGTCCTTTTTCGGCACCACCCCTAATGGGGAACACACAAAATCAGCCATTGGTGGGTCACCAAACGGTCCTGCCACCCGCCCCAAGCTAACCTTTTTTGCGATCTTTTTGGCGGCCACTGTTGGGTTGTGTTGAATGGACACTTGGTTCCTACAGGAAGTGTTCCCACGAAAATTGCCCGCCGGGATCCTGAAGCCATATGAAAAGCCATCTCGCAGAGTCCCGGCGGACGCATGATCAGGGTATCTGTTTAGCCAAGGGGTCAAAGCCAGGATATCTACGGGCAAAGATGTTCGCTTCCGGGGCACCATATCAATCCTGCTTGGAACCCCCTTTCCCTCCTCCGCCATTGGCCTTGGATCGGCAACTGGTTTCAGGGTGAGAGGAGTTACCACAGCCAGAGCACGCGTGTCAAAACCTACACGTTCCTTGCGGCCTGTTACACGTTCCCTTATTGAAACCCCAACACACCCCACGCTTACCTCCATTCCCGCCTCATCTAGGCTGGGACTCCCCCCCGTAGCTCGGACGAAAGGGCTGTGACTGCCTTTGTGGGAATGCCCTGGAGCCATTCGTGGTTGACCCCGAACTACTCGCTGATCCTGGCAAGAGCTGCGCATGCCATGCTACCGTATCCAGACAATCCCATGTCAAAGCTTCGTTAAACTCTTTCGCTTTTCTAAAAGCCATATCATAGCCTTTCCATTCATCACCTCCATACTTCTCGTGGAAGTTTGTGATCCTGCTCTGATAACAAGCCAAGTCACTCAACACTTCTGGGGTACGTTCTGCGATAATCGCCACAAAGATAGAAAAGGCCCTGATCCAGTTCATCATTGACTCCTCGACCTTGAATTCCGCCATCTTGGCCCGCCATACACTGGGGTGCCATAAATCCTTCTGGGTCTTCGCATACTCTAACTCTCGATGATCAGTCAACAGTGAAAACATGTTAATATACTTGTTTGCCCACACCATCTCTTTCGTAACCATGGGAACATGTTGAGCCAAGCTTTCCCGCCTTGAGGGTACCGCGCCCTCCCCCACCATCGGTAACGATCTCTTACCGGCTTCCGCCGCACTTCCAGCCGCGTCCTTTGTTTTATCCTGGTTGTCTGCCGGGACCACCTTTGCCACCTGTGGGGAAATAGAAGGCACATTCGCTGTCCCCGCATCCCTTGTCTGCCGTAACTGCTCAATAATTAGTCTGGCCTCTTCGGCCGGGTCTCCCGCAGCCGCAGATCCCCCCGCTCCCTTTTTCAACCATGGTAACACTGCCGCTAACTGAAGCGCTAATTCCGAGGGCATCTGGTCATTCTCCAGCGGTGTGATAACCACGGGGATAGGCAACCCCCCGTCCGGTACGGGTACCGGGCTGGCTGCTGGCGCTACTGGGATTGGTGATACCTCCACCGGGACTGGGGCCTCGCTAAGACCCGCTTTCACCCTCCTCTTCTTCCCCTTATCCCCTGGGGTGACGTTCGGCAAAGCCGGCCCTATGACCCTCTTAGGTCATCCTGAGGGGGCAGTTTGGGCCTCCACCTGTTTCCTGAGGGCCGCCAAGCCGCGATCCAGCCGGTCTACTTTACCGAACTTTCGGTCCATCACCGCAACCTGGTTCACCAATGTACGCAGCATTCTTTCCATCTCGGAGCTCTTTCTGGGCTTCTTGCCAGGCATGTCCGCGTTTAGTTAGCTCGACCTGACCTGCGGAAGCGACTCGACCTCCAGCTACGCCTTGATGACTGAAACAGAAAAAACAAAGATTACAAGTTCTCAAAAAGTGCAGCTTGTTCCCTTGAGGGCTCACTAGCGACGAGTGGTGCAGCCTTCAGAGCGCAGGAACAAGAGGAAGCTTCCTTGGATTCCCGCACCTTTTATCCAGCTGCGGGAGGGCGGGGCCCCGCCCCAAGCATGCCCATCGGTGCACGGACTTCCGGGCGGGTGTTTAGGACAACCCATTTTTGGGCGGGAGGAGCGTGTTCCGGCCACGCCGCTTTGGGCATACCAGCCGGGACACGCCCCCCGCCCACAATGGTTTCCCGGGGGATCGGGGCACCCGTCCATACGTTCGGGGGGACCGAGTGGTCTCCCCTTTCCATTCCTGTTGCGCCTTAAAAACATAGAAAGAAAAGTGGTGAAGAAGATGCTATGGTTGCGCGCCCAGCCGCTCTGCAGGAAGTTCCTGCTGCCTTTTTTCTGCTGTTGTACAATTGTGTGCGTTCCTCTGGTGGGAAGGATAGGCTGACGGCTGTGCAATACTCATATAAATTGCTTCCACTGCGTGTAGATTAATCTTAGCTACGTCCGCAATTAATTCTACATTTTGTTCAATTATCAGTTGTTCACATTGTTTTTTTTTAATCAGTCAAAACATGTCATTTGTTGCTAAAGAGCTTTCAACTCGAACTACCTTTTATTATAAGATTATAACAGGCAGTGTCAAATGTAACTCATTTGCTGTTAGAAACTGCCCATACAAAGCAGTCAGGACTAACAGAGACTTTGAATGCCTTTTCTCTTTTCCTCTTTTGAAAAGTGACTTCAGACCTCATCAACAAAAAGAAACCATTGTTCAACATATGCCAGTGTGTTCGTTCTCACATTAGAAATGCTATCATGGTTTCTGCTCCACAACATCCTTGGCACCAATTTCATAATCATCTTCTAAAAAGGCAATTATTTCACAGCTGTTGATTAATAGCAGTCTAACACCACGCGTGTTCTGTTGCAGTGCTGCGAGCACTACATCTGTTTCTATTATGCTTAATTAAAGTAGGGTTCCTTCTTTTTAATAATCCCTTTAGATGTATGTTTTGGTATGAAAGGAATGTGCAGCAAACAGTATCAATGGTATCTCTCTCCTGGGTGGTGAAAGGCTTTTTAATGATTACATGATTTTTTAAATTGATTAAGAAATATAAAACCATTTAAATATCGCTGGAAGTCCTCGTGGTAAAGCAACTTACTTCTTGTACAATAAAACGATAGAGGACCATTCAAAAATATAACATTTGTGTAGCCCGTCTGCATATACAAATAAGATAATTTATTTAGTAGGATTCAGATTCTGCACCATTAACGGTTTATGTGCATGACTTTGGTGATTTGCTAAATGCCAGCACAGGTGTATGCTTGTACTTGTGTGGCCCTTGGATTTGTGTTAGTGACATTTTATTTAAACATGGCACACACGACACACCACTGTAGCTCTAAATCTGAGGATTTTCTCCCTGCCTCAGTAGTTAAAAAGATTTGTTAAACTATGTAATTTTAAAGCGTGATTCGCCTAACAGTGAGATTTTATGTTTGCTCCCGTTAAATGCTATTTACAGTAATAGTCTGTCTTGTCTTTATTGGCAGTGGACCAGATGGTCCTGCTTTCGTCCCTCCAGCACCTTTTTTCAGACAGCAATCTCTCCATGTGCACTGATGTAGCCAAGAAACTCATGCAGCACTAGGTCAACTGGTCTTCTTTCGGCGAGAAACCCCTTTCTTGATAGACTACTTTGTGGTGTTCTTTGCAAGCTCAAGTAGGGTCCAAACTTGAAGGTGGAAATGCCATGCTTGCTTGAGTCAGATATTTTTACGTTTATTTTGCATATATTGTGTTGACAGCAAAATGTTATTGCTTCTAGGGACAAGAGCGTAGAACCGGGCTACATATAGAAAAGGGGTTTTCTTTTATTAGTGCCAGATTATTCTGTTTTTAATGCATACACAGTCCATTCGGCATCGGTGAGGCAAACCATACATGAGGATGGGTCAGTTTGGGGTGGCATGGAAACAACCTTGTTCTTCTAGAGCTATGACTAGGTGGCCATGGTTTAGAGCACACACTTTGTGAAGCATCCCCCATTCCTTCCCCTCAGTGCTGAGCCATTTTTAGATGTTAGGGACACTTCACACTAAAGCCTTCCTAACTTTCTTTTAACAAAAGATATCCAGGCCCAATTTACACCCTTCAGATAGGGATTCTAAGGGTACCCAGAGGTTGTGCAATCCCCTGGAGCGAACCGGGAAAATAGCCAAGAAACAGCCAAAGTGTCTTTTGGTTTTGGAAAAATTTGAAAAAAGTGCTGTGCAAGAAAGAGTGTATTTTTTTCTAAAAAAATAAGCAAAAGGTTTGCTGTGCTAAAATTACCTTCCCAGTTTTCAGGAACATGCGGAGTTATTTAAAATATATATTTTTTACACCAGATTTTTCATTTTTCTGAGTTCTAATACATTTTTACATTTTTTTGTGGTTCCTACCTATTTGCAGTTTATAGTCGGAACAGGCATAAAACCCATAGGTTACCTTACAGCATTTTTTAAAAGTATAAAAAATGTGTTTAGATCGCTCAGATTGTCCATTAGAAACTGATTAATAAAAAAAAAAAAGAAAATTAGTAGTAAATTGTAGAAAGGGATGGAGTTTTTTTCATTTGTAATTTTGTTGTCACAATGGCCAATTTACTAAAGCCCTATACTATTAAATTTGTCAGACACCTCTAGGCACAAGGATAGAAAGTGTTTTTGGTTGTCCAAAAACACAAGGTGCCCAGGGCCAACAACTGAGCTGCAGCTTACAGCTATTTCACTGTGTACCAAATGTACAGCAATATATATGGTAAAATCTAATGAAAAAAAAATAAGTATTAAAAAATTCTATATTTTTTAAAATATGCCAGAGTTTAGGAATAAAGGCCATTTATGCACCTCTAAATTTGGTGTTACCAATACTATCCTGTGATTAAAAGGGAATTCCAGATCAGAGTTCCAGCAGGACAGTCCTTCTTCTTGCAGTTTCAGGCAGGGATCTGAGTAATCAAGGGGGCACTCCTGTCCAATGGGGTGCAGGGTGCCACCTTCAGGTATAACAACTTACTCCAAAGAGTGATATATTTGTGGTCCAAAAAGTACTTTTCCTTTAAACTCCTAAATGAAGAAACTATCTCTTGAAAGTAAAGATCTGGCTAAGCCAATCCACTGGTTTGGCTAAGTTTCCATAATACTCATCTTGCAGCCCCTCTGCTAATTCCATCGCCGGGGCTCCTGTCTGGATGGGGGTGCAGGATGTAGGGGTGAGCCTGTGCCTGTCTTGTCAATCCCTCTTTGAAGACCAGATGGGCTACTCCAATCTCCTCCAGCCTCTTGATCTCCAGCTGCAGATCTCCTCCACCAGATGTTATTTGTCTCTATGTAGGCCACTTTACACCTCATCAGAGCAGTTTGGCTAAGCCTGTCACAGTCTGGCAAATCGGGAGAGGCTGCTGAAAGGCTCGATTATGGTTTATCAGAAAAGCAAATTCTATAACTTCTTTTCTGTGATAGTTATAATAAATGTAACCTTGTCAAATTGTTGTGTTTACTCTATCATTTTAAGGGCTTTATTCAAAGTAGGAGGTTCTCAGGACCTCCCCCACTAGGCTGCTGGCTACGCTGTTATCAAGGATACTACTGGCCAGGCGGTCTGCAACCAGCCTGAATATACAGACGTGCAACTGGCGGCCAGCTGAACATAGTATGAGTTGCTTTTTCACCGCATTTTTAAAGGCGGCGAGCCTGATATAAAAAGGGTGGCAGAGAGGAAACTAAGTGAGTCTAACAGGGCCCCCTGCCAGATCTAGACCTGGGGGTCATTTGGGGGGGCACATATTGTGTCCCCCTGTAATTGCACCGCTTTCCAGCATGGTGTTGCACGCATGCAACACTGTGCAGGAATGTGCTGCAGTCACTGTCACAGTGGTACACTGCATGTTAGTCTCTCCTATGAGCTTAACAGCCCACCACCATCACACCACAACAGCACCACCGCTCACCATTGATTACACTCATAATCCGTGGATGGGCACACTACGGACTTGGTGGTCCTCCGGTCAGCACGGCGGTGGCGGGCTGACAGGAAGCTGCAAACTCATAATAAAGCCCTAAGTCTTTCGATTATATTTTTATCTCACGCCTATCAATAGTTTTTCTTAATAAAGTATTCTCGTGTTAGACTATGGAGCCATTGTGCTACAATGGGGAAAAACAAAATTGGCAGTTTTTCCCTCACCAGGGCAAATAAAACATCTTTTAAAATGTACCCTTCTTATAGTTACAAGGTATCCTAACATTGGGGCACTTAAGGGAGACTCTTAGGGGGGGACATATGTAAAAATAGTGTATTTAAAACTATGGAAGTACCTTTTATTCCAAAGTCGAATTTGCATATATTTTGATTTTAAAAGCATCCTGCAAAGCAGGGCTTCCTTTAAAATGACTGCAGGCAACACAGCAGTGCACAACTGAGTCCATTAAATCTGCTGGGCCTCTAAGGCTACTTGTCCTACCATATACTAGGGGTTACTATAAGGTAGGTTGTCATACCAATTGTGATTACACCTAATTACAATATACCTTTTACTCAGAGCACTGGCCCGGGTCTGGTTGGCTGAGTCCAGGGCATAATAAGAGTCAGTTACCATCAGCATCAGTCATAAACTAGAGGGGAATAGGGCAAAAAGGATGACTTTCTCACTGTATCTGCTATATTTAGGCCCAGATCAATCACAACCCAGGGAATCCCACTAAACAAAGACAATTCTGAAAACTACACAACCAGGGGAGCCCAGGGTGGTGTTGTAGTGTAGTTCCTATATTCCCAAAAGGTTCTGCACATTGGAATAATATATCCTATATATTTGACGTAGGACTTATGTCGACTAGGTCTCTATCGAATATATTAATCTTAATTGTGAGTGCCAGCTAACTCAGAGGTCACTAGAAACTTTCTTGAATTTTCATTTCTGACAACCGCTTAAACATGACAACTTTGTTCCCCAAGAATAAACGTATCTTCAGAGTCGTGGAAACAATAGATAGATATTTTACTCAGTCAATTTTGCATGCTTCGTTTTATCAGAGGTGCAGAGAAATAGAGAGACGGGCATTTTCAATAAAAGGATTTATTGAACAGTCTTCTTTCTCATGCAAGTAAAGTGAAATGCTACAATCGTAAGACAGGCGATGAAGTATAATGCATACAGCGAGAAGAGTATTTTAAAATAATACTGTAATAGCATTGTATGGTTTCTAAACCATATGTAAATACATACATAAATAACAAAGGCTAAAAGTACTCAACTGGTGCTTCTAAAATACGCCTACCCCAATGTACCTAACCTAAGTCTAGTACGAGGGAAGAAGTAAGTGTGGTGTAGCATAGGTTTAGTTTTCTTTGCCAAGAATCTATCCAAGATTTCTCTTAGGGTCTAATCAGCTTCGTACATTGGTTTTAGAATGAAGGAGGTCTGGTATCTATACCCGGGACTCGATTTCCCAACACCCCGCGAGGGGCACTTGGAAACACTGGAGTTGGATTCTCAGCGAGAGAAAGGACAGCTTCTTGATCAGTGAATCAGCTGGAGGGTCGGCTTCCTTTGGCACTTGCTGTAGAGAGCTGCGTCGGGCAAGTAGATAGTCGAGCTGCTCCGAATCACCGTGTGTTTGCAAGGGCAAGTGTAGGCATATTTATACCTTGAAGGTGCCTAGTTTGACGTAAAGTCAGGCATAATAACGCCATCAAAGAACGCCAAGGGAATGGTAGTTCTTGGAAAACTCCATGAGTTCTTGAACAAAAAATGTTCAAGCAAGGGGATGTCACTGACTGCTTAAGCCGATTTTTTGAAGAAATCGTTGTGGCTTTTTGGAACGGGTGGAAGTAGCCTTGCCTGTATTTGGAATGCATTGGCTGTGTCTAAATAAGGTTCTGATTTCTATACCCATAAAAGGGCAATGTGAATTGACCTATATAAGGACATGAATCGAGAAATTTCGCTCGAATCCTAAAACACCATACAACAGTGTTACTAGTGTAGCTCCCACTATATTTATTCATCCACACTACCCTGCAAACCTCAAACTTTGTTTAACAACACATATTTTCTTCATATTTCTGTGAGGGAGAGTTCCACACTCTATAGAAATCCACAAAATGCCGTCCATTGAGCAATCCCACATTTCTCCTGATGAAAACAAGACCCAACTTTTTTTTGGGGGGGGAGTATTATATAGCGCAAACCTGCCCTGAAGGTATCAGGTATCAGAGTGCTTTACAGGAGAACCTTTAGCATTACATAAGGACATATTGATTTTTGTTAGGCACCATGAGATTGAGTGATTTTCCGAGAATCACAGGATGTTGAGTGTCATTGCCGAGACTCAACCCCGGTTCTACAGATTTGTGATTGACCATCCTAGCCATTAGGCCACATCCTCTCCAGCTAATGTGGCTGGGCCTATCATCTCTAACACAATAGGCCCAAAAACCAATGAGGAGATATCAAGTATTTGCAGTGAAAATGTATTTATTTGATGATGTGGGCAGCTGTGGTATTTGGGCCTAGGCTTGGTCATCACCAGAGAAACCTACTAAACCCAGACATATATGAAAACTAGAGGTGTACTGAGTTCTTATAACAAGTGTTCCACTTGATGACTCTTCACTTAAAGCTTCGTATTAATGCATACTTCATAATAAGCATATTTTCTGGCAACTCTGTGGCGTACAATCACTAGTTGTTTGTGTGGGCTTATTCTATCCTGTCTTGTGTTTTAGCTTCTCCTTCTTTCATTTATAACCAGCACTCTGAGAGAGAGAGGGAGAGAGAGAGAGAGAGAGAGAGAGAGAGAGAGAGAGAGAGAGAGAGAGAGAGAGAGAGAGAGAATGATAAATCATCAATCAGTGTGCTAAGAGAAACATTTAGCACAGAAAAGGGGTTGAATAAAAGGTATACTTAATGGAGATGGTTTCGCTTATTCTGGCACGCAGTAGAGACATGCTGTCATTATGAAACACACAAGGAGACCTAACTCAAAAACCATCATGCCACCACAGATGACTGTGATGTGCCAGTTGTTATTGGTGGAGGATACTGCATAAGTAAGTAAGTAAATTGTTTATTGTACATGATTAACCCCTTGCCTGCGGGGCTAAATCCCTCGTGCTCGTCGTGAGCCACAGTGGCAGTGTGCTCATGACGCGCTGAGCTTGTCACGGCCACGCCTGTTCCAAAGAAACGCCCAGCAAAGCAGGGGAATTATCCCCACGTGGGCGTGGTGCAACGGTCATGACGAGCTCAGCTCGTCATAAACACACGGCCACCATTGCTCATGACAAGCTGAGCTCTTCTTGAGCATGGGAGGGGTTAATTAAAACCTTTAAAAAATGTAAAACAGTGTTCAAAGTACATTTTAAATAGTTTCTAGAATTTAGGAACATATGTCGTGCATGCCTACAGGTAACTCAAAATGCCATCAGGCAGCAGGTCAAATGTTTTTTTTTTACCTCAAGCTACGTGCTCTTGTGCCTTTTTATTAGTAGGTCAAAAAACTTTGTGATCCGACAGTTTAGTTTTATGTCAACTGGGTTAAAGCACATAACTGCTTGCCTGCATGTTCGAATACATGCTGCTTAAAAGATGGATCTTTTATTATCCTTTAATTCAGGGCAGATACAAACAACGTGAATGATGTCTTCCTTGCTAACTCCACATAAACGGCAGAGCGGCGGGCAGGTTTTCCTTTCCCAAGGTGGCAAATGAGGGGTAACTGGAATTACTCCAAGGCGTAATTTTAAAAACTTTTATTTCGTCTTCATATTAACTCTACTTTTGAGGTATGTTTGAGGCTGCAGTGATGCCTAATCACTGAGCGTTATCCAGCCTTGGGCTCTTTTGGTTAGTGCCTCCTTATCCTCAGTGGAGGATATAATTTGCGTAAATTTTTTCACAATTTTTTTAAATGAGTAAAGATTGGTAGAAATGCCCCACAAATCTGTTAGTCCCAGAACTTTGAGTGAGTCAAATAGGTAATCCCTGGCTGGGGATTTAGGGCCCGATGTAGGTAAATCCCATTTACCGATTTAGAAATACCGAATCTTACCGATTCGGTATTTCTAAACCGGTAAATGGGATGTAGGTCCCAACATCTGGATTCGTTACCGAATCCTTAACAATTCTTTAATTACCGATTCGGTAAATACCGAATCGGTAATGCCCATTCATTCCTATGGGCTTTGAAGCCCATAGGAATGATTAGGCATTACCGATTCGGTATTTACCAAATCGGTAATTAAAGAATTCACAAGGGTGCAGGGGGTGTCACTTTGACACCCTCTAGTACCCCCAAAACGGGCATGTGTGCAATGTGGCACACAGACATGCCCTAAGGGCACGTCTGTCTGTCACATGGCACATGTGTACATGCACAGATGTGCATGTACACAGGAATCGGTATTTTACCATGGATTAGTATTCCATGGTAAAATACCGATTCTGTAAGCCATGTGCCATAGGTACATTTTCTACCTACATTGCTTTTTCGGTAATTTTAACGAATCGGTAAATATTACCGAATCGGTAATTATTTTACCGATTCGGTACATATTACCAAATCGGTAAATATACCGATTCGGTAATGATACCGATTCGGTAAAATTACCGAAAATGTGCCCCTACATCTCGGTAGCCCTTTACCGATCGGAAACGGCCGAAAATCGGTATTTTCGGCCGATTCGGATCGGTAAAGGGCTACCTACATCGGGCCCTAACTGTGTCGAATTAACTCTTCCCAGAGGTTGGAACATAAAGAGCCAGCCTCCGCACTGTGAATCTTATGCCAACTAATGACGTAGGTGCCCCTTCTTTCCAGTGTTTGCTTTAAGAGGTCAAATTCCAGCCGTATTTGCGCTGAGGAGTTATATTTTGGAAAGTTAAAATTTGCTCTGTATGAATTTGCTATCACTGTGTCCAATAATACAGTGTCCTTTCCTTTGAGAGATTTGCTCCCATAACTGAGGGTCGGCTGCAATTTTGTGAGCAATACCTGAAGCAAGGGGCTGAGGATCCTGGGAGTTGAATCTCCCCTTCTGTTGAAAACCATTTCCTAATAAGGGGAATCTTTTTACTTTTCTGCAATTATCACATTGAGTAGGAGATCTCTACAGTAAATAAAACAGATATTCATTCACACTGCAAGTGATGAATCTTCAATACTCACCTGTTGGGTGGTTATACATGGGCCTCAAGTTGTGTGGTGCCAGCAACATCATTTCAGACCTGGCACAGCGGGTCCATCACTGGTGGCCCGGTGGCAGCAGTTACAAGGTACCATGCCTCCCGTTCAGCCCCCAGACTCTCTGCTGCTGGTCAGCCTAGGCACAGGGATGCTGGGTCACAGGCACCTGGCAGCTAGGCAGCCAGGCAGCCAGGAGGAGGAGCAAGCAAGATGGCGGGCACCCATGCCATGTACTGCCGATGACCTTGACTGTACACTGTTTGGAATCAGTGAGGATGACTGACAGCAGGGTCAGAATGGAAGCAAAGGAGGGCGGAACAGGCTCATCAGCGGAAAATGAAAAATAGTGATGAAGCGTCAGGCCTCAAATCAATTACCACTGGCTTTAACTGAAATAAAGGGAAGTAAGCGTCAAGAAGCGTGCCAGTAAACTTTGAACAGCTGGCGGTAGGCAGAGTTTTAGCCAACAAAGAGTGTGGAGTACCAAACTTTGTAAACTCTTCCAGTGGAATGGAGTTTGCTGTCCACCCCTAAGGCCAAATCAGTTTTGCACCAAATTCAAACTGGTTTCAGTTCTAGGCACAGCACTGAGACCATACTTTTGGTGGTGGTGGAAGAGGCAAAAAAGAGACTGGATCTAGGAGTTACTGTAGCTATTGTACTCCTATAACTCAGTGTGACCATCAACATCATGGACCACTCTATACTTCTGGATAGAGTTGGTAAGGCTGGTGTCACAAAAAGAGCCCTGGACTGGGGCAGTTCCTCTTTTAATGGGGTGTGTGGTGCAGGTTTTTTGACAAGGGCTGTGAATCAAATTCCCTGCCTGTCCCCTGTGGGGTCCTGCAGGGGTCTTCACTCAGTCCCACATTGTTTAACAATTACATGCAACCATTGGAAAACATTGTGGATACGGTTGGGATGTTTATAGTCTCTTAAGCGGATGACACCCAGCTGGTGTTCTCATTTACGCCTGGATTTGATACGTCCTCAGTTACTCTTGGGCTCTGCTGGGAGAAGATAGCCAGCTGGATGAATTAATACTGTCCTAAGTTCAATGGAGCTAAGACCAATGTAATGATTCTCTCGAATACATCCCTGCACAATACAATCTGGACTGGCCTCCTCGCATGGGTCCCCCCATGTTAGTCGGTCAATTATAAAAGTCTGAGCATGTGGATTAATGACTGTCTGAAAATTGTAGCCCAGACCACAAAAATATCAGCTAGCTGTTTTGGTTTGATGTGGGTGCTGCAAAAGATTTGGCCGCTCCTCCTTGGGACTTCGAGGTGATAGGTAGCTCAGACTTTAATTCATTCCCACCTGGCAATTCTTTATTCTCGGGTTCCCCCAAGTCCAACATTTAAAAACTTTAAGTGGGTCCAAATGCAGCTGTACGCATGCTCCAAGGCATTTCCAGGTCCCAATCAGCAGGACATGGGCTTAAGGAGCTGAGATGGCTGCCCATTGCTAAAAGAATTGAATTGAAGTCTCTGTGCATTGCCCATAGAGTCCTTCATTGGAAAGGCCCTTCCATCCATCAGTAGCTTCTCACTCATGATGTTCCTAATAGAGACCTCTAGGCCTCTAACCGCAATTTGGTCACCGTCCCACAATTAGAAGAGATACAAAAGGAGAACGTTTTTTTACCTTTAACTTTGCAAAACTCTAGAATTCTCTCCCATGGCCACTAGGTGTCCAGATTCAGAGCTGCACTTTCACAAAGCCATTACACCGTGGCCCGTTTAGCCTTGACCTTTTAGATGCTTGACACTACCTAATCACTGTGTTGCTGTGCATTCTTCTGCTCTTAGTGCTGGGTCGCCATGCGCTCTACAAATCTTTTAACATAGCATGACGTTTACTGCAGTATATTTGTACTTCTTTCAGACGTGGATAAATAATCTTTTTTATTATGATTCATTGACCTCCCAAGGGAGTCCCCAGGGAATATCATCATTGACTCCCTTACTGTCAGGGCATAATCTAAACACCGAACTCTATTCATATTTCAGGAGAGCCTTATTCATACTGGTGTTTCATCTGTTTCTTGGTGTTTCTTCTGTAACGTTTTTAAATTATATATCACTCAATGTTGTCTGCATTGTGTGTATTTTCAAGAAAGTGTTTAGTGAGTTTGGTCATTTTTGCACCTTATTGTGCTTCTCTGTTCTGTTATTCTTACATGCACTTTCCTTATCCTCATGCCTATGTATAAGAGTGTGCAAGGGCATTTTAGAACATAGATTATAGTGCTAGAGTTACAATTCAGCTCCAATGTGTTATAAGTCACAGGTATTTTGTTTTGCATGGTTTTGTGAACTGACACACCTCGCAGTTGTCACACGGTTGGTGGCTTTTGGGGATGGTGGTGTTCCATAGCGTAAGCTGAGGTAATCTGAGAATAGAATCAAGGTTGTCCACCGATGCATTACACTCAATAGCTTCCTCCTTAGAGTCACGCCTTACTCTGAAGGTGGAGAACTTCAAAAACACCTGCTGGACCAATAGAGGAGTTTACTGCATGATCATCCGGTCCGGTCAGGTGTCTATGCAACAAGGAACCCTGGTTGGGCACAACACATAGGTGACAGAGAAACCTCCCCAATTAAAGAATTTTACCAACAGGATAAAACCATAATTATGTTCCCTGTACCTTCCTACCAAACGGCTGTACTCGGGAATGCAGATGACGAATCTCCTTGTTGAAGTAAAGGACAATGCGCTGCAGAATACAAAACCAGTTTCCGAGTTTGGCTAGTTACTACTCTAAGATACTTTAAAAGTAACTTAACGCATACCCCACTATTGCATTTTGAAGTGAGGCCATTTAAAGGAGCACAGTCTTTCATTTTGAGATTCCGCAATGAAGCAGAACACAGCTTAATGTAGACTACTGTGCATTTCCTCACGACATGGAGTCTGAACCCTACTAGGAAAGATAGTCTCTTTTTTCTGTACTGCAGCATATATCTAATATGTATATTCCTCAAAGTGGGACAGTAGGAATTGCCCTTCCCTTAACAGACCATGCAGCACAGGTCTCTCTGGACAAGGTAATTTAGGCCTAGATGTATCAAGAATTTTGCGATTCGTTAAGGCCGAAATTCGCAGAATTTTGGCCTTAACGAATCGCAAACTGACATTTTGCATCTTTTGGGATGTATGTGAAATTAGCAAAATAAGGAATCGCAAAAAATTGCTATTCCTTATTTTGCTTAAGCATTTAAGGAATCGCAATTTTGCGATTCCTTAAATGCCATGTATGAAGCTTTTTTAATTTGCGAATTCAGGTTAAGGAATCGCAAATTAACACCAACTTGAGGTTCGTGTTAGTTTGCGAAATCCTTTCAAAAATCAAAATTTGGCAATTTGGAGCGTGGCATGTGGCACACATACATGCCCATAGGGCATGTATGTGCGCCGTATGCACACACATGTAAGTTTCAGGGTGCTGTAGGGCGTCCATGAGACACCCCTGCACCCTTGCAATAATTCTCAAATTGTGATTAGCAAATTGCGAATTCGCAATTTGAGAATTATTTCGCAATCATTCCTATGGGCCTCCTGGCCCATAGGAATGAATGAGAAATGATTCCTTATTTGCTAATTCGCAACTTGCGAATTCGCAAATTAGGAATAATAAGGAATCGCCAAAAATAGCGATTTAAAACATACAATCCCATTTGCGATTTCTTAATAGCGATTTGGTAAAAATCGCTATTAAGAAATCGCAAATAGGAACGATGATACATCTAGGCCTTAGTGGAGTCAGCATTCTGAATTAGCATAGTATTATCCTCATGTGTTACTTCACCTGTCCGTGTATGCAGAGTGTGCTTGTATGAAGTGTCACCTGTGCCACAATTATAAGACTGTTTTTTAAATACCTTTAATAACTTACTGCAAGATACCAATGTGGTTTGTGTATGTAAAAAATGCTTGTCTACCCTAATGTTGCTATTTTTCTTCATTCATATCAGGTTTATTACCTTTTGACTTTTCAAGGAGAGGTAGGGCCCCTCCATATTTCTTTATATATCATCACACAGATTTGTGTAGGGAT
This sequence comes from Lissotriton vulgaris, assembly GCF_964263255.1. Taxonomy (NCBI): domain Eukaryota; kingdom Metazoa; phylum Chordata; class Amphibia; order Caudata; family Salamandridae; genus Lissotriton; species Lissotriton vulgaris. The sequence continues at coordinate 517,678,149 of NC_141685.1, read as the reverse complement.
CCTTAGATAAGCCCTGATGCATGCCCGAGACCAGGCTAGGCTATCCAAGGGCAGAAACATGTTGGCACCACAGAGGTACGTGATGGCCATGGTACCCAATAACGTCCCCTGAGTATACATTTTAGTATTTTTTACAGATACAAAGGATCTGACTCTAATAGCTCCTGCTGCAGAGATGACCGAGGCGCTGCCAGGAAGAGCTGAACTGCAGCCTTGGGCAACTGACTTGTGAACGAGGAGCTTTTGAGGTCGTTATATGTAAATAGGCCACAGAACTTTCTTTCCCGACATCTCACTTCCATGCTTCTTGCGAACTCCACCAGGAATGATTTTTTGGCATGTTGCTGTACATGTTGCGAGAGTTAATAGTGACACGTGAAACGGCAGGATATTCCTGGCTGATGTAGTTAGCTCACAGTAGTGAATGTTTTAACTATTTGCTTCATACTTTCATAATTGGTGAAGGACCAGTGAGTAGTCTTATCTCAATGACAAAAATAGCTGCACAGAGATGACATTATTAATGCTCTGAAGGCTTGTGAAATGTTAAAAATCAGTGGCAATGTCCTGTGTCAGAGTGTGTCAGGGATCCATTATAGAAACCAGCAACTACTTGAGAAACAAGAGAAATTATATGCACACACATTAGGTGCTTTGTTCTGCGTGTATGGGTGGAAAGCTAGACGTATACCTGGTGCACAATCTTCAAACAGGTTTCACATGAAAGGAGAGTCATTCCAAGGTGGCCATCAATATGCTTGTGTATGTAGTATGTTGTGATTCATAGATACTTGTCATGGTGCTTTCATCATAATGCATACACACGTTTGTCTTCATGATGTAGGTGACCATTTTGAATTTATAATACCAACATGGTATCAGACAGCCATGTTAGAACTATACATTAAAATGTAAAACAGAATGAAAAACAGTGTTCATGAAATCATGATAAAGGAAGAAAGCAGACTAGGGCCAGTTAGAAACGGTCATGCTTGCCTAAATATGTGTGCGTGTGTGTGTGTGTGTGTCACTTAGCCCTGATTTAGGCCCTAGTTGGTGGCCTTCCATCTGTTATGGTGGGGATGGTCATCTCCTGAGCTGCCCACAAAATGAACAGATTAACCCCTTCGATGCTGATGACGAGCTCAGCTCGTCATCAGCCACGGGTGACGTGTGTATCGCGGTTATTTGAAAACAGCCGCACAGCGCAAAAATAACCGCAGGAGCGATGCGGTTAAGAGTTTGCAGTGATTTCTGTGCCTTCACACGAGCTCCTGCCACAGTGGCTCCTGTCAAGGCACTGGAGGTTTGGTGGCCAGCCATCTTTTATGGACAAAGCACCAACATTTGCTGATTTTCGGAAGCAAACTCAGAAAACAGGATTTTATTATTTAAAAAACAAAATACTAACGACATTTACACCCCAGGAGCTTACTTCAACTCGTAATTGAGTGGCTTGTTGAAGGATTTTGCAGGGATACTCTGGGCCCGATTCACAGAACTAACTTAAGACTAAATCCTAAACTTACTACTTTTTGGTATTTACAGAAGTTAGGATTTTGTCTTCCGACATACTTAAGACAGACTTAAGTTAGGATTCTGTCTTAATTCTGTCTTGAGTTTGTCTTAAGACAAAATCTTAACTTCTGTGAATACCAGAAGTAGTAATTTTAGGATTTTGTCTTAAGTTAGTTCTGTGAATCAGCCCCTTTGTCCGCCAAACTCTTAATTTCTCCCTAAGCATTCAACCACTCATCAGCCCTGCTATTGATAACAAATGTTTGCACTCACCCATCCGTTCATGCACTCACTCATTCTTGCACACACCCTCCCATCAAGCACTTTCAATTATTAATCTGGCATATCAAATTTGCTAATGCGCTGTATTTTTCTTTAACACGTTAAATATCTACGAAATTTCAAATTCCTGAAAGGTGCTTCAAACCTCATCAATAGTATATACACTTTTCGTGTTCCAGCTGTTTAAAAGCTTCCATAATCTAGTGACTTTTCATTTATATTGGCAGGTTACACTTAACACCTCTAGAGTAGTCAAGGTAATTCCACTGTGAAACAGCCTGTGTTGTAAATTTAAATTTTACTGCGTTCTAATTCTCAATACCAATTAGCACATTTTATGGCTCTATTTGGAGAGACTCCAAATTTACATTGACAGCACTGCAATAGAAAGTACTATTATTGAAAGAGGCTCAATTGCGCCCTTTCTTCTCCAACTTTCCTGTCTGATATGAAGTTCTTAATACATTCATTTCAAAATGATGTACACAACACATTTAATTAGATGGGATTGAACTGTAAAAATGACTGCAAATCAAAAACATGTTATATATTCCGAGTGATATTCTGCAAATAAGATAGGAGTGTAATTATAAAGAGGAAGGCTAGCCTGATGGTATTATTTCAGAGATGTGTTAAATGTTTATGAGGTGATGCTCTTTTAAAGTTAGGAGGCTTGTCGCATTGCATCATAGGTAATGACCTACAGATGTAAGGTTGGACAGATTTTCTGATACACTGCAATGCTTTTCCTGGGATCTTCGTTTCTGATAAATGTAATAAACCAAATGAATCACTAACTCACGCAAATAGACAACTTTGTGCCCGCAGACGTTGTGCCATGTTATTTTTGTCGACGAGCATTTTCCCCCCTGCACTGCCTAATTAAATAGCACTGCAGTTGTAAGTGTTAAAATGCCCATCAGCATGGTTGGAAGTTGGAAGGGAGCGGGAGTATGCGGGAGAAGGGGAGGCATCCTGTTAAAAAATACAAAGGTGCTATGTAAATGTGTAGCTAGCACACCTGTGTAGTCCAATTCAACGTATCTTTATAAGGTTAAATCTAGTATTGGGAGCTTCCCAGTATGAGTGGTTGCGCCCACAACTCTTAATCAATACTGCTCTGTAGAGGCCTAGTGCACACTAGGTCTGCCCGGGAGCTCACTCTGTGTCCCTAGGGTTTCAAGTTTTTAGCTAGTTAATCAATAGTAAGAAAATTATTCAACATTAAATAATACACAAGGTTTTTGTAGGTATAACTTGCTTTAGTGATACTCTATTCATATATATGCACTCGAAACATAAACAATGTCATAAACAAAAGTGACAATTTGCAGTTTTCATAGAGTAAACCAAATAGACCTGTAGCATAATGTTACTTAAGCAAATAATACTTGTGAAACATAAATTATATCATATCCCAATGCATTTCGGGTCTGCTGCGACCCTTCTTCAGGGGAATACAATTACAAATAACTCATCCAATTATGATACTGTTTGAACACATGATTCGTCACATCAGTTCCGTTTTCAGAGCACTGTGAAAAAATAATGAGATATTCCAATGTATTTACATGGTATATACAAGATCTAAAAAATAGAGTTAACATGATAGTCCATTAGTGTGAGTCCAAGCCATGTGTTGACCGGTAAGAATAAGAAACGATACATGGCTGGTAGCCAAGCGTGATGGTTCAGAAGTTTCTGCAAACACCACCAAGTGTACAGAAAAGCCCGATTAAGAAAAAGTAAAAGTACATGTAAGAACCGCTTAAACCCATAACCAGAAACAAGAGTTAATCTAGCAAAAAAGAAAGACATCTACCTGATGTTGTACATATGATGTTTATCTGCGTGTCAAATAACAGTCCTCGAATAACGTGATTGATCTCTGAGGGGAATGTGGTAAATAGGTTCACATTACAATTAAGTGTGAACATATCAAAATCAAACCTGTAAGGGGGATACGTGCGTGCATGGCTTACCCTTAGTGAGGAGTATATGCGTCTCCGATGTATATGTGGGAGAAGATGTTAAATCCGGTAGTTACCGCCGCTAAAAAAGTAAAGGGTGCACATCAGCTGCCAATGTTTATTAGTGACCGATAAATGTTAACTAGAGTGTCCCTAGAAAGGAGGCATTCCTTACCTCGCCAAACTCGCGTGTAGTCGCAAATGTTCCAATGCGCCTGACGGACAGAACGTATGTTGCGGATGCCGTTGCAGCTGTAAGATGATAGATGTGCATGAGCTGCCGAGTTTAAAATTAGGCGTGTGCACTAGGCCTCTACAGAGCAAAAAATACAAAGGGGCATTCACTGCGGTGCAGCCAACCACTGGTGTAAATTGTTTGTTTTCAAATAATGTATTCTTTTAGATATGAGGAAAATACATTTGTAATGCAATAGCAATAATTAAAATCAGAAGCAAATATATAATAATGCAGATTTAAAAGGACTACATAACAAAAAACATCTTGATTTGGATAAAAAGATATCAAAGTTACCGTATAAATATGATCAGATAAAAGTCATGACCAATAACAGATATTACAAATTCATCAAATATTAAGTGAAAACCCCATGAAGATGGGACAGATAGAACATCTACATATACCGTAGCAAAGTCATGTGTGAGTTTGTATTGCTTGGTAAATAGGATACATCAGCGAGGGAAAAGCAGTGAAAGATGGGAAGAGAGAAAGAAAAAGAGAAAAGGGAAAGGATACTAGGAGGAAGGAATAAGGATGAGATGGTGGGTGGGGACATCCGCGACACCTATAAAAAATAAATTAAAAAAATGGATTCAAAAGGAAACTGAGCTACCAACCCGGAGAAAACAAGACCATATAATTATCCAAAAAACGCCATACACTACTAGCAATTGAAGGTAAATAATGTTTCTTTTCAACCAGAGTATGTCCATGAAGATCTGAAACTTACTCCCACCAGGTATGGTACAAATGAAGATGAAACGACTTCCATTCTGTGAGTATTTTCTTGACTGCAATGGGTAAGATCAAGTCTAACAGCTCCAAATCCATATTGTCAAGAGGTAATGGGTTAGCCACGGCCTGTGGACCCGGCAAAATCATAGGTAAAAATAGAGCTATAGATGTATTAAAGATTAATGATAAATGTTTTTGAATTGGGCCCCAAAAGGAGTCTAATAGCGTACATTCAAAGAACAAATGTCGATGGGTGCCTGGTACTGAATTATTTTATTTATTTATTTAAGTAGTTTTATAAAGCGCTGGCTAGACCCGTGGGTATAGGAGCGCTTTACAACAGTTATAATGCAGGAATCCAAAATAAGGCATAGGTATACATGTTGGTTCAGAGGTCCCGACGTGTGGTGCAACAATTGAGAAATGGCAGTCCGGATACCCTCGCAGAGTGCACGTTGTCTTGGGCAGAACCATTTTCAGGGAGGGAGGGAGTGAGGAGGGGAGTAGGGACGCTTGGAGGAGGTAGGTTTTGGTGACAAAGTGTCAAGGTGCTGCAGAATGTAGGCATGTGCCCTTCAGCAAAGTTTAACTGTTCGGGAAGGCACGGTTGACGAAGAGGTCTTTTAGGAGTTTTTTTAATTTTACAAAGAACGGAATAGTCCTAATGTCTGTTGGAATGAAGTACCAGATTTTGATTGTGTTTCCAGCGAAGGATCATGCAGCGGTTCTTTGTATGCATGTTTTCATGGGGATCAGCAGTAGGGTTTTGGAGCTTCTGAGGTTCCTTGTCTGGCCATCCTTTTTGAGTTTGGAAGCCAGGTCTTTTGTTTCCCTGTGTGGAGGGCTTTGTGCGTTAGACAGGCAGTTCTGAAGCTGGCACGCATTTCTACTGGGAGTCATTTTAGTTCTTTGTGCGCGGGTGCAATGTGCTCAAATTTCCTAACTCCGGGGACCATTCTTGCTGCTGCATTTAGTGTTGTTTTGTGGGGGGCTAAGTGGGATTTCACTGTACCAGTGAGGATAGCATTTCCATAGTCGAGTCTAGATATCACCAGGGATTGGGTGGCTTGTTTCAAGTCTTAGGGTGGGATGAAGGGTTTTATTTTGTTGGAGTTCTTGATGTGTCTGTCCAGGTCCAGTTTTGGGTCTAGGGTGATTCCTAATGATTCTTTGGAGTTGTCCGAGTGAGATTAGCGTTGAGAGCATTGATTGCATTGAGCCATTCCATGATTTGGGGTTTTTCTTCTTTGTTGGAGATGAGGAGGATTTCGGTTTTGTCTTGGTTGAGTTTGAGTTGGTTTATCAATACCCAATGTTGGACTTCTTTGAGAGTGTTATTTAGTCTCTGAGTATCTTCAAAGGAGGAGGTTTCCAGAAAGATCTGGGTGTCATCTGCATTGAGGTGAAAGATGATTTTGGCTTTTTTTGAGTAGGGAGGTGAGGGGTTTCATATTAATGTTGAACAGTTGAGGGGAGAGCACTGATCCTTGGGGAACATCTCTGTTGACGGGGTGTGTGTCAGACGTGAAGGTTTTAATTTTTATACTTTGGCAGCGTTTTTGTAAGAAGGAGGAGAACCATTGAATGACCACCTCGTCTGTACCTACCCTGTCTTGAAGAGCCTTGGTGAGTAGATTGTGATCCACTGTGTCAAAGGCTTATGATAAGTCCAGGAGGATGATTAGGCAGCATTTGTCAGTATCTAGAGATTTGTGAAGGTCATCCACGATGTTAAGGATCGCGCTCTCGGTGAGGCAGCCTTTTCTGAATCCCGATTGGTGGGGATCTAGAACGTTGATGTTGTCCATGTGCTGAATTAGTTGTAAACTAACTAACTTTTCAAGGATTTTGGCATGGAGGGGTAGATTGGAAACTGGTCTGAAGTTGTTCAAATCGTTGGTGTCAAGGCCGGGTTTTTTCAGCGTGTGTGTGACTTTGCTGACTTTGAGGCAGTCAGGTATGACGCCTGTTCTCAAGAAGCTCTTTATGATCTTGCACCAGAAAAGAGCTATGAGAGTTTCAGCTCTTTTGTTAGTTGCGTGGGTAAAGGATCTAGTGCATGAGATGCAGGTTTGGAGGTGGTGTTCAGTTTGAGAATATCGGTTTCAGGTAAGGAGGTAAAGGATTTCCAGGTTTTCATGGGGTGCATGCGTGTGTTGGCTTCGGCTTCTGGGGGTGGGTGGTGCATGAGGGGTTGGGGTTGATGTCAAGTGAGAGCTCAATCTTGGTGATTTTGACTTTAAAGAAGTTGGCAAAATTGTCGCATAGGTTTCTGGAGGCCTGGTTTGGGGCAGCGGAGGGTTTGGATGTTTGTTGTCTGATGATGCTGAATCGTTCTTTGGTCTATTTTTTGTGTTATCCAGGGCGGTGCAGAAGAAGGTGGTTTCTTCATTGTTCATGTGATTGTTGTCTGTCCTTCGGGTTGCTTTGAGTTGCTCATGGAGGCTTGTAGAGGGGTTGTCCATAGTCTGCGGCTCTTAGTTGTCTTCTTTCAGTGTTGATGTCTGAGTTGAACCAGGATCTGGAAGGAATGTAACTGTTTTTTTTTGTTTCAGGGGGGATCATTGATCTAGGATGGAAGTCATAGTAGAATTATAGTGAGTGGTGAGTTCCGTTGTAGAGAAATCATCCTTGGAGGTAGGCAGGAGTGAGCATACCCTTTCCATTTTGGGGGGCCTTGGGTGGGGGGTTGATGTGTGATTGGTTGAGTGATGTGGAATAGGATAAGGTGGTAGTCATACCAGTCAACGGGTGGGATCTGATCAATTGTAATAGTGTCCCATTGGGAGATAATGGCATCAATGATCGTTCCTTTGTTGTGGGTAGCTTCTGAACAGTGTTAGGTAAGGTTGTTGCTGTGTAGCAGCTCATTTACTTTCTGATTACTATGTTGTTGTTTTCATTCCAGTGTATGTTAAGGTCTCCCAAAATTAGGTTGTTGGCGTCTCAGAGTGAGCAATGAGCAATCAGGTCAGACAGATGTTCGGTGAATGTGGTGGTGTTTCCTGGGGGATGGTACAGGAGATGGCACTGGAATGACTTGCTGTCACTTGTGTTGATGTTGGCAGAAAGGCATTTACAGGTGTTGATTTCTGTCACAGATACATTGTTGTTATGAATGATTGCTATATCTCCGCCTTTTTGGTCATTTCGATCTTTGTTGATGATTACAAAGCATGGTGGCACAAGAGTGACCATGATTGGTGTGGAGCATTTGTTTAGCCACGTCTTGGTGATGAGGGCTATGTCTATGTCATGGGTGAGGATGGATTCTGCTAGTTCGGTTGCATGTTTAGTGGCTGATCAGCAGTTTATGAGCATGCAGTTAGTGGTGTGTACCTCTTCATTGGGGTTCTCCTTAAGGGGGCCCCTGAAGATGTTGGTAAGGGAGGCTGGGGGTCTAGGCTGCTTAGGGGGAGAGTGGTCCTGTCTGAATCTGGTGATCACCTAGATTTTGGATAGAGGGGTGGCGGTAGATGTGATGTTGTATGAGGAGTCAAGATCTGCTGCTTCACTCGGGGACATAGCTATTCTAGTTCTGCTGGTATGGTCTAGGTTCCGATTTTGATTCGAGGGGGGGGTTGGTATCTCTCTGTGGAGGGGAGTCGGTGGGAGCCATTGGTGAGTGTGGTTTTTTACAGTGCGGGTGTTGTTTGCTGAGCATGGCGAGGTTGGATAGGATTTAGTTGAAGCCCTGAATACAAATAGCCAGCTGGCTTTCAACCAGGGTGAGACCCTGACCTGTCTCTTTAAGGGTGGGGGTAGTGAGGTTCTGAACAGGGTCCTCATGAGAGGGGGGTGTTTTGACGCTTCTGCATTGACGTCCAGTTGATAGTGTGTTGTCCGTGTGGTCATTGAGCGTGGCGGAGGGCGCAGCGAGTGGAGGGTCATGTTGTGGCTTCCACATTCTTATTTGTGCGGGTATAGGGAAGTAGATGGGGGTCTTGGACTGTGTGTTGGGGTCAATCATAGAAGTTTGAGGAAGATAGTTGGCGGGGGATGGTTGAGGAGATGGTCTGATGGGGGAGGGGGCAGCTGAGAGGATGGTGTCTAGGGCCTGGAAGGCTAGTGTTATTGGGGTGTGCGTGAGTGGTTAGTATGCTGGAGGGTCTGACTGTCTGGGGAGAGGGGGTGGCTAGGGCAGGGAAGGAGGGCTTGATAGAAGGTAGAACGAAGTGAGGGGAAGAGTGCTTCAAAAGTCTCAAGGTTGTCATTGTTTGCTTGGATTAAGACTGCCGCTGAGGTAGAGGGTCAAAGAAGTATTCCCCCTCTGCCTCGAGCAGATGGGAAGGAGATTGTTGGTTTGCAGCTGAGAGGTGTATTTGTTGTTTTGGAAATGTGTTTTTGTGATCTAATGATGGAGTTCCACTCTTTGGGTCTTTCAGTGTGAAAGATGAGATCCATTTTAATCTGGCCCTTGGAGGAGCAGTGATATATGTCTGCGAATAGTGATTCAGGATGCCGTCTAATCAATTTGTGTTTAAGTTTTTTTTGCGCTTTGGGTGAGAGGTTAGGGGGGAAGTTGATCGAGTAGGAGTTCGGGCCGTGCAGTTTTAGCTAGTTCAAAGTGGTCAGGATGTGTGGTTTGGCATGACAGAAGGCATATTGTCTTTATTGGACAGGGGGCTGGTTCCCAATTAGTGAGCGGCGGGACTGGGCATGCGGTGAAGTAGAATGAAAGTTAGTCCTGGGCAGGCATAGGAGGTTGTGCTGCAGAGCTTATCAGTAGTAAAGTGATTAGCGTATTTCTAGTTCTTGTGGTGTCAGATTAAAGTGAGGTCTTGGTTTGTCAGGACTCACACCAGTGTAATGTAATTCCCCGGAGCAGTTACAGTGGGTTTAGATCTTGGAGGCCATCAAAGGGTCAGGCCATGGGGCATACAGCTTTGGAATGGGGTGATCGTACATGGCTCACAGTTAGCTTTCATTTCTTTCCCAGTGCTTGTTTATCAAATAGTTTATTGTCCCGGGTCCTAGAGTTATCAGGGCTCTCGAGGGTCTAATGCAGCTTCTCGGTTTAAATTCTGGGGTTAGCTTTTTGTGGCCATCTTGGGGTTAGGTCAAGGACTCCAAGAGCTGCAGGGAGTGGCAATAACTATGTTGTCGGGCACACATCACAATCAGAGGGTTGGGATGAGAGAATAGCAGCGGCACATTTGCCTCTCTTTGGAATGGTGGTCCAAAATTTCAGTATTTAGATACCAATTATGTGGTCCATTAGCATCCATGAGATTGTGGATGGTTAACAAAACTGCAGCATAGTCAGAGACAACTAATTAATGAATCATGACCTTTATGGTATGTTTCCAAACAGAAGTTTCAACCAAAAGATAATCAATACAAGAAAAGATAGAATGAGGGGAAGAGAAAAAAGTGTAGTCACTACTTGTAGGATTGTGTACTATCCAAGCATCCAAAAGATGGTGTGACAAACACATATTTAGCAACTGTTTATGCGCCCTTGGGGGTCAAAATTTAAAAGCTGAATGCATATCTAAAACAGGAACGAAGGGAAGATTAAAATCTCCTCCAACAATTGTTCTTGAATTTTGTGGGATGTCAGCAAGTTTCTTATTTATAGCACTACAAACATTTGGGTCACCTTTATTTGGAGGATATATATGCATAACATATAGGTCATCTGAACCATTAGTCAGACGAGTCAGTGACCATCTTCCATTGGTATCATGTTCAGCTGTAACTATAGATAAACCAGAGTTAAGAGTGATAACCCCATTTTCTTCCCAAAAGTCTCAAAACTTGTGGCATCTAATACTCAATCTTTCCTCATGAGAAGAGTTTCTTTAAAACCTATCTTAGTCTCCTGAAGTAGGACCAAGCCACCAGATAGACTCTTATAATAATCTAGAATCTCTGTCCTCTTAGCAGGGTCATTCAAAACCCTAACATTAAGAGAAACTACATTTATACCAGGCATTTCTATACATACTTTTGAATAGTGAGTACTTCTGGTGAAAGAGTACAATGACAATGAAAATAAACTTAAAAACCAAAAGAAGTGAAGCAGAAGTCCCAATATTAGGCTGAGGAAAAAACGGAGGAATTAAGAGAAGGGAAAAGAGAAGAGAGATCTAATGCACTCTAGATAGTTCCAGAGCATCATCGAAGCCCAACCCCACCTTACATATTGCATTGCATGAGAAATCAACATGGATGAGCAACAGCAGAGGCCACCCACATCGGTGTTGACAACTCAAGCATAATGAAACCACAGAGCAGCAGAACAAAAGTTGACATTCCATATACATAGCCAGAGCAGGTCCCCCAACTTGGGTTTGATATTAGGAAGCAGAAGACTAAATAAATATAAATTAGATGAAACGTCTGCAACAAATCTTCACTATCATAGCATATAAATTGTAACTTTGCATACATCAACTCATCTTTAAATAAAATTCATATAAATACCAAATTGGTATGTACAAAATTATAAAATAGGTATAAACTATCAAGTAATAGCAACCTATGATCAAGAATATTAAAGATACAGCTCACAACCATCAAGCATTAATAGCTTTGAACAGAACGAAATAGGTGTATAAAATATTAAGAGAACATCAGTGGATAATCACACATTTCACTGGTGATCAGTGAAATCATTAAATAATAAATAACATATAGACTATCTGTCACATAAAAAGGAAGACAAATTAAAGGATAACAGGTAAGAGGTAGAAGGTAGAATAGTTACCTATAGCAAAGAAACTATGAAACAATTAAAAAATTAAAAAGAGAGTAATTTCATAAACAATGCCATCCAAATATTAAAAAATATTAAATAGAAGGAGAGTAAATAAAAATTTTTGTAAATGACATCTGCGATGTGATGACATTTCATAAGCAAACAAATCATAACTGTAATAGCATATAAATCCAGCTTATACATAATTCAATCGAACTATAACAGATAATTTCAATAAATTCCAAATTGATACGTTCAGTATTATAAAATAACTATACAACTATCAGATAATAGCAAATGAAAAGCACCAATTAATGAAGGTGTATCTCATAATAGCGTACCTTTAATTGTAGCAATGAGATCAAACCAAAGGAGATATATAAAGTGACCAGTGAAGTCATTGAATGGCGCATAACATGTATATAGATTTCCATAGAAAGAAGGAATAAAGATCACAGATTAGAGGTAAAATGAGAGGTAGAATATTTACCTATAGCACATTTAAGAAGAGAATAATTTCAGAAACAAATCCAATCAATTAGAACAATTTTCCGTAAGGGAACCATGCGAGTTAGGTATATCAACTTTATATAAGACATAGCCATAAAAATATGATCCCAAAAGGAGTGAAATGCAAATTAGTGTACTGTATGATACTGTATAAAATATCATATTCTGCCTATAAAAAATATGAAGTGCATTAGCACAGTTACGGTAGGATGTATTGTATACTTAATATCAAGCACAAACACAACAGAGGATGTTATAAAGCACAAAATAGGAACAACATAGAGAGAGTTATATGGAATCTTATAAAAACTTGAATATGCAAAGACATATCCATGTATTACTCAATGACAAAATGAAGTGGTCTTCTGGAGACATAGGAGAAAGTCCAGATCAACCTATACAGATAACTAGGAAAGGGAAGTACCAGGTAGAGATTCTGAGTCCATGTGGGATTCAGATTGATCGTCCAAGAACATAGAGAGATCTGTGGGTTCATAAAAAATATATGGATGACCTTTAAAGACGATCTGGAATCTAGAGGGCCCAGTGAATGAAAATGGAATGCCCATATCAGTAAGCCTCCTGAGTAAATTGAGGAAGCCTTTGCAACGAATGACGGTATCTCTGGAAAAATCCTGTGAAATAGAAATTCTGTGACCTTCTCATTGAACCTTCTTGATCTTCCTCATTTGTGCTGAAATTTGATCAGTGTGTTGATGTTGCAAAGGTTTAAAAATCAACAGCCTTAGAGAAGACATATTCCTGGGTTTAACAGTTGGAACTCTGTGAGCTCGTTTTATCTCAAAGTCTTTTTTTAAAGAGAGATGCAGGACATTTGGGATCCAAGTAAGCAAGAAATCAATTAAGGAAATTCTCACACCCCTCCGGTAAACCAAAAATACGAAGATTACTACTGCAATTAGAATCTTCCTGTTCTGTTATGTCTCTCCTTAACAATGTAATAGAGCGATCCACTTTTTGGATGTGTTTTGCTTGTTTATCTGTATAATTTTCCACACTACTTAGTCTCGTATCAGCATTAGAAAAACTTAATGAAAGATCGTTAAGGTCATTATGAATTGCTGCCACTTCCACCTGTGGTAGATCTGTATTGGTGTTGGTGCTTTGAGCTATATCAAGGACAGTATTAAGCGTGAGCAATATAGCTTCTAAACCTGAGGCAGAGTCAGGGCTACCTTTTACTACCTTTTACCGGCAAATTTGGGGTAGGTGAGGAATGTTTGGATTGTTTCAAGTTCCCTTTGGGATCTCTGTCCTTAGTGTTGCCACCCCCACCTTCCGCCATTGGAAGTAAACGTGATGGATCCTTAATTTAAACTGAGAAGAGTAGACAGGGCAATAAGGAAAAGCCTCCAAGCTACAAAGATCAGGGTAAGAAATGCACTAACAGTGCTGCAACACTGAGCTGTGACTCAGCAATCAGATTAGAGTCTATCAGCCGATATAACACAAGACAGTGAGGCTCCAATCAGCAGTTGCCCGTTGATAACTGTCAAAATTTAAATAAATGAGCCCAGCTAATGTTGAGAGATGAGGTTTTGATAACTTGGTATAATGAGTCACATTAATGTAAAGTGCATGAAGCAGCTGTTTCTGTGGTGTCTGCAGAAGTGAAACATGTCTTAGGCCATGGATGGCATTGGATTAAAATATAAAATGTGTTTTTGTGGTTTCTCACATTCCAGCCCCTTCAAACAATGTTTAGGTGGATTAATGCCTTTGTCGGATGTGTGTTGTTGTGAACCCTTGCAGCCCTGTTAATTTTCGTTGTTGGCATTGATGGATTAAATGCTGTGTTCTATGTATTACTATACCTCTTTTGTCTGGCCACTGTGAGGGTGTATGTGAGTATGGCATCTGCCAACATTTGCCTTTGCTGTTTAAGAAGCATTATGCCATGTGGCCATGGACCTTTTAGTATCATCGGGGTCCACCCTAGGCCTCAATGGGTTCTTTGTTCTTTGCTTTCCAGGCCTCCTGCTTGATCTTGTTGTAGCCAGTAGTGTGCTTTCCCCATAGGCATGCATTTCTTGTGGCCATACGCACTTCCTGGTTGTTGTGACGAGGCATGTGGCTTCCTGATGGTAGCCATTTTTTGTAGCCAGTCAGTCTGCTTTTTCCATAGGCCTGCATATCTTCTCTGTTTGTGGCCATGCCTTCCTGTTGGCTGTTGTTGCTTGACCATGTGTCTGGTGTCCATTTTCTTTAGCCAGCCAGTGTGCTTTTGCCATAAACCTGCATGTCTTCTCTTTGTTCCCCATGCCTCCTTGTTTACTGTTTGGCCATATAGCAGGTGGCCATTTTGCATAAGCATTCAGTGTGCTTTTGCCGTAGGCTTGCATGTGTTGTTCTCCTATCATTATATTGAGGCCATGCTTCTTTGCTTGCTGGTTCACCAAGTGGTTGGTCGGTGGCCAGATTGCGTAGGTAGCCAGTGCACTTTATTTTGCCATAGACCTGCATGTCTTCCCTTTGTTCCCAATGCCTTGTTGCTCTGTGTTACTGTTGTTAATGGCCATGTGGCAATGGCAGGCAGCCATTTGTTGTGTCCAGCCATTGTGGCCCTTTGCCATATGCTTGCAAGGATTGTTAAGCAAGATTTTCTAGCTTGTTTGATTTTAGTTTCATGACAAAAGAGACATCATCACCACCAGTACTGCCAGACAAAAGACCTCTGCACGACGTCACGTGTGACTGACTACGCAACACAGTCATCTCTTTAGCTTGTTGTGAAGCTAAGTGCCACTACCAACTGACAGCTTCAAGATGGCCAAGAACATTGCTAGTGGGGAGAAAAAGAAGCAGATTTCCACTACAGGCGTGTCAATTGCAACCCTTTTCAGGAATCTCATGCCTGCCGCACCAGCCTCCGGTGATCAAGCTGAGAGCATCACTCCTCCATCAACAGCACCACCTTCCCGACCTAAGTCCAGGAGTATGTGTGTCAGTGAGGCATCTAGTGCAATCACATTGATGCAGATGAGCAGTGATGTTGAATTAGAGTTGTCCCTTTCGCAAAGTAGCACAAAATCTTTTCAGGAAACACAGCAAAGTGGACAGCAGCCACAGCCAGCAATAAAAGTGCCAGAGCAGAGCAAGAGGTTAAGCTTCCTTCAGAGCAAGAAGTTGAACCTCCTTTTTTAGAATCATTGGCTCCCACATCTCCAGCAAGGAAAAGGAAGGGTACTACTGTACCATCTTCTCCAAGCACCAATGCTGAAGATGATGATAAGAACATGGAGTGGATCCCAACAGAAACCGGGAGACAATAGAAGAGGCAAGGGAAAAGAAAAGTTCTAGAAAGACTTAGACTAATGGAAGGGGATGATGAGGAGGATGACAATGATGGGGTAGTCATGGTGGAAGGTGACACCTATATAACAATCCTATCTAACCAGCTCTGAGAGATGTGGTCCAGGCAGCACCAACACCAGGTGCCATTTTTGCAAAACCCCAGCTAAGACCTGTACCAACACCTGCCTCAGGAGAAGCAGAGAGCCAATCAATGACATGCCCAGCTACCTCCAGTTCATATTCATGCATTGGCAGGTGCCCGATACAAAAGTATTTCTCCCCAGTTTGGGACTATTTGACATTTAGCAAAGGGGGGGTGGGCACATTGCAGTATGCACCATTTGCAACCCAAATGTCTTTCTATGTAAGGCTGGTACATATTATGGTATTGGATAAGCAACTTAAAACAATTGCTCATTATGGTTGTGGTGGGAAGGGCTGGGGAACATCAGCTACAAGTTTAATCATGGTAGATGGTGATGATGATGTGGTAGAAGAGGATGGCATCTTCACGGAAAGCAACCGGGCATACAGTGACTGCCAAACCACCACAACATATATTGACTCTACGTCTAGCATCCGCTTCTCAAAAGATGCCTGTGTCAGTGCCCCAAGAAAAGAAAAAATACAGGCTACTATTACGGGCATGATTAGACAGGAGGGGCCCTACCTTTGTACAATGGGAACTTGGTAAAAATGTTAGTGCTGGACCTCCTCCCTTCTTCATTAGTGGAAGGAGTGGGATTTTGAGGATTTGTGACAGCCATCTGCCCCAAATGGAAGGTACCAAGTAGGACCTATTATGCCAGAGTGCCTGGTCCAGT
Source organism: Lissotriton vulgaris (assembly GCF_964263255.1). Classification (NCBI taxonomy): domain Eukaryota; kingdom Metazoa; phylum Chordata; class Amphibia; order Caudata; family Salamandridae; genus Lissotriton; species Lissotriton vulgaris. The sequence goes on along the minus strand of NC_141685.1, from coordinate 517,662,054 downwards.
GCTGCATCACTATGTGCTGCAGTTGGTTGAACAAGCTTTGCAGCAAAGCTTTATTTCCACCATCCACTTGATGACAGACATATGCACCGGTTGGCAGGTGACTGATTACATGTGCATCTCTAGACCTCTTTTGCAGGGATCAAGCAAAAGATATCTTCAGGTCTTGGCCTTGAAGAAAGTTTTAAGAATATTCTGCGGCATGCAACAGTGGCCATGTTCAACAGGGGAAATCACATACAGCTGTAAACATCTTGGTGGAATTTAATTGCAAGGTGTGTGAATGGCTGTGACCCAGAGGTCTTAGAACAGAACTGGATTTGTTGCCACAGAAAATGGCAGTGACCTAGACAAGGATCTGTACCCATTTCAACCATTCTTTTTAAAGCCAGGAAGCAGCTGCGGATTATTCAGCCTAATAATAGAGCACTAGTTGAAGCTCTGATACGAGAGGTGCCAACACGTTGGTACTCTTCCTTTTACATGCTGCAGCATCTGTATGAGCTGTACAAACAGATCAATGACTATGTCATTCAAAGAGGAGGGATGCAGTTGGGAAAGCTATGACCATGGATGCAGACAAATGGGGCATAATCAAATGCCTGATGCAGATGCTACTTTCTTTTGAGTTTTTCAAATGTGAAGTTAGCAAGGAGGACAGTAGGATGGGCCAATCTATTGCATTGGGGCATCTCATACAACACTAGGTAATGAAGGCATCTGAAAGGTTCGCCCCTGACAGTGTGAACAAAAAAACAGAAACACATGCCTTGTTTGAGAGCTTAGTCTTGCGTTTAGCTTCTAATATAAGGCTGCAACATGACATCATCGAGTCCATACAGTACATATGTGCCACACTGATTGATCAAGAGTACAAACATATTCTGCCCACTTTCATCCCTTTTTCTGAATATAAGAGGTGGATTGTAGAGCAAGCTGAATACTTGGAAGAAGAATGGGTGGAACTTCAAGTCCCACCCGTAGTTCTGGGGTGCTAGTTTCTACTTCCAGAGAGGGAAGTCTTGTGTCACAGCAGCCAAAACACCATCAACCAGAACACCAGCAACAACAGCAAAAGAAGGTCCTGACCCAACCTCTGCATTGCATTGGTTACAATTCGCGTTTGCTCAAATCCAGTGCAAAGGCAAGGGCCAAACAGGTACAGCAAGTGACAACACCAATGACCATCCACATGATGTTCCAGGAATATCTGGATGATCCAAAAGAGGTATATGTGGGTCAAAATCCATTGATGCATTGGTATAGGAAGATATGCCAATGGGCAGAGCTCAGCACGCTCTGGCCATTGGCTTGTCCTGTCACCAGTGTGTCTACTGAATGTGTATTCAGTCCAGCTGGTGCAGTCGTGGATTATAGTCATCACAGTGGGAAGGACCAGTCTCTCACCTCAAAAATGTAGAGAGATTGATTATGATCAAAATGAAGCAACATTTTATTCCACACAATTACACCACAGCAGTACAGGAGGAGGAGGGTGATTTGTCCGAAATTGAATCAAATGTGTGAGGTGACCAACAGGGCTGAACCACCTGAGTTTGAGGACAAACTCTAGTTCCCGGACTAAGTATGCCAGTACCCCCATAACACTTTTAAAATGTTCTCATTAAGCTTAGTTCTTTCATTGCAATAAAACATTTTTTTTTCAATGTGGGTATAATGCCCCTCATTTTTTTATTAGTCACATACACATTTCTGGATTGCAGTTGGACAAGTGTTCCATGGAAAAGCCTCCACAATCCCTTCATGAAATTTGTAGCAATGCCTGCCCCCCTTGCAAGCAGATTGCCTAATACCTATCCCTTTTTGCATCATTTAGTACTGGACGGCTTGTCCATAAAATCATTTATTAGGCACAGGAATGCCAGCCAATACAAATTCCAATGTGTTGTCTGCAAAAAAGATGATTGAATACCAAATACCTGAACTATCTATGCATGCCTTGGATTGGATGAGGTAATTTCAACTATTGCAATGGTGAGTGACTGAATATGTGAGATATGACTTAAATTGATTGATGATTCATGTGGTGGCAGACACTCTGGGAAAGTCTGTGTTAAACTGTAATATGGGAACTTTCTTGAGAAATTGTTTGAGGCTTAGGTGATAGGCAGCTATTTTTTATTTCCTGTAGGTGATGATCAACCCTTTCATACTTAGCCAGATTTAATTAATTGCAGGGGTATTCTTTTTTTCTGGTTCTTCAGACACTAGAACAGTCACTTTAATATCCAACAAAAACTTATGCAAAATACTTTTCAACAGCAGTGAACCGCACTCAACGTCTATCTTGCGCAGGTCCTCGCGATTAATGATGAGGATATTGACAGGCCTGGTTCGGGGTTACTAGGAGTCCCCCAAGACAGAGGAGTATTATGGAAGAACTCAAGGTGGGACTGGGAGCTTCAGGTCTACCTCATCAACAACTAGCAAGAAGTGTCTGAGGCCTAGTACTACTCACCTATTTGGAATAGAGAGAGGGGTGTTTGTGAAATCCTGCTCTGTGTATGTTGGACTTGTGTCAAAAGTAAAACCTTGAGCCCCCCAATTTTTTTTTTTTGCTCTGCCTCTTAGTCTTCTTATCTTAATACACATCCTTGACTCTAAAATACAGTTTCTCATTTACAATTCACAGGCCTTCTAGTCTCCTTCATGAATGAAAGGAATAAAGTAGCTGAGCTCAACAACACTCCTGCCTACCTACTGGACCAGTGGTGAGAGGCCACACAGAGTTAACATTCCCGAGCAGAAAGCAGGTGCACCACCCAATTTTGCAATACATGATCATTTTTCTTTTAACAATCATATTAACTAAGTGAAGTGGATGGATGGGTTCACTAAGAATATTTGGATATAAGGTAAATTGGGTCTTGGTGGTTAAGGTCTGTTTGTAATGCATGAATCTGTACCATGTCATACTCATTCCATTGTTTCCTTCTAACAACATATTGATTGTGAATGACGTGCTGCTGCTTATCGGCCACAAGAATGTTGGCCTTATGTTGTAGTGTTTGTCTTTGTCAAACCTTTCGCCAAATACCTATACCTATCCATTCATCAAACCCCTAACCCTCTTTCCCCAAGCTGTGTGATTTATTGAGATGTGGCATAAATTACACCATCAATGGATCACACATTTGGGTGGGACAGATGTGGTGAAAGCAACACCAACTTACTGTAAAATCTTTGAAGTAGTAGCCCACAACAACCCAGGCCATTATTAACCCACGCATTAAAAAATGATCCATAGTTTTTTAGCTATAAAATGAAGAACATCCGTCATCAGTATCATCATCATTGGGGCCTTGTATTGCCTAACCATAAACGCCTAACCTAAGCTTGTAGACTCCAGACTTTGACTCTATTTTTGATCACTTGTGGAATTTACAAAAAATACTGCTAGCTCCACATTAGCCAAAAATTACTAGTATTGCAATGTTTTCTATTTTAGCACAATCAGGCATTTTCATTGTGCTATCATCATCACATGGTGCTCAGGTGGTGTCAATTATCTGTAAATCTTTGATAAATATACATAACCCACTTTCTCAGTCTTTCCAAATTCCATTTAGTCGCCTACGATAGATGATAACCAATCATTCAGAACAATCCTACTATTTGAGCTCAGCTGGGTGGAACTGGAAATGGGATCCAGCTTGTTAAATTGCCATGCCTCCCCGTTATTGCTGCACATATATTCAGGTAAGACAACTAGTATAGATGCAATTTAACTTAGTCAGAAATTACATGCCGCTTTTTTTATCTAGATAGTTCAGACCCTCGACACAATATAGCCTAGGTCATTTCATCATGGCAGCATTACTTATAATGGTCAAGATAGTTAGAGAAGTATAGGCTTAGACTCTATAAGAAAGTGCCACGCTATCTCTAGTCTTAAGTTACAAGCACATAAACAGGCTGTGTAAAACTACTTAAAGGCAGCAGTGCAAATTAAAAGTAAAATAAACTACTACAGGCATAAATTTAGATTATAAACGATAGTTCCCCCCTTAGTTTATTTACAAAGCAGCCAACCCTCTCCACCCACACAACATGTCCTACCTCTCCCAAACAAAACTGACCCAAGCCTCAAAACTAAAAATATTCAAGAAAATCCTAACTCCCTTCCCAACCTCTATACCCATCCCCAACAAACAACAAATCCCTCCCAACAAAACATAATATTTAAAAAAAAGTTAGAAGAGGGCATTATGGGCGTCAGTCCAGAGCTGGTCTCAGCTCTGCTCCATCGAGGTGAGCAGGCCCTTAATAGTGTCCAGCTGCTGTAGGATGCAGTGCAGCAATGGTCTATTGCCATTCTGGTGGGGGTGGCAGCAGTTGGCTGGCAGTGGCACTGGTGATGGAATGGCCGGGAGACTGGAGGTTGACCAGATGCACTGGGGCCGGGGAGCTTTGCATTGATTTTCTCCTCCTCCTCTTCCTGGACCATCAGCCGCAGGTTTTCTTGCTAGATATGATCCAGCCTCGACCACCGTAAATAGACCACTATCTCCTGCCTGATGGGTGATCTGGCTGGACCACCAGGAGCAGCTATATTGAGAAAAGCAAAGAAGACAAATTGTAAGTAATGCTCTGTACAAAAAATTGTTTTAAATTACTAGGTGGCAAAGTAGCAGTACATTGCTGGTCCCCTAGGGCCACTGAAATATATTGTATGTGATGATTATGATTATCATAAACACAAGGCAAATTGTATGTCTTCTTTTACCCACACATGTTGCCAAACATCAAAAAGCAGTGACTGTGTGGTAGAAAAGTAACGGGCAGACTGGCAGAAAACAACATTACAGGATGAAAAAAGTGTTTTTTACTTCTATAGGCTTTTCAAGTAACTATAAACAGAGTCAGACTCTTTGAGTTGAAAAATTATTGACCTCTCATTAATGAGTATGCCATTATGCACTATTATGAGGTACAAGTTGTGTGTGGTGCTAAAATATTGAAGCCATGTTTATTGCTAGCCAGCACCTCTGCCAATTTGCTACTGTCTGCAGCTGTAGCTGATAATTGTTTAAATCCAATGGCCCTACTCTTCACCGAATGCATTTTTCTTTCTATCCTGTCTTCAAAGTGGCTGATGAACATTAAATAAGATACAACATCAGTCAGACATGTCATGTATGAAATGCGGTTATTAAAAAATTATTATCCTGTATGCCATAGGTAGACGTTGAGGAAAACAAATCTAATGGACTGCACTACAGATACAGGAACTGATTATATAGATTTTATTTGGCACATGCATCACTGTGTCTCCCATATGGCAAACTTGATATCAGACATTACATTACTCCCACTTTACTCTGTGGCCTTGCCCGACACCACATTTTCCAACAAATTAATTTGCTGGGCAAGAAGCAAGGAAAGGAAAAAAAAGTTATTTTCTCTACTGCAGGAGGTAGTGTAGAGGGATTAGACAGGTAGGGTAGAGATTTCTTTTAAATGTAATCGAGGGGCCACTACACTGATCATCAATTCTTTATCATTGGCTTATTCAGTCATGGTTCAATTCACAAGGGGGAAAACTGAACAAGTGTAAATTAATCTGTGATGGGAAACCATGATATATGTTCTGGAATCACTTCATATGGGTATCGCATGATTAAATGTGGCACATGCCAAGAATGTCCCTCCCACCCTTTCACGCATATACTATCTCCTTTCTTTTTAGCTGCCTTCTGTTCTTTCATGTCTCCCTCAAGCCATCAAAGCAAATTAAGTGAGATTTTGCTGCATTGCGGATAGAAGAGTCCATAATACCTCACCTCTGTTGTTGCTGGTAAAGCTGGGTGGTTAAGATTCATCTCAGTCTTTTTTGATGCTGACAATGAGCAACGCCATGGCAATAGCAAGTGAGCGTAGGAATTTGCAAGAAATATGCGACTTACCAGTGCCTTTCCTTGCTTCTGCTGCTCCCCCTGCAGCTGAGCCATCACTGTCTCCTACTGCAGCAGCCCTGGATCCAGCACCACCTATGTTCTATGTGGCTAGTACATAAAACATTAAACATAATTTAGATCCGAGATATGCAACTTCAAATACATTCAGCACTACAATGCAGCACTACAGCGTAGATAGCACGTATCATCCAAATATCACTCTGGGTATTTGATTGGTTGGTTCACAAAGTTAGACAAGCCAGGTGTTAAACAATGGTCAATAAAAAGCCTATGATGGTCGGTGATAAATGCAATTTGAGTGGGACCTAATATTATTTTTCCAGCCTTGCTGCACTGTCATTGGAAACTCTTGGTGTACTTTAACTATAAATAAACCGGTCAGCAGCACACTACACTGGGGTGGGGTCCATGATGACCTTGGCCGCCGTCTAGTGAACTGGACTTCGCTAGAGCTAGGCATAAGCAGCACAAGGAAAGCCTTATGAACAAACATACATGGTGATTTTTTAATTCAAAATACTAGGTTACTTGGGCCTGCTACCTGAATCTTCATGAATCACGATAGATAGTGCCAACATTGCAATACACAAGATGCCCCAAGATTCTACAATTCTACCCTAAGAAGTCCACAACAATCCTAAAAGAACTTAATGGGATCTGCAGAGCCCTTGGCAATGGCGCTGGTGGTCGATACCGGCTGACCAGCTTACCCCAACCTTCGGAAACGTCCTTCTTCTTCCCCTTGCGTGCTGATTAGAAATTAGGAAGATAACTGAAAGAGATTAGTGATTCTATTAATAATATCCCCAAAATGTTTTATGAAAAGCAAACACATTTACTAAAACAGATCACCTATACTACTACTAGTTTCTCTTGACTCAAGTCTATCAACTGTTGTCAAATCCATATTCCAAATCTCCTTAACAAAACCACCATTTGGAATTAATGTTTCACAGTTAATAATCTTTGAATTTATTCTACTCCATTTCTCAACACCATTGATGTGCTAACTCAGTCTCCCTTTTTTGCAATGCATAGATGCATGCTTCGCATCGTTACTGTGAATTCAATTAAATAACCTGGAACTGTACACGCTTTATAAACAAAGTCACAGAGATAACATGCTACTTAGTGATACACTATAGTGACAGAATAAACAGTCTGAAATGGCTTCCAAATTAATCAGCCAAAGCAGGCGCCTGATGAATGTGATTAGGTAGTGGCACCTGCCTAGCAGAAACTATAAACTGGATCACATAATGATAATATACCGGTGTAAACTTTACTAAACATAACTTACCTCTGGGTGTGAGCAGCATGCTATTTTAGCATTGTAGAAGACAAACACAACAAATAATTAATGCTCACGAGTCCCAGAATCTAGACACCTAGCAGATAAAGCAGGTCCTGTTTCCAGTTGAGAATGGTTGCCCAGCGGTGAAGCAGCTGCTGGGCAGTGCGCCAAACCTGGCTGGTGCACTGCACGGAATGGCACACAGTCCCCGAACGCCGCTGATGCTCCCACAAGGGCTAGCCACTACTGGGCCTCCCACCTGCTGCCAGCATAGAGGGAATCTGTTGCTACATAAAAAAAGTGAGTACGGCGCCTCCTTCTCTCCAAAGATTGCCCAGGGCTACACATCCGGGCGGTGGCACCGCCCACATAGAAGACACGCCTCTGCCATGGCGCTGGCAGGGGAAATAAACAAGTGGGTCAATTACTATCTCAGTTTTAAAGCATTCTGACGAATCAATCTAGGAATGATTTCCGACCACCTCAGATCCGGGGAGTCCGACTGACCGATTACAATGCATCCGGATGATTCTGGATACAATTCTGAATCCCGTTGCCTACAATGGGAGCCTGTGTTCCAAACAGATACACAGGCTCCCATTGAAGAAAGGGGTGGCTGGGGAAAATTGTGCACCCTGTGGTGGGCACTCATGGGGGCCTGCTACTCTGTGCGCGGTTAGAAAAGGGGGCCCTTGGGTACCCCCATGGGCCCCCAAACTCAGCTTCAAACAGCCAATCCTAGTCAGAACAACCAATTCGGAAGGGTTGTCCTAATCTGTCAATGTAATGACCCATTTGGAAAGATTCCCTGTCGTTCGGAAACGCGGCCAGTAGACACACATGATCCAGCTCCGAACGACTTGGACTTTCGAATGACATTCAGTTCGGAAAGTCTGAACATAGAAATGGCTTGTTTGGAAAGGTTTCCAATTTGGTCTGAAACGACCCTTCGGAATCCGATTCGTATATCCCAAATCTGATTCAGAGCCCTCCCGAATGACATTTTAATCAACCCCTGAACGGAAAAAGGAAAGGAAAGTAAAGAAAAATAAATAGGGTGAGAAGTGGGGGGAAATAAAGTAAGTCAAAAAGTCACAAAATCACGCAAAAATTTAGACAAAAGCGTAAAATACTCAAACACAAAGACATACACTATTGTAAAAAGTAAAAATTAGGGGTAGACTATTAATAACAGAGGGGGATTACAAAGATTAACAAGACATTAAGAATTTGGCCTAGCAGCATAAAAGAGAGGAGAAAAAGAAGATGGCCACACCCATGCAAACTGCGCGTTTCTGTTTGCATGTGATTTAGAATGCGAGCACACTTCAGGACCGCATAGTGTTGTTGCAGTGGATTTTGGAATGCACAGATGCACTCCACTTTCCCAATGCAACGCGGACAGGCTTGCTGGCACACACCACCCAAACATGAAACTCCACGTACCTCGACAGAGGTTTTTCTCAACTCCACTGGATTCCACTAAGTGGGGCTCCACAAACTCCGCCCCCTCTATTTAAAACAAGACTTCACCATAAGTTAGGAGTTTAAATTAGGATTCCAGAGACACCAACAATGAATCAGTTATCTCTTTCCATAGGGAAATTACATGTATAACATGTAATACAGCAACTCCAATATTTTCCTATGGGAGAGATAAGTTTTGGAAAGTGACAAACTAATTTAAGTTCACTACCAGGACATGTAAAACTTAAAAGTAGAACTCCAATTTTTTAAATACATTGCACCATGCCCTCTGGAGTGTCCATGGCCTACCCAAGGGGTGACTTAGATGTATTAAACACTGATGGTTTGGGTCTGGCAAAAGGTTTGTTTTGCCAGATTGACATGGCAGTTTAAACTTCAATCACAGGCTCTGCAATGGCAATGACATGCGGGCTACTTGCGTGGGTGGCACAATCATTGCTGCAGGCCCACTAGTAGCATTGAATTTACAAGTTTTGGGAACATGTAGTGCAGTTTCCTAGGGACTGATAATTAAAGTAAATATGCCAATAGGGAATAAACCTATATTACCATGTTTTAAGGAGTGAGCTCATGTCCCTTTGGCACCGGTTAGATGTTATCAGAGTCCTAAGGCCAACTAAAATAAGTCCAGAAAAATAGAGAAGAGGCCAAAGGTCTGGGGGAAGATCACCCTAAAGCTGACAGATTCGACACGTGTTTCCCCAGCTGAATGAGAGAACTACCCAACCTCTTGAGAGTTCAATTCACTAAGTTGGAAAAACCTGGGAAGGCCATTAGCACTGGTGTGGTCTGATCTAAACGGTGTTCCACCATAAATTCATGCCCCTGTAGGGAAATGGACCACCTCAAGAATTATGTATTTTTGCCACTCATTTGAATGAGCCACCTGAGGGGACTGTGGCCTGTCAGCACCTAGACGTCAGTCTCAAACAAATATGTCTCAGATTCCTCAGTTCTCAGATGACCTCTCTCAATAGCACTCCCCCGCTGTTCCCTGTGAAATAGCCCCAACTAGATGAATGCTACAGGTTGATCCAGACCCTCCTCATTCAGCTGTGACAGGACAAACCGTACACCATGCTCCAAGGCATCTGTTTGGACAATGAACTTACAGGAAAAGTCAAGGGCCTTGAGCACAGAAGCTGTACCCATTGCCTGTTTTTAGTGTGTCAAATGTTTCCTGACAGGTCTCTGTTCATATCACCTTCCATGACTGCTTCTTGGGAGTCAGCTCATTCGGGGCAACAATGGTGCCATACCCCTTGACAAACCTCCTGTGAGGCCCAGGAAGGGCCTAATTTCTGTGTATGTTTTGGGGGTATACCAGGCCAAGATCATCTCTATTTTGGCCTGGTGGAGCTGCACCTTACCCCTGTCCACCAGGTGTCCCAAGTACACCACAAAGCCCTGCACTATCTTTCAGTTACTGGCCTTGATAGTCAGTCATGAGTGCTCCAGTGCCTGAGCTCCAATGAAGATGCACAGCCTTCCACCCGGGGCAACTTTCTTCCAACATGAAACTCTGTTGATCGCTCTGGTGAGAGGCCTCCTCCTCCTTCCCTTTAAACTTTGTTTTTGACGTTGCTGCCTCCCGTTCTGCAAACAGCTGCCTTGGTGCCTGTGGTCTTTCTTCCCTGATCCCTGGTCTCCAGTACGAACGCCTCTGCCCCAGCTCCGCATGGACGATGAGGCTGTGACTTTGCTACGGACTGCCTTTCTCCCCCCGGACTTGCTGGCTATGTCAACCCTCTTCCTAGACTTTCGGACTTGGACCTTTGTGCTCCCCGCCATTTTCTTTTTATGACTTGGCTCGTCTGCTACCTTTCTCCTCCGCCATTTTAGCAATCTCTGACCTCCCCCTCTGTCCTAGCGACCTTTCTATTGTCTCTCTTGTTGCCTCTGACACACTCCTCGCTGTCTTACTCATTACCATCTGCTTCCCTCTCTTGTTAATCTCACTTTTCTGCCCTTCACTGTCCCTCCCTTGGTGCTGTGACTGCATCCCCCTTCCGACTGCATCCCCCTCCGACCCCACTTAATGGAACTCTGCTTTTCTGTATATAAAGATAACTCTAATCACTAGTATTTGCAGTAGACCTTTGTGCTCTCTACCACTCCTATGTGACTCTTAGAGTATATCCATTTGTATCCCTTCCCTATGTGCAGTAGACCTTTGTACTCTCTACCATTCCTATGTGATTCTTAGAGTATATCCATTCATATCCCTTCCCTATGTATATAGAGATAACTCTAATCACTAGTATATGCAGTAGACCTTCGTAATCTCTACCATTCCTATGTGACTATTATATTATATCCATCCATATCCCTTCCTATGTATATAGAGATAACTCTAATCACTAGTATATGCAGTAGACTTGTGTACTCTCTTCCATTCCTATGTGACTCTTAGAGTATATCCGTTCGTACCCCTTCCCTATGTATATAGAGATAACTCTAATCACTAGTATATGCAGTAGACCGTTGTACTCTCTACCATTCCTATGTGACTCTTAGAGTATATCCATTTGTATCCCTTCCCTATGTATATAGAGATAACTCTAATCACTAGTATATGCAGTAGACATTTTTCCTCTCTACCATTCCTATGTGCCTCTTAGAGTATATCCATTCATATCCCTTCCCTATGTATATAGAGATAACTCTAATCACCAGTCTCTTCTTTGTGTGACTTTACATCTTGTACATTTGCAATTTTTATTGTTTGTATCTTTTATGTAACGCATGTAATCCTTAATCCTTATGTTTTGCAACTGGTTCTTATGTAAAGCGCTCTAACACCTTCAGGTAAAGTTTGAGCTATATAAAATTGCATTAAATAAAATAAATGTAAGTAACTAGCACTGGAGGCCTCCATTCCAGTCACAACCGGGTTCACCAGCCTCTGGAAGGTAGCAGGACATTCTTGAGTTCAAAGGGAATCAATCAAACTGAAAGTGTCCCTCATGGGTAGAGAACGCCTATCTCTCTTTTTTGCTCTCCTCATTCACAGCAATCTGCCGTGCTCATCTGGTAGTTCCTAACCTATCAATAAGCTTGTTGGCTCGAGGGATGAGGTGTACGTCAGTCATGGTGTCTGAATTGAGTCCTTGGTAGTCAAGACAGTATCTGAGTTCTAAGGTGGTTCCCGATGGGGCTGCCCTATGTACCAGGACCATGGGGCTAGACCAGGGTCTACTGAAGCACCCAATGGCTCCAAATTCTGGCATCTTAGTTTCTTCTGCTTTGATGCTGGCCCTCACTTTGTCATACAGCCTGTATACTTCTGTTTTTTCAAATGAACTCTATCTCCATTATATGCATCATGGGTATATAAGTATGTACACCCAGGAGTGAGGGAAGATAATGAGGCAAACTGTTCAAGTTACTTGCAACAGCCCCTCTGCAGCTCTGGGTCAGGGTAGGGGAGAAGTTGACCCCTTCAACTATATTATCCTTCTCCTTAGATGATAGAGGATCCTGGAGGGGTTCACCTTCCTCCTCCACACCAACATCTGTCAACAGCAGAAAAGTGACCACAGACCTCTTATATTGAGGATTGAGGCGGTTGAGATGGAGTACCCTTTAAGGGTTTTGTGGGAGTTTTGAGATCAACCAGGTAGGTGGCATCCCTTCTTCTTCTACACCTCATATGACCCAGTCCAAATATCTTGGAGAGGCCTGGGCTCCACTGGTCTATCACCCACACTTTTTGCCCAGGTTGAAATTCTACAGGGTTGGCTGTCCAGTTGTACCACTGCTTCATAACCTCCTGGCTACCCTCCACATCTTGGGAGGTGGAGGTTCTGGGGAGCTTCTCCTCACTCCTTTTTAACAAGATTGAGATGTCACCTGACAGAGCAACTGTGCAGAAATTCAAATGGGCTAAAGCACACTCATTTCTGTGGCACCTCCCTGTAAGCAAAGAACAGGAATGATAAGGAAATAATGCATTTGAGGGTCTTATGAGAGCTTATAAGTAACCCCACAAACTCATTCCAAATAAACATCATGTATTATGACTGAGGATGGTGCCCCTTCCTGACATCATTTCCTTGAGGAAACCCACTCTGGTTAAAATCCCCAGTAGGGCCCTATCCTTTACAGGTGCAGTAATGGACCTCTGAGCTTAGTGACATGGTTCACCAAGACTAGGACAATCCTAGTACCCAGGGCAGTCTTGGGGTGCAAGGATCCTTTAAAATAAATCCCACCCTCTGAAAGGGTTTGCCAACAACAGGCATGTAAGCCAAGGAAGCTTTTAGCTTTTTCCCACTAGCCTGTCATGTGAGACAAGTCCTCCTAAACACATGTGTAGCTGTCCTCATCCGTGGCCAATAAAAGTCGCTGGCACGCCAGACAAGGGCATAGGTCCTGCATGAAAATGTCCTGCCAGGGATATCTCATGAGCTAGCCCCAGTACAAAGGCCCTGTAATGTTGGGGATCTACCAATACTTGGGTTTACCCATGCATAGTTATGACCAAGTAACACAGTGCAGCATCACCTTGCTGCACCCTACTACGTGACAGGAATGCTCCATATTTAAGTCAATACAGCACATTCCTGCCTTTTCCACTGTGTTTGCACCCTTTTGGCTGCCGAGCATCAATGCAGGAAGGTTCCCATTGCACCATGGTGCTAGGGTACCTGTGTTGCAAGGAGAATACTATATGTGCAGGAAGGGGCACCTTCCTAAACAAAACCAATCCCCTGAGAACTGTAGGCAATCATATTTACATGTTTAAGTCTCACTGACTGAAGGATGAATTGTTGGTATATGAAATTGTTAACTATTGCTGGAAAAAATGATTGGTGAGTACAGCAGAGCAGTTGGTGGACACATGCGAACGTATGTAATATTTAACCACATGGCTGCTGCGGGGATTTTTGCCCTGTGCTGCAAATTACCATTTTGGTACTTCCATGACGAGCTCAGCTCGTCATCAGCACACGACACCCGTGGGTGATGACGAGCTGAGCTCGTCATCAGCAGCGAAAGGATTAAAAGTATACTCTCACATATATCATTACATTTTAATTACTGCATAAGGCGCATGAACTTTAGGGAGACAAAATACTTACTGGTCCTCGGAATGGAAAAAGATCCTTGTTTTATATGCAATTTGTTTATATCTCTTTTGAATAGTATATGCTTTTGCAGATGTGTTTTTTAGATGTTAAGTTTTGATGTATTGCTGTTTAAGTGTTCGTTTTTAAATGAAGTTTTTTTTTATACTAAGGTTTTAAACAGTGGCGGCTCTTCCGCTAAAGGGGAGGAGCGTCGCTCCACTAATCTGCTGCCGCAAAACAATGGAAAAAATAAAATAATAATAACTAATGTTACTATCATTTTAATTTATTTCTCCTGCTGCGGCAGCTTGCATGAGGGAATGGGACTGCAGAGCAGGGGAGGAGTGGTATAACACTCCTAAGTGCGCAATGACTGTTTGGTCAGCCCTTTCAGGCCGCCCAAACCATGAGCACTCTCCCTGTTCTCCATGCAGGCAGCATTACAGCCTGCGTGCAAAACATGCCCACCACTCCAGCCCTAGGCTAAGCACCATGTCACAGCGCTCAGACCTATCACAACCCTGCATTGTGGCATTGTGATTGGTCAGGGGCACCTGGCTGTGCTTCCTGTTCCTGGATTCGGTCACAAGGGATCAGGATATGAGACACGTGACTCGATGACCAGGTAAGTAAGTTTTAATTTTCTTTTTAATTGCGACCCACGCAAATGTCCCCCTCTGCTCTCCCCCACTACCTACATGCCTGCCTCACCACCTGTGAGCCATGCAGTCTGCCACTGGTTTTAAATAATCATGCATTAATAAACTATTACAATCCTCTGAGGCTTTTTCCTCTTTCTATGTGTGCTGCTTTAAATATATTTCTCCTCATTATGCCTCACCTAGCCAGACGTATGTTTTAGGAGCATTCCCAGGTCTTCCACTTCTAGTAAAACTGGGAATGCATCAAAATCAATGGATAATGCATGGGATCACCCACGGAAATGCTTCCCTGGCATAGAGTAATGCAATTCAACGATTTGCTCTGTGCTGCATTCCTCAAGATTTATGAAGCCACTCGCCACGTAAAGACCTTGCGTGGCTTCATAAATCTCATTTTTATGTTGTGTCGCTCCAGCACCATGTTGCGTGGTGCAAGAGCGATGCAAATTGGGCTCAGAAATAGGCCTGTAGAGGAGGTTATTCTCCCAGTATAGCAGGTGATTTCCAGAGGAGTCAGCAACTGCTTGGGCTTCAGCTTGCCGCCGCAGCCCCTCAAGGGTTGGGCACTCCTTCTGTGCATTGCAGAACTCTTCCCTGATGGTCCCCCTTTTACTTGCCATTAAAAAGGTGAAACATCTGCTTTTGCTAAACTAGTCTTATTCTTTAATGACAAATGTTCACTCATCTATTCCACCTTCCCAATTTCCACCAGTGAAGGCCCGAAAGAGGAATCCACTCCTCACATGCCCCAGTCCCCCACACTGATTGACTTTTCAGTCATCTCCGAAGCCGACTCTATGGCAGAACTACTCAAATGTAAGTCTGGCTCGCCCAATGACCCTTGGCCAGCCAAACAATACAAAGATTGGCTCCCCTGCTCAATCCCTACTTGAACCACATCTGGAACGAATCCCTAAGAATGGGCTGCTTTCCCGCCAAATGGAAACATGCCTCTCTGATTCCTATTTTGAAAAAACCCAACCTGGATCTGACAACCCCAGTAACTGCAGGCCGATTTCTCTTTTGCCTGCCCCAGCTAAAATCCTAGAAAAACTGGTACATTCCCAGCTGGCGAATTACATTGAATCTAATGGGCTCCTACATGACTCTCAGCACGGCTTTCGGTCGGGCCACAGCACGGAGTCAGCCCTTGTCGAAATGGCTGACTCGGTGAGATGGTCGCTGGACCGGGGGTCGAGGGAGGTGTTAGTGCTGCTGGATCTTTCAGCGGCATTTGACACCGTCTCTCATAAGATCCTGCTGAGAAGACTGGGAGACCTAGGCATTGGCGGAACGGTTCTTAAGTGTCTCTCTTCTTATCTTATCTTATCTTAAGAGGGACTTGTATAGCGCTCTGTCACCATAGGTTTCCTGGCGCTGGGTGGTACTGAGAGATGTAGAGAGGGGGAGCTAGCCAGACTGAGTAAAAAGATTAGTTTTAAGAAGTTTTCTGAATTCCAGCAGAGACATGGAGGATTTGAAAGATAACGGCAACTGGTTCCAGAGTTTGGGAGCCAGATGAGCAAATCTGCAACCACGGAACCACCATATTTTTTGAGTTTGATTGGGACTGCGGTCAGAAGTTGACGGTGGGAGGACCGAAGGTTGCATGCCGGACGGTAAGGAGTCACTAGGGACCTCAGAAAGACGGGGGACGTACCAGTCACAGCTTTGTAGGTCAGGCAGCCGATCTTAAATGCAGCTCTCTGTTCGACCGGCAACCAGTGGAGTTTACAGAGTAGTGGTTTTGCAGACTGCCACTTCGGGGTCTTAAAGGCTAGTCGGGCCGCCTGATTCTGCACGACTTGCAGCCTATGTAGCAGGTATTTCGGTAGGCCATGATACAAGGTGTTGGAAAAATCCAGGCAGGAGAGCACAAGGGCGATTAAAACTTGTATCAGGGCTTCAGGCGAGAGTAGGTGGGAAACTTTCCTGATTCTCCGAAGCTGAAACATACACGGGGATACGACTGCACCAACCTGAGGCTTGAGGGAGAGCTCTGAGTCTATGATAACCCCCAGGCTCTTTGCCGATTTAGCCGGGATGGGCGGGGAGCCCAGCTCTGTAGGCCAAAACTGTGGGCCCCAGTGAGTGGAGCTACTGCCAGGGAGAATTAGCTCAGTCTTCCCTGGGTTCAGCTTGAGCTGATTAAGGTTCATCCATTGCTGGATATGTAACATGACCTCCTGACAGTCGAGAGCTGCGTTAGGGGTGTTAAGAGGGAAGATGATTTGCAGGTCGTCTGCATAATTGAAGACGGTAATGTCCCAGCTCTTCAGGGAATGGATGAGCGGGCGAAGATAAAGATTAAAAAGCAGGGGAGACAGAGAGGAACCCTGAGGCACTCCACAGATGAATGGTTCCCTAGTAGCCGTGAAAGGACCCAGGTGAACAGCCTGGCTTCTGTCTGTCAAGAAGGATTTAATCCAGACCAGCGCCGAGCCCCGGATACCGGCTTGCTCAACACGGTGGAGAAGGATGTTATGGTCCACCGTGTCGAACGCTGCCGACAAGTCCAGAAGGATCAGGGCCTGAGGAGACCCTTTGTCGGCATTGCTCCTGAGAGAGTCCATAACCGCTAAGATCACAACCTCAGTAGAGTGGGCAGGTCTGAAGACAGCTTGGTTAGGCTCAAGGTAGCCGGAGGACTCGATGAACTGAGAGAGGCAGCAGGTGACATGTGCCTCGAAGATCTTAGAAAAATAAGGCAGGAGAGAAATAGGCCGATAGTTGGCAAGGTCCTCTGGTTCCGCTCCGGGTTTTTTCAGCAATGGTACCAAGGCAGCTTCTTTGAAGGAGTTGGGTACGATGCCGGCCTCAAGAGAGGTGTTTAGTAGAGGCAAGATGCAGTTGGGCAGAGCCAAGCAGATGTCCCTGAAGACAGAGGGAGGGCAGCAATCATTGGGGGAGCCAGATTTGACTCGGGAGGCAAGTTTAGCGAGGGAAGGAGAGTCGAGGAGGGGAAAGTGTGACAGTGAACATGGGTTACCAAGGGAGGGGACAAGTGGAGCAGCAGGGGGGCGGGGGGGATAGTGTTCTTGATCTTAATGATCTTTTCAGTGAAAAAGCTATTTAGAGCATCACAGGATTGTTGGGTGGGGACCTGGGAGGGGAGAGTTCCGGCATCAGACGTCAACTCGCCCATAATTCTGAATATTTCCTTGGACTTATTGGGGGCGACAGAGATTCTTTCGCAGCTATAATTTCACTTTTGTATATTTTTCGTGCCTCAACGTAAGCCTCTCTGTCGAGTGGTAAGTAGAAACACCTCAACCTGCGTTCCATCTGACGCAGTTTGAGCTGCTGGGATTTCAGGGAGGTATTGAACCACCTGTGTGAATTGCTGTGGCGAGAACGGGGAAATTTAGAGAGGGGGGCAAAAAGATCACTGGCTTTGGTGATCCAACTGGAAAGGTCATTTTCCAAGGCCTGGACTGTCGCATTGCTGCGCAATGGAGGTTGAGTGTCAGCCAAGGAAGATAGGAAACCTTGCGAATCAAGGGTGCCCCATTTGCGAGCGACCCCGCCGCTATGGCAGGAGCTTTAACACGGCCCCTGACTGTAATCACCGTGTCGATTAGGTGATGGTCAGACCAAATACAGGGGGTAACCACAGGACAGGAGAGAGTGAGATTGTAGGTCCAGATGTGGTCTAATATGTGACCCCTGACGTGAGTGGGGGAAGAGACAAGTTGATTCATGTTGAAGCTAGAGAGGACTTCAAACAGCTCTGCAGCATGGGGGCCAGCATCGCTGTCGTTGTACCAATAGTTAAAATCGCCGAAGATGGCGAGTCGGGCAGATGAGGTGATCAGATTGGCTAATTGTTCGCTAAAAATGTCAGGAAACAAAGGCATAGGGGACGGGGGACGATAGAGGACAATGAGAGTAAGGGCTCCCTCTACTGTTTCAAGACTGATGATAAGATTGTCTACATCGACAAGAGTGAAGGAGGATGTGGAGATGATTTTAAACTCTTTCCGCATGATAGCTGCCACCCCACCACCGGCGCGGCCGGGGGGGCGATTGATGTTAAACATATAGTAGTCAGGGGGTAGGGCTGCCAAAATATCGGGGGGTGAGTCATCAGTTAGCCAAGTCTCAGTGATTAAAAGGATATCAGGGCACTCATCAGTGAGTAGGATAAAAATGTCAACATGATGTTTGACGAAAGATCGTGTGTTTAAGTATAAGACACGTATGTGACCGCACACAGCAGGTATATACCTCTCCTTACACCTCCTCAGCTAGACCACTCAAATGGGGAGTCCCCCAGGGCTCATCCCTGAGCCCGCTTTTGTTTAATGTTTATTTTACCCCCCTAGCTAAACTGATTGCGCGAACCGGGATTAAATCCACCTCCTATGCTGATGATATTTTGCTACTTTTTACCTTTGAGACTCCCTCCGCCTCTGCCTTCGATCCGCTGAAATCCTATCTTAGAGACATCTCTAGTTGGATGGACTCTAATTCCCTCCGACTCAATGCAGGAAAGACAGAGATCCTGTTTTTTAACTCACCATCCCCTTTGGATCCCAATCTGTTGTGGCCTGCTGACCTGAGCCAAGCCCCCACGCCCAAAGACTCGGTGAGAAACATGGGAGTGCGCTGGGACAATCAGCTTAGTTTTAACGCTCAGGTCCAAATAGTAGCAGCATCCTGTTTTGCTAAGATCAAGACGATTAACCGGCTTATCAACTATCTGCCGGCAGACTACCGTAAGACTGTGGTACATGCACTTATAACATCCCACCTTGATTATGCCAACGCGCTATATCTTGGTATCACAGCAGGCCTTTGCCACAAACTTCAGACTGTCCAAAATGTTGCCGCCCGGCTGGTCGAGAGAATCCCAGCCAGACATCACATCTCTCCTTTCCTCCGAAAACTACATTGGCTACCGATAGCCAAGAGATGTGTATTCAAGGCCATGACGCTGGCCTTTCGTGCTTCCAAGGGCAATGGCTCTACCCACTTGAAAAGCACTCTGAGGCCGTATGTCAAGGCCAGGACATTACGTTCTAACTCCCTTCTTCTCCTGGAAACCTCAAGATTCAAACATTCTCGTACCGGAGGGAAAACCTTCGAGGTTTGTGCCACTCAGTGCTGGAACAAGCTTCCGATTACTTTACGCGCATGTCAAACTGAAGCGGCATTCCAAAGGTCACTAAAGACCCACCTTTTTTCCTCATAAGGTTCTCCTCTTTTTCCTACCCTCACTGTCTCCAAGTTTTACCAGCGCCGGAACGCCCCGTTGGGGCAGCTGTGCGCTTTACAAAACACACAATAATAATAATATTAATAATCATAGAGGAGGCCGTTCTTGGTGCAATAAAGGATTTCCCTTCAGAATCAGATCTCACTCATCTTCCATTCATCAAATTAAATGTATTAAAAAAATGCCATTCAACATAACTGCTAGAATTTGATAATGCATGCTCAGAAAAATGTACATAGGAATCAGACAAGGTGAAGGAAAGGCTAGAAATGCAGGAGTTCCTTCTTATTCATTAGGCTGCCATCACCACTTCTATGTATTTCATTTTATATGTGATGTTTTGATTTTATGTGCAACCTTCAACTCCATATTTTTTTTACTTCTGCTTTTCATCTACCCATTGGATGGACTGTCATCATATAGACAACGTTTTACATACATTTATCCACCTTGAGGTTTTCAAGAAAACTGAATACAAACACTTCTTTCTTCTTCACAGCATTATTGTCCTTTTATTTGAAATATGACAATGTTCTCTCAAGCTTCATTTTACACCTCAGACTGGTTATATAACAATTAGCACATAAAAATAATGGATTGCAACCTATGAGTGGTTTCAATTCATAGGTTTGACATATTCCTAAGTGATTTACCTTTCACTTCCTTCTACTCACCAGTAGGTTAGAATGGTGATACTTAACATAACATACGTACATTGATACATTATTTCAAGGTATAGAACATTTTCTTCCATTGAACAAATCTTCAAATCTTGTACAGTATACCACCAGTGTAGCCATGATTATTATGATGCTAGTCATAAAGGCACATTTCATATGCTGGGTATGGTAGTGAGCTAAGATTATTGCAATTGTAATGAGGGAGCATAATGTTTATTTTCTTAAATGAACATCATACTTAACTCAGTAACTCTGAGACCCATTTACAACTTTTTGGCATAGGGCAGCGCCTTGAGTCTCCATGCTGCGCTGTCCTGTGTTAAAAGGAATGGGCAAGGATGCACTGTATTAATAAATAACAGTTCATTTCTGTCCTCTCTGCCTTTGCCAAGCAGGGGTGTCTGCGTTGTTGCACAACTTTTGTTGTGGAGGAATGGACACCTTCCTGCACAAAAGCAATCAATGGAAGTGTGTTAATCTTTTTATGTCTGCTGCAGAATGCAGCTAACATCCCACTCAGAGCATCATAAAAAGTGATGATCCGGTGGCACAAGCCTCTTGTAAATTAGGCCCTCTATGTTTAGTTCCCGAATTCATAGGTCCAAATATTTCTAGACTTGCCTCTGCATGAAAGGTGGGATTAACCTAAGCAATTCTTGATGCACTTTTAAAATGACAATTTAAACAGAACACAGCAGAAGTACTTTGCTCAGAAAGCTGCCCACTGCTGAGTGGAATGCCATTTATCTGAGTCACGTGAAATGAAAGCATATGACAAGCAAAGACATCATTTTTCTACGTGCCATGTATCATCTCTAACATATGCCTTAATGAGCTGTACAGTTATCCCTGGCATAGAGACCAATTGTGACAGTATTACACAGAATGCACAGATTCAGTGAAACATGTGGTGAAGATTAAATTTACCCTATTGAGAAATGTTTATTTTCTTAAATGCAATGGTAGTTCATTTTATCCCAATAAAATCTGTTAAAGTGCTTTAAATATGGACCCTTTGATTGTTGCTGACATTTTAATTTAATATTTATGTGACTTGAATCTGTGATAATAGATTACTGAATAATAATTCCGTTCAGTGCATTACTGGTTTCCATGGATAAATATTTATGCACAATATTTCTTTTTTTTTGTAAATGATCCTCTTGTTGACAATTTTCTTTAGTTGATTCTGTTACTGTTGGGATTTGGAACTCTTCTGCATGCCTCTGGAGAGCATGCTTCCCCTGCCTCATGCTTATCTCCAGGCCACTCACTTTAAAGTTACAGCATGTTTTCTGGATCCCTACGTCAGTGTGCATGACAGTCATGCATGTCTACTGAGGTTCTTACTATATACATGGACTGAGACCCTAGAGCTTGTTTCTGACGTTGGGGAGGTGGTTCTGCATAGTACGTCCCTACTTCAAAGAGAGTGGCTACTGCACTCTCTACCCAGGCTGTGGTAGACCCACAGTGGTGGCAGCAATACATATATTGTAAGAGGTGTGGATTACTAGCCACACTCACAGACTCAAGTCTGTGCAGTCTCCCTTGCCAGTGGTCTGTTGTCTATGTCTACATGGGATGTGTATTATAGAGCTAGTTGGTTCCCTGGAGGAGTATGGTGAGTTAAGTAGTGTGTATACCATTAACTGAGCTGTTCTGTTTGACATTACAGCCCCCCCATGCCCTTCACTATTCCTTGGAGAATCCTGGTGGGATCGGGTAGACACTTTCTCTTAACTGTGTTTAACTGCTCTAACTTTGCTAGGAGGGACCCTCCCCCCTTTCTGTTGGGTGATGCTCAGCCCCTCCAGGTCAGGAGTTAATTCAATAGCCAGGCCTGGAAATAAGGGACGGTCCAGGGAAAGATAGTAAATCATCGTTTGCATGCTTTGGACACGCAGTGAACATGGCAAAATGTGCTGCATGATTGGAGGGGCTCCCATGTTTCAAAAGTATTGGACCCTCTGATTGGATCAGCCTATCAATCAGAGATGAGAACAGTTTGGCCATAGTGGTCAGTTGTTCTTCAAGACTGGCCTATCATTTGACAAGGCTGCCAGCCCATACCTGGTCCATCCAAGAAAAGCAGCCAGGGCCCATAATGTAAAGGCAAGAAAAGAAGCTTGCTGGCCGCATCTCTGAAAACCTTTTGATAAAGGTTGAACTTGATAAAGTTCTCTCTGTGACTGACAGATTATGCTGTAAAGGAATTTGCCAGTTTGACAATGAGTTTGGCAAGTTGGTATTTTCTAACTAATTGGTGTATGCAGCCTGTATCCTGGGTCCCATGCTTTGGTGTGTCTGGAAGTGGTTCTTTGTGTATTTCTCCCAGATAGTGAGGCAAGGAGGGAATATATAAAAATGGGGCACAGTTCCGTGATAATGGGCGCATGTATGTCGCCCACAAAAGGAAAAAAGTGAGAAGAAGGAGAGTAAATGTAAGGGAGAGGGAGAGAGGGAGAGAAGAGGACAGAGATTCTTCAGGTGTGACCACCACTTCCAGAGGTAGGTTGGGAAGCTGTAGGTTGGGTAGACACCCAGGAGTTGGGCACAGGGGGCCGTGGGGCGCCGGTGCAGGGGTGTCTTTAGGCATTGGGAAATCTTACCCTCTGCTGATCGCGGTTGGGGGTCCCTGGTGTTGATGCTGCAGGAGTCATCAGGAGCATCAAGGGAAGTCCTTGGGTGCTGGATTCCTGGTCACAGTTGCTGGGGGTGTCCTTGTGGTCTTTGTTCACTCAGGCACGGGCTGGGCACGGCAGGGGCAGAGTATGCTGGATTTGTGGTTCCTGGCTGGCAACAGGAGCTGCAGATGTTTGAGCAAACCCACTGCTCGTGGGAGTCCCAGTCTTTGGTTGGGCAAGGCAGTCAGGTCATCTGGGGTTTTCAAGGTTGCTGGCCATGGGAGATGCCTGGGTTTAGCAGGAGCAGGTTCGAGGGGCGACAGGCTGATAGAGCTGGGGCCAAGTCAATTGGTGTTTTTCCTCTTGTTAGCAGCTGCACGTCTCGTCTTCTTTCTTCTTGTTCTACTTTGTTGTTTTGGAATGGAGATCTGAGGAAGGAGGGTTCAGGGTGCCCCTAAATACTACATTTAGGGGTGTTACAGGTAGGTAAAGGTCAGTCACCAATGGGTCCCTTCCCTGTGGTGGGTTCAACCTCTATCCTGCCACTCTCCAGTAGGAGGGGGGGCAGAAGCCTGGTCCTGATTGGGTAAGGCTCCCCATCCTCAAGATGGTGAGAGCCCGGAGTTGTGCTTCACCTCACCTCCCCCACCTGGGGGGTGGGGTTGGCAAAGGCTAACACACCCCCTCTCCTCACTTTGGTTTTCCCGCCAATCTTCCCGCCTGAGTGGGGGTCAGAACTGGTGAGGGCCAGTTGCTGAGTACAGCAAGTGGTCTGGAGAAGCTCACTAAGGTGGCATGTCTTTGAAGCTTACGCTGTCCATCCTGGGGAGGAGGCATAGCATCCTCGCCCCAGGATGTGCATTGTTGAAGGCCCGGAGGTCGAACAACGTGTCTGCTGTGTGGCAGCCTAGGCAGCCTCTCAGTCAGGACGCTGGTTGTTGGTTAGTTTCAGGGGGCATCTCTAAGATGCCCTCTGTTGTGCATTTTACATAAAATCCCATACTGGGATCAGTGTGGGTTTAATGTGCTGAGAAGTTTGTTACCAAACTTCTCAGTCTTCAGTGAAGCCATCATGGTGCTGTGGAGTTCGTGATGATGACTGAGCATGGGCCAAAATCTGTTCCGCTCCCAAAATGTGTGGATTTTTCAGCAATTTGGTGATCCCCGAATCTCGCAAAATTGCCACAAAATTCGCAAATTCGCTTGCGGGCGGATTTTTTTTTTTTATGCCCAGCTTCCTCAAGGGACCAAAGTTACAGGCACACACGGTCACTGCCGGCAAATCTTCTGGCCCTTTACGCAGCTGCAGTGTAGGAAAAGCACTATACATTTACCCAATGAGGTAGCACTTACTGATTAGCCAGTAAAAAGTACTCCAATTGAGTAGAGGTATTGCACATGACAAAACGGTGGCAACTTAGTGGATAACTATGCAGGGTAGGAATCATTCTGGCACGAGGCTCCTGTCACAAAAATTAAACCTCAAAAGGAAGCACTTACAGATATAAATAAAGCAGGTGCCCGAGTTGAAGCTCAAATTCAGTAATGTTTTATTCAGCCCAAAATATTAGTGAGCACGGCCGAGGCTGGGCAAGTGCGCTTTAACCCCATATCTGCCGTCGAAAATTATCTGTAATACTCGAATCCATGATTTCTCGAGCGCAATCCCTGTGTAGTTCCTGTGACCAGAAGGCCGCTTTCTCCTCATCTGCTGCCCTGCTCGCTCCCTGACCCTTTATACACAAGAGGCATGTTGACACGCATAGAAGCCCCGCCCATTTGGCCCCGCACCACACACTAGCAGTATCAAATGTCTTCCCGCCCTTTCCCAACTATGCTGGATAGCTCAGTCAAGGGACCTCAGCGCCTTTTGGAGCGGTGGCAAAGTTACAGGCACACATGGTCAGTGGAGACAAATCATCTGGCCCTTTATGCAGCTGCAGTGTAGGAAAAGCACTATACATTTACCCAACAAGGTAGCACTTACTGGATTAGCCAGTAGAAAGTACTCCAGTGCAAATCGCAAAAATATCCGCGAGTTCGCAGGAAAATCTGTTAATTCCTGTTTGTTTTTCTCGATTTCGCATGAATTCGTGGACCGCAGATGTGCAAAATTCACACATAATTAATGACGACCTCCCAGCACCATATACTATTAATGGCGGCACTGCACTTACAATGCCCAGGAATGGACCTGGGCACTGTAGGGGTACAGGGCTCATGCACCTGTACCCAAACCACCAGCATAGGGCACCCGACTAGAGGGGTGATTGAGGTATGCCAGGTCAGTGTGTTATGGGCATGGCACACAGGAATGTGTTCCATGGCGACTCTCTGTTTTCTTCTGCACCAGGACAGGCAGCCTGCAAAGTGTGTGTGTGTCAAGGCACAGGGCCTCTAAGGGTGGCACAATAAGTGCTGAAGCCCTTAGGGGCCTTCTCTGATCACAGGTGGCCAGATATGCCAATTGGGTTTAGGCTTCAATGCAGTTTTAGGGAAGGAACGCAGACCCTGGGTACCTGATTGGCAAAAGGGTTTAAAGAGGGTAATGGATTAGACATTTATACCAAATCATCAACAGCATAAGTTGCCAACATAGTTTAGAGGGAATTGTGTTTAAACCCCGGGATAGGTTTATTACAATGAATGCATTTAAGGAAGGGTTCCAGCCAAACAACTAATAACAAAGAAGAAAGGAGACAGCCTTGCTTGGTACCTACATGTAAATTAAAGTAAGGGGCCAAATAGCCATTAAATAAAACCCAGCACAGGGTCAGATATAATAATTTTATGAATGAAATTAATGTAAGGCCTTGCCAAACCAATGGAGAGTAGTAAACATAAGTTGCCAATTAATGGGGTCAAATGCTTTTTCAGAATCAAGAGATAGGGCCGGAGGGGGAGACTGATATTTCCTACCCAAAACATGACAAGTAGAGAACATTATGGCTTTATCTGAAGCAGGTCTACCATAAAGGAAGAAACCAGATTGATCGGATTTGACAAGAAGGAGAATAACATTGTTGAGGTTAGATGCTAGAATTTTTGCACATATTTTGCAATCATAGTTAATTAATGAAATAGGTTGAAGGGTGTAATCTTTATCTTGTTTAGAAATAATAACAACCAGGGCATGAAGAAAAAAACCAATAGCCTTTATATTCAAAAGAAAAGAATTAAAAAGCTCAAGTAATTTGAGGGTGAAAAAAGATAAAAAGGAGAACCTTAGTTCAACAGAAATTATGTCTGGGCCAAGAGCTTTAGTTTTTTTTTTCAGGGATTTGATTGCATCTATAATTAATTGAAGAGCCATCTTGGCTTCTATTGTTTTAAAGTTATTGGGAATAGATGGAGGGTTGGGTAGACCATGAAATCATCTTCTGAGAGAATGGTATATTCAGTATATAATGATTTGTAATATGTTTCAATGACTTTGGAAATATCGGAGTCAGAGGTCACAGTGTGGTTAGTGAGTTCATTACGATTGGGCCTAACATTTTTATGGTCAGACTTAGTTTTTTAAATAATTAGTCAACATTTTACTCACTTTATATTGATCTCTGTGAAAGCAAATGTTACATGCATCAGTGGTAGCAAGTTTATTTTTGGGTGGATTTGGCTGTAAACAATGCATATAAAACGGATATAGATTTACAAATGAAGTAAGTATGCTTGAGTTTTTTAATTTGCTAAAACCATGAAAGGTATTCAGAATTGTATTTGAGAGAGAGAGAGAAAAACACTGTTTATTTAGACCTTAGTCTTCAAACAAAATCAAGTAACTTTCAGAACACTATTCAAAACAAATTAATATCAAAACATTACACGACTTTTAAAAAACTACCAGTTTCGTCTATATACTCCACCTAGCTACTTCTATACCGGCATCAGTCCTATTGATACAACCTTACTTCACCTCTTTTGCCCTTTGACGTTTACTATATATAATGTGCAGGGGAGTTCCTCACAGTGCAATCTTGAGTTTTTCCCTAGCCGGTTGATTAACCCCTTTCAGATAGTAACCTAGTGCAATTGCTATTTCTAGATGTTCCATTCTTAACAGTATGTTAATTGCGTGGGCTCTCAATCTTATGTCATATTTAATGAATAAAGGTCGCAAAAACCATTTCCTCACTTCTACACACATTCGGCAATCAAGTAATATATGCATTATTTCACACTTAGTCCCCAGGCCACACTTACATATACCATCAGGGAGCATTATTTCTGTCATAACTCTCCCCTCCCATCACCAGGGGATGATGCCAATTCTTATTTTTAAGATATCCCACCTGAATCCATATTTCAATAGGCCCTCTAGATAAGGATACCCTGCATCGGCTTCCCAGAATTGTATTTGTTTTTCCTTTTAGGTAGATAAGCTATAGTAAAAGCCCAAAAGGAGGTTTTGCAAGCATCCAAAATATTAGGAATTGAAGAATTATATTAATAGATTGGTTAGTTTGAGAAAACACTTAAATAATAGCAGTAGCTTCTGTAATGAACAAGTAATAAATAAGGTTTTCAGTCATCAAATAATATACAAGTGACAATGGCTGATTGAAATGCCTTTTGAGATTCATCAGGATTACATTTGCATTTAGATGTCTTAATAGTAAAGTGGTCTCACCATTAAGTTTGACTGGACTGTAGATATTGAATTAAAAAATCTGTATGTTATTAATTATGGCATTAACCAATTTCCATATTCCATGACTGTGGCATTCAGTTAATACAATCTGTACATTTAGCAATTTACCTAAACGGATCGCTACAGAAACCTTACAATTAATGGCTGGATAAAAAAGAACCTGGTCAACCCAGTGACATTTTTAGTTTAAGCGATTCAACATCATTGCAGTGAGTTTCCTGGAAAAAAAGTAACATGTGAATTATATTTTGACAGATGAGAAAGTAACCATTGTCATTTGACCGGGTGTCACAGACCATGAAGGTTTCACGAGACGTGTAGGGAGACAGGAACATGAATGACAAGCTACCCAAAATGGAAAATTGAAACAAAAAGACACCATTTATTTTGAACAACATAACGTATCACCATTTTTTACCTGATCTGTGCTGTGTAGACAGATAAAAACCATATGCAGATTAGTGTTATGCCCACCCCCAAAAGGGTCAGTACAGAGAAAACATCTAAGCCAAATCCCCTATAAATGGACAATTAAACAACTTCAGATTAGTTTCTCTAAAACTTCTACATCATTATTCATCTAAGAGGAAACATCTTGCATCTCCATCCATATAGAAAAGTATCCACCTATTAATCAATGGAGGGAGGGTGGGGGGATTATGCAAAATGAAATAGAGAGAGAGAGACATGGGTTGAGACACAAAAGAACCCACCCCTTAATTATAATAAAAAATCTGAAATTATATTGAAATTAGTTGAATAATTCAGTGCAGTGGTTAATTTTATCCTCTGATGAAGACCTATCTGTGCTGTGTAAGGTGTAGACGTTTTACTTTGAGAGGGTGCAACATGGTTGAACTCCTCTGAGACTTATAGATTAATATATATCAAAACATTATTTTAAGGATGTTAGACTTGGCATCTTTGGAGTGGTTTCCCCTGACTGTACCTCCTGTATTTTTGATGCTGTGATGGATTTCATAATTGCCAGCGTAGAAGCTTTGGGCACTTTGCCACTGCTGATCGGTGTCAAAGTGCAAGCGATCCCTGTGTACATTGTTGTTACAATTGGTTCTCCCCGATTGGTATATTTGATTTACTGGTAGGTCCCTAGCAAAGAGGACTGAAGTGTGCCAGCGCCTGTAAATCAAATGCTACTAGTGGGTCTGCAGATCTGACTGTGCCAACCACATGAGTAGCTCTGAAAAGGTAACTCAGACCTGCCACACTAGTGTCTGTGCGCAGTTTGTTAACTGCCATGCTGAACTGACAAGTGCCCCCACTTGCCAGGCCCTAAGCTTCCTTTTTTTCAAATGTAAGGCACCCCTATGGTAGGCACAAGGTTCCCCGGGGCAGGCTGCAGTGTATCTGAAAGGTATACTGTTGTGCATGACATGCCCTGATAGTGAAATACTCTCAATTTCGTTTTTCGCTATTAAAAGGCTTTCTTGCCCTATAAGATAGAATGGAAAATGCTTTGTAACATTTTGCAAGTATAACTTCCTATTGGGACAAGATAGAGAAATAAAGTTTACTCTCCCGTATCTTAGAATTTTATAAAACATATTTTAGTAAAGATGGTTTTTAAATTCTGTGTTTGAAAATGCCACTTTTAGAGAGTATGATTCAGAAAAGGGGGTGGTGATGAACAGAGTGTCTGAATTAGGCAGACCACTCTTACCCAGGGCAGACCAAACTACCAAGCCAATTCTTATACTGGGAAGGAAACAAGCTACCGGGGACCGGTTTCTGGCATTTTAGCCGTCTTCGGCCCGGCTTGCTTGAATCCTGATGGTGCAATGAGCAAGGGACTCACATCTGAGTATACCCTTCCATGCTTATGGTGGACAAAAATGATTCAGAAAAGGGGGTGGTGATGAACAGAGTGTCTGAATTAAGCAGACCACTCTTACCCAGTCCAAAGATCAGGGCTTGATCCATCACCGTTTTTTAGCTCACTGCACCATCCCAGCTCAGAACTTGGCTATATGCAAATTAGTCTGACCCTGGCCCAGTGCATCATGGGAACAGGGCAGACCAAACTACCAAGCCAATTCTTATACTGGGAAGGAAACAAGCTACCGGGGAC
This sequence comes from Lissotriton vulgaris, assembly GCF_964263255.1. Lineage (NCBI taxonomy): Eukaryota > Metazoa > Chordata > Amphibia > Caudata > Salamandridae > Lissotriton > Lissotriton vulgaris. Next base: position 517,632,337 of record NC_141685.1, on the reverse strand, counting down.
CGCTTTCTGGCATTTCAGCCGTCTTCGGCCCGGCTTGCTTGAATCCTGATGGTGCAATGAGCAAGGGACTCACATCTGAGGATACCCTTCCACGCTTATGGTGGACAAAAATGATTCAGAAAAGGGGGTGGTGATGAACAGAGTGTCTGAATTAAGCAGACCACTCTTACCCAGTCCAAAGATCAGGGCTTGATCCATCACCGTTTTTTAGCTCACTGCACCATCCCAGCTCAGAACTTGGCTATATGCAAATTAGTCTGACCCTGGCCCAGTGCATCATGGGAACAGGGCAGACCAAACTACCGAGCCAATTCTTATACTGGGAAGGAAACAAGCTACCGGGGACCGGTTTCTGGCATTTCAGCCGTCTTCGGCCCGGCTTGCTTGAATCCTGATGGTGCAATGAGCAAGGGACTCACATCTGAGTATACCCTTCCACGCTTATGGTGGACAAAAATGATTCAGAAAAGGGGGTGGTGATGAACAGAGTGTCTGAATTAGGCAGACCACTCTTACCCAGTCCAAAGATCAGGGCTTGATCCATCACCGTTTTTTAGCTCACTGCACCATCCCAGCTCAGAACTTGACTATATGCAAATTAGTCTGACCCTGGCCCAGTGCATCATGGGAACAGGGCAGACCAAACTACCAAGTCAATTCTTATACTGGGAAGGAAACAAGCTACCGGGGACCGGTTTCTGGCATTTTAGCCGTCTTCGGCCCGGCTTGCTTGAATCCTGATGGTGCAATGAGCATGGGACTCACATCTGAGTATACCCTTCCATGCTTATGGTGGACAAAAATGATTCAGAAAAGGGGGTGGTGATGAACAGAGTGTCTGAATTAAGCAGACCACTCTTACCCAGTCCAAAGATCAGGGCTTGATCCATCACCGTTTTTTAGCTCACTGCACCATCCCAGCTCAGAACTTGGCTATATGCAAATTAGTCTGACCCTGGCCCAGTGCATCATGGGAACAGGGCAGACCAAACTACCAAGCCAATTCTTATACTGGGAAGGAAACAAGCTACCGGGGACCGGTTTCTGGCATTTCAGCCGTCTTCGGCCCGGCTTGCTTGAATCCTGATGGTGCAATGAGCAAGGGACTCACATCTGAGTATACCCTTCCACGCTTATGGTGGACAAAAATGATTCAGAAAAGGGGGTGGTGATGAACAGAGTGTCTGAATTAAGCAGACCACTCTTACCCAGTCCAAAGATCAGGGCTTGATCCATCACCGTTTTTTAGCTCACTGCACCATCCCAGCTCAGAACTTGGCTATATGCAAATTAGTCTGACCCTGGCCCAGTGCATCATGGGAACAGGGCAGACCAAACTACCAAGCCAATTCTTATACTGGGAAGGAAACAAGCTACCGGGGACCGGTTTCTGGCATTTCAGCCATCTTCGGCCCGGCTTGCTTGAATCCTGATGGTGCAATGAGCAAGGGACTCACATCTGAGTATACCCTTCCACGCTTATGGTGGACAAAAATGATTCAGAAAAGGGGGTGGTGCAGTGAGATAAATAACGGTGATGGATCAAGCCCTGATCTTTGGACTGGGTAAGAGTGGTCTGCTTAATTCAGACACTCTGTTCATCACCACCCCCTTTTCTAAATCGTTTTTGGCCACTATAGGTGTGGCAGGGTATACTCAGACATGAGTCCCTTTCTCACTGCACCATCAGGATTCAAGCAAGCCGGGCCGAAGAAGGCTGAAATGCCAGAAACCGGTCCCCGGTAGCTTGTCTCCTTTCTGGTGAAGAATTGGCTTGGTAGTTTAGTCTGCCCTGTTCCCATGATTAACTGGGCCAGGGACAGACTGATTTGCATATAGCCAGGTTCTGAGCTGGGATGGTGCAGTGAGATAAATAACGGTGATGGATCAAGCCCTGATCTTTGGACTGGGTAAGAGTGGTCTGCTTAATTCAGACACTCTGTTCATCACCACCCCCTTTTCTACATCACTTTTAGAGAGTAGGCATTTTCTTGTTTAACCATTCTGTGTGCCTGATTGTGTATTGACCTTCTGGTTTTGGAGTGACAGGGCCTGGGGATGTGCATTCACTGTAAACAGCCACTGGTGGGGTTGAGGTGCGCCTGGCCTTTCCTGGATGACTTGGAGCCAGGCTGAATAGACCCTGGCTGGCTGTATTTAGAGTAGTGGGAGGAGATGTCCTTGCACCTGACCGTCTCACTTGCACAATGCTGTCTTCACCGCCAGTGGCCATGCTGCACCAGGGAAGTCAGAACATGTTTGGACTGGGCTCAGAGGCCCTTGCACAAAGAGAACAAACACATTTTTGGGTATAAGTATTAGAACTAAATTCCCAGAACTTTGAACTACTTCTGGAATCAAGAGGAGCCTTTGCCAAGGAGAAGAGCTGGAGAAACTGGAGGAGGAGTACTGCCCCTTTGCTGTGTGCTGTCTGGGGTTGGCCTGCAGTAGCTGTTTCTGCAAGGAAAGGACAAGGATTTTGCTGTGTGATGTGTCCCCCTGCTTGAAGAAGATCTCCAAGGGCTTGAGTAGACTTTGCTTCCTGTTCTGAAGTCTCCGGGACACAAAGATTTTGCCACCAGCTCCCCTGAACGTCCTTGCTGAGAGTTCTGACCTGCCAAGACGAGCATGTGGCTGTGTTGGGCTTCTGGAGGTTGTTCCTGCTGTTGGGTGCTGGTAAATCACGGCAACTACACGCATCACATCGCTCTTCTTGCGGTTGGTTTTCCAACACAGCACTGTTGTGTGTGAAGAATTTCCACTCATTGCCTCTGCTGCCTAAACCGACGCAGTGCCTGTCGCCCCCACAGGAATCAATGCATCGCAGCTGAGGAAACGAATGCAGCGCCACTAGGCGCATGAATCAGTGACGCAGCCTGGATTTCCATGAATCGTACCTGTGCAGCAAGCTTTCTTGATGCATCACCTGTGGACCAGAACCATCTCGGAATCAACATATCACTTCCCCCTACAGACCGGATCTGATGCATCGCCTCGCCATGTTCCCAGGATCTGACGCATCTCTTTGATTTTCAATGCTTCCCTTCTCTGCAGCTATATGGCCTTCTGAATTTTGTCACAACTACAGGTACTTTGAGAGAAATCATGCATCCATAATCTTCTATGGGTCAAGTAGTTTGAAACCTTTTTGAAGTAATATTCTTCTTACATGTATGTTAGATTTCTATCGAGTTTAGATAAAGATTCTTTATCTTTTTAAACTGGTGTGGTGTCCATTTGTGGTGTCATCACTGTATTACGGTGTGTTTTGAGTACAAATACTTTACACATTGCCTTTGGAATAAATCTGTCTGCTTGAGCCAAGCTATCCAGGGAGTGAGCAGTAGTTATCTAAAGTGTGTATCCCCATTACCCTGACTAGAAGCAAGGGTTCCCATTTGGACAAGGGTACCTACCTTTGCCAACTCGAGCCCCCATTTCTAACTGTCATGACTCCGTTACGCCATTTGCACAAATGCCCCTAGAAAGAGATTAAGTCCCTCATAAAACCCACCCCTGTCCCGTGCGTCCTGCACGCCATGTTTGGAATGTGGTAGCGCATGTAACAGTCTGTACATATTGATTGGTGTAACATTTCTGTAGTTCGTGCTAAATTGAGTGTTATTTGTAATGAATATGAGAATTCCGTAAATAACCATGGTTTATGACATAATGTTTGGGTTAAGAATTCAGTTTAGATAGCTAGTTCTAATGGTTGCTAAGTGTGCGTTCTTTGGACAGAAAACACGTAATGCGGGCAAACCGGCAGGGAAGAACAATCGAGAAATGCACACGCACGGAGGGAAAAGGTGCGGGATGTGTCATCAGTCGTTCGGATGTGGCTCAAGTATCAATAGCCACACCTGACGTTTCCAGACGCTTTGCCTTCCTCCGCTTTCGAAGAAGACTCACCTGTGAAGCCTCCAGAGGATCCGACGACCTGGCAACGCCCCAAGAGCATCCGGAATATCAAGAACTTTGCATACGCGCTGCAAGAAAAGAAAAGAAGCATTAAAGCTAAGTGAATATTTTTTCCTATTTAGAAAAAAGGAGCCCAACGCAAGCAAGCAGCAATTACAGAAAACAAACTTATCTGGCAATATTCGGAGGCAAATCTGTTGAATCCTGGCAAAAGACTTTTGCTGATATTTTATTTCCTGAAAGAAATGAAAAGACTTTGAGACTTTCATCAAAGAAAACCTAAGGAAATGTTAAGATAGTTCATCTTATGTTATGTTTAGGATGTTGTTTCTTTTTGCTTGAAATATTAATATACAGGTTGTGAAGAACCCAAAAGCAAGATAGTATTCAGAGTCATCGATGCAAGGAACAAGATTGGCTAATTTAAAGTGGTAAAATTAGAAATCGGAAAAAATCAGTAACTTATTCTTTTCATTATTATCTACTTAGGAGCGCAATTACCAAAAGGCAGCACTCTATCTTCTTGAAGACAACCAACGCCTAGTACAAGACTCTTCACAACGACAACACGGACGTGACACCTAGCTTCTGAAGTCGCAGGTAGGCTCTCTTTGAATTTGACAAGAGGGAATCACTTTTAGTTTAGGTAGTTAGCAAAATATAAACAGGAGTTTAAATTACAGAAGTCTTCCTTGTTGCTTCGCAGGTCGACAACCAAGGAACAGGTAGCGTCCCCGATCCGGCCCTCCTCCTGAAATCACAAGATGGCTGCCAAAACATCTTTGATGAAGTGCTGACAGCCAATCAGATCTCACGATGAGATGTGTGGTTAGGCTCCGCCCAGATATATATATATTCTTTTTTCTCGGCCCCCGCTTGACAAATCTTCCGGAGACTTTCAGGGAACGAGCGGAGCGGGCCATATTCTTTGAGAAATTCGCGAAGATTCAACAACCGGCGAAAAAGGTATTCCCAATAGAATGTTGCAGATTTCCCATGGAAACTAGGTCCTAACTATAACTACCTACTGGCGATATTTATATATATAGTTGCTCCAAGCTTGTTGTGTTATCCGGAAATCCTCCTTGTTGTGGATTTCAGCCCCCCTCGTTCCACCGCATGTCGTATTCCTGCTGTATGCCTTGCAGTAAGATTCTCTAGCGGCGGTGCCTGAAGTTAAAATGAAAGCTCCCTTGGCTACACCAGCTTCATGCACTCAAGAACGGGTGCTTTCGCGGGTGGTGTCTCCCACTTAAATGGTTGCTCCGGGGGGCGTGGCTTGAGCGCCGATGGTGGAGGTCGCCTGAGCGCTTAGATTCTCTAGCGGCGGTGCCTGAAGTTGGGAATAGCCTCTTGGACAACGCAGAGGTGCTCTACTTGTTTGCAAAATTCAGCGCGCTCATTAGGAGCAAAATAGCAATTTTTAAAATCCCCGTTTTGTCCGTTTTGTTTTAATTGAATTTGAACACTGTTACCCTGTTTTTAAAATTGAATTGACCACTGCCGCATACCTGCACTCTAATTTGGTACAGCACCGCGTTCAGAGCGGATCACTGTCCTTTGGAAAGCACACCACACCGCCGGAACGGCGGAAATCTTAGGTGAGGGATAAGGATTGGGGTGGTCTAGTCGTCAGAAGGACGCTAGACCAGTACTTAAGGCAGACAAATTAGGCGGCCAAACACTTGGGAATAGCCTCTTGGACAACGCAGAGGTGCTCTACTTGTTTGCAAAATTCAGCGCGCTCATTAGGAGCAAAATAGCAATTTTTAAAATCCCCGTTTTGTCTGTTTTGTTTTAATTGAATTTGAACACTGTTACCCTGTTTTTAAAATTGAATTGCCCACTGCCGCATACCTGCACTCTAATTTGGTACAGCACCGCGTTCAGAGCGGATCACTGTCCTTTGGCAAGCACACCACACCGCCAGAACGGCGGACATCTTAGGTGAGGGATAAGGATTGGGGTGGTCTAGTCGTCAGAAGGACGCTAGACCAGTACTTAAGGCAGCCATGTTGACGCGCAGCGGGCACGCGCGGCGGGCTCGCCGGAGCGTCGCCAGAGTCGCGCCAGAGTCCAGCCTGTCTGCGCCCGTCCGAGCACGGACGGGCTCGGGGGCAGGGACTTCTGGGCTACTGCGCACCTACTCTTCTGAATCACTGCGCAGTTTAAATAAAGGTGAGGCTCGCTTGGACAGTGCTTCCGTGCAGAAACTCCAAGATTATGCGATATTCATCCCCCATAATATGACTCCTTCTGGGTCCTACTCCTCATTGAAAATAGCGAGCCTAAATACCCGCTCACTCCATTGTCACCATGCTGAAGTCTATAATCTGCTGCAAGACAATGAGATTGATATACTGACCCTAACAGAGACCTGGTTAGGCGACAGTTCAATGCCTGATATCATTGCCGCTCTTCGCAGCGGGTATGATGCCTTATGGCACAACCGCCCAGGTAACGCACGGATGGGAAGGGTAGCTGTTTTATTTAAAAAGGCCTTGTCAGTGGAAAGATTGCTGTCAGAGACAGCCGACCTGGCTGACCTACTTGGGGTGAAAGTCACAGTCAACAACTCATGTTGGATATTGTTAGCGGTGTATCGCCCACCCAATGCGACCCCACTGTTCCATGACCTATTCGGCCCCATTATGTCAGACATATGCACCCGTTATACAAAAATCATAGTCACAGGAGACTTTAATTTACATTGGGATAAACCCCATTGGGATTTATCCATGCGCCAACTGGACACTCTGATGTCAACGCTAAACTTTAAACAAATTGTGAAGGCTCCTACACACATCAAAGGTCATGTTCTTGACCTGGTGTGGACTACAGACCCAAATGTGACGCTTAAAGAGATAACTCCGTGTATATGGTCTGACCATTATCTAGTATCTTGTGAGATACGCATTAATGGCCAAATAAATAATCCACCACCGAAAGTCAGGATAATTCGTAAATGGGCAGAGGTTGACCTGATGAACCTGACTAAGGTGCTCTCGCCAAAGGATCGGTCCTTGAGTCCAGACTTTAGCCTGGACCAGCAATACGCGGATTTAACGCGGAGCTTGACCCTAGCTATTGACCAGATAGCTCCTAAAAGAACAAAGCTGATAACAGGACCCGATAGGGAGGCTCCATGGTTTACGCCATCACTGAGGGACCACAAAAGGAAACTCAGAGCTCTGGAAAGAGGTTGGAGGAAAACTCAGCAGGACTCAGCCAGAAACCTCTACCGAATTTCCCTCAATGCATACAAAAAACAAATTACACTTGCTAAAGCTGAATACTATGAATCTCCCCTAAATAAGGCAGCCAATGTACAGAAAGAGACTTTTAAGATTCTGTCGGAATTGACTAAAAAACCTGACAGATCCCAGTCCCCCATAGATTGCAATACCTTCCAGGGATACTTTCTGGAGAAAGTAAGAACTATTATCCAGGAGATAAAAAGTGGTACGTTAAAAGGGATGGATACACCTATAGCCCCTCATGAACCAGTTGATTGCTCCATCGCACTGTTTCCAGAGATTGACACACGGAGTCTGGAACAGCTGATGGATAGAATCAAATCTGGATCTCCAGCGGACCCGTGTCCACCGAAAGTCTTTCAGGCAGCCCGTCCCTTATTGGAGGAGCGCGTTATCTCCCTCCTAAACAGATCCTTGGAGACAGGGCAAATACCAGCAGAACTTAAAGAAGCACGTGTAAGACCCCTACTGAAGAAGCCAGGCGCAGATCCTGCAATACTAAAGAACTACAGGCCGATTTCTCAGCTACCATTCCTTTCAAAAGTACTGGAACAACATGTACTAAAATCCCTGTCCAAGTACTTGGAGTCTCACCATCTACTCCATGAACGACAGGCAGGGTTTCGAGCACATCACAGCACCGAGTTGGTGATGCTCGCGGTGCTGGATGAATTGAGAAGCCTGGCTGACAGTAAGAGACCGAGCGCCCTGATTTTGTTAGATCTTTCAGCGGCGTTCGATACCGTCAGCCATGCTCTGCTCCTAGAAAGAATGAGTGACTTTGGCATCAATGGCCTGGCCTTCAGGTGGTTGCAATCCTTCCTGTCGGGTAGGACCCAAAGAATACAACTTGGGGAAGAAACATCTGTTGTGGGGACGCTAGATTGTGGGGTACCTCAGGGCTCGGCCCTATCCCCACTTCTATTTAACCTATACCTGCAACCTCTGATTGCCTCCCTGGTGCGCATGGGCTGCACAGTATTTAACTATGCGGACGACACTCAGCTGTTGCTGAGTGTAGATAACACAAGTGCCGCACAACTTCACACCCAGAACATCTTGAGGTACACGGTCCAATGGATGACAGACAATATTCTAAAAATTAACCCAGATAAGACCGAGGTATTGGTGATCCCATCTGCCACCTCACCGTGGTGTGACCTCTACTGGCCAGCAGATTTAGGCCCGGCCCCAAAACCAAGCCCGAATGTAAAGAGCCTGGGGATTAAACTTGATTGCAACCTATCAATGGTCAATCAGATTTCTTCCGTGGTGGGTAGCTGTACCAACATTATTTGACAGCTACGGAAGCTAGTACCTGTCATCTCCCAATCCATGCTACGTTCCATTGTCGCAGCTACCGTGATCTCGAGGATAGACTATGGAAACGCCCTTTACCTTGGCCTGCCAAAAACCCTGACTAATAGGTTACAGGTCATTATGAATGACGCTGCTCGTCTCATCTTTAGACTGCCAAGACGATCCAAAGCATCTCCCCTGCTACAGAGCCTCCATTGGCTCTCTATTAAGGAGCGAGTGGAATTTAAAAATCTGTGCATAGCTCACAAAGCAATCCACGGGCTGGCGCCTGCATACATCAAAGCCCGCATGGTGGTGTATAGCCCAACGAGAACACTTAGATCCTCAGATTCTCAATTATTGGTCTGCCCCCGGTACAAACTTGTTACCAAGGGAGGAAGAACCTTCTCTGTGCTAGTTCCTCAGCTATGGAATACACTACCTGAGTCGCTGCGCAGGGAAGAGAACCTCCTACGCTTTAGGAAGGGTTTAAAAACGCTACTGTTTAGGAGGTCCATGAATACTATCTAGACTAGTGGATGCCGCTCTCTGTACTGCCAAGTTGTTGTTTGTATCATCGATTTCCAAGCGCCTAGAGGCCTGTAGGTGATTGGGCGCGCTATAAATCAAAAATAACAATAACAATAACAATAACAATAACAATCCTCCTTGTTGTGGATTTCAGCAGACTGCTATGCTTTGGGGCTCAAGTTGGTGGCGGAGTACGGCGGATGGTGCGGGGCGGCGCGAGCTGGTGGCCCCCTGCGAAGTGACACTATCACAACAGAGCCGGAGGACTAAAGACTGCCTACGCCTGGTTCTGCGAGATACGCCGGGCAGACCCTTTCCTGCGACCAACCCTTGTGCGGTTGAGTCTGGCCCTTCGATGGGACGCCTGAGGGATCGGCTGGTGTGTGGGCGCCCCGGTCGGTGGTCGGTGGAGCTGGAAGACCCTTGTTGAAATTGGCCTTGGAGCTAACGCTGGATGGACTTCCGCGCTGGGTGAGGACCCCTGTTAGTTCGTCCCCCCCCACTGAGGCCTTACTACACCGGAGGTTAGTAGGGTACCTGGTTGGTACCATCTTGGACAGAAATACCTGTTATAGACTGCCGACGGACCGCTGATGGGCTCTCTGTGACTGTCCTTTTGATCCCGATCTACGCGCACCTAGGTGATATCCGTCCCAGCCACCGGGGTGCCCGCTAACTGGAAAAGACCTCAACGAGATTCGCCTGCCACAGGGCGGCTCCCCCCGATTGTTGCGGACAGCGTGGGACATCACCAGGGACATGGGGAAACCGAAAGGAGCCAAGAGCAACACGCAATCCACATCGGATGCAGAGAAGCCGGACAAGGGGGACCAACCAGACCTCGATACGCCACGAGATCCGCACCTCCAACACCAGCTGGATAAGATCTTAACGGCAATAACAGATACCCGAGAGGCACTTCAACAGGAAATTGCGCAAGTGGCAACGGGGCTCGGATTGCTCAGAGCGGATCACAGCAAGTTTTCTGATAGGGTCAAGGAGGTGGAGGACACGGTTCGCACCCTGGAGCCAGTGCTAAACGCCCTCTCAGCCACTATGACTGATATGTTGGACCGCATAGACGCACTGGAGAAAAGGGCTGAGGACGCTGAAGGGCGCAATCGCCAGGACAACATCCGAATAGTAGGACTGCCAGAGAAAATTGAAGGGGGAGATATGGTTAGATTTCTTGAAGATTGGCTCCGCACAGCGGTGGCGCCGGAGGGGCTGTCCCCCTTTTAAACGCTGGAGTGGGCACATAGGGTCCCGTCCCGACCGCTACAGCAGGGCCGCCTCGGCGCCCAGTGGTTGCACGGTTGCTGCACTACCGAGACAGAGACCTGTTACTTCGCAATGCTCAGTTAAACGGGCCTTTTCAGTTGGAGAACAGTAAAATTAATATCTTCCCGGATTACACCTACGAAACACAGTGTAAACAGACCTCCTTCCTGGCGGTCAAACGGGAGCTGAGAAACGAGAGCATCCAATACCCTTTCCCAGCTAGACTCCGAATAATCGTTGATGACACAACCAAATTCTTTGATACACCAGAAGACTTATGTAGCTGCCGGAAAAGACGGCTTTGGCACACATCTTGAAGCGATGACCGAGGGGCTCCCACGACGGAAATCCAGGCGGATACGCAATAGACGTAGAGGACTAGGGCGACCTTCATTGTTGGAGACGGCGGCACAGCGGCGGGGTGTTCTGGAGGTGGTGTCCAACATATCAGGATCACAAGATGCACCAATAACGGAGGGGACAGAGTCCGGCAGGGGCGATGACCGCTCAGACACTGAGTGCTCGGAAACCGACAGTGTGCTGTTGCCCACGGTCACCCCGGAGACGGCTAAAGGAATACTAGACGAACAATGAGAACTCCTGGTGAGCTGTTGTGGTTGGGGCACGGACTACAGTAAACTGATTGCTACGCACTGGGAGAGGGGGTTGTTTGATTATTTATAGAGGGGAGACGGGCGAAGCTTTCAGCTGCACGTAATGACTTAAGGCTCGATCACTCCCAGGAGGCCCGAGGGGAGGGTGGCTTCCCGTTGTTACTCGACCCCCCATATTGCCCTTAAGGCACACCTGCGGTGACTACCGTTGGGTTTATCTGACAGTTTCTTTTGGCAGTGTTTGAATGGGAACTAGATTGCGATATTTGGGTCCTTTTCTGGGGGGGGAGGGAGGTTTGGGGAATGTTATCTTGTTGGGCGGAGGTCACGCCATCGGTGCTGGGGACTTTTCACACTTAGCCCACGTAGAAGTTGGGTGGAGAAGCAGACACGGGACACTGTGGGACAAGGGGTGAATTCTCTAACTTGAAATGCATTACCTGGAATGTGCGGGCTCTACACACCATGACAAGACGTCATAAAGTACATGCCTACTTGTTGTGCAGAGGGGTCCAGATAGCATTATTGCAAGAAACACATTTAACGAAAACAAAGGGGATAGCATTGCATCACAGATGAAGAGGCCAAGTGTATAACACTACATACTCAGCATACGCTAAGGGCGTGCTAATTTGGATCAGGGCTGGAGTCCCTTTTCAGGTTGCCAAGCAGGTGGTGGACCCTGAGGGGAGGTTGTTAGCCATAGCGGGATGGTTGGGAGGCAGAGATATTAACATATGCCGCATATATGCGGCCAACGTGGATCAGTTAACCTTCCTTGCGACACTGTCAGGCTCCCTGGCCCACTTCTTGGCAGGGCCGTTGCTAATAGGAGGAGACTTCAATTCGGTGCTAGATGTTACCCTCGACTGGTCTCACCCTCCGCTGGCGGACTCCCCAATGCACCGCATAGCTAAGGGTAGACTGGAATGGCAGTCAAGGTGGAGCCTAACCGACATCTGGCGCTCTCAGCACCTGCACACCCGAGAATATTCCTATTTCTTGGGAATGCACGAGCTCCTTGTGAGGTCGGATGCGCTGTTCTGTTCCTCAACGTTAATACCAACGATTGTGAGAACGGAATCCTTGAGACTGAGAGAAGCCCTTCATGCTACTTGCCCATTTGTCCTGACGCTAACCTGCATCTCTGGAACCAACTGAACTCGGGTGCTTGACCTCCTGCCTCCCGCTGCCCGACTCCTCCAACACCTTGGAGCCCGGTAGCCGAGTGGAGCGCGGTCGGAGGGGAGAAAACCACAACACCCAGCATTCCGAGCGGCGCACGCCGCGTCATCTGCGCGCCAGGAGGCGCTGAAATAGCGCGTCACCCTCGTCTCGCGGGACGCCGGGCGAAGCCCGGGCCAAGGGCGGGCCCGTTCTAGCCCGTTACAGACCGGGTAAGACTGGACTGGGCCACCCCATTGACATTTCTTTGCCTGATATATACACTTCCTATCGTCGCATCTGCCACATATCACGTTTATTTATTTATAACATTATATTTTTGTGTATCCCCTTTCCTATTGCCTCACAATTATGTCGCCCAGAAAGACCAGAAGTACTAAAACTTCCCATGCAGCCGAAATTATTGGACCGATTGACCATTTTATCGCACGAGCCAACGATGCGATTAACCAGGGAGCTCTTATCCTGGAAAGGCGGGTCTCTCAGGACCTGGCCGCAGCCAAACGTTCTTCACTGGGACTATTGGCGGTGGCTAGGACCCCTACGCGTACATCCAATCAAAGAGTATCTCTGGATACACATACAGTCCCTGGCATTGTGGACTTATCTGTGACCATAGATCTCTCGACTACCCAGATTTCTCAGCCTCCATCTCCCCAAACTCGTCAATCACTCGAGAGAACCCCGATCCTCTTCTCTAATGTTAGTGGGGAGGATTCTCACACTAGGGGGCTCCGGGAGGGTGCAATATCTAAGAAAAATTGTGGATCAAAAGAGAATAAGACCATGCCCCTGATCGCTGTTCCCCTACCCCCCACAGATTTACAGATTTTGTCTACCACACAGTTCCCTTCTTTAAACCATGTTACAAACCAACCAGTACCATTTCAGCATGAGGCCCAAGTTTACACTCCTGATATCACCAACCCTTCGTTAAGTATACCTAACATAATGCCAAATGATAATGAAAATAGAGGGTGCGTTCTTTCTAATCATGATCCTCAAATGCTGCACAGTATAGAAACACTAATCAAGTCTAACATGCAACCCATTATATCATCATTGGGGAAACTGGAAACAGCTTTAGATGTTCTAACTAAAGAACTCAAATCCCGTAAGACTCCAATTTCTACCTCCTCGAAGGCTCAGACTTCAATTCCTAAACCCAATTTAAATTCCAACCCCAATTCCACTAGCATTGGGCCAACATTGCCTTCCCATGTTCCCAAATCCACACCTGTTATAACCGCAGTACAACAGAATCCACTAAGCTCGGTTCCCCAGCCAACGAAACCAACAACAGCCGCAAAGAGGGGCCCAGCAATTCCATCGGCTTTAGACTCCTCGTCGGCCGCTGCTCCAACCCGTGCTTTATCCCATGCACCAGATTTACCCAAAACTCCAGCATCCAAGAATGCCGTTTATAACACCAAGCAGAAAGTTAGTTATTCTCATCATCTCCCACCGGATGCCTCCCCGTTTGTTGTCATCATGACGGGGGTCCCAGAGCTGAATCCTAACGCTGAAGAACCAGGGTGGTCTTTGAAAAATAAAGTGCTACATTGGTTGTCCGTCAACAGGCCCCCACCCCCCTACTCCAACAATAGACTGACTAGTGTTCATAGGGTTCTTGGGTTGGAAACAAACCAAAAACCATCTCCGGGGATTGCATTATTATAAATTTTGAAGATCCCCAAGCAGTCAAACATATTTGTTCCTGGGGGTCGCATCCTACCCAAGACGGAATAAGAACAAAACGTTTATCATTTTTTTACCCCCCAGCCAAACGCTTTATGTCAGGCCCAGATTGGAACTGGACCCAGGTAGGAAATTGGAACAGGAGACCTGACTGGCTAGATTGGTCAGGTCAGGGGGCTAGGGAAGCTGGCTCATCCTTTGGTTGGCGAGGAGTCCCCACGCATAACAGATATGACTGTCTGGAGATGGTGGATTGACCACCATCTGTTAACACCCGTCACAATGCGTACTCCTCTCCTCCCAGTGTATTGTCATCTATAACACCCAAATCTATTCGATCCCACATCTTCCCCCCTAGTCCCCCGCAATCGTCCACCAATGTTGCTATCTCTATACCAGCAGATTTGCCTACTCAACAAAGTTCTGTAATTCAATCCCCCGTAATTTCTGAAGTAAATGGCTTTCTCCCTCCTCCCTCCCTGCATCCAGATAGTTCAGCAGACAATGCTTCAATTTTTCCAACCACCACGTTATCTGTACTATTCTGGAATGTTGCAGGCCTCTCAACAAAGATTACCCTTAAATCATGGTTGGACTCTGTTTATACCCACCAGATAATCTGCCTCCAGGAAACCTGGACATCCGAAGCATTACACATACAAGGCTACAAAACTTTTCACTCCCCAGCAATTAATACCACTCATGGTAGACATAAGGGAGGTTTAGCAGTGTATATTTCAAACAATCTGCTTGCTATGATTAATTTTACCAGGTGTATGTCATACTGTTTTATTAATTTTTATAACAACTTAACCCCTGCTGATTGTGCGAAAACTGTCTCTGATATTTCACATATCATAAATGAGCAACGATCTAAACAGCCATCACTCGTCCTTAAAGTAATCTGGGGGGGGGGGGGATTTCAACGTCCCACTGTGTACCAACTACAAGAAAGGCATTTGTGGCCTACTGGACGAAGACGAATGCCCCCTGACACATTTCTCGCACTCTCAACCATGTGAATCGATTAATGACAGTCTCACCTTGCTGGAACTAACTTTTGCTAATGAACTTGTAGACCCCCCTGTAGATTTTAAACCTACATTTCATGGTAGGGGTTTCTCAACTATTATAGATTTTATTTTATGTTCGTATACCTTAAAGGGCAATGTATCAAAATTCAACACAGGCTCTGAGTTTTTTGGTGACCACTTTCCGAACAGCCTCACTCTTAGGATAGAAGTGGGCGAAGCCCCAATAAACAGAAAGAGTTCACTGACCCAGAACAGCCTGGCTATGGATAGAACTAATTGTTTTTCAGTGAAATGGTCTAACATAGACCCCATAACAACTTCTACAAAAATCATTTCAAAGGCACTCTCCTTAGTAAATATCTGTCTTGCGGATGAGTCTTCACCCACGCAAGTTATGCTTAGTTTTAAAGAGATTTTAACCATCATACAGGCCGAATTATACCGTCACCATAAGCCAGGCAACTACTCTTCTCCTGGCTGGTTTAATACGGCCTGTCGTAAAGCTTTATCCGCCCTAAAAACAGCAACTCATAACTCTGTTAGAGACCAGAAGGAAATAGCTAAACTTCGATTAGAGTACAAAACAGCCCTAAATAATTGTAAAAAGGAGCATAAGAAGAATCTATGGGCTCAATTACATGCGAGCTGCCATTCTAAGGATAGCTCCCAGTTTTGGCTTGTAGTTAAATCTCCCTTTTTGGATAATGTAAACTCCCATCGGCACTTGGATGTGGCAGTGACCGCTGACGAGTGGGTATCCCACTTTTCAAAGATCTTTAGTGGCTCCCCCCCAGTCAGCACTGTGCAGGCTGCAATGGATACTGATCCTCATGGAACACAGGTGTACCCAATAGATCTCCATTTTAGTCTAAGTGAGGTCACTCATGCCTTAACCATTTCTAAAACCGGTAAGGCACCCGGTCCCGATGGAGTCCCCCTTGACATCTTCGTTACCAACATAGAATTATGGTCTCCAATCGTCTATAAGATGATGGTGGCAGCCTTAAATACCGGCCTACTAGACTCCTGGTCCTCCTCCATACTTCTCCCTATATTCAAAAAGGGCGACCGGAACAACCCAGCCTGCTACAGGCCCATCTCCCTCCTGGATTCCTTGGGGAAGGTCGCCGGACGCCTGATCCTGGAACGTCTCCAGGACTGGGCGTCTGAGAATAACATCATGACCGACCTAAAATATGGTTTCCGGGAGGGGCTGGGTACCGTGGAGCAGGCTTTAAACCTGACCCTTTTAATAGGCAAGTATGTAGGAGCGAAGGGGGGTAATGTGTACTTGGTCTACGTCGACCTTAGTGCGGCGTTTGACTGTGTAATCCACGCCAAATTATGGTCCATCTTAGAAGGTCTGGGTGTGGACCCCCCACTTATTAAGTTTCTGCGCGAGCTTTATTCAGATGCTACTGCCTGCGTGAGGTATGGGATTGGAGGCGAACTCACACCCCTATTTCCAGTCACCCGAGGTGTAAGACAGGGTTGTGTTCTGGCTCCCTTTCTATTCAACCTATATACCAACGGGCTGGAAACGGCCATGTTGGAAGGGAGTCAGGACCTACCTTCCATCAGTCATCGCCCCATCCCAGCACTACTTTACGCCGACAACTCTGTAATTCTTGCAAGAACCCTAGTGCAGCTACAAAAACAGCTTGATAAATACTGTAATTTTATGCTTTCTTTAGGACTGAAGGTAAATAAGAGTAAAACTTTTGTAATGTATACAGGAACCAAGATTAAGAACCCAAAACCTCTTTTTATTGAGCATACCAGGCTGGAACGAGCTAGAGAGTATCCTTACTTGGGGGTGTTGGTGGATGACCAACTTTCCTGGAAGAGAGGGCTGGCAAGCAGAAAGCTCCTCTTTCAAAGGGCGACCTCGGCGTTAGTTTCCTTTTCTAGGAAGTTAGGTAAACCTGCCCGCCTGAATTGCTAAATATCCACCAAGCTAAGTGTCAAAGCATAGCAACCTACGGCGCGGGAGTCTGGGGCTATGTACCCACCGATGAATTACAGAAGGTTCAAAATGGCTTCTTAAAATATCTTCTGGCTCTTCCAAGTAGTGCTCCAAATTACGCTTGCCATATCCAGCTTGGTGTGGATTATCTTTCTGATGATATCAAATGCCAACCAATTCTCCTATGGCACCGTATTTGGACGAAGCCACAATGCCACCTAACACGCTCCTTGATTGTCGACTGTTTAAACCTGGCTCGTTGGAAGAAGATTCCATGGCTACTCTACATTTTTAACTTCTTTCACGACCTGAATTGCCCACAATACTTTACTGAGCCCTCAACAATGGTAGACATTACTAGAAAGTCTTTGAAAAACTTATGTCTTAACCTCCTAAGGGATCTGCGCCTTTCGTCTGAAGTAACAAAGAAAACTAACGCGCAAGTGTTGATGGTTCAAGTTTCTTTTAGTATACAACCCTATCTCACTTTTTATTTATCAAATTATGAAAAGTACTTACTGACCAGGTTTCGCTTTAATTTACTTTTCCGCCTTGTCACTTTTCCAACTGTGTCCGATTGGTCCCACGAACTAAGTAAATGCCCATGTGATCATGAGTCCACCCAATCAACTATCCATGTTATTTTGTTCTGTCGTTATTATAAACAAGCGCGCAAGCGTTGGATCACCCCACTCCTGAGACAAATGGGGTTGAGGTCCTGTCGCCCAGCATTTCTGGCGCTACAGATGCAAGAAACTCAATATGTAGCCAAAAATGTTGCCCTGTTTTTAAAGTCCTGCTTGTTGATTCGTAGCAAAATTAATTCTAGCATTTAAATACTGTTGACAATACGATCTACATTTTTAATTTTTCTATTCTTACTTGTATTTTTTAAAATGTAACAATGTTTTTATACAAACTGTACTGTATGATGCACTTTTTATGATTATCATAAGTTAATCGAATAAAAGTATTTGAACTGAACTATCTGACGAGGACGCTATCTAATCACAATTCTTTATTGGTTACTGTGCAGTGGTTCCCGGGCGCCTCCTATGTTCATACCTGGAGATTACGCCCAGAAATGCTAGAGGATCCACTTTTCCATAAAGTCTTGGAGGAGAGGATAACCCACTACTTCGAAGAGAATGATGGCACGACAAGGGAGAGAGCGGCAGAATAGGATGCCTTCAAAGTAGTCATAAGAGGGTTTTGCATAGGTAAAAAGGTGGGAATACGAAAGATGCTCTTGGACGGCCTTGATAAGGCAGACAAGAAACTCCGAGAAATGGATCTCTTGCGACCTGGTCACCCCAAGCATTAGTAATCCCCCTACTTAAACCCAGTAGAGAGAGCAACAATACCGCTGTCGATGCTAACTACGAATTACAACATTTTGAGTAGCATTTTAGCGTCCCGACTACTAGAACACATGACCACACTGGTCCAAGAGGACCAAGCAGGCTTCATACCTAAACGCAACACCACCATGAACATACGCCGACTGCTACGAATACTGGAAGATGACCATGTGGAGGCCCCACACCCCATGATACTATCGGTTGACCTGGAGAAGGCATTTGACAGCCTCGAATGGGAATACCTCTAGAAGGTACTCAGGCGCTAAGGGGTGGGGGAGGAGTACCTACAATGGACTGCTGTGCTGTATGCTTCGGCAATGGCTAGAGTAAAATCGGGTGCACTGATATCGTCACAATACCCGGTAGAAAGAGGCACAAGACAGGAATGTTCTCTGTCCCCGTTGTTGTTTGCGTTGGCTGTGGAGCCCCTCGCATTGTCAATCCGCACAGGAACCCATTATAGGGGATTGCGGAGCTTGACGGAGCAACAGCTCATCTCGCTATACGCTGATGACCTTTTGCTCTTTCTCGAGGATGCCGACGGAGCTCTAGTGGGAGCCGACAACTTGTTGACCACCTTTGGTGAAATTTCCGGTCTCAAAGTAAACTGGTCCAAGACATGCTTATTCCCAACACGCAAAGGGGAGATCCAGCCCACCACAATCAGGGCAATCAGGTTGGAACCCAGCTTCCTGAAATATTTAGGGGCCTATATCTACCACACCCCAACCGATATATTGGAGGAGAATATCTCCCGCAGTATCAGAGCACTGAAAGGTAGTATGTCCTTCTGGGCCACTCTCCCACTATCAGTAGCGGGTCGAATAGCGCTGCTGAAAATGGTGGGGCTCCCACAACTGTTATATTATTTTAGGATGCTTCCCATTTGGATCCCTCCTGCTACCTTCCGGCTCCTGAAATCTTTGATAGTGTCCTTTCTCTGGGGAACGAGCCGACGCAGAGTGGCTATTGCAACACTGATGAGACCTAAATCAGAAGGGGGGTTAGCTGTCCCCGACTTTGATGTATATTACTTAGCAGCCCAATTACAGATATACACCCAGGAAATAGCACGAGAGTTCAGAGGACCGGAAGATAGACGGGGCCTGGGAATACCTAGACATGTGCTCTCTTATATAGCAATGCAACAAAGATTAGTCCTTCGTGACCTTACGTAAGAGGAACGAACACTTAGACTATGCTGGAACCGGACACAACGCAGGGCAGGCATGACCCACCCATATGCCCCCGAAATTCCACTTTAGATGCTGACAGCACTGCCACATGGCGGAGATTGTTCACGGTTGCAGAACTAGGAGGAGGCGGGGATCCAGGTCCTGGGAGACCTTTATGAAGATGGAACGTTACTGTCATTTCTGATGCTCTTAGATCGCTATGCGCTACCTAAAGGGGACTTTCTGCTGCATTCGGCACTCACACGTGCAACACAAGGACACGGGAAGGAGGGGTCCATTGAACCAAAAACAACGATGGCCTGCCAATACACCATGATGGCAGCGGGAACGGTTAAAGCAGTTAAGTGTCTTTACTCCAGAATGATTCACGAGGGGTTGCCTCCTCTAGAGACGCTAAAGGGTAAATGGGAGGCTGACATAGGGAGAGAAATTCCCGAGACAGTATGGGCACAACTGCTGCAACGGGCTTGGAAGAGCACACGCAATGCGCGATTTCAACTAGTCCACTTTTACATCCTTCACCGGGCATACCTTACCCCGGGAAAGATCAAAAAATACTTTTTTCTAAATTCTGCGGGTTGCCCAGATGTAAGGTAGTTGGTGCAGAGCTCGACCACATGCTATGGACGTGTCCTAGTTTAAACCTGTACTGGAAAACAGTGGGTGATACTCTTAACGAGGTGACAGAGCGAAACTTGAGGTTTGACATGGTTGTTGGGGTCCTCCATTGGTTTCCGCATACCCCTAAAAATAAGATCAAAAGCAAATTCATAGACATGGGGCTCATCCTTGCGAAGCGCAAAATTACTAAGCATGGGCGGAAAATCCGCTCCGCTCGTGGATTTTGCGGATTTTCAGTAAATTCGCAATCCGCAAACTCTCGCAAATTTACCGAAAATCCGCAAATTCGCACGCAGCGTATTTTTTTTCTTGGTGATACAATATTGCGGCGTGCGGCGTTCACTTACCGTCATTCAGCGTTTGCCGAGTTGTTTTTCTTGATATTTTGCGAGTGCTGCGCCATTTTGGATCTTGCTGCGGGATCCCGCGGGAGTTTGGCGACGCATCGCGAGAGTTCGCAATTGCGAACATGTAGGTGCGGCGGGCAGCAACAATCTCGCACTCGCGAAATTACAAAATTTGCAATTCTGCACAAGAAATCCACTAGCAAGCAGCATAGACCTTCTGAAAATGATGATTTTTATCAGAATAACTCCTCAGGTTGACATTTGCCTGCACTTTTTTGGAGATGAGGCCTTTTGACTTTCTTTGGATCACTTTTGGATTAGAAATCAACTTTCACAAGTATGTTTGTTTGGGGCATTACAGTTGCTGTTCTGCAGAAAAACGAGTTTTGCAAAACTGAAAGCACTCAGCAGGTGCAAAAGTTCAAACTCATCATTAGTAATAGTAACCATTCCCTGTAGTGCTTCCCGACTGGGGCCCCCCCAGAGTTCAGTTGCTAGTTGCAACAATTCTATGACCCTGCTCTGACCCTCACAGCAGGCTCATAGAATAGCTACAAGTAGGCCACAAAGGTCCTGGAAAAAAAATTGCACTGCAACAGAAAGCAAATTACAGATAAGGAAGTAGGTGCCAGACTGGAATTTTATAACAGTGACACATTAATAAATCAACCCCAAATTAATTCATGTCAGTTGAAGCAGGGCAGGTGTGCTTGCTTTTCCCCCCCATAATCTACAGTGATGATGAACCAGAGGGTGGCATTGATGTACCAGAGGGTGGCATGGGTGAAACAGAAGGTGGCAGTGGTGAAACAGAGGATGCTGGGAACCTGTGATGATGAACCAGACGTAGAAACAACATAGTCGCGACCGTTGCGAGCCGACAAGTAAGTTCGCAATTGCGAACTGGTGCAAAATCCTTGCGAACTGGCAGAAACCCTTGCGAACACAAAAAAAAAGAAATACGCAAATTCGCGGATTTTGCGGATTGCGAGTTCGCAAATATGCAAATTCGCGAACGCCAGATTCGCAAACTTCGCCCATGCTTAGAAATTACGCGACACTTGAAGGCACAGATGGGTCCAGCGAGTCCTAGATGGCGCAATGAGTTCCTTAAATGGGCTAGTGGGGAGAGCACACTGAGGTTTCAATTGGCAGGACGCCAGCAGAATGACAAGGCTTTGGAGATGGCACATGCGTGGGAGGCCCTGGTACAAACACTGCGTGACTATGAAAAACGACACGACTCAGAAGACTAACACTATGACTGGACTATACCTCTATAACACGACAGGTACATTGCATGATCCCTTACCTGACGGCTCCTGTGCTTCAGAACAACAATGACTGCAATGTTAATCAAGCACCGAAGGTGGGTACCGGGGAGGGGGGGGAGTTAACTTTAGCATCTCCTTGAATATCAAGGGCAAGATAGATAGGACTTCCCTTTTTGAGATTTATACCCTTGACCCTGTTCAAACTGGGGGCCACTGATCAGGACTTTATTGTAAAGACCCACTTACGAACGATCAGGGGATAAGGGAAATGTTACAATTGATGTATGTTTTGTGACAAAAAACACACAAAAAATGTGTTTAAAAAAAAAAAATGGTTGCTCCAAACTTGCCTCGAAACGAATAAAGAGAAAGCACTCTCAGGGGCGAGTTTAAGTTTTTTATTTAAGAACTCACAGTGTCCAGACGCGTTTCGGCAGTCGCCTTTATCGATGGTAAATTAGCACGCCCGAAACGTCCATTTTTATGTCATTTCATTTCTGACAAACCACATGTATAAAAAGAGGACTGCACGTATAAATACATGGGCGCCATTTTTAAACATGTTTACGATGTAAAACATATTATGTACTTAATCAAAATACATTGAACTCATAGATGGGTATTTCCAATATTTGATTTGCAATTACAATACCATTAGTTCTGCAAATTACATCGTTCGTGGCATTGTTCTTCCTTAAAGCCCTGGATGGGCATTCCCTCTAAAACTATACATGTGTATACCAAAAAACATACAGAATCATGTACAATACATTTTTGAACGTGCTAGTATACATTTCAATGTCCTCTCAGTTCCCCAAATGTACTGCTAATTCCTCATGAGTGTTAAGACCTTCGGGGTTTTTTGTTTGCAGGTCAATAATGTATCTAGACTCTAGTCTTCTTAGTGTCATCACCCTATCTCCTCATCTAGGGTGTGATGGATCATGGTCTAATGCAAAAAAAGACAAAAGATTCCTGTCACTATTGTATTCTTTCTGAAAGTGGCGGGCTACCGGATAATTCACATCACAGTTCTTTCTAGCCCTAGTATGTTCTAGAACCCTCTTCTTCGTTTCGTGGATGGTCCTTCCAATATATTAGAGTCCACAGGGGCAGACTAGACAGTAAACCATGTATGGTGTGCTACATGTTAGAAATTTCTTTATTTTCTTAAGTTTATCTGTACCTGGAATCTTATATGATAGAACCTTTTTGCTTCCAGAGCAGGCCTTGCATTTTCTGCAGGGATAAAATCCCTGCATCCTGTTAGCCAACAGGTTCGGCACTTCTTTGCTCTGGTAGCTACTGGTATGAGAGTCTCTCAATGACCTAGCTTTTCTAAAAGAGAGCAGCGGTTGACTCGGGATATCCATCCCTATGACTGGTTCCAATTTTAAAAGGTTCCAGTTCTTTTTGAAAATCTGTCTCAAGACCCCCGCATCATCTGAAAATCTGGTGATCATACGAAACTTGTTCTCATCAGCTAGTCTGGTCTTTTCTTTCAACAGTTGACTTCTGGGGATTTTATTCACTCTTCTCAATGCATTTTGGAGTATAGATTCCTCATATCCCTGTGCTCTGAATCTATTCATACATTCCATAGCATGTGCTTCAAAGTCCACTCCCCTTGTCTCATTCCTTTTGATACATAAGAGCTCCCCATAGGGGATGCTCTGTACCAATTTCACCGGATGACTACTTTGCACATGTAAAATTGAATTACCCGCGGTTGGTTTCCGAAACAATTTAGTGTTCAAAATGCCATCTATTACACACACCTCTAGGTCTAGGAAATGTACTGATGACAAGCTTATATCTGCACTAAATTTAAGATGTAAATCATTTTGTATTTAATTTCATGATGTACTCCCCAGCATTCTCTAAAGACCCTCTCCAAATGATGAAGAGGTCATCTATGTACCTATGCCACACAACTATTCTCTATGTCCAATCGCTGTTTTCCACCGCCCAGGCCACCAGCCCCTCCCACCAGCCTAAGAATAAATTTGCATAGCTGGGGGCGAAGCAGGTGCCCATCGCGGGCCCAGAGGTTTGACGGTAATATTGACCTTGGTACAAGAAGATGTTATGATTTAAACAGAAATCTAGAAATTCCAACACCATATCATTATGTTGTGCGAATTTGGCTGGTTTGTTCCACAAGAAATATTTCACAGCCTCCATACCATTGTGATGTGCTATGCATGTATATAAGCTAGTCATATCGAGAACAATCATTTGGTCTCCATCCTGCCAATGTACATTCTCTATGATCTTCAAAAAATCTTTAGTGTCTTTTACATAGGCTTTCAATAGCAACACAAATTCAAAAAGAAAATGCTCAATAGAAATAGAGATATGTTCCAGGAGACTCGATTCTGAAGAAACAATCGGCCTACCCGGCGGTGTGACTGTGTCCTTGTGGACCTTGGACAGATGATAAAAACATGGTGTGATGGGATTGAGCGTTCTTAAAAAGAAATACTCCTCTGTAATAATCAGACCTTTTTCATACCAACTTTTCAACATTGCATGACACTTGTTGATGCTTGCAAGATACACACTTTTATTCGATTTCTCATAAAAAGACTCGTCAGACAATTGTCTCAGGGCTTCCTTATTGTACGCTTCATATGTCTGAAACACTACATTACCGCCGTTATCAGAGGGCTTACACACAATTGATTTATCGCTTTTGATACTCTCTACAGCTTGGGATTGTGCATAATTAAAATTATGTCTCATTTTTTGTCCCTGTTCCTTGCATCTCATTTTCATAAGTTCCTTGATAATTACATCCGAGAAAGTGTCAATAATGTAATTCGGCATCTGTGGCAGAAAGGTTGATGCTGGTTTAAATGGTGTCACTGCATTTTGTTGGACTATGCCAACCACCCCTCCAATTGCCAGTTGTGTATTCGGCCCTTCACTTTCTTGTAATAGATTTTCCATTACATACATACCTGGCAAGTCCCCTTCCACTCAGATATCTGTTGCCCAATGCTGCTCTCTCGTTTTCCTTCTCTCTTGTTTGGGCTTCAATTTCAAGAACTTATGAAGTTTAAGTTTCCTTGTAAACTTAAAAAGGTCTATCCAAGTCTGTGTGTATTCAGATTCTTTTGGGGACAACATGTGAAACCCAATTTTATTACTTCCTCCTTGGCAGCTGTTATTACACGTGGGGTCAAATTAAATATGGTTAAGGTCTCACCTATTGTCTCGTTCTTCTCAATCTGCGTTTAAAGAATGTCTTTTTGCTCCTGGTAACAAGTGGTGACTGCCGATCTTTTGCACCATTTGCCACCCCTCCTTGTTGGCCTGCGCCTCTTTCGTCTGGCGGTTTGCCCCGGATCTTTTGGTAGGATTGGCGCACCATACGGAATTCATCTTGAAAAAAGGATCTATTCGATGGGACCCCTGCTGCGCCCGCATTTCCATCTCCCGACTGTTCCGGGCTTGTAACCTCCGATTCTGAGGTTTCAGGTTGCACCGGTGGTTGTAGCTTTGTTTTAACTTGAAGGGCCCTCCGTGGCGCATCATACCTCTTGGAAAATGTAATGACCCTGCCTTGCGCATAGTCGCGCTCATCACACTCAAATTTTTCTTATTTTCTCTGCCTGATCTTTCCTTTGTAACTCTTCAAACGTTCATCATCTGCTCCCGTAAATCCAGTTGTTTCATTTTATCTCCATCCTTAGCGATTTCCACCTCTAAGTCATCGATGGCCTTCCTCGCCTTTTCATGATCACTCCATGCGAATTTAATTAGAATAATCAGCATTCCTTTACATGAGTGAGCCGTTTGTTCCGCCCACTCTTCAAGTAACTGGGGGTCCAAGTTCTGATAGGCAGGTATCGTATTGATACGGAGACCTCTTGGTACTCTCTCTATCTCCATATAGTTTTGTAGAGAGGTACCCTCCCACCATTTGCGCATTTCCAGTCCGTGTAACCTCTCCAATGTGACAAACTGCGTCGCTAGAGTAGGCACAGTCGCACTCCAGTCCTCTCTCTGTACGTTTGGCATACTTGATGTCGGTCTTTTTTTAAAAACATCTAGTGCCGCCTCGCAGCGCTCCGAATTACTACACATTGTAGCTTGGTATGTTCACCTGAAATCCTCCTTGTTGTGGATTTCAGCCCACCTCGTTACACCGCATGTCGTATTCCTGCTGTATGCCTTGCAGTAAGATTCTCTAGCTGCGGTGCCTGAAGTTAAAATCAAAGCTTCTTTGGTTACACCAGCTTTACGCACTCGAGAACAGGTGCTTTCACGGTTGGTGTCTCCTGCTTAAATGGTTGCTCCAAACTTGCCTCGAAACGAAGAAAGAGAAAGCACTCTCAGGGGCGAGTTCAAGTTTTTTATTTAAGAACTCACTGTGTCCAGACCCATTTTGCCAGTCGCCTTTATCGATGGTAAATTGGCGCGCCCGAAACGTCCATTTTTATGTCATTTCATTTCCGACAAACCACATGTATAGAAAGAGGACTGCACGTATAAATACATGGGCGCCATATTTAAACATGTTTACAATGTAAAACATATTATGTACTTAATCAAAATACATTGAACCCATAGATGGGTATTTCCAATATTTGATTTGCAATTACAATACCATTAGTTATGCAAATTACATAGTTCGTGGCATTGTTCTTCCTTAAAGCCCTGGATGGGCATTCCCTCTAAAACTATACATGTGTATACCAGAAAACATACAGAATCATGTACAATACATTTTTGAACGCGCTAGTATACATCTCAATGTCCTCTCAGTTCCCCAAATGTACTGCTAATTCCTCATGAGTGTTAAAACCTTCAGGGTTTTTTGTTTGCAGGTCAATAATGAATCTAGACTCTAGCCTTCTTAGTGTCATCACCCTATCTCCTCCTCTAGGGTGTGATGAAACGTGGTCTAATGCAAAAAAAGACAAAAGATTCCTGTCACTATTGTGTTCTTTCTGAAAGTGGCGGGCTACCGGATAATTCACATCACAGTTCTTTATAGCCCTAGTATGTTCTAGAACCCTCTTCTTCGTTTCATGGATGGTACTTCCAATATATTGGAGTCCACAGGGGCAGACTAGACAGTAAACCGTGTATGGTGTGCTACATGTTAGAAATTTCTTTATTTTCTTAAGTTTATCTGTACCTGGAATCTTATATGATAGAACCATTTTGCTTCTAGAGCAGGCCTTGCATTTTCTGCAGGGATAAAATCCCTGCATCCTGTTAGCCAACAGGTTCGGCACTTCTTTGCTCTGGTAGCTACTGGTATGAGAGTCTCTCAGGTTCGGCACTTCTTTTCTCTGGTAGCTACTGGTAAGAGAGTCTCTCAATGAACTAGCTTTTCTAAAAGTGAGTAGCGGTTGACTCGGGATATCCATCCCTATGACTGGATCCAATTTTAAAAGGTTCCAGTTCTTTTTGAAAATCTGTCTCAAGACCCCCACATCATCTGAAAATTTGGTGATCATACAAAACTTGTTCTCATCAGCTACTCTGGTCTTTTCTTTCAACAGTTGACTTCTGGGGATTTTATTCACTCTTCTCAATGCATTTTGGAGTGTAGATTCCTCATATCCCTGTGCTCTGAATCTATTCATACATTCCATAGCATGTACTTCAAAGTCCACTCCCCTTGTGTCATTCCTTTTGATACATAAGAGTCCCCATAGGGGATGCTCTGTACCAATTTCACGGAATGACTACTTTGGACATGTAATATTGAATTACCTGAGCGCCATATTTAAACATGTTTACGATGTAAAACATATTATATACTTAATCAAAATACATTGAACCCATAGATGGGTATTTCCAATATTTGATTTGCAATTACAATACCATTAGTTCTGCAAATTACATAGTTCATGACGTTGTGCTTCCTTTTATTTATATATATATATATATATATATATATATATATATATATATATATATATATATATATATATATATATATATATATATATATATATATATATATAAATAACTATAACACCCCTAAAACTTATAGTTTTTTAAATGCTAATTCCTAAATATATAGGGCCTGAAACCTATGTTTTTTTCAGTGAATATATATATATATATTGGGAGGGGGGTCAGAGGCGAACCTATCGGTGTGCGGCAGGACATTGCTTTATCTTCATCCTGTGCCCACACCCTGCTCAAAGACTCTTGGCACTGAGGAAGGCTACAAATGCCGAAATGCATCCGCCGTGTATGAGTCAAGCTGCAATTAAAGTGTTTCCTGTCATCCCCTACGTGGCCTCTGCTTCTTTCTTCAATCAATCAATCAAAACATTTATATAGCCCACTACTCACCCAGAGGGTCTCAAGGCGCTAGGGGAGGGGGGTCTGCTACTGCTCGAACAGCCAGGTCTTGAGTTGCTTCCTGAAGGCGAGGTGGTCCTGGGTCAGGCGGAGGTGGGTCGGGAGGGAGTTCCATGTCTTGGCTGCGAGGTAGGAGAAGGACCGTCCCCCTGTGGTGGCTTTTCGGATGCGGGGGACGGCGGCGAGGGCGTGGCCGGTCGATCGAAGCTGGCGTTTGGGAGCGTAGAAGTTGAGGCGGCTGTTGAGGTATCCTGGGCCTTGGTTGTGTAGGGCTTTATGTGCGTGGGTGAGGAGTCGGAAAGTGATTCTCTTGTTGACCAGGAGCCAGTGCAGGTCTCTCAGGTGTCCGGAGATGTGGCTGCGACGGGGGATGTCCAGGATGAGTCGTGCTGAGGCATTCTGGATCCGCTGGAGTCTCTTCTGGAGTTTGGCGGTGGTTCCGGTGTAGAGGGAGTTGCCGTAGTCCAGACGGCTGGTGACGAGGGCCTGGGTGACCGTCTTCCTGGTCTCGGTGGGGATGCACCGGAAGATCTTACGTAGCATGCGCAGGATGTTGAAGCACGATGAGGAGACGGCGTTGACTTGTCTGGTCATGGAGAGGGAGGAGTCCAGGATGAAGTCCAGGTTGCGTGCATGGTCTGTTGGTTTGGGTGCACTGCCTAGGGCAGGGGGCCACCAGGAGCCGTCCCAGGCGGAGGGTGAGGATCCTAGGATGAGGACTTCCGTCTTGTCCGAGTTCAGTTTCAGACGGCTGTTCTTCATCCATTCGGCTACCTCTTTCATCCCTTCGTGAAGGTTGGCTCTGGCGGTGGCGGGGTCATTGGTGAGGGAGAGAATCAGCTGGGTGTCGTCGGCGTAGGAGATGATGTTGAGGTTGTGCTGGCGTGCGATGTCTGCGAGGGGGCTCATGTAGACATTGAAGAGGGTTGGACTGAGCGAGGAGCCTTGAGGAACACCGCAGATGACTTTGGTGGCTTCAGATCTGAACGGGGGAGGCGGACTCTCTGTGTCCTTCCGGCGAGGAAGGAGATGATCCACTCCAGAGCCTTCTCCTGGATTCCGACGTTGCTGAGTTGCTGCACTAGTGTACGGTGGCAGACAGTGTCGAAGGCCGTGGAGAGGTCTAGGAGGATGAGGGCTGCTGTTTCTCCGTTGTCAAGCAGTGCTCGGATGTCATCGGTGGCTGCGATCAGGGCGGTCTCGGTACTGTGGATGGCCCGGAAGCGAGACTGCGAGAGGTCGAGGGATCCGTTCGTCTCGAGGAAGGCAGCCAGCTGCTTGTTGACGGTCTTCTCGATGACTTTTGCAGGAAACGGGAGCAGCGAGATGGGGCGGTAGTTCTTGAGGTCGGTGGGGTCGGCTGATGGCTTCTTTAGTAGAGCGCTGAGTTTGGCGTGCTTCCAGCTCTCTGGGAAGGTAGTGGTGTCGAAGGAGGTGTTGATGATGTCCCACAGGTGGGGTGCGATGACAGCGTCAGCCTTGTTGAAGACATGGTGAGGGCAGGGGTCGGTAGGAGATCCGGAGTGGATGGAGTTCATCGTGCAGACGGTGTCTTCGGTGCTGATTGGGGTCCAGGCGCGGAGGTTGGTGGTTGTTTCCGGAGTTGGGGTTGGAGAGCTCTTTAACGATGTTGAAAAGTTCCTTGCTGTTGTGTGCGTTGTTGTCCAGTCGTTCCTTGAATGTGGTTTTCTTGGTGGCGTGGATGAGTTGGTGGTGTTTTCGGGTGGCGAGCTTGAGGGCAGTCATTGTAGGAAGGTGGATATCTGACTATGGTTACCCCCAAACTTTTTGCCTGGTGTTTAGCTGGTTTTTGACTTAGTTGGCCTGGGATCCTGCTATTCAGGGCCCCAGGCTGATTGCTCTCTCCTTAAAATGGACTCCATGTACCTTAGGTGCATAACACAATTGGAATTGGTTCACCTTATAGGCCCCTGTAACAGTGTACCATAGGTACCCAGGGCATAGGTGTAGCCAAGGCCTACCAGGGGCTGCAGCATGTATTGTGCCACCCCTGGCCTGGCCTCCATATTTGACACAACTGGCTGATCACTCAGCTGGGGTAAGTTGGTGTAATCACCTCTTACTTAGGGACAGTATGCCTATGCCTAACCCTAAACTGGACACATATGTTCCTATCAGCCACTCCTAGGGAAGGCCTCATCAATCCTGGAGGCAGAGTGCTTGGAAATATGTGAGATGGTGCTCTAGCATGAGCTGAGCCTGTCTGCAGCCGTCGGGAACCACTCCCTAAGCTGTTCCGGGATATTGCCATACCATATACTCTTAAGTGCATTATAATCCTCGCGGTTAAATGCTATCTTTGGTTTGGCTTTATCAAAACATGTCGAGTAAGGTGTCATACGAATTGGAATACTATCCCCTCGCCAGTTCTGGCGACGGGGATAGCATTCCACCCTTCTAGAGGGACACGACATGTGTGTAGCCTTAACCCCGGTTAAAGTTAAACAGAGCCTCAGCATCACAAAATGGATGCTGCCACCACAGACACGAGTCTGGCCTCCTGCTGCTGACCGAAACTCGGCAGATGGTGGCCTGGACAAAGGGTTTCCTGCCTTGGGAGGTGCGAGCACCACCCCAGACAGGGTTTTGTGTATTGGGTAGGACAGGGCTGAATAGAATCAGACATGCCCGGGGCACACAAGGTGTCCCCGTGCATAGGCCAGTCCAAAGCGGTCCTGAGACTTTCCAGACCCAGGCTTGGCGCGGAACTGGACAAAGGAAAGGGGGTGTAACCGCCCCCCTTCCTGGTTCCTCACAGAGGAGGGACCTAGTAGGTGATCCACCCCTCAGATTGGGAATAAGAGTGGGAGCAGTGCCATTGCACAGCAGATCATCCTGAATCAACTTGAAACAAAGAAGAAGACTGGACTTCGACATTCTGCTGCTCAGAAGACTGAAGAGAATCTCCCTTGTGGCCTAGGAGTGGCCACCCTGTGAACATAGGTACCAACCAGCAACTCGACGTCTGCTTTGCCGCCGCCTCCTGCCGGAGCCCGAGCCCAGAGCCCGACAAGAACCAAACTCCCAGACCTCTCAGAGCCCGATCCACAGTCCCTGCAAAGAAGGGATCCGTGGAGGCACCGAGTGACGTGGGACCGGACCTCTTGGAAGACACTCGAAAAGCTGACTGCGCAGCTTCTGAGGCATCCTCGACGTTGTGCTTTGGGGACTGAGAACCCCCACCACCGAGCAGCCCTTGCACTGAAGATCAGCCCTCCAGCATCTCCACGATCTGCGTGGGGCCCTTTTGCATTGTGCCACTCGACGCGCCATCCCGGCCACTAGCCACGTGGTCAGCGGCCATCTTGGCGACGAAACCAACAATTTACACAGCAGGTCTGGTTGCTCCAGACCTACCCAAGCTCCTGTAAAAAGGAGCACCCGCTCTGACCTTGCTGGTCCGAGTGTTAAGCATCTTTCAACTTCTGCCTGGCTTGCCTTTGCCAAGGCCTGTTTGCTCCGATCAAGTTGCCGACACCGCCAACAGCGAGAAGCCTGCGTGTGACAGCTCGTGACCGACTCCTGGACGTCCTCAACCCCGGGTATCCACGTGGCTGCCGAAAGAAGCTACCCGACAGCGCCTGTTTGCACCCGACATCGCCTGGTTCCAATCTGGTTCCACGGTAGTCACTGGCTAGTGACTTTGAGCACTGTCCCCTCTGCTTTCAGGTCTTCACCTCTTCAGATCCACCCTTGGATCCACCGGAACTCTTCACATCGAGCCGCCTGCAGCATCTTCAGCTCCAAGCACCATCGACCAGCGTGACAAAACCCGACACTACTTCGACCCTGTGCACCCGCTTCCTGTGGGTGAGGTAACTCAGCTCCGCCGGTGCTCCTGCACTGGTACACATCCCAAGGGCCTGTGTTTTAAGTTTCAGCTCCGTAGGTCACTCGGAAGGTTCCTAACTTTCTAACTTTGTACTTTTTACGCACCATAGACTTTGCATTGGAAAGTGCGTGCACTTTGAACACTGCACCCGAGTCCCGTGGGCCTCTCCCGACTTAGTCACTGCTAGTCTCGAATAGCTCCAGCGATTCCCAAGGCCCTAGGCCTCTTCACTTTCCCACTGGTATCTCTTATACCACTTTCTTAGTATATGGTTTAGGTGGCCCCTAGGGCTCATCCATATTGTGCAACTTTTGTGTATTTTAAACTGTCTTGTGATTTAACGCTTGTGCTTCTGTGCTCATAAAGAGTCCAGGGGATTTTATAGTTAATAAATCAACATATATTTTCAATATATATCTGTGTGGTGTCCCTTTCATTTGGTATTCAAGGGGGTTGTGTATGGTAATACAGCTGGCTTCACATGCCTTTCAGAGTTTAGCCTAAGACTGCTTTGTCCACGTTACCACTAGGATAACTGGTCTACAAGGTTGAATTACAACCATCATCATAAGGGTTGCTTGGCATGGTACAAAGTGATCACTAAGAATTAGTGAGCATTATATACCAGGCCAACTTCTCACAGTCATGTTGTCCGGTGTTGGGTCTCTGCGCCAGGTTCTCTCGAGGGCTCGGCAGTTCTTCTTGGAGCTCTTGAGTTCGTCAGTGAACCATGGGGCTTTCTTGCTACCGGGTCTGCTAGGCGGGGTCTTCAGAGGGGCGAGGTCGTCTGCGCAGTTGCTGATCCACTTCGAGAGGATGGTGGCCGCCTGGCTTGGGTTCGTTGCGCTGGTGGGAGTCTTCATGCTCAGGGAGGTCGCGAGCTGGTCGGATGTGATCTTGTTCCATCTTCTGCGTGCAACCTGTTGCTGGTGGTGGTGGATCGTGGCCCTTCAGAAGCTGAAGTGGACGCAGCTGTGGTCCGTCCAGTGGAGCCCGGTGGCGTGGCTGAAGGCGATGTCCTTGCTGGATGAGAAGACGGGGTTGAGTGTGTGTCCGGCGTAGTGGGTGGCGGTGGTGACCAGCTGCTTGAGTCCCAGGTTTGCGAGGTTGTCCAGCAGGGTGGTGGTGTTGCGGTCGTTGTTGTTCTCCAGGTGGAAGTTGAGGTCCCCGAGGAGGATGTATTCAGCGGAGAGGAGGGCGTGCGGGGTGATGAAGTCGGCGATGTCTTCGCTGAATTGTGTGCGTGGTCCCGGGGGTCTGTAGATGAGGGTGCCTCTGAGGGTGGTCTTGGGGTTGATGTGGATCTGGAAGTGCAGGGGCTCGGCGGGTGCGAGGGTGTCGTCGGTGTTGGTCGTGATGCGGATGGTGTTCCTGTGGATGATGGCGATGCCTCCTCCGGTCTGGTTGATGCGGTCTCTTCAGATGATCTTGTAGCCGTCTGGGATGGCGATGTCGGGCGCTGAAGAGGCGTTCATCCAGGTTTCCGTGAGAAAGGCGACGTCTAGTGAAGTTGTGTCGAGCAGGTTCCAGAGCTCGACGGTGTGTCTGTGGAAGGAGCGGAGAGGAGTGTGCTGTATATTTTGCGCAATTGCCAGTATCGCGCTACAGGGGCCCCTGCATTTCAAGTTGGCCTGGAAACTGCTGGTACTGCTTCGGTGTTTTTCTGTCTTCAGGTTACTGAAAATTCCAGGTCCACCCTCGAGGTTGAATAAAAGGATACTAACGGTGTTGGAGGCATTCGTGCACCACGAAGGGCAAGTTGGATTTCCGGACGAGTCCCCGTCATTCTCCTACATTCACTTCGGAGGTTTTGCGGTTCAGGGGACTTGAGGGGGGACTTCAATGGAGCTACATGCAGGACACTTGTGCTAGCAGTGATGACAAGCCCTAGCCGCCGCAAGCATCTGATCCCCCCGCATCATTCACCTTAGTCAAGAACTGCATTCTGGGACCTGAGGTCTTTGCTGTAGTCAGGTGTAGTAGATTGACCATTTGGGAGGCGGGGTCAGAGGCGAACCTATCGGTGTGCGGCAGGACATTGCTTTATCTGCATCCTGTGCCCACACCCTGCTCAAAGACTCTTGCCCCTGAGGAAGTCTACAAATGCCGAAATGCATCCGCCGTGTACGAGTCAAGCTGCAAATAAAGTGTTTCCTGTCATCCCCCACGTGGCCTCTGCTTCTTTCTTGGAGAGGAGTGTGCTGTATATTTTACGCGATTGCCAGTATCGCGCAACAGGGGCCCCCGCATTTCAAGTTGGCCTGGAACTGCTGGTACTGCTTCGGCGTTTTTCTGTCTTCAGGTGTCTGAAAATTCCAGGTCCACCCTCGAGGTTGAATAAAAGCATACTAACGGTGTTGGAGGCATTCGTGCACCACGAAGGGCAAGTTGGATTTCCGGACGAGTCCCTGTCATTCTCCTACATTCACTTCGGTGGTTTTGCGGTTCAGGGGACGTGAGGGGGCACTTCAATGGAGCTACACGCAGGACACTTGTGCTAGCAGTGATGACAAGCCCTAGCCGCCGCAAGCATCTGATCCCCCCCGCATCACTCACCTTAGTCAAGAACTGCATTCTGGAACCTGTGGTCTTTGCTGTAGTCAGGTGTAGTAGATTGACCATTTGGTAGGTGGGGTCAGAGGCGAACCTATCGGTGTGCGGCAGGACATTGCTTTATGTTCATCCTGTACCCACACCCTGCTCAAAGACTCTTGGCGCTGAGGAAGGCTACAAATGCCGAAATGCATCCGCCATGTCCGAGTCAAGCTGCAATTAAAGTGTTTCCTGTCATCCCCTACGTGGCCTCTGCTTCTTTCTTGGAGAGGAGTGTGCTGTATATTTTGCGCGATTGCCAGTATCACGCTACAGGGGCCCCCGCATTTCAAGTTGGCCTGGAAACTGCTGGTACTGCTTCAGCGTTTTTCTGTCTTCAGGTTACTGAAAATTCCAGGTCCACCCTCGAGGTTGAATAAAAGGATCCTAACGGTGTTGGAGGCATTCGTGCACCAGGAAGGGCAAGTTGGATTTCCTGACGAGTCCCCTTCATTCTCCTACATTCACTTCGGAGGTTTTGCGGTTCAGGGGACGTGAGGGGGCACTTCAATGGAGCTACACGCAGGACACTTGTGCTAGCAGTGATGACAAGCCCTAGCCGCCGCAAGCATCTGATCCCCCCGCATCATTCACCTTAGTCAAGAACTGCATTCTGGGACCTGTGGTCTTTGCTGTAGTCAGGTGTAGTAGATTGACCATTTGGGAGGCGGAGTCAGAGGCGAACCTATCGGTGTGCGGCAGGACATTGCTTTATCTTCATCCTGTGCCCACACCCTGCACAAAGACTATTGCCCCTGAGGAAGTCTACAAATGCCGAAATGCATCCGCCGTGTACGAGTCAAGCTGCAAATAAAGTGTTTCCTGTCATCCCCTACGTGGCCTCTGCTTCTTTCTTGGAGAGGAGTGTGCTGTATATTTTACGCGATTGCCAGTATCGCGCTACAGGGGCCCCCGCATTTCAAGTTGGCCTGGAAACTGCTGGTACTGCTTCGGCGTTTTTCTGTCTTCAGGTTACTGAAACTTCCAGGTCCAACCTCGAGGCTGAATAAAAGGATACTAACGGTGTTGGAGGCATTCGTGCACCACGAAGGGCAAGTTGGATTTCCGGACGAGTCCCCGTCATTCTCCTACATTCACTTCTGAGGTTTTGCGGTTCAGGGGACGTGAGGGGGCACTTCAATGGAGATACACGCAGGACACTTGTGCTAGCAGTGATGACAAGCCCTAGCAGCCGCAAGCATCTGATCCCCCCCGCATCCTTCACCTTAGTCAAGAGCTGCATTCTGGGACCTGTGGTCTTTGCTGTAGTCAGGTGTAGTAGATTGACCATTTGGGAGGCGCGGTCAGAGGCGAACCTATCGGTGTGCGACAGGACATTGCCTTATCTTCATCCTGTGCCCACACCCTGCTCAAATACTCTTGGCGCTGAGGAAGGCTACAAATGCCGAAATGCATCCGCCGTGTACGAGTCAAGCTGCAATTAAAGTGTATCCTGTCATCCCCTACGTGGCCTCTGCTTCTTTCTTGGAGAGGAGTGTGCTGTATATTTTGCGCGATTGCCAGTATCGCGCTACAGGGGCCCCCGCATTTCAAGTTGGCCTGGAAACTGCTGGTACTGCTTCGGCGTTTTTCTGTCTTCAGGTTACTGAAAATTCCAGGTCCACCCTCGAGGTTGAATAAAAGCATACTAACGGTGTTGGAGGCATTCGTGCACCAGGAAGGGCAAGTTGGATTTCCGGATGAGTCCCCGTCATTCTCCTACATTCACTTCGGAGGTTTTGCGGTTCAGGGGACGTGAGGGGGCACTTTAATGGAGCTACACGCAGGACACTTGTGCTAGCAGTGATGACAAACCCTAGCCGTCGCAAGCATCTGATCCCCCCGCATCATTCACCTTAGTCAAGAACTGCATTCTGGGACCTGTGGTCTTTGCTGTAGTCAGGTGTAGTAGATTGACCATTTGGGAGGCGGGGTCAGAGGCGAACCTATCGGTGTGCGGCAGGACATTGCTTTATCTTCATCCTGTGCCCACACCCTGCTCAAAGACTATTGCCCCTGAGGAAGTCTACAAATGCCGAAATGCATCCGCCGTGTACTAGTCAAGCTGCAAATAAAGTGTTTCCTGTCATCCCCTACGTGGCCTCTGCTTCTTTCTTGGAGAGGAGTGTGCTGTATATTTTACGCGATTAACAGTATCGCGCTACAGGGGCCCCCGCATTTCAAGTTGGCCTGGAAACTGCTGGTACTGCTTCGGCGTTTTTCTGTCTTCAGGTTACTGAAAATTCCAGGTCCACCCTCGAGGCTGAATAAAAGGAAACTAACGGTGTTGGAGGCATTCGTGCACCACGAAGGGCAAGTTGGATTTCCGGACGAGTCCCCGTCATTCTCCTACATTCACTTCTGAGGTTTTGCGGTTCAGGGGACGTGAGGGGGCACTTCAATGGAGATACACGCAGGACACTTGTGCTAGCAGTGATGACAAGCCTTAGCCGCCGCAAGCATCTGATCCCCCCCACATCACTCACCTTAGTCAAGAACTGCATTTTGGGACCTGTGGTCTTTGCTGTAGTCAGGTGTAGTAGATTGACCATTTGGGAGGCGGGGTCAGAGGCGAACCTATCGGTGTGCGGCAGGACATTGCTTTATCTTCATCCCGTGCCGACACCCTGCTCAAAGACTCTTGGCGCGGAGGAAGGCTACAAAAGCCGAAATGCATCCGCCATGTACGAGTCAAGCTGCAATTAAAGTGTTTCCTGTCATCCCCTACGTGGCCTCTGCTACTTTCTTGGAGAGGAGTGTGCTGTATATTTTGTGCGATTGCCAGTATCGTGCTACAGGGGCCCCCGCATTTCAAGTTGGCCTGGAAACTGCTGGTACTGCTTCGGCGTTTTTCTGTCTTCAGGTTACTGAAAATTCCAGGTCCACCCTCGAGGTTGAATAAAAGGATACTAACGGTGTTGGAGGCATTCGTGCACCACGAAGGGCAAGTTGGATTTCGGGACGAGTCCCCGTCGTTCTCCTACATTCACTTCGGAGGTTTTGCGGTTCAGGGGACGTGAGGGGGCACTTCAATGCAGCTACACGCAGGACACTTGTGCTAGCAGTGATGACAAGCCCTAGCAGCCGCAAGCATCTGATCCCCCCCGCATCATTCACCTTAGTCAAGAACTGCATTCTGGGACCTGTGGTCTTTGCTGTAGTCAGGTGTAGTAGATTGACCATTTGGGAGGCGCGGTCAGAGGCGAACCTATCGGTGTGCGACAGGACATTGCCTTACCTTCATCCTGTGCCCACACCCTGCTCAAAGACTCTTGGCGCTGAGGAAGGCTACAAATGCCGAAATGCATCCGCCGTGTACGAGTCAAGCTGCAATTAAAGTGTATCCTGTCATCCCCTACGTGGCCTCTGCTTCTTTCTTGGAGAGGAGTGTGCTGTATATTTTGCGCGATTGCCAGTATCGCGCTACAGGGGCCCCCGCATTTCAAGTTGGCCTGGAAACTGCTGGTACTGCTTCGGCGTTTTTCTGTCTTCAGGTTACTGAAAATTCGAGGGCCACCCTCGAGGTTGAATAAACGGATACTAACGGTGTTGGAGGCATTCGTGCACCACGAAGGGCAAGTTGGATTTCTGGACGAGTCCCCGTCATTCTCCTACATTCACTTCTGAGGTTTTGCGGTTCAGGGGACGTGAGGGGGCACTTCAATGGAGATACACGCAGGACACTTGTGCTAGCAGTGATGACAAGCCTTAGCCGCCGCAAGCATCTGATCCCCCCCACATTACTCACCTTAGTCAAGGACTGCATTTTGGGACCTGTGGTCTTTGCTGTAGTCAGGTGTAGTAGATTGACCATTTGGGAGGCGGGGTCAGAGGCGAACCTATCGGTGTGCGGCAGGACATTGCTTTATCTTCATCCCGTGCCGACACCCTGCTCAAAGACTCTTGGCGCGGAGGAAGGCTACAAATGCCGAAATTCATCCTCCATGTACGAGTCAAGCTGCAATTAAAGTGTTTCCTGTCATCCCCTACGTGGCCTCTGCTTCTTTCTTGGAGAGGAGTGTGCTGTATATTTTGTGCGATTGCCAGTATCGTGCTACAGGGGCCCCCGCATTTCAAGTTGGCCTGGAAACTGCTGGTACTGCTTCGGCGTTTTTCTGTCTTCAGGTTACTGAAAATTCCAGGTCCACCCTCGAGGTTGAATAAAAGGATACTAACGGTGTTGGAGGCATTCGTGCACCACGAAGGGCAAGTTGGATTTCCGGACGAGTCCCCGTCATTCTCCTACATTCACTTCGGAGGTTTTGCGGTTCAGGGGACGTGAGGGGGCACTTCAATGCAGCTACACGCAGGACACTTGTGCTAGCAGTGATGACAAGCCCTAGCAGCCGCAAGCATCTGATCCCCCCCGCATCATTCACCTTAGTCAAGAACTGCATTCTGGGACCTGTGGTCTTTGCTGTAGTCAGGTGTAGTAGATTGACCATTTGGGAGGCGTGGTCAGAGGCGAACCTATCGGTGTGCGACAGGACATTGCCTTATCTTCATCCTGTGCCCACACCCTGCTCAAAGACTCTTGGCGCTGAGGAAGGCTACAAATGCCGAAATACATCCGCCGTGTACGAGTCAAGCTGCAATTAAAGTGTATCCTGTCATCCCCTACATGGCCTCTGCTTCTTTCTTGGAGAGGAGTGTGCTGTATATTTTGCGCGATTGCCAGTATCGCGCTACAGGGGCCCCCGCATTTCAAGTTGGCCTGGAAACTGCTGGTACTGCTTCGGCGTTTTTCTGTCTTCAGGTTACTGAAAATTCCAGGTCCACCCTCGAGGTTGAATTAAAAGGATACTAACGGTGTTGGAAGCATTCGTGCACCACGAAGGGCAAGTTGGATTTTCGGACGAGTCCCCGTCATTCTCCTACATTCACTTCGGAGGTTTTGCGGTTCAGGGGACGTGAGGGAGCACTTCAATGGAGATACACGCAGGACACTTGTGCTAGCAGTGATGACAAGCCTTAGCCGCCGCAAGCATCTGATCCCCCCCACATCACTCACCTTAGTCAAGAACTGCATTTTGGGACCTGTGGTCTTTGCTGTAGTCAGGTGTAGTAGATTGACCATTTGGGAGGCGGGGTCAGAGGCGAACCTATCGGTGTGCGGCAGGACATTGCTTTATCTTCATCCCGTGCCGACACCCTGCTCAAAGACTCTTGGCGCGGAGGAAGGCTACAAATGCCAAAATGCATCCGCCGTGTACGAGTCAAGCTGCAATTAAAGTGTTTCCTGTCATCCCCTACGTGGCCTCTGCTTCTTTCTTGGAGAGGAGTGTGCTGTATATTTTGTGCGATTGCCAGTATCGCGCTACAGGGGCCCCAGCATTTCAAGTTGGCCTGGAAACTGCTGGTACTGCTACGCGTTTTTCTGTCTTCAGGTTACTGAAAATTCCAGGTCCACCCTCGAGGTTGAATAAAAGGATACTAACGGTGTTGGAGGCATTCGTGCACCACGAAGGGCAAGTTGGATTTCCGGACGAGTCCCCGTCATTCTCCTACATTCACTTCGGAGGTTTTGCGGTTCAGGGGACGTGAGGGGGCACTTCAATGCAGCTACACGCAGGACACTTGTGCTAGCAGTGATGACAAGCCCTAGCAGCCGCAAGCATCTGATCCCCCCGCATCATTCACCTTAGTCAAGAACTGCATTCTGGGACCTGTGGTCTTTGCTGTAGTCAGGTGTAGTAGATTGACCATTTGGAGGCGCGGTCAGAGGCGAACCTATCGGTGTGCGGCAGGACATTGCCTTATCTTCATCCTGTGCCCACACCCTGCTCAAAGACTCTTGACGCTGGGGAAGGCTACAAATGCCAAAATGCATCCGCCGTGTACGAGTCAAGCTGCAATTAAAGTGTATCCTGTCATCCCCTACGTGGCCTCTGCTTCTTTCTTGGAGAGGAGTGTGCTGTATATGTTGCGCGATTGCCAGTATCGCGCTACAGGGGCCCCTGCATTTCAAGTTGGCCTGGAAACTGCTGGTACTGCTTCGGCGTTTTTCTGTCTTCAGGTTACTGAAAATTCCAGGTCCACCCTCGAGGTTGAATAAAAGGATACTAACGGTGTTGCAGGCATTCGTGCACCACGAAGGGCAAGTTGGATTTCCTGACGAGTCCCCGTCATTCTCCTACATTCACTTCGGAGGTTTTGCGGTTCAGGGGACGTGAGGGGGCACTTCAATGGAGCTACACGCAGGACACTTGTGCTAGCAGTGATGACAAGCCCTAGCCGCCGCAAGCATCTGATCCCCCCCGCATCACTCACCTTAATCAAGAACTGCATTCTGGGACCTGTGGTCTTTGCTGTAGTCAGGTGTAGTAGATTGACCATTTGGGAGGCGGGGTCAGAGGAGAACCTATCGGTGTGCGGCAGGACATTGCTTTATCTTCATCCTGTGCCCACACCCTGCTCAAAGACTCTTGGCGCTGAGGAAGGCTACAAATGCCGAAATGCATCCGCCATGTACGAGTCAAGCTGCAATTAAAGTGTTTCCTGTCATCCCCTACGTGGCCTCTGCTTCTTTCTTGGAGAGGTGTATGCTGTATATTTTGTGCGATTGCCAGTATCGCGCTACAGGGACCCCGCATTTCAAGTAGGCCTGGAAACTGCTGGTACTGCTTCGGCGTTTTTCTGTCTTCAGGTTACTGAAAATTCCAAGTCCACCCTCGAGGTTGAATAAAAGGATACTAACGGTGTTAGAGGCATTCGTCCACCACAAAGGGCAAGTTGGATTTCCGGACGAGTCCCCGTCATTCTCCTACATTCACTTCGGAGGTTTTGCGGTTCAGGGGACGTGAGGGGGCACTTCAATGGAGCTACACGCAGGACACATGTGCTAGCAGTGATGACAAGGCCAAGCCGCCGCAAGCATCTGATCCCCCCGCATCACTCACCTTAGTCAAGAGCTGCATTCGGGGACCTGTGGTCTTTGCTGTAGTCAGGTGTAGTAGATTGACCATTTGGGAGGCGGGGTAAGAGGCGAACCTATCGGT
This sequence comes from Lissotriton vulgaris, assembly GCF_964263255.1. Lineage (NCBI taxonomy): Eukaryota > Metazoa > Chordata > Amphibia > Caudata > Salamandridae > Lissotriton > Lissotriton vulgaris. Next base: position 517,590,976 of record NC_141685.1, on the reverse strand, counting down.
GTGCGGCAGGACATTGCTTTATCTTCATCCTGTGCCCACACCCTGCTCATAGACTCTTGGCGCTGAGGAAGGCTACAAATGCCAAAATGCATCCGCCATGTACGAGTCAAGCTGCAATTAAAGTGTTTCCTGTAATCCCCTACGTGGCCTCTGCTTCTTTCTTGGAGAGGAGTGTGCTGTATATTTTGGGCGATTGCCAGTATCGCACTACAGGGGCCCCCGCATTTCAAGTTGGCCTGGAAACTGCAGGTACTGCTTCGGCGTTTTTCTGTCTTCAGGTTACTGAAAATTCCAGGTCCATCCTCAAGGTTGAATAAAAGGATACTAACGGTGTTGGAGGCATTTGTGCACCACGAAGGTCAAGTTGGATTTCTGGACGAGTCCCCGTCATTTTCCTACATTCACTTCGGAGGTTTTGCGGTTCAGGGGACGTGAGGGGGCACTTCAATGGAGCTACACACAGGACACTTGTGCTAGCAGTGATGACAAGCCCTAGCCGCCGCAAGCATCTGATCCCCCCCGCATCACTCACCTTAGTCAAGAACCTCATTCCCTGACCTGTGGTCTTTGCTGTCGTCAGGTGTAGTAGATTGACCATTTGGGAGGCGGGGTCAGAGTTGTACCTGTCGGTGTGCGGCAGGACATTGCTTTATCTTCATCCTGTGCCCACACCCTGCTCAAAGACTCTTGGCGCTGAGGAAGGCTACAAATGCCGAAATGCATCCGCCGTGTACGAGTCAAGCTGCAATTAAAGTGTATCCTGTCATCCCCTATGTGGCCTCTGCTTCTTTCTTGGAGAGGAGTGTGCTGTAAATTTTGCGCGATTGCCAGTATCGCGCTACAGGGGCCCCCGCATTTCAAGTTGGCCTGGAAACTGCTGGTACTGCTTCGGCGTTTTTCTGTCTTCAGGTTACTGAAAATTCCAGGTCCACCCTCGAGGTTGAATAAAAGGATACTAACGGTGTTGGAGGCATTCGTCCACCACAAAGGGCAAGTTGGATTTCCGGACGAGTCCCTGTAATTCTCCTACATTCACTTTGGAGGTTTTGCGGTTCAGGGGACGTGAGGGGGCACTTCAATGGAGCTACATGCAGGACACTTGTGCTAGCAGTGATGACAAGCCCTAGCTGCCGCAAGCATCTGATCCCCCCCTCATCACTCACCTTAGTCAAGAACTGCATTCCGGGACCTGTGGTCTTTGCTGTAGTCAGGTGTAGTAGATTGACCATTTGGGAGGGGGGGTCAGAGGCGAACCTATCGGTGTGCGGCAGGACATTGCTTTATCTTCATCCTGTACCCACACCCTGCTCAAAGACTCTTGGCGCTGAGGAAGGCTACAAATGCCAAAATGCATCCGCCATGTACGAGTCAAGCTGCAATTAAAGTGTTTCCTGTCATCCTCTACGTGGCCTCTGCTTCTTTCTTGGAGAGGAGTGTGCTGTATATGTTGCGCGATTGCCAGTATCGCGCTACAGGGGCCCCTGCATTTCAAGTTGGCCTGGAAACTGCTGGTACTGCTTCGGCGTTTTTCTGTCTTCAGGTTACTGAAAATTCCAGGTCCACCCTCGAGGTTGAATAAAAGGATACTAACGGTGTTGGAGGCATTCGTGCACCACGAAGGGCAAGTTGGATTTCCTGACGAGTCCCCGTCATTCTCCTACATTCACTTCGGAGGTTTTGCGGTTCAGGGGACGTGAGGGGGCACTTCAATGGAGCTACACGCAGGACACTTGTGCTAGCAGTGATGACAAGCCCTAGCCGCCGCAAGCATCTGTTCCCCCCCGCATCACTCACCTTAATCAAGAACTGCATTCTGGGACCTGTGGTCTTTGCTGTAGTCAGGTGTAGTAGATTGACCATTTGGGAGGCGGGGTCAGAGGCGAACCTATCGTTGTGCGGCAGGACATTGCTTTATCTTCATCCTGTGCCCACAACCTGCTCAAAGACTCTTGGCGCTGAGGAAGGCTACAAATGCCGAAATGCATCCGCCATGTATGAGTCAAGCTGCAATTAAAGTGTATCCTGTCATCCCCTACTTGGCCTCTGCTTCTTTCTTGGAGAGGAGTGTGCTGTATATTTTGCGCGATTGCCAGTATCGCGCTACAGGGGCCCCTGCATTTCAAGTTGGCCTGGAAACTGCTGGTACTGCTTCGGCGTTTTTCTGTCTTCAGGTTACTGAAAATTCCAGGTCCACCCTCGAGGTTGAATAAAAGGATACTAAAGGTGTTGGAGGCATTCGTGCACCACGAAGGGCAAGTTGGATTTCCGGACGAGTCCCCGTCATTCTCCTACATTCACTTCGGAGGTTTTGCGGTTCAGGGGACATGAGGGGGCACTTCAATGGAGCTACACGCATGACACTTGTGCTAGCAGTGATGACAAGCCCTAGCCGCCGCAAGCATCTGATCCCCCCCGCATCACTCACCTTAGTCAAGTACTGCATTCTGGGACCTGTGGTCTTTGCTGTAGTCAGGTGTAGTAGATTGACCATTTGGGAGGCGGGGTCAGAGGAGAACCTATCGGTGTGCGGCAGGACATTGCTTTATCTTCATCCTGTGCCCACACCCTGCTCAAAGACTCTTGGCGCTGAGGAAGGCTACAAATGCCGAAATGCATCCGCCATGTACGAGTCAAGCTGCAATTAAAGTGTTTCCTGTCATCCCCTACGTGGCCTCTGCTTCTTTCTTGGAGAGGTGTATGCTGTATATTTTGTGCGATTGCCAGTATCGCGCTACAGGGACCCCGCATTTCAAGTTGGCCTGGAAACTGCTGGTACTGCTTCGGCGTTTTTCTGTCTTCAGGTTACTGAAAATTCAAAGTCCACCCTCGAGGTTGAATAAAAGGATACTAACGGTGTTGGAGGCATTCGTCCACCACAAAGGGCAAGTTGGATTTCCGGACGAGTCCCCGTCATTCTCCTACATTCACTTCGGAGGTTTTGCGGTTCAGGGGACGTGAGGGGGCACTTCAATGGAGCTACACGCAGGACACTTGTGCTAGCAGTGATGACAAGGCCAAGCCGCCGCAAGCATCTGATCCCCCCGCATCACTCACCTTAGTCAAGAGCTGCATTCGGGGACCTGTGGTCTTTGCTGTAGTCAGGTGTAGTAGATTGACCATTTGGGAGGCGGGGTAAGAGGCAAACCTATCGGTGTGCGGCAGGACATTGCTTTATCTTCATCCTGTGCCCACACCCTGCTCATAGACTCTTTGCGCTGAGGAAGGCTACAAATGCCAAAATGCATCCGCCATGTACGAGTCAAGCTGCAATTAAAGTGTTTCCTGTCATCCCCTACGTGGCCTCTGCTTCTTTCTTGGAGAGGAGTGTGCTGTATATTTTGCGCGATTGCCAGTATCGCACTACAGGGGCCCCCGCATTTCAAGTTGGCCTGGAAACTGCAGGTACTGCTTCTGCGTTTTTCTGTCTTCAGGTTACTGAAAATTCCAGGTCCATCCTCAAGGTTGAATAAAAGGATACTAACGGTGTTGGAGGCATTTGTGCACCACGAAGGGCAAGTTGGATTTCTGGACGAGTCCCCGTCATTTTCCTACATTCACTTCGGAGGTTTTGCGGTTCAGGGGACATGAGGGGGCACTTCAATGGAGCTACACACAGGACACTTGTGCTAGCAGTGATGACAAGCCCTAGCCGCCGCAAGCATCTGATCCCCCCCGCATCACTCACCTTAGTCAAGAACCTCATTCCCTGACCTGTGGTCTTTGCTGTCGTCAGGTGTAGTAGATTGACCATTTGGGAGGCGGGGTCAGAGGTGTACCTGTCGGTGTGCGGCAGGACATTGCTTTATCTTCATCCTGTGCCCACACCCTGCTCAAAGACTCTTGGCGCTGAGGAAGGCTACAAATGCCGAAATGCATCCGCCGTGTACGAGTCAAGCTGCAATTAAGGTGTATCCTGTCATCCCCTATGTGGCCTCTGCTTCTTTCTTGGAGAGGAGTGTGCTGTATATTTTGCGCGATTGCCAGTATCGCGCTACAGGGGCCCCCGCATTTCAAGTTGGCCTGGAAAATGCTGGTACTGCTTTGGCGTTTTTCTGTCTTCAGGTTACTGAAAATTCCAGGTCCACCATCGAGGTTGAATAAAAGGATACTAACGGTGTTGGAGGCATTCGTCCACCACAAAGGGCAAGTTGGATTTCCGGACGAGTCCCCGTAATTCTCCTACATTCACTTTGGAGGTTTTGCGGTTCAGGGGACGTGAGGGGGCACTTCAATGGAGCTACATGCAGGACACTTGTGCTAGCAGTGATGACAAGCCCTAGCCGCCGGAAGCATCTGATCCCCCCCTGCATCACTCACCTTAGTCAAGAACTGCATTCTGGGAACTGTGGTCTTTGCTGTAGTCAGGTGTAGTAGATTGAACATTTGGGAGGCGGGGTCAGAGGCGAACCTATCGGTGTGCGGCATGACATTGCTTTATCTTCATCCTGTGCCCACACCCTGCTCAAAGACTCTTGGCGCTGAGGAAGGCTACAAATGCCAAAATGCATCCGCCATGTACGAGTCAAGCTGCAATTAAAGTGTTTCCTGTCATCCCCTGCGTGGCCTCTGCTTCTTTCTTGGAGAGGAGTGTGCTGTATATTTTGCGTGAATGCCAGTATCGCACTACAGGGGCCCCCGCATTTCAAGTTGGCCTGGAAACTGCTGGTACTGCTTCGGCGCTTTTCTGTCTTCAGGTTACTGAAAATTCCAGGTCCATCCTCGAGGTTGAATAAAAGGATACTAACGGTGTTGGAGGCATTCGTGCACCACGAAGGGCAAGTTGGATTTCCGGGCTAGTCCCCGTCATTGTCCTACATTCACTTTGGAGGTTTTGCGGTTCAGGGGACGTGAGGGGGCACTTCAATGGAGCTACACACAGGACACTTGTGCTAGCAGTGATGACAAGCCCTAGCCGCCGCAAGCATCTGATCCCCCCCGCATCACTCACCTTAGTCAAGAACTACATTCTGGGACCTGTGGTCTTTGCTGTCGTCAGGTGTAGTAGATTGACCATTTGGGAGGCGGGGTCAGAGGTGTACCTGTCGGTGTGCGGTAGGACATTGCTTTATCTTCATCCTGTGCCCACACCCTGCTCAAAGACTCTTGGCGCTGAGGAAGGCTACAAATGCCGAAATGCATCCGCCGTGTACGAGTCAAGCGGCAAATAAAGTGTTTCCTGTCATCCCCTACGTGGCCCCTGCTTCTTTCTTGGAGAGGAGTGTGCTGTATATTTTGCGCGTTTGCCAGTATCGCGCTACAGGGCCCCCCGCATTTCAAGTTGCCCTGGAAACTGCTGGTACTGCTTCGGCTTTTTTCTGTCTTCAGGTTACTGAAAATTCCCGGTCCACCCTCGAGGTTGAATAAAAGGATACTAACGGTGTTGGAGGCATTCGTGCACCACGAAGGGAAAGTTGGATTTCCGGACGAGTCCCCGTCATTCTCCTACATTCACTTCTGAGGTTTTGCGTTTCAGGGGACGTGAGGGGGCACTTCAATGGAGCTACACGCAAGACACTTGTGCTAGCAGTGATGACAAGTCCTAGCCGCCGCAAGCATCTGATCCCCCCCGCATCACTCACCTTAGTCAAGAACTGCATTTTGGGACCTGTGGTCTTTGCTGTAGTCAGGTGTAGAAGATTGACCATTTGTGAGGCGGGGTCAGAGGCGAACCTATCGGTGTGCGTCAGGACATTGCTTTATCTTCATCCTGTGCCCAAACCCTGTTTAAAGACTCTTGGCGCAGAGGAAGGCTACAAATACTGAAATGCATCCGCCATGTACGAGTCAAGCTGCAATTAAAGTGTTTCCTGTCATCCCCTACGTGGCCTCTGCTTCTTTCTTGGAGAGGAGTGTGCTGTATATTTTGCGCGATTGCCAGTATCGCGCTACAGGGGCCCCCGCATTTCAAGTTGGCCTGGAAACTGCTGGTACTGCTTCAGTGTTTTTCTGTCTTCAGGTTACTGAAAATTCCAGGTCCACCCTCGAGGTGGAATAAAAGGATACTAACGGTGTTGGAGGCATTCGTGCACCACGAAGGGCAAGTTGGATTTCCGGACGAGTCCCCGTCATTCTCCTACATTCACTTCAGAGGTTTTGCTGTTCAGGGGACGTGAGGGGGCACTTCAATGGAGCTACACGCAGGACACTTGTGCTAGCAGTGATGACAAGCCCTAGCCGCCGCAAGCATCTGTTCCCCCCCGCATCACTCACCTTAGTCAAGAACTGCATTCTGGGACCTGTGGTCTTTGCTGTAGTCAGGTGTAGTAGATTGAAAATTTGGGAGGCGGGGTCAGAGGCGAACCTATCGTTGTGCGGCAGGACATTGCTTTATCTTCATCCTGTGCCCACACCCTGCTCAAAGACTCTTGGCGCTGAGGAAGGCTACAAATGCCGTAATGCATCCGCCGTGTACGAGTCAAGCTGCAATTAAAGTCTTTCCTGTCATCCCCTATGTGGCCTCTGCTTCTTTCTTGGAGAGGAGTGTGCTGTATATTTTGCACGATTGTCAGTATCGCGCTACAGGGGCCCCCGCATTTCAAGTTGGCCTGGAAACTGCTGGTACTGCTTCGGCGTTTTTCTGTCTTCAGGCTACTGAAAATTCCAGGTCCACCCTTGAGGTTGAATAAAAGGATACTAACGGTGTTGGAGGCATTCGTGCACCACGAAGGGCAAGTTGGATTTCCGGATGAGTCCCCGTCATTCTCCTACATTCACTTTGGAGGTTTTGCGGTTCAGGGGACCTGAGGGGGCACTACAATGGAGCTACACGCAGGACACTTGTGCTAGCAGTGATGACAAGCCCTAGCCTCCGCAAGCATCTGATCCCCCCTGCATCACTCACCTTAGTCAAGAACTGCATTCTGTGACCTGTGGTCTTTGCTGTAGTCAGGTGTAGTAGATTGACCATTTGGGAGGCGGGGTCAGAGGCGAACCTATCGTTGTGCGGCAGGACATTGCTTTATCTTCATCCTGTGCCCACACCCTGCTCAAAGACTCTTGGCGCTGAGAAGGGCTACAAATGCCGAAATGCATCCGCCGTGTACGAGTCAAGCTGCAAATAAAGTGTTTCCTGTCATCCCCTACGTGGCCCCTGCTTCTTTCTTGGAGAGGAGTGTGCTGTATATTTTGCGCGTTTGCCAGTATTGCGCTACAGGGGCCCCCACATTTCAAGTTGGCCTGGAAACTGCTGGTACTGCTTCGGCGTTTTTTTGTCTTCAGGTTACTGAAAATTCCAGGTCCACCCTCGAGGTTGAATAAAAGGATACTAACGGTGTTGGAGGCATTCGTGCACCACAAAGGGCAAGTTGGATTTCCGGACGAGTCCCCGTCATTCTCCTACATTCACTTCAGAGGTTTTGCGGTTCAGGGGACGTGAGGGGGCACTTCAATGGAGCTACACGTAGGACACTTGTGCTAGCAGTGATGACAAGCCCTAGCCGCGGCAAGCATCTGATCCCCCCGCATCACTCACCTTAGTCAAGAACTGCATTCTGGGACCTGTGGTCTTTGCTGTAGTCAGGTGTAGTAGATTGACCATTTGGGAGGCGGGGTCAGAGGCGAAGCTATCAGTGTGCGGCAGGTAATTGCTTTATCTTCATCCTGTGCCCACACCCTGCTCAAAGACTCTTGGCGCTGAGGGAGGCTACAAATGCCGAAATGCCTCCGCCGTGTACGAGTCAAGCTGCAATTAAAGTGTTTCCTGTCATCCCCTACGTGGCCTCTGCTTCTTTCTTAGAGAGGAGTTTGCTGCACTACATTTACCAAGAGGCTTTGCAGCCACGGCCACCAAGGCAGGTGATTTAATTAAAAGTGCACGAGCAGCAGCGCTGTTTAGAGACTGTGCCACTGAAGAAAGGTGATTCCTGAAACGCGTCTGGCAGTGATTTTATGGATGTTTGTGCCTCCAGAAGGGGCTTGCTGGCAAACCTTCATTAAAGAAAAGTGAGCAATATTTTCCTTCGTGTGGCCTCACCTTAATGGGATCTTGTCAGTGTTGGATGTTAAACGGCCGTGTCCCGGTCGCAAGGTGAAACCCACTGCTGGCAGCAGGTCCGTGTCTGCACCAACCTAATGCAGCGAAAAATGGAATGAAGTGAAGCTGAAACCGAGGCAGGCTGGTGCAAGCTTCTGCTCCTAATGATGGTTACAAAGCAGGGCTTGTCCCCTGAAGGACTTTTCATCCTAAATTGAGTTTTAAAATTGGATTTGAACAGCGCATCCACTTGGATTAAATATCTGCGCACTACATTTACCAAGAGGCTTTGCAGCCACGCCCACCAAGGCAGGTGATTTAATTAAAAGTGCACGAGCAGCAGCGCTGTTTAGAGACTGTGCCACTGAAGAAAGGTGATTCCTGAAACGCGTCTGGCAGTGATTTTATGGATGTTTGTGCCTCCAGAAGGGGCTTGCTGGCAAACCTTCATTAAAGAAAAGTGAGCAATATTTTCCTTCGTGTGGCCTCACCTTAATGGGATCTTGTCAGTGTTGGATATATATATATATATATATATTTTTTTTTTTTCTCCCCAAGGATGCGGCACTCAGCGTTTGTAAGTTTTAAACAGCTTGTACTTTATTTCTCCAGCTCGGACCAACGCGTTTCAGCCATCACAGGCTTTGTTCACGGTAAGTGAGCTTTTTTCTATGTCCACTATTTATCCCAATTTAGACAGTTATGGTGCATTATGGGACTAGTAGTCAATTACATTTCAATTGAAATTTGCAAATTGCAGATTGCAACGTATAATCATAATATTTACAGTTCTTAATATACACGCTCTGCTTTACGCGCACATTATGTTTACGGTCTCATATTATCATCATATGTAGACATGTTCTTGTGTGTCGGGTATAGTACCCATTACCAAAAGAGTATTGTTCTCATTCAACATTTATAATCTCCCGACATATATAATCTCTTGCTACTTATAGCATAAATCACAATTCCTATGGAGATTTGTCTCAATATATCAAAATGTCAAACATGAGTCTTTTATCTGGGTATAGTACCCTATAGTGCAATGTTCGATTTTCAGTCTGCATATTGATTAAGTCATTATTTCCTGATTATTCCAGATGTACATAAAGTTCCTCATCGAAATTCATCCCTCTGGGCATCTTAGTTTTTAATCTGATGATGAATTTGGATTCGATTTGTCGTAGTTTGCGTAGTCTATTGCCTCCTCGTTCTCCCACGTTGACCATATGTATACCAAAATACGACATTGCTTTCCAGTCTCCTTTCTGACAGGATATCATATGTTTTGCTGTCGCATAGGCCAAGTCTTTGTTCTTCACTGCTCTAATGTGCTCTAATATTCGTTTTTTCAAAGCACAGGTTGTGCTTCCAATGTAACATGATCCACATTTGCACTGTATCACATAGACCACATATGTGGAAGAGATTTGTCCTTCAATAGGTGTTTTTTTGCCATCTGGTTCATCGTCTGTGTTTCTGTTCATGCCAATTTTGCATGCTTTGCAAGCATTACATTTTCGGAATCCATTACGTTGATCTGTTAGCCAGTTATTAGTTCTTGCCGGTTTCTTGGATTTAAAATGGCTATTTACCAATTGGTCCTTCAGAGATGAAGGTTTTTTATAACTCATCTTTGGTCCATCACCTACAATTTTTCTCAGATCCGGGTCTTCAGAGATTAGATGCCAGTACTTTTGAATCTTGCTCTTAATGATGCCACTCTCTTTACTGAAAGTTGTCACAAATCTTGGTGCTTCATCAGACTTCTCTTTTACTCTTTTTGTAGACATGATCATTGATTTTGTTTTCAGTTCAACTTTTTTCTTGCTTTTTTCAAGTATTCTCTTACTGTATCCTCTCGATCTCAGTCTTTCTGTGGTTTCAATGATTTTGTTTTCAGCATCCTGTTCTTTGGAGCAATTTCTTTTCATGCGAATAAATTCGCCATATGGGATACTAGCTAATAAAGGTTGTGGATGGAAGCTAGTCCCATGGAGGATGCTGTTAGTGGCTGTATGCTTCCTGAAAAGTGTAGTTTGTAATTGTTCATTTTCTACATACACCTTAATATCAAGGAAGTCAATTTCTTTTTCACTAATGGAATAAGTGAACTGTAGCCCAATTTCATTTTTGCACAGTTTTTCAAAGTATACCTCAAAATCATTTTTAGTGCCATTCCAAATTAAAAACAGGTCGTCGATATATCGAACCCACAGTATTATTTTCTCCAGATCTGTTTGGTTTGTGGGATCCCATGCAATGGTTTTCTCCCACCACCCCATAGTCACATTAGCGTAGTTGGGTGAAAATGAAATCCCCATTGCAGTTCCACATTCTTGTTTGTACAGTTGACTGTCAAATAAGAATACGTTGTTCGTTAAACATAACTCAATCATATTCATGAGCATTTCTGTGTGTCTGCGTTCTCCGATGTTCCGTTGCTTTAGAAAGTAATTGCATGCCCCTAAACCAATGTCATGTTTTATCGATGTATACAGTGAGACTGCATCAATCGTAATCAATAGGTAGTTCCCATTCCATGCAATATCATTCAATATCCTTAAAAAGTCCCCAGTGTCTTTGATGTACGAACTCATACTTTTTGCAATGGGTGCTAGGAACAGATCTACATATTGTGAAATGTTCTCATAGAGGCTTTCACACGATGCCACAATTGGTCTGCCAGGTGGGTTTATAAGAGTCTTATGAATTTTCGGCAGAAAATAAATTGTGGGGATTACTGGGTGCTCATTCATTAGAAATTTCTTTTCTTCTTCATCTAGTAATCCGTCTTGTTGCCATTTGTGGATCAATCCATTTAGTTGCAACGTCATTTGGTTAATCGGATTCGTCTGCAATTTGGAGTAGTTGTCTCGGTTGTCCAGCTGTCTTTTAGCTTCTCGTACATAGTCAGTGGTGTTCATTAGGACGATGTTTCCCCCTTTGTCCGCCGGCTTTATCGTAAGATTGATGTCATCATTCAAAGTTTTGATCGCTCGTCTTTCTCTTTGAGTGAGATTTTCTCTTTTATTTCCTTTTCTTTTTGCCGTAAGTTTTTCAATCTCCTCAACTACGGCTTCTGAGAACATATCAATTCTATTGCCAGGTGACAAAATTGGACAAAATCTTGATTTCCTCTTTAGACCGCTTTTGACTCTTCGGATGGTTCTAATGTTTAAGTCTTCTAACAGCTGTGTTCCCGAGATTTCTGATGTTTCTGGTTCATAGAGGAGTCCGAATATATTCTGGAGATCAGGTAGTTCTTCAATCTGCCAGTTCGGATTCGTGTCTGATGATTCTCCATTCTCTGTGTTCAACGTCAATTTTGGGCGCTTTGCATGAAATTTTGCAAGTTTGAGTTTGCGAATATATTTGTATAAATCTATTCTTGTTTCTGTTGGGTTAAAGTGTTTTTCGGGGCAAAATGAAAGACCTTTATTTAACAGTGTTTTTTCTTCTTCTGTTAGTTTGTGCTCGGAAAGATTTATTATCAGGTTTTCTATTTCTGATTTCTCAGAGGATATGTCTTTTTCTCTTTTTCTTTTGGCTCGTCTGGTTTTCCTTGTGGTCCCGTAGCGGGGTTTTTTCCTCTTCCTCTGGGCTGGTATGATCCTCTTCCGCGGCTTTCTCCTCTGGACATGGATTTGTCCACGTTCCACAGGAGTACCTCGTCTAAAAAATCAAAACCCTGGATACTTGCTCCACTCTCAGATCCTCCGTCTTCGCTCAATTCAGATCCACTAACACTGGCTGGTGCATTTGGTACGGCTTGACGTTGATAGTTCTTTTTAAGATGATCAAATCTTCTTGCAAATGTAAGAATTCTTCCTACCGAATAATCTTTTTCATCTCTTTTGAATTTTCGCTCTTTGCGCTCCTCTATTTCGGTCTCATATTTTTCAAGTCTGTCGTCCATTTCTTTCCTCATTTTATATGCTTCATCCTTATTTATTTGTTGTTTTATGTTTTCTTCTAGTTCATTTATCTTGATAGTGATGTCATCTATATCAATTTTGGCATGTTTGATTAGGATTCGCATCATATTCAGTGAGCATGCAGTATTATTTTCTAGCCATTCCATAATTAGTTCTTTTTTTGTTTCAGATGTGTCGTCATCGTAAAGATTCGGAGTCCTCTGGGAATTCTTTTAACTTCAATATACTTTTCAAGAGCAAGCACCTCCCAACTTTTATTGATTTCTTTTTTATACAGTTTTTCAATCTGATAGAACATTTGTTTCCCAGTACTTATTAGGGTCGTATTCGCCGTGCTCGATGTTTGTGGCACATTACTTTCTTTTGAGGAACTTTGGAATATTAAGTTTGCCTTGTCTGCGCGTTTCGCTACTCGCGCTTCCATTATCAATGTTTATTTTCTTTTCTCCAGAACGTTTGTATATATTTTTTGTTTGTTCCGTTGCATAAACGTATCTTCTCACAACCGAGCAAAGGAGTTTACAGCAGATCGCAGTTGTGTTTATACAAACATCTCTCCCCTCCGCAGGCCCTTTTGAAGACGCCGTACAGTTACGGCTCGGCTTCACTTGTCGGCCTGCAAGGGACACATCGCTCAACACAGCTCTTTATTCAATGGCTGACATTGCCACTCACCTCCGGGAGACTCCCTCTTTGACGGCGTCCTCCGACCCCGTCTTGGAGACGCTCAACCTTCGGTGGCAATTCCAGAGTTTTTTCTCCACGCTGTGAGGGCGGGCGCACCAGAGCCACTTGAATTCTCCACCAAAGCGATCCTCAGACTCTATGCGCTCAACTGTGGGTGCTCTTCAAAGGGGCCGGATCAGGGCCCAATCAACAATTTTCTCCCCAAGGATGCGGCACTCAGCGTTTGTAAGTTTTAAACAGCTTGTACTTTATTTCTCCAGCTCGGACCAACGCGTTTCAGCCATCACAGGCTTTGTTCACGGTAAGTGAGCTTTTTTCTATGTCCACTATTTATCCCAATTTAGACAGTTATGGTGCATTATGGGACTAGTAGTCAATTACATTTCAATTGAAATTTGCAAATTGCAGATTGCAACGTATAATCATAATATTTACAGTTCTTAATATACACGCTCTGCTTTACGCGCACATTATGTTTACGGTCTCATATTATCATCATATGTAGACATGTTCTTGTGTGTCGGGTATAGTACCCATTACCAAAAGAGTATTGTTCTCATTCACCATTTATAATCTCCCGACATATATCATCTCTTGCTACTTATAGCATAAATCACAATTCCTATGGAGATTTGTCTCAATATATCAAAATGTCAAACATGAGTCTGATATATGTCGGGAGATTATAAATGGTGAATGAGAACAATACTCTTTTGGTAATGGGTACTATACCCGACACACAAGAAAAACATAGGTTTCAGGCCCTATATAGTTAGGAATTGGCATTTAAAAAACCTTTAAAATTCACTCAAAAAACTATAAGTTTTAGGGGTGTTATAGTTAGCTGGACATTTCACTCATACAAAACCATTGAAATGGTTCCGATATAGTTAGTTATATAGCAATCCAGTGCTGATGATGTCACATATTACATCATTCATAACATGGTCAGTGACATCACTGATGACATCTCAAATGACATCACTGATGACATCACTGATGACGTACTGGGGGACCCCTGGGGGCAAACTAGCCCACCTGGAACCGCCAGGGGCTGCATTGCAGAGGTGTAATGAGGCTATGCCCCTTGTACACCTCTCTGCAACGCAGCCCCCTGGTGCATTTGCAGAGGAGGAACTAATTCTCCTTGCATACTGGGGATCCCTGGGGGCCAATTAGCCCACCAGGAGCCTCCAGTATGCACCAGGGGGCTGCATTGCAGAGAGGTGTAATGATGCCACACACTTTTTTACACCTCTTGGCAACGCATGTTTTAAGAGGGGGAAAAAATTCCCCTTGCATCCTGGGGGTCCCTGGGGCCAACTAGCCCACCTGGAACCTCCAGTATGCGCCAGGGGGCTGCATTGCACAGAGGTGTAATGAGGCTATGCCCCTTTTTACACCTCTCTGCAACGCAGGCCACTTGCGTGTTTGCAGAGGGGGGACTAATTCCTCTTGCATACTGGAGGTCCCTAGGTCATATCAGCCCAAACGCCGATATTCCGAACGATTGAAAATGACTTTTCTTGAGAAACATTTGGATTTGGATTATCATGTTCTATACTATGGAATTTTTTAAAGACTGACTTTGAGGATACTATAAATTACTCAAGTCTGCCCGAATTGTGTGGGTAAAATTGATAATTAGTCACTTTGAAAAAGAATGTACTTACGTCTCGTCTAACATTTGGAAGAAATATCTAGTTATATGACAACAGGATACCGACATAACTTGAAGGAAATAAGAACGCCCTGAATTTTATTGCTCTGCATGCATTTTCTGCTTGCACCCATGTCAAACATTGCGCAAGGGGCTTGTAAATATGCCCCTCTTTATCCTATATTCCATCTCAATTGAGTGAAATCCTTTATGCATCTCCCGCACCATTTCATATTGTTTTCTATCTGCTATTCCTATCCCTCCCCATACATTCACTGCTTGCATCCGTGTTAAAGGTAGCGCAAGACGCTTCTAAAAAAGGATCATATTTACAAGTCCAATGAAACCATTAGCACTATCTCTATACCAGCATTGAATCCAAGCATGAGAAACACTTTAAAAAGAAGTCTACCCTATAAGGTAAAAGATACAAACTGTGAGCACACATAGCTAACATAATGGAAAAAGATAAAAATATAATTCCTTAATTCACATACAGACTTAGTGTGATGCTTGTCAAAAATCTTAAAGCCAGTCATTTCAGCAAAAAACATTTAGCATGGTAAATCGTTTTAGGCACAGAGAGTGAGATGACAAATACACACAAACAGACAGATGGTGTAGGCAAAGATTGAGATGACACACACATACAAACAGAGAGATGGTGGAAGGAGAGAGTGCGATGAGGCATGCAAAGAGGGAGATGGTGCAGGTAGAGAGTGATATGAGACACACAAGGAGAGATGTGAACTAGTGTTTATAATGTTTAGTTAATGTAATTGCTATGTGCTATGTTAGTAGTGGTATATAATATGTCACATTTTTCTTTTCAACAGATTGTAAATATCTACGGAGTCATAATAGATTATGCTTATGAAAGACCGCCAAAAAAGACTTTATAAGAAAGCTTTATCGACCAAAAGGACTCAATTAGAAGAGTCATGCAAAGGACAATCTTCAGAGAAAAGAAAAAATGCTCCTGTAAGCAAACCAAGGATTTTTTTAAGGAAATTGTTAAAATTCAGAAAAAGTCAAGAAAGTGTTTCTACGAAAAAAAACAAAGTGTAAATACAAAGAAAAAGCAGAGGTCACCAAAAAATGGTATAACGGTACGAGGAGATCATAGTGTGTCTGGTAATCGTAGGATAAATCAGTTTATTAACATTCGTAGACGAATGTTTTGTAACAGAGTAGTTTTGAATTTATTAAAAAATCTTAAGAAATATAATTGGAAAATAGCTTTTTACAAGAAAAAAAAAGAATAGAAAAGTTTGTTGATCAGGCTTTCGAAGTGAAGAGAAAGCTGTATATTTTAGTAATCAATAGAGTTTGTACACTAGATAAGGCAATCAATGATTTGAAATCAAAATGTAAGTGGAAAAGAGTAATTAATCGGAATAATTTTTGTGATGTTTTTGGAAGCATAGTTCAATTTGTGAGCCATTTTTAATGAAGAGAGTTACTTTCAAGGTAATGTTTTGGTGCATGCAGTTGACACCAGTGGTCAAGCATATGAGGTGAAGGACGGTTGTCCAGTTGAAAAAGAAAAATTGTGCCTAGAAATGCGGATGAGGTGTTAGCTGATGAAGTTTTAGGGAGACGTCCTAAGGCTCCGGTGTGTACTTGGAATTGTAGTAGTATTTGTAGTGTGCAACAGGATTCTATTAATTTGTTTTGCAATTTCTTACGTACATATAGTAAGAAAAGTCTAAAACAAAAGTTTAAGATGTTGCAAGACTTAGATCCTTGCAGAGTTAGGGAAAAACATGTTTGCATGGTCATGGCTTGTCTTTTTAGAAAAGTATGTCAGAGTACTTTTCACCATTATAGGATGTTAGGAGTGCATCAAACTAAAGTGAGGAAAATAGTGAGAAGGTTATATTATGCAAAAAGTCCAGCACTTAAGCTAAAACAGGTAAACAGTGCTCTTTTGCATGGATCTGAATTAGATGTGAAGAAGATTTGTGAAGAAATAGAGTTTTGTTACTTTGGTGAAAAAGAGGACACTGCCGAAAATTATACAGTAATAGAAAGTAATGTGGAAGAGAATGTACAGATTGTAAGTACTCAAAATTTTGATCATGAAATTACAAAGTTTAAGGTCATTTCAAGTGAATGGAAGAGGTGGAAAGAGCCATGGAACAAGCTCAGGAGGATGTAGTTAATTTAGAAGATTTGGAAAATCAACTAAACGTGGAGCAGAAAAAAATATATGATGAAGTAACAGAACAGATTGAGCATGGTTTACCTCATGATAAAAAAAGGGCAAAGCTATCCCATTGTTGGTCATGCTAGAGCACCAACTGAAGGCGGTGTCTTCAACCTTCCAAGGTGATGCTGAAAAGCAAGACGCATATCAGTTGGCAGAGAGGTTATTAACCCCTTCGATGCTTGTGACGGAACCATTCCGTCATCAGTCACGGCTGAGCTGTGCTGATGACGGAATGGTTCCGTCACGACCACACCCTGTTCTGGAATGTCCAGCACAGGGGAAAAATTCAAGTAGCAGCCAAGGTGTTAAGCCGATTAGTTGACAATGAAAGGCTTAAAAACATACATACAGAACAATAATACATTTGTGCCACTATTCTGGATCCACGGTACAATAAGGCAGTGGCCAGTAAAGCATTCATTCCTGTTGATGAAGCAGATGTTTCAAATTACAAACATTTGCTAGCTGTGTCAGCCAGTTGGTTAGAAAAAGAGCAGCAGAAAATTCAAGGAGCCGGCAGAAGTACAACTGAATCAGCAGGCCATCCGGTATGAAGTTCCACTTCTGAATCTGTGGCCGAAGGAAGTCACTTTCCCTCACAGATGTTAACAACACCAACAACCGTATCATCATCCTCACCTGCACCAGGCCCAGCCATAATATTGTCGGAAGCGGATTGGCTAACTCATCAAGGGTTTGCTCGTTCCAGTGCTGCAAAGGCCACAGATGGTAACCAAAGTGGAGCAACCGTGGAGAACCTTGAGTCGATGGTGCAGGCCTATCTGGATGACCCAACAGAGGTCTTTGTTAATCAGAACCCATTTCTATATTGGTATAGAAAAAGGCCTCTATGGCCACTGATCACTAACCTGGCTCTAAATTATTTGTCTTGCCCACTCAAAAGTGTGTCTTCTGAACATGTTTTCAGTGCTTCTGGTGCCATTGTAACTTCAAAAAGGACCCGCCTCTTGCCCAAAAATGTGAGGAGGTTAACAAGGTGAGCAAAGATGAATCAGCACTTCATACCACCAGATTACAAAATACATGAATGCACGCAGGAAGAAGAGGACACTGACTTAGGTGATGGAAGTTCTTCTCTGTTAGCTGACCTACTCCTGCCTCAATTCATGGACTTTGAGGAAAAGCTCTACTTCCCTGACACCGAGGCCTGAAAATGACTTCCTTTTTTTCGTCCTTATTCACTTTTATTCCTGTGTGTCTTTCTTTGTTTTGCAACTTTCACCACAACAAAACTCTAATCACCTAATCACAACAAGTCCATCAGCAGCACTGTATTCTTCTTATTTTCCTTAATGATTTGAAGGTGCCGCAGTCTGCATTCCTGAGGTTCACAAGTTCACAACTCAATCATGCTCCTCTATCCTCCTCCTCCAGACTCCGCCTATCCATTTCCCTCAAGGCAGATGGATGGATTACGAAGAATAAAGAAACTTTGCCTTCGTAGGCGAGTCCTCTCAAGTGGGACTGAAATTACTGACTGACTACATGCTTGCTGATTGCTGACAGAGTTACTTCTGAAATTGACAGGAGAGGCTGCCCTGTGGGAAGAAGATGCGGACAAAAAGTAGAACAGGTAATGAATAATGAGAAGAAGGCATGCAGTTGACAGCAATGGCTGTCTGGCTCTGATAAAACCAATTGCTGTTTGTTTTTTGTGCATGAGATGAATCATATGTCTTGTCTTGGTTATTATTTATTCTTTTACACAGTAATTGTAACTCATGTCTACTATTCTGTTTTTTTTTACCTTGTTTAATTCAAATTGTACTTCAACTTCATGGGCCACTATGTTTCAATTTCCAATATGCAAAATGTCCTCGGAGTCTACTCACTTGCCAATATACCATGATGATTGAATAAATAATATATCTTATTTCTTTGCAGTTACTCACTGGGATGGATGGATCATCAGCGTTGGTTTACGGAAGAACTGTGGCCAATTTGTGAGCGGCAAACAGGTAAACCAGTCTACAACAACTACTACAGCAAACTACATGTATAAAAGACAGCAATGCTCTTGCACACACAACAAGGTATATACAGGAATGTTCATGTATGACACAAAAGAATGAAAATAGACAGATGCAGATTCTTGGGTGTTTTTCTTTTTGGGTGGGTTGTTTAATGAGTCCAACACCGTAGGAATAGTCCACAGTCAGCCGACACGTGTTTCGTCGTATTATGGTGAGTCAACACGACTCTTCAGGGCTGACAATAGAAAATAACGTGTGTATAGATTTAATCCATATATATCACATATTTCTTTACATTGTATTGGTGACAGAAGGTGATTCACACGTGTATTTCTAAAGTACTGTTAGCCTCCCACAAGTTGTGATTGTGATAGGTGTCGGTTCTTGCATGTTTAAGCACGCTTCCTCAATATTCTTCATGAACACATTGAGTCAATAGCAAGTTGGTGATAAAACACAAGGTTGTGACTCTGGATAGGTGATATCACGTGTGCCATGCTCACGACGATCCTACACAAGAAAATCTTAAAGTGAAAAAAGTGTCGCTATTTTGTATAAA
Organism: Lissotriton vulgaris; assembly: GCF_964263255.1. Classification (NCBI taxonomy): domain Eukaryota; kingdom Metazoa; phylum Chordata; class Amphibia; order Caudata; family Salamandridae; genus Lissotriton; species Lissotriton vulgaris. The sequence continues at coordinate 517,571,951 of NC_141685.1, read as the reverse complement.
TCAAAGTGTACATTGGTCTTGTGAATTCATATTGATTTAAGGTATGTGCACTAAGAAGGAAGTCTATGGTGCTTCAGGTGCCTATGGTTGAGTAAAAAAGATTTATCCCTTTCCCTCAAGGCAGATGGATAGATTACGAAGAATAAAGAAACTTTGCCTTCGTAGGCGAGTCCTCTCAAGTGGGACTGAAATTACTGACTGACTACATGCTTGCTGATTGCTGACAGAGTTACTTCTGAAATTGACAGGAGAGGCTGCCCTGTGGGAAGAAGATGCGGACAATAATTAGAACAGGTAATGAATAATGAAAAGATGGCATGCAGTTGACAGCAATGGCTGTCTGGCTCTGATAAAACCAATTGCTGTTTGTTTTTTGTGCATGAGATGAATCATATGTCTTGTCTTGGTTATTATTTATTCTTTTACACAGTAATTGTAACTCATGTCTACTATTCTGTTTCTTTTTTTACCTTGTTTAATTCAAATTGTACTTCAACTTCATGGGCCACTATGTTTCAATTTCCAATATGCAAAATGTCCTCAGAGTCTACTCACTTGCCAATATACCATGATGATTGAATAAATAATATATCTTATTTCTTTACAGTTACTCACTGGGATGGATGGATCATCAGCGTTGGTTTACGGAAGAACTATGGCCAATTTGTGAGCGGCGAACAGGTAAACCAGTCTACAACAACTACTACAGCAGAACTACATGTATATAAGACAGCAATGCTCTTGCACACACAACAAGGTATATACAGGAATGTTCATGTATGACACAAAAGAATAAAAATAGACAGATGCAGATTCTTGGGTGTTTTTCTTTTTGGGTGGGTTGTTTAATGAGTCCAACACCGTAGGAATAGTCCACAGTCAGCCGACACGTGTTTCGTCGTATTATGGTGAGTCAACACGACTCTTCAGGGCTGACAATAGAAAATAACATGTGTATAGATTTAATCCATATATATCACATATTTCCTTACATTGTATTGGTGACAGAAGGTGATTCACACGTGTATTTCTAAAGTACCGTTAGCCTCCCACAAGTTGTGATTGTGATAGGTGTCGGTTCTTGCATGTTTAAGCACGCTTCCTCAATATTCTTCATGAACACATTTAGTCAATAGCAAGTTGGTGATAAAACACAAGGTTGTGACTCTGGATAGGTGATATCACGTGTGCCATGCTCACGACGATCCTACACAAGAAAATCTTAAAGTGAAAAAAGTGTCGCTATTTTGTATAAATCAAAGTGTACATTGGTCTTGTGAATTCATATTGATTTAAGGTATTTGCACTAAGAAGGAAGTTTATGGTGCTTCAGGTGCCTATGGTTGAGTAAAAAAGATTTATCAAAGAAGGAGCGGAAAGTGCATACCTTGTGGCACAACCCCCGTATTGGCAGGTTGAAATTGGAAAAGGTTTTTATCCCATTGGAATATTCTGTTGAGAAAAAACGGAAGCATAAGAAAGGGGCAAGGTGCGTCAGGCGCCGATGTAGTGAGAAAGGAGGATTGAGAAAGTAGGCTTACCGGTGTTTAGATATTATCAATATTAAGATAAATTTTGAAGTGTCTCGGTTTAGTCCTAGGAACGTGGGTATGTTCCTCTGTAAGTGTTCCACCCGCCAAGGAGAGCGGGCGTTCACAAAATTCACTCTGTGTATAAAAAATATATTTTGAGTGTTAAGTATACTCAATAATTGGTTAACAATAGTTTTCCTTGTTGTAACAACGATCTGTCTATAAAAAGGTCCTTATTCACTTGTATTCCTGTGTGTCTTTCTTTGTTTTGCAACTTTTACCACAACAAAACTCTAATCACCTAATCACAACAAGTCCTTCAGCAGCACTGTATTCATCTTATTTTCCTTACTGATTTGAAGGTGCCGCAGTCTGCATTCCCGAGGTTCACAAGTTCACAACTCAATCATGCTCCTCTATCCACCTCCTCCAGACTCCCCCTATCCATTTCCCTCAAGGCAGATGGATGGATTACGAAGAATAAAGAAACTTTGCCTTCGTAGACGAGTCCTCTCAAGTGGGACTGAAATTACTGACTAACTACATGCTTGCTGATTGCTGACAGAGTTACTTCTGAAATTGACAGGAGAGGCTTCCCTGTGGGAAGAAGATGCGGACAAAAAGTAGAACAGGTAATGAATAATGAGAAGATGGCATGCAGTTGACCGCAATGGCTGTCTGGCTCTGAAAAAACTAATTGCTGTTTGTTTTTGTGCATGAGATGAATCATATGTCTTGTCTTGGTTATTATTTATTCTTTTACACAGTAATTGTAACTCATGTCTACTATTCTGTTTTTTTTACCTTGTTTAATTCAAATTGTACTTCAACTTCATGGGCCACTATGTTTCAATTTCCAATATGCAAAATGTCCTTGGAGTGTACTCACTTGCCAATATACCATGATGATTGAATAAATAATATATCTTATTTCTTTACGGTCACTCACTGGGATGATGGATCATCAGCGTTGGTTTACGGAAGAACTATGGCCAATTTGTGAGCGGCAAACAGGTAAACCAGTGTACAACAACTACTACAGCAGAACTACATGTATGTCTATTCGTGGTATGTAGTGGTAGAGGGTGAGGCAGTGTACTGTTGTTGTTATGCCAGGCAGAGTCCACTCTACTCCAGACAGCAGTTCATGTAAAATTGGGGCTATGTGGCTTTCTGCATACATTTAGATATGCTTTGTCTGTCTGACAAAGAGCCTAGGTATGCTACATCAGGTTGCTTCACTCAGTCGAGGATGATGGAGTTGAGGATGATGCAGAGGCTCTGTACATGGTTTGTAGGGGTAGGTGGACTCCCACTGGTGGAAGACCACCAGGCGTTGTCCCAGGCAGAGGTGGAGGGTCTGAGGATAAAGACCTCAGTCTTCTCCGGGTTAAGCTTCAGGCAACTGATTTTCATCCTGGTGGCTACATCTCTCATTCCTTCTTGATATGAGACAGTGTCGAAGGCTGCGGAGAGGTCAAGAAGAATGAGGGCTGCAGTGTGTCCCTGGTTTATGAGCATACAGAGGTCATCGGTGGCAGCGAGGAGGGCCGTCTCAGTGCTGTGGATTCTGCGGAACCCAGACTGGGAGGCATATAGGAAGAAGTTTTCTTCAATGAAGGAGGTCAGCTGGGTGTTTACTAGTATCTCGGTGACTCTGGCAGCAAAGGGGAGGAGGAAGATGGGCCAGTAGTTTTTCAGGTCTGTCGGGTCAGCCGTGGGTTTCTTGAGGAGAGGTTTGACCTCCGCCCGCTTCCAGTCATTGGGGAAGATGCTGCATTAAAGAGGCGTTGAAGGTGCATCCTAGTTCGGGTGCGATGACGGCTGCGGTCCTGTGGTAGATGTGCAGTGGTCAGTGGTCCATGGGGGCTCCTGAGTGGGTGCTCTTGATGGTTGCAGTGGTGTGCTCAATAGTGGCAGGATTCCAGGTGGTAATGAACGGCTCTTTGTCGGTGGTGGTGGAGCTTGGGATGGTGTCCTGCTTCTGTTCGCTGAAGTTGTCGTAGAGGACTTGATTTTCAGATGGAAGTAGGAGCTGAATTTGTTGCAGAATTCCTTGGTAGATGTGATGTTCATCCCTTCACTGGCGGGTTTGGTTAATTGTTGTTCTTTAACATTGGTTGCATTGGTGTGGAATTTGTTCCTGCTGAAAGTCTGCTGAGTTTCCCTTAAACGCTGGTGGTATTCCTTCAGGGCATTCCGGTAGCTGTTCAGGTTTTCCGTTGTTTTCTGGTTTCACCAGGTTTTCTGGAGGCATCTGTTGTAGCATGTGGCTTCCTGGTGATCGGTGTTGAACCAAGGACCAAGCTTCTTTCAGGGGACATTGTTTGACAGGGTGACGGAGGGTTGGAAGCTTATCGGTGCAGCTGGAGATCCAGCGGTAAAGTTCTTTGGCTGCGGAGTTGGAGTCGGTTGTGGCATTGGGTGGGTCTAGGAAGAGGGTGGGTTGGAGTGCTCCTCTCTGATCTTGCTCCAGTTCCTTCGAGGCAGGCGTGGGGGGTTTGGGTCCAAGGCATCAGATTAGTACATTTTAGCCAAAGAAGAAAATCATGTAGACCATGTAGTGAAGTGTGAGAAGAGTTAAAATAAAATAAAATATTGGGGTACTTTAGTGATAGAAATATTTCTGGATAGTATTTAGGTAAAGGGGTGCCATTGCTAGAAGCATTGATGGCAGACATGTTATCTTCATCCACCCTAGTATGAGAACAAGCAATCACAGCTACTGTTTTAATATTAACTTCTAATTTGGCTACTTCATCCACCAATGATTTCCCTACGATGTGTATTCTAACACGATTATGACTCAATGTGTGAGCCTGTGGCACACTGTCTTTAAGTTGTGCCACCTTTCTCCAAAGCAGCTTATGCTTTATAGCATTCTCTTTTATGTTTAACTTTGTAATATTGACTTTTTGGCATCGCGTACTTAAATCACATTATATCCCCCCTCCCCCAGCACAGGTGAGCAAATATGTCCATGCAGGAGCACCCAAAAGTCCATGTACAGTACAAAGCTAGCCCCTTCCAAAGAAATCAAAAAGCTAACAACCCTGGAATTCTCTACCCCCTACCCCTCCCTCCCACAAACTGGTGTGCTTAGGATCTGCCCCGGTCAGAGTATTGTCATTTTACAGTCGATCAAGTAGCCTCAGTTGCCCCCCTGCCTCTATGAGCCAGAGAAGTTGAAAGTATTTCTGGCAGATCAATTCATTTAGCTCTGTCGCCAGTAGGGACACAAACGGTCGCCAGGTAACCCTAAAGGTCTCTTCAGAATTCGTAATGGAGGCCTGTATCCATTTCATTCCTAGAATGTACCATAGTTTGTGTAACCATCCCGCGTGTGTCGGACGAGTCTGCGTGCCCCAGTGTGATAGTATATGTTGGACAGTGGCCCCTAGCAACAAGCCTATTTGCTTCCCTCAGATGAATTTCCATGGATAAGTGATCGGGTTGGGTAGCCCCAGCACTGTGTAAGCCGGGAAGCGCTATATTTCAGTCTTGAACTGTCTGCCAATATCGTCTAGTATCTTGTCCAGTACCATGTCAGTTCTTTGCAGTCCCATAGCAAATGGAGCAGTGTCCCCTCTTCCTCGCAACCTCACCAACATGTCGGGCTACGGTCCGGATTTCCTTTGCTTAAGCGGGCTGGCGTCAAATAACAATATGTGGCTACTTTGACCACGGTTTCCCTGCTAGCCGTGTTACGTATGATTGGTTCTGTAGTAAATGTCTCACCACTCTTTCTCCGTCAGCTCCCTCCCCAATTCCCGCACCCATTGTTTCCGGCCAGCCGAGGGTTGTGAGGGAGCAGGTGGTCTCAACATGGTGTACAATTCAGAGATCATATTCTTATCCAAGCGTTTTGTCATTAACCATTTTTCTTAGTTTGTAAGTTTCCTGCTACCGCATTCCCTTCTGGATCTCTGAATCCTTTGGGGTGCCAGTAATGTATATTTTCACACACTATGAGCTTGGGAGATTCTGCATCCCAAATTTCTTTTGCAAGATTCAAGACTTTTAATTAAGCTAGTTGTACAGTACAATCCACTAGGGATTGTGTAAAGGTTTTTTGAGGAAGGAATTTTACATCCAACATGACAACATGTACCACAGCACAGACCACCTATATTGGTGTTTGGTGTCTATAGCAGGCTGGGCTGAACAATCGGTATATATTTGTTGTTTATACTGGTCAATAGGCAAAATATCACTGAGCATAGACCATTCTTGATCATATTGGAGAAATTCTTGAGTTTGTAATGTATAGTCAAAGACAAAGGGCCTGATTTAGATTTTAGCAGATGGGTTACACTGTCACAATGATATTGGATATCCCATCAGACAAAATATAAATCTCATAGCATTTTATGGGATTTATATTTTGGCAGTGGGAATAGCCATCACAGTTGTGATGAAGGACCCACACAAAGAAATCTAAATCAGGCCCAAAGTCTACATCAGGAGCCATCAGGGAAGTGGTTTATTGTATTCATCTACGATGTGTGCTTTCACATTAGGAATGCTGGCCTTTGCAATAGTCTACAAAGCAGGGACAGAAGTAATTATACTAATGCATTTCCTGTAAGCAAAAGTATTTCCTTTATGACAACCATCTAAACTGCAGTCAATATTATACAGTGGATGCAAAACACATTTCAATACTACATGTAGATGCAATTTCTATGCAATAGGCACTGCGAAGCCAATGGCACCTGCTATTATAAGGATTACAATGTTTCTTTTGTTGACACGTGATGTAAGTGTCTTGAAGCAATCATAACAGTTTGTAATGATCTGATTATTTGTGTATATTCTGATGTCCAATGTGTACTGGAAAAGTTAGGGCAAATTACATTGTATAAAAGTTTTATGCATTGTGCATAACCTGGTATTTTGTTATGCCAACATTAAAGAAATGTGGCGCCAGGCTCTTTCCTAATTTCATAACTTGTTTACTAAAAACAGGACACAGAGAAAGGTAATTTTGTTTGATTTTTTTATTTTTACTTGTAGTTGTGTTCAGCAAATTCCAAAACAATGCCATATACTTTGCCTACATTTGTGTTTAAGTCATCATCCACTAAATATATATCATTAATGTAGGACAATGCTTCTTGGTCAATATCATGTAGAATTGACATTAGTCTTGCAGCAAACAATACAGGACTGTTCGTATACCCCTGAGGGAGTCAACAAGAGTAGAGTTGTGAGGTGAGCACAAAGAATCCTGTCAGATCTCTGCTTTCAGGTGCTATGTTCTGGCAGCAAAAAATGTTGGAAATGTCCAAAATGTTTTGTAGTTTTTTATGGACAATATTTTTCTTTAACGCCGTACTGTATGAATTTTGAATTGCAAATTTGCCTGTATGACTATTTCAGTGCCTGTAGTCTAAAACTTTGCAACAGGAATGATTTGGTTTAGCTACTGGAAATAAAGGGTTATTCATAGGAGATAAGCAGGGTTCAACTATACACTAGTTCTGTAGGTGTGAAAGAATTTCTAAGAATGTTGGTGGAGCCATTTTACACGATTCCCACTAAAAAAGGTAGGACTGCATATAAGAATGACAGAACTTCAGAATATTGGAATGAGCTTATCTATGCTATCAGGGACAGTCCACCTAATTCCTAGCTATCTCACAGTGCCTCATCCAAACCTCTAACCTTCTTGTGGTGGCAGGTGATCTTGGCAATCTCAAACATGATACTCTGTCTCCCAATGGAATTGTGGAAACAGATCTGACCCCTTTCGTTGTTTATATAAGCATGCCCATGGTAAACATAAAAAAATATAAATTAAGTTGTAAATACATTTATTTAAACAATTGTAGTCTTTCATAGAAAGTATGAACTATGATTATTAGGCAGATAAAATGAAGAAATTAATCCTTTTTGCCATCCTCACCCCCCATTGTTTGCTTGGAAGTGGTGATACTTAACTGTGACTGCTCCCTGGGTTCTGCTGACCAGGTCTAGTCCAGTACTCTGATTATATGGATATGCAAATGAGGTGTAATTAGATTTGGTATTGACAGCCTCGCTGTAAGTCCCTAGTATATAATAGGGCATTTAGGTTTACGGTCCAGTCGACCTAATGCACTTACCGGCGCACTACTGTGGTGCCTGCTGTCATTTTAAAGGCAGTACTGAAGAGATATTCTTAGCCAGATCCAACCCGAAAGAAGAGAATTTCTCTATGTTGGATTTTGAGAAAATAGTGCTTTCCGGGACAAGAATATGCCACACTTTGGAGGAAGTAGTCATACACCTAGTTTACACACTGCATCCTATTGGTCAGGGGTGCCCCTCTGCTTGACACCCAGAAATTGTAAATAAATATGGGAGAGCTAAATAGCTCCTCAGATCTGCTGCCTGAAACTACAAGGAGAAGAAGGACTGCCCTGCTGGAAACTGGATCTGGACCCAAAGGACTTCACTTCGAATGACTGCCTGTGCTGCACAATCTTGTACTACAGCCCTAAGGACTTTGCCTTGCTTCAAGAAGGATTAAGAAGGGGATTCCCTGCATGCTAAAGGTTAACAGAGCCCACCTGCATCATCTTCACCAAGAGTTCCCATCTTGGAGCGCGCCTAGTAGAATTTTAAAGATATGGCCAGTTGAATTGTGGGAATTGTAGTCCAGACATCCCAAGAGCCCTCTAAAAGATTCCAGACCCTTGAATTTGTGTTTTGGACATTTTACATTCTTAAGAGTTTGGTGACGTTTGTAACGTTTTTGGCAAAAAGCTCTATAAGGTGACCAACTCAATGTAGAGAGTCAAACTGGCTACCATCAATCATGACCCAGCTTACATTTAAGGGCAATCCCATTAAACACTCTGGTGCTCCAGACTTCCAGTATTTGACCAAGGCCTCACAGCGAAACAATCTGATGATGTCACATCAATATCAGCCTGCTGGAGGGGACTACTCAACGTCAAAGGTATAATTTTTACTAAGGCCTCACACTTAGTATATCTGACCAAGACTCCATTGTGGCTGGCCTCAAGCTTTGACTGTCCCGGAAAAATAAGTCCCAAAGTGGTGCTATATATTTTTAAGCACTAGATGGTGTTTATTCTTTAGAAATGTGTAACTGTTTCCATACACTGAGTTTTTGTCGTTTTGAAATCCATTTGTTCAAAACAATATAATCTATTTTTGTAAATTGAAGCACAATTTTTATTGTTTGTTGTGTTTTACTTATTGTTGGACTTGGTCCTTTTGCAGGGTCATCCCTAAACTCCTTGCCTTTCTCCTAGCCTTTTTTCTGACACAGTGTTGGTGGTTTTAGGGATCTGGGCACTTTAGTACTGCTGTCCAGTGTAAAGTGCTTGTGCTCTCTGTGTTAAATATGGTCTACACCTGTTTGGCCTATTTTGTTTACCTGTCAGTCCCTTGTAAAGTGGTATCTCATGTACCCAGGGCAGGTAAATTAAATGGTACAGGTGGTCGTGCAGCGCTGATTGCGCCACCCACCAAAGTAGCATACAAACCTACCTTAGGCCTCTGCCATTGCAGGGCCCATGTGCGCAGTGTTACTGCTGCTGTGACGTGGCACATAAAATGTGTGAAATGTCTGTGACCCCCCTTTTATTGCATGTCAGTCACCCCTAAGGCAGGTTTGAGATAGACTTATGGGCAGGGTGCATTGTAGGTAAATGATGGGACATGTACCTTAAGTGTGTGACATTTCCTGGTGATGACAAACAGCCATTTTGGTTTCTCACTACTATGGGGTTGCCCTCTGATGGAGCAAGGTTTCACACATACAGAAAGTTTCTCAGATTCAATCCTCTCGAAATAACATGTAACTTATTAATCAACATGTTTTGTTTTTACTAATAATTGCATTTCACAACATTTCTAGTATCCAGGGAAGCTTGCATATGTGCCTTTACTAACAATAACCTAAGTGTACTTAAATATAGCCGCTGAAAAGGCGGGAACCTTTCTGTGCATTCGTTTGCCACCTCTTCGTGGTGTGATGTATCTTTTGCTTTGGTGGGAATTCTTTGGGTCTGCGCACTAGTGCAAAAGGTTGCCGCTTCAAACTTCACATACTAACGCATCTGCCTTGCTTGAACTAAAAACTTGTATGTTCTGCTTAATTTTTAATGCTAAAGTTAAAATTAAGTAATGGGGTTAGAGTAGAAATAAGAGGTATACAGTGCATTCATATATTTGTCTATATTTGTCTCTCTTTGACTTTGTTATTAGCTCGTATTTGGGCCTGAATGGTGTTCCAAACTCCATATTGAAAAGGCTGTGTCTGCTCAGATGATCCCAGAAAACGACTGCCAAGACCTTAATTTCCACCTCAACAATCAACTGGACCCCAACACCACATGCCTCCTGGACAACCTCCACAACATTGGACTCTGCCAGATCGTGACCGAGCCCACGCACTCAGCAGGACACACCCTCGAACCCCTCTTCACTACAGAAAAACTCCATCACCTTCAGCCACACCACCAAACTCCCATGGACCGACCATCGTTGCGTCCACTTCACCTTCAGAACATCCACCATCCACAGACACCAGCACCTGCTTCCACAAAGAAACTGGACCAAAATCACCGACGACCAGCTCATCTCCTCACTCAACAACTCCACCCCAACCATCGCGGAAAACGACGACCCCAACACCGCAGCCCGAACCCTGCATAGATGGATCTCGGACAGCACCAACACCATAGCCCTCCTCAAGAAAAACAACAATACCGGTGCCAAGAAAGCCAGATGGTTTACCACCGAACTTCGAGAGTCCAGGCACACATGCCGCCACCTCGAAAAGGCCTGGAGAAACACCAAATCCACAGAAGCCCACAACAACTTCAGAGCCACCACCAACGCTCACCATCAACTCATCAGAGAAACGGGAAAAAAGCGATTGAAGACAGAATCTCCACCCACGCACACAACAGCAAGGAACTCTTCAGCATCATCAAGGAGTTCCCCCAACCCACCAGCGAGTCTACCGACATCCCTCCCTCACAAGACCTCTGCGACAAACTCAGCACCTTTTTTCCACCACAAAATCAAGAGCATCTACGACAACTTCGACGAAGACAACCAACACACTGAACCCTCACCAACCACCCCCGACACCCGGAAACCAGCGATTGATGACTGGACAGCCCTCACCACCAAAGATACACTGAAGACAATGAAGTCAATCCACTCAGGGGCCCCCACGGACCATTGCCCCCACCACATCTTCAACAGAGCCACTGACACCATCGCACCCATGCTCTGCCACACCATCAACCGCTCCCTGGTGACCGCCTCGTTCACCGATGACTGGAAACACGCCAAGGTCAACCCCCTTCTGAAGAAACCCTCAGCGGACCCCACCGACCTCAAAAACTACAGCCCCATCTCCCTGCTCCCTTTCCCAGCGAAAGTCATTGAGAAAGCCATCAACAGCCAACTCGCCACATTCATTGAAGAACACAACATCCTCGACTCCTCCCAATCCGGCTTCAGAAAAAAACCACAGTACCGAAACCGCCCTCCTCGCCGCATCAGACGACATCCGCACCCTACTGGACAAAAGAGAAACAGTAGCCCTCATCCTCCTAGACCTATCAGCGGCGTTCGACACAGTCTCCCACCGCACCCTAATACGCAGACTCTACGACGCAGGAATCCAGGACAAGGCCCTCGACTGGATCTGCTCCTTCCTCTCCGGCAGGACGCCATGGGTCAGACTCCCCCCTTTCCTCTCAGACCCCACACCTACCACCTGCGGAGTCCCCCAAGGCTCCTCCCTCAGCCCGATGCTCTTCAACGTCTACATGGCTCCACTTGTCCCCATCGTCAGAACCGACGGATTCAACATTGTGTCATACGCAGACGACACCCAGCTCATCCTCTCCCTATCCATTGAGCCCAACACCACGAGACGCAACTTTCGAGAAGGCATGGAAGCCATCGCCAAATGGACGAAAAACAGCTGCCTACAACTAAACACCAACAAAACAGAAGTACTCATCATGGGCCCAAACCCGGACGCCTGGAGCGACACCTGGTGGCACACCGCCCTCGGAAACCCGCCAACCCCCACAGACCACGCACGCAACCTGGGAAACATCCTGGACTCCGAGCTCAAAATGGACCGCCAGATCAACTCTGTCTCATCTTCCTGCTACCACACCCTCCGCCTCCTTCGTAAGACCTTCAAATGGATCCCCCTCGAACACCGAAAGACAGTCACTCACACCCTGGTCACCAGCAGACTCGACTACGGCAACACACTCTACACCGGAATAAACAAAAACCTCATCCGCAAGCTACGGAACATCCAGAACGCCGCCGCAAGACTGGTCCTCAACCTGCCAAAACACTGCCACATCCCCCAGCACCTGCGCACACTCCACTGGCTCCCCGTCGAGGCGAGAATCACCTTTAAGATGCTCACCCACGCATACACAAGGCCCTCCACGGCACCGGACCAGCATACCTGAACAGACGGCTAAAATTCCACGCACCCCAAAGGACCCTACGATCAGCCCAGCTCTCCTACGCCGAGGTCCCCCGCACCAGAAAGACCGGATCGGGAGGCCGCTCCTTCTCCTTCCTCGCGGCCAAAGCATGGAATGCCCTTCCGCTCCACCTCAGACAGACAACATCGCTCCCCGTCTTCGCAAGAAACCTCAAAACCTGGCTCTTCGACAGACCCCCTCCTTGATGGAATGGAACCTGCACCCCCCCCCCACCCCTAGTGCCTTGAGACCCTTACGGGTGAGTAGTTGCGCTTTAACAAACACCTGATTGATTGATTGATCTTACCCACGATGTTCCTAGGAAACTGACCATTTGACCTCAGGAGAGGAAGAAAAATGAACTGTTTCAAATACAATGTATATGATTTGAAACAAATATTGCTGGTTGGAATAAAAGTGCATGGGAAAGTAAATTATGGGCGGGAACGTTGATTAACTAAATCGAATGGAAATGATCTCATCTTAGTATGGTGTGATGACCTCTACTCGTCTTTCTGACCAATAAAAATGAAGGGAACACATAGAATCTGCAACATTAAGGGGGTGGTACACACTCTGAAATGGTATAATTAAGGTAGGCTTATTTAGTTAGATTGTCTGACTTGTCACAGACATGTCACTGACCCAACGTATGCTGAAGGAGAATCAGAGCAGGGTGCTGGCTGAGCACTCTGACAGAAGAATCAAGAGGTTTGCTGAGGAAGAGTAAAGGTCAGAGAATAGCCATAGAGAGAGGTGTGACGCTGGTGTTGCACTTAGCAGAGGTCACCTGTCCTGTTTTGCACCTGTTCTGTCCTGTTGGCACCTGATTAGTCGGGAGTCTTTCCTTTGTCCCAGCCCGTGGCCAGGGTTGGTCATCGCACCATTCTAGGTAAATATATTTATGTGGTATATCCTTGTGCCGTTTCCCTTTCTCGCCCTATCTCACCCTTCCCAGGCATCAATGTTTAAAGGCATCTTTCTAAAGTCCTGCAAGATTTATGTTTTAATAATTATTTTTTTACTTGCAAAGTTTCTGATCACTCTATTCTGGCCTCTGACTCATATAATATTGCATAGATAAAGTGTTTAAAACTTCTTCAGGGAGATCCCCTTTATGAGTCGGGAACACAGGCCCCCTAATCTCTATGCGTCCTTTATTACGTGAGTACCGCTGGAGATCTGGGACTGTGTGGGGGTCAGCCAGGACCTCACTTCCCTCCCATTGCCCCTCACCTCCATTGTGGGGTATCCGGAATTCCAGCCGGGGATGGACGAAAGGGCCTTTGCACGTTGGAAGCCTGCCGGTTGTTGCGCTCTCTACCATGTCTACGGCCCAGACGGTGTCGTCCCCTTCCTGCAGTTCCGTCAGGAGTTCGATCTGCCGGAATCCAAAAGACTCCAATATCTGCAGGTCAGGCATTCGGCGCTCAATGGTGATGTGAGTTCCTTAGCGAAAAGACACTTGACGTCTTTTGAGCGTTGGTTGATTACCCGCACCACAGATAAACAGCTGAATTAGGATCTCTATAAAAAGCTCATGCACAAACACATGTACACCTATAACTCAGGCAGGGCGCGATGGGAGCGGGAGCTGGGGAGGTCCCTTACATACAAGGAGTGGGAGGGGATATGCTACAGGGCGCGCCACTCGGCCTATCACATGGGACTTACTGACACTCTCACAAAGGTAGCGACCTACTGGTAATACACCCCTGAACGCCTGTATGAGATGGACAGTGACAAAGACCCCCTATGTTGGTGTGGCTGAGGTCAGGTTGGCACATTAGTTCACGCAGTAGCGGTCGGCAGTAGGTGTTTCTATAGGGCGGTGACGTGGACAGGAGGAGGGGCAGGGTGGGGGGAAATAATGTATGGATTACGGAGTTTTACAGGTAAGTAAACATTTAAATACATAAAACGAATTTCGTTGCGCACACTGCATCACATTTGGTGATGCAGTGTGCGCAACGAAATTCGTTTTATGTATTTAAATGTTTACTTACCTGTAAAACTCCGTAATCCATACATTATTTCCCCCCACCCTGCCCCTCCTCCTGCCCACGTCACCGCCCTATAGAAACACCTACTGCCGACCGCTACTGAGTTCACGTACTCTGGGAGTGTAAGTTCCTGCAGGAATACTCGGGTCAGATATTAGCAGATATAGACACTCCCTTCGACACAGAAATCCTATGCTTTCCCTCCCATGTCCTCCTGGGGCTTCCTAACGCACTGACCTATCTATTGACGTCTTGGACAGGTCGCCTGATTGTCATTGCGTTGGGGTCCGCAATGCAGAATATACTGGTGCATTGGCGTTCGGCGCAAATTCCTACCTACCAGGGCTGGCTTCACCGCCTTTGGATGTTACTGGGCATGGAAAAGCTTTCGTTATCTAGAGCAGGAGAGGGGGCTCGCTATGCAGAACTGTGGCAACCATTCTTGTCTTTATTGGCATCTGAGTTTATTGAGGTAACATGTCCTAAATATCTCCGATTGTTGAGGTTGACGGAGACCGGAGGGGAGGGAAAGGAGGTAGGCTCGGCGCCAAAGGTTGGGTGAGGTCGACAGGGAGGGTAGACGAGGACCATGGGGGGCGGGTGGAGGGAAGTGTGAGGAGGGAGAGGGCTGAGGGGGCGGTGGGGGTTTGTTGGGTTCCAGGTGGGGAAGGGGTTGGTTGGGGGGATTCCTTTCTCTGTTTATTTCATCGGACTGAGGTGCAACATGACCTAGGCTGGCTGAAGGGCGACATGGCAGCAGGTCTGTTCCGGAGGGGAGGTTGGGTGGACCCAGGGTGCTTGGTAAAGGTGAAGGACCTACACCTCCTCAAAGTTGCAGGACTGACTACGTATATGAGGGGACGCCTAATGTCTTTATCTTGTTTATGACGCGGCCTGCCAATACTGGGTTGTAGGCGGCTTGCTGTGTGTAACAATGGTTCCCCATGCTATGTCAATTGCATTGTACCGCCCCATCATGCCCTTTTTCAGCTGGGAAAGTTTTACTCCCACTGAAAGAAAGTGTCTTTCCTTTTAAATTAGTCAATCAGGCACAGTAGTAAATGTTTTTTATGTTGTTAATTAATGAAATGTACATATAAATAAAAAAAAAATTGAATTGTCGTATTATCTTGCAAAGGAGAGGTCAGTCGCGGGTGCTGCATCAACGTTATTTGAACCACGCTGGGATTGGTTGAAACAAAGGGTGTGTAGTTGTGAGAAAATTGTAAAGGAGAGGTGAGTGCAGAGAGCGAAACTCACATCACAGAAACGCCGAGCAAGCATTGGTTAGCTGGTTTATAAAACAAACATTGATTGGTTACTAAAATAGGAGATGCACTGGCATCAGGCAAGCATTTAAGGGAAGTAAACCATTATTTAAAATTGCAATAATCGAAATCTTTAGTGTGAGTAGACAGTGGAAATTATATGTGGCATTTAGATCCAGCATTTATAGGAAATGCCCAGATGCAAAATATTAAGGTTTTGCCAGAGAACAGCGTATTGGAGGAAGACCATATAATATGTATGGAGTAAAGAGAAAAATGTAATTCATGCAGAAAATTAGGAATTATTCCAAAAAGGATAAACCTGGTAAAACAAGAGAAGGAATTACACTACGAGTAAAACCTCTTTCGCTTACTCTTCACGCATGCAAAAAGAACCTGCTACTTCTTCGGACTTACCATTTCTAGGTTATATAATGCCAAAGTTCCACTAGCGAACTCCTTTGCTATCAATTATTCTCACTATTATACCAGAACAAATATTCCTACTAGTGCTTCAAGTTTTACCTAACTGTATGCACTTACTTCATTCCACCACCTAAAATGCCTGCATTACACATGATGATAGAAAGGGGCTACCACACTTGTGTATGGTTAGAACATTGGGTAGAGGACACAAAAGATAATGGTATATTGGCCTTCCCAGAATATGGAACATTTGATGGTAGAACGTTGCACAATTTACAAACTCGCATGAATGAACTAGACCCGAGACCATGATTAACGCAGTATGAAGCTTTAGAAGAGTTGGAAACTGAGGCTTTTGAAAGAGATAGACCTCGGTGTGACAGAAACGTTATCAAATTCTATCATAGACTTCCCAAAGAGACAAGAGCTAAGCAGATGAAACAATGGATACAGTCTGTGTTAGTGGAAGGATTATATCCTGTATTTACCACTCAATAACCAACCACAAGTAAAAAGACAGAGAAAACGAAACATTTAATGACTAGTGGCGATGATTCAGAAGATGATAATTTTGAGGAAATATTAATGAAAAATCCACCACCTTATCAGGAAGGAACAATACATGTTACCCCTAGTGCTCCATTATAAAAAACACCCTTGGTTCCACAGACCACAATGGAAAAGGCATTACAAGAAATGGAAAGAGAAGCAATAAACAAACAGTGTAATTAATTAATTCAGAAAAACACCCAACTGAAATAAACCAGACCTCAAGCCCTAATTTTACCGGGAACTATTGGTCCCGCTGTTGCCTTATATGGAGAAAAGCAACCCAGTACTAAAACTCCTGTCCTGACTACGTCCATAGTACAGTCTAGGAAAGAAAATATAATAATTGATGATGAGGCAAGTGAATGCGAGTCAGTAATTTCCTTGATGGATTTACCTATAAGAGAACTAGTGGGTGACTCGATCAGGAAAATTACTCGGGGATGCTCAAACGAAGTACAGATTGAAACCTCCACAGGAACGAGAAGTGCTACCGTAATAACCCCCAGAAGAAATAGAAAGATGTAAGATATAGAAAAGCCCAAATCTCAGTCAAAAGTACTAGACATGTTTAAATTAAGGGTAGAATTGGAGGAAATAGTAGTCGGAAATGTAGGCTTAGAAAGATTGAATTATTTTAATGTAGAAGAGTTGTTGTTCATATGCAGAAGCATTACACAGAACACAAAAATATTCCATGAGAAATGAATGAATTTGGCCTCAGAAATGGGAATTGACATAGGTAAATCAAAGGTATTACAGAAACCTTACAGAGCTGAATTTTCTGACAAAGATTTAGAAGTAGTGTGGCTCACTGGTTAGAGGCGGCAGACCCGAGAGCAGAGGACGGCCCGGGACCAGGGTTCGATTCCTGGCGCAGCAGGTTTCTGGACCAGGGTCAGCGGACTCGATAATTCTCTCGCCTCGGTACCCACTCTGATCAGCGATCACACTCGGCAACTCTGGGCATTAGCTTGCCTCATCTTCACTAACGGCCCCACCAGACCGCCGGGGATGCCTGGTCTCACCCTGGAGATACCCATTAAGGGATCATCTCTCAGGGAAGCCAGGAAGGGTTTTGCAGCGGTCGAAGCGCCTTGGGACCCTACGGGTAAGTAGTGCGCTATATAAATGCCTATACATTTACATTTACAGAAAACATGAATGTGTCAGGACGAAAACTGCAGATGAAATAATTATTGTCATTGTTACAGAAGTGGGGAGACTTAGACAGATGGAAAGTTAGATAGACAAAGAAAAAGGAAGAAGTCCAGCTAAATCGAACTGCATCTGAGTATCTGATGAAAGAAATAAAAAGGGTTGAAAGTTTGTGCCCGATGAGAGAAGTGCAAGGAGGGGGTTATGTACATGTCCCATGCCTCTATGCCAGATTTTGTGAGTCAAGCCAAATACAGTGTGGACACCGGATTTTGGGAGGGAAGTGGTAAGAGAAATACGGTAACACCACAGTTTCTTTTGCAGGACACATTTTTTAAAGGAAGCATACTGACAGTGCCTGAGAGGAGGGGAAGAGGAAGGCGTACTTGGCACATTCTTACCGGTAGGTCAGTCAGGTCCTTACATTGAGGGAAAAGTTGAGGGAAATGATGTTACCTTTTTGTTGGACACTGGTGTTACCCGTTCTACTGTGAGAACAGCAGTCATCCCAAACCTACCTCTCTCGGGTGAAATGATCCATGTAGTGGGCGTTTCTAGGAATCAGATTAGGACCCTTATCACAGAACCAATGGAAGTACAAATTGGCAATTTTAAAGAAAGGCACAAGTTCGTAGTCTGTGATTTGAGCCCTGTGAATCTGTTAGGCATGGGTTTACTGTGCAAAAGGAATTGCACCTTCTTTTGCTCACTAAATGGTGTTGAAATTCAGACTCCAGATGAAGATAGAGGTTACAAAATTATGTTAGCCAAACAGGAAACAACTTAAAAATATGACCCTAAAAGATTTACCAGAAGAGCTATAAAACCTACGTAAATCCTGAAGTGTGGGATTTTTCAGGAAAGGAAGTAGGATTAATGGCAAATGTCAACCCTTTTAAAGTGACAATAAAAGAAGGTGCAGTTTACCCAAATACCTGACAAAATGAGTCCAGAAATAAAAGCAGGCGTTGCAACAGAAATTGAATGTTTGGTCGAACAAGGTATATTAAAAGAAAAAATTTGCAGTCCTTGCAATTCACCTATAATTGGCATAAATAAACCAAGCGGAAAATATAGGGTAGTTCAAGACCTGCGAAAAATAAATAGAATTGTCCTCCCATGTTGCCCAGTAGTACTGAATCCAGCAGTGATATTGTATCAGATACCATGGAGTGCAGGATGGTTCACTGTAATTGATTTATGCCATGCCTTCTTTTCCATTCCATTGCATCCAGACAGCAAATTTTTATTTTCGTTGGGATTCCCCGATAAGTGTTTCAGTGGTAATTCCTGATATGAGAGGAGCAGCGTGGTCAAGTTTAGTATATTTGGAATGGTAATAATAAATACTGTGCAATGGTGTGCGCAGATTTATTATAACTATTTTAGAAATACCACTTTTAGAAGTTGGCATTTCTGTGTGCTATGTGTCTGCCTGCCTGATGTGAATTGCATGGCTAGCTTCTGAGACCATACAATGCTGGCTCCAGCCCCTGTCGTGTGTCTGATCACCGAGCCCCCACCTGACAAAGGGAAAGTGGAGCCTGGTTAACAAAGTGCTCTAATTCCCCCCTGAACTAGTTTTGGCAATTTCCCCCAAGCCCTGTGCCAGGGCAGACAAAGGAATGTGTGACCCCATGCATGTGATGCTGTTCCTTTGCTGAGGGGGCCTGCTGCTGCTGCTGGGCTCCAGGAAGAACCACCACAATAGCTGCCTCCCTGCTGGAGAGTCATGTGTGCTGGCCTTCCTTGGCCCAGCTTTTCCCCCTTGGTCCCTGAGGACTTTGGACCTACCGCCTTTTGGGGTGCTACTGTTTTGTTTCTTTCAGATGCCCACCCCGTGTTCTGCCCACCCCGCTTTATGCATCGTTTAATTTTTTGGTGCCCAACCCAAATTGCTGATTTGTTTTCAAGCAGCTTCCCACCCCGCATTGTGGCGAGAAGGGAGCCGCCAACCCGACCAGGAAGCCAGGTGGCCTTGCCTGACTGTGGGCGTGGTCTCTGATGTCGGCAAAGCAGGGAGAAGAAGTCCCACCCGCTGCAGGAAGTGTCCAGAGCATTGCAGGCTCCTCTCCAAAGTCCCGTGTCCCAGGAGAGGTACTGGGTGAAGTCAAAGAGAAGGGGGAGCCTCATGGGCTTCTCATCCTGCCACAAGCTGCTGACGAGCAAGGCCACAACTGGAGAAGAGCCCCAGAGCAGAGCCCCAGTGAGTGGGGGCAAATTGGAGTTGATCTTGTGCTCCCAAGGCACGTGTAGTGCCTATGCCTATTTTTCCTTGTTGGAGGCAAGTTAGTTGTGGTGGAAGACCCAGATCAGGCTCCACAGGCACTGTGGTGCCCAAGCTTAATTTCCAGCTGTACCAAGTGAGAGAGTGGTTAGCTGCAAAAGTGGCATTTCTCTGTGAAGTCAGTTAGCATTGTCGGTGCCGATCAGGGCACATTGTCGGTGCTCATTCATTGTCACAGCTCCCTCGCCTGACAGTGGGTGACTGCACCAAGGGAGAACGTTTTGTTAGAGAGTCCCAGTGGGGACCCTGAGGGTACAGTGAGTGCCAGTGCCTACAGCTATTTTAGCAATTAGCGGCAGCTGCAACGTTTAGACCAGACCCAGGAGGCACAGTGTTGCCAGGGCAATTGCGCACTTTTATTCTGCTGCAGTGGTGCCAGCCCTGACATTTGGGACATAGGGCATTTGAGCCCCCTGAGATGGCCAGTTGGCCAGAGGGACAGTGTCAGGTTGGTAGGGCGCAAGGCCCTAAGGTGATTCATGTGGTGCATATGATAAATGTGATTCATGCACCCTGATTTATGCCCGATGTGATTTATGCGGTGCCTATGATCAATGTGATTTATGCACCCTGATTTATGCCTTTAATGTGATTTATGCTTATGAGGTTATTGCATAATGTTTTTATGCTGATGAGGTTATTGCATACTGTGTTTATGCTGGTGAGGTTTATTGCAAAATGTGTTGTACGTCTAATGTGATGCTGATTGCATAATAGCATTTATGTAAGTGTTTTGCCAGGAGTTACTGGTGGTGTTCTACATTTACTATTTGTGCTTTGTGATGGTTCTGACAGTGGTCCACTAGGCCCTGTCATGTGTAAATAATCCCCTGTAAATATTACCTAGTGCCAGTTGGCACAGTGTATATTGTGTGATTACTATTCTAATGTGTTTTGGATAGTACAAAGGCTATTTTTATATAGAACCTTGTGTGGAGTTCCTTTTGTGGTGTGCCTTGTGTGTTGCTGCTGTGTGTGTTTTGTGCAAACGCTTTACACATTGCCTCTGGGATAAGCTTGACTGCTCGTGCCAAGCTACCAACGGGGTGAGCAGGGGTTACTTTCAGCGTGTAACCCCCTTACCCTGACTTGAGTGGTGATTTCTGCCTGGCTTTGGCGCAAGCCTTAGCCAACCAGCAATCCAATTTTTAACTCGTATTTAATGTATTGGTGTTATTAAATGGTTTACACACCAATCTCCATTAATCATGTCCGCTTGTTGCCAGCTACCAAGGGCTGCAGCTACCAATGGCTGAGCAACAGAATAATTTATTGAGCCCCTAAGTGAACCATTTATTGTGTTTGTGGCCATAATACTAGTGTTAAGTCACTACATATCACAACTAATAAACAACTTTTCAACAACCAGCTTGATGAACATGGTGAACAGAATAAACAGTCCAACCATAGCAGTCTGACATCTTTTTATTTCTATATCACTACCCCTACTCTGAGAACATAGTGCAAGTAACATCTGCCCAATTTCTTTGCTTTAGCCTTAACCCCTATAACCCCTTTATCAAGATTACTTGGCTAGGGAGTAGGCCTAAAGTCGGATTGGCAATCGTTCTCTGCAGGATGGAAAATTTGCATCAGCAGAACTGCATGTCAAACACAGCTTTAGTTCCAGGACGGTCACCAGAATGCTCCTCTCATATCTAAAGGTGAGCATACCATTCATTTAATAAAAACGACTGTGCTAGAGGTACAGCTTAGATACAATATATGTCTAGATGCTAGAAGCTATCTTCGAATTGGCAATGCAAGCACTAGGATATCTTGTTCTGTGTTCCTAGTCGACAGCATAGTGTACTGATTCCATAGCGAGAAAGACTTTCTAAAAACAAGCAACATTCACAGCGTTCTCTCAGTGTTCTCTCAGTATAATATAGTGAAGGCAAAACATCTAAAAATAATATTGCCGAACAACGTCTGCTTAAAAAATATAAAATATGTGTAAAATATGAAAATAAGATGGAGAACCAAAATAGGTCCAAAGAGGTCTCACGACAACCCATTGGACCTTCCTGGGTGCATCTACAGCCTCATACTATGTGTACCCTTTTACCACCCTCATCTATGCCAAATCAGGGGTAATATTTGAGGCTGTAAGTCCAGAACTTGGCACACACGCCAAACCCTTATCAATCAAATAGCTGCTGCTCTTCAGGTGTCTGCCTGTTCTAAGGCTCTTCTATGACATCATGCAGTAAACATCCCCAGGTCAGCCAAGGAAGGTATGACCCTTTCCTATACAGTCACTCTCCTCTTTCAATGTACTGAGGTGGCTTTAAGCAAATGTTAGAGCCCACATCCCAAACAAGGGAAATTAAAGAAACCTCTCCTATCTTTTTTTTCTCTGATGGACCATTTGACTGTTCTACTGCAGCGATTGCCTTGGATAGCCCACTTGTGGGAGACTTCCAGATGCAAATTCTATCCCTATGCTTGGGTTCTGACTGATGATAGCAAAAACGAATTCTCAATCAGGTACCATCAGAGGAACTTACCACTTCTTAGCTGCAGTATCTCCTTGCAATTCTGTCACATACTCAAAAGTTGTCTCTACATCCTTTATACAATTCCAGCAACGGAAAAGCTAATTCACCTTCTGGTTATCCTTAATGCAATAAACTGATTACTATTTCGCTAATCCGGAGGAAATCTGTCCTCTTAAACTCTCTATGGCAAGCGGGTCAGGCTATTTTAGATGCTGATGTAACTCTAGAAAGCTCAAAATATGGTCAGTCATAATCATGCCTGACAATCTACATGGAAAACCACCTTGATGAATTTTAACCAGCCCTCTATGATTTTTAAAGAAGCACATGGCAAATCCTTATAATGAACTGTTACTGCAGATCAAATTCTTTAAAGTAGACTGCAGTTTTATCAGGGGATGTACTTTACCCGTAACCACATTTTCTGATAACTCAATCAGTAACTAATTGTTCCAGTAGAAGACACATATATATTCTATCAGGACAAGTTGTTTCAAATTACTTATAATGATCAACTTCTTACTCCTTGATTTGATGAGACTGATTCGTAATTCTTTTGTATTTCTAAGGCATCAGTCAAAATTTTCGGCATTTATAATGCCAGCTGTTTCATCTGTGGAGTAGGAATGGGATCTCTTACTGTGAGAAAACCCATCTTTGTAAATGATTACACCAATTATGTGATGACTGGCATTGCTGGTTTTATAACTCTGCACAATGGGCACTATGGTACAGTTCCCAGTGTATGTCTTCTACTTAATATCAAATAAGTCACCTCCAACTATGCCTTGTAGCCTACAAGGCATGCTGTTTAGGATTTCAAATAATCTACTGTGGGCATGTTCCTATAGTTACAAGACCCCAAAAGCTAATTTAATGTACAAGTTGACATCTGATCCAATGAGGAAAATTAAAGTGTAATTAAAATACAATTTTTAGTAAATCTGGTTTGGGATATAGAAATGATTTTTATTATTTATTAAAGGACCAATTGAATGTTGGATTTTCATAAATATTTTGGAAAAGGGACTTGTTAGAAGATAGACTGTGTCTGAAACACGAGAAGGCTAACTAGTTTTAGCAGCCAGTCACTGACTCCTGTCAGTGTGTTCCCTTGATTAGGTGTAAAAATGTAGCCCACAGCAGAAATTACGGGTTAGGCCTTTTGGCAGCAAGTCCTGTTATTTGATTCCTCTTGGCTCAAGCAAGCAAGCTGGAGAGGGTCCATGAACGTCACTAACTAGAAAGGAACTAGGGTGAGACCTGCCCATTCATAGTTAAGTGTAAAGAGAAACCTGGGTAAGAGAAGTCTTTGTTCCCTTGGCCAACTGTAGCCAGCTTGGCACCAACTCACGGGGGAAAGAGAGCTGGATCTAGAACCATTTTGCTGTGGATGAATAGGAGGAGAATGCTCATTTCCTATATGTACCCCTGGCAAGGACATGAGCCTCCTCCTAGAGCAGATGATGTGCTGTAAAATTGGAAAGGTATGACCTTTGGAGCATTTTTCTTAATGATGAGGGAGGTTCTGAAAGTCACCCCTACCCCGGGGCTAGTGAATCCTACAAAAGCAGCACCTTACCTCAGCCCATAAGACCACATTTAATCATCTGGAAGAAAATAGTAGGACATGACCTGCCATATGTGACTTGTGTGGAGACCTGGATATATTCACACTTAAACAGGCATGTGAAATTCTAAGAAATTGGGTTATTGCTGGCAGGGTAAAACCAATGTTATTCTGTGGAAGAAAGACCTAAAGCCGAAGACCAGCTAATCGCCACCCTTACTCAGAACCTGCCCTCTGACTCCACCGATCCCGACGCAGCCACTCGCAACCTCAGACAATGGATTTACGACTGCACCAACACCCTCGCATCGCTCAAGACACCCTCCAAACGGCACACCAGCAAGAAAGCCTCCAGGCCTCCAAATGAACATGCCGAAAATTGGAGAAGAACTAGCTCAGTGAACCATCACCGGACAGTATGGAATTTTTACTATCTTTGAATACATTGTAACAAATTGTATCAAATCTAGAAGACACACAGAAAGTGTCAAACACATTTGTTTACTATTGCTCTCTTAATTTTTTGGGAATATGTGTGTTTACCTTGAAGCAATTGGTTGACCGCCTCTTTTTGGAAAAAATAGTCTAAAAATAGTAGAAATGTAAAAGAAATATTTTTTGAAAATCTAAATTGCACCACACGGGCCTTGATACATGTGACGGAGTGTGTATGCATTAGATGGATGATTCTATACCCTGACAGGAGCAGGTCAGGGGTCAGGGTAGCACACAATAGGTAAAAAAAAGGTGTTCATATATTGGATATACTGTAGGAAGCACAGGTGTGCAGGTTATACTAACAGTTTTATCACTCTGTGTGCTTCACCATCCATATACCCATGATCTTCCTAGGGTATAGAACCTGGAGTTAAAATCAATTATGGGAGTAAAGGGATTTAGTACCTCATCACCACTGTTACCATCAACATGTTTCTGCCTTGTGGCTCAATTGAGTCTGTGGCATTCTTCAGGATGGGCATAAGGGATCCTAGTGAGGCAACCATGCATTCAGCATTGTCTCTAAGAAAGAGTGACCTGTGTCTACTTCTTAACTAGTCTGGCTCTCAAATACCCCAATGTTGGGTTTTCTCCGTTCCATGGAAGAAGGGCACAGGTAACCCTATAGTCACACTTTCATCAAGGTGCGTCCCTTGAGAACAGCCTAGATGCATCTTCTCCTTCCTACAGAACAGTAACAGTCATGATGAGGTACGAAATCCCCTTATCGCCATAATTGATTTTAACAACAAATTTCATGTCTAGCGAATAAATTGTTTTTGGCATGCCACCTTGGTTTTTAACACACTTGAATCGCCGGTCCATTTAGTTAGAAGTGCCTACCTGACTCCAGGTGAAAGCCTGCTCTACATCAAACCAGGTTTTTGAGCGCATGTGTTGTCACATGATGAAGCATGAAACCTGGTGTGTGAGGACAAAGTGTTACATTTTTGTATATGTCCAATATTTATACTGAGTAGTGTTGGGAGGGATATATTATTATTATCATATACAAATTCTCAGGTAGATTATTCAGTGTGAATACTTCACCACCTATTTCCAGCAATTCTTAACTGTCTCTCCGGGACACACTTGGACTTAGTTGCCGGTGACTACGCTGAGAAGTCTGCAGGCCAAGTTCCATAGAGGATTCCTAAATCAGGCTTTGCTTTTACCGATTTATGTTCCATGTGCAACAACATGCGTTGTTCATCCCTGTTTAATATTAGATAAACAAGTTGGGATAATTTATGGGCTAGATGTCCAGGAGTCTTAGACCCCCTGGCCCTTGCATGCACATGAAACTTTTCAGTTTTGAGCCTAGTTTTTCTTCCTGCCCCCACAAACATTTGAATGCTCTTGTTTATGTCACAGAGTAGCCTTTTGGATGACAACTGTGGCAACAAGTGCATAGTTAAATCTGGGGGCCATTACCATCTTTATCACATGGACTCTGTCCCAAAGCAATAATTGGAAAGTAGATTATCAGAGAAAATCAGTGGTAGACCTTGGCAACAATGGCTGTAGATTGTCCATTGACATATTTTCAATGCCTTTGTTTACCAGTAAACCAAGATACTTTAAGATGGAAGTCTTCCAAGTGAAGCTGAACTCTCATCTTTTGTGAGCCAGGGTGGTCCTTAATATTAGACATAGCGTAATTTGTACTCCAATGTTTTCTACACCTAAAGAATCCAGAGAAGGCATCTATTAATGGATTAAAGGCTGCAGGGGTTCATCAGGTCACTAAGTTTTTAAAAATGTCATCAGCTTAAAATATAATTTTAGCTTTATTCATTGCTGTGTCAATGATTAGGTAATTCTGTCTAATGATAGATGCTAGTGGATCCAGGGTTAGGAGGAATAGGAAAAGGGACAGTGGGCAACCTTGACGTGTACCCCTGTGAATAGTAAAACCTAACCTCTGCAAAATCTGTTGCAGGAACAGAGTTTACTTCCCACCCCTACACATTTTCCTCAGTTCTATTGCACAAGTGCACTTATCCAAAATAACAAGCTGCTTTTCTGATAAGCTTGGTCTACCGCTTTTACAAGTATTGCATGTATCATTGCAGGCCTTTCAAGTTGATTGAGCAAAATTCATATTGAGTTTTCATTTTTGAAGAGTTTCGGGAGACTGTATTTTGTATGTGAGAGCCCTATGAATTTGACCGATGAAATACATGTTCGCTGGAACATTATTGCGAACAATACGTTTTCTACATTTTGTCTATGACTACCTCACCATGCATTTCATAGTTTTTATATGACCAACACTTAACAGAAAAATATTTCCTGGTATTGTAACTTTGGGGGTGATTACAATGGCAGAAAGACTTCAGTCCGTCCGCCATTGTATCCTATTTGGGACCGGCCACCAACCATGTGGCAGTCCCATAATATCAATTACGATGCGACCACCACCATGGCAGGCGCAGTACCCACCTTTAACATTACGGTGGGTGCTGCAGGCGACAGCAACCACTGCAATGTTAAAAAAGGGATGTTTTACATATCCCTGAACTACGAGACAGCCACCATGTGGTGCCTGTCACTTGGTACGGGGATATGTTTGGGGGCACCATAAAATCCCCCAACACCCACAGGAATGGGACAGGGGAAAGGGGGGCTGCTATGGGCCCCCAATGTCCATCCCTGCCACCCTTTTCATGACGGGTGAAAGGCTGGCCAGTGATTAACATCATAATATGACCGGCGGTACATTCTGGGATATGCGGGCGGTCTGACTGGCAGTGAGAATCAATCAGACTGTTGGAACCATGGCGCTCTGATTTTCCGACCACCACCAATCCGACCGCCATCGTATTGTAGCAGTCGGATTGGCCCTGGTGACTGGCAGGGGAACCACCACTGACAGACAAATGGTGGTGGTCCTCCCGCTATCGTAATCAGCCCCTTTGTCTCTTCCTTTCATATGCTGCTCGGCTGGCATCTTAGGATGTTTTGGGAGGATGGTCTTTCTCTTCATCAGAGTTGTCCTGCTCAGGGTGCACTGCATATCCTTTACACTTTGCTATATTGTGTTTCACAGCACACTCTGCCACAATTTTTCATGTCACTGGAGGTTAATACTGAAGGGCTCCCACACTATTATGAAGGCAGCAACCCCTCACCTTAAGCAGGTCCAAATTGCACGCTTTAACTGCTTGTGGGCAATATTATAACAGCATTCCCTTCTTGATCTTGCATTGAACTATGGGGTGAAACTTCATATGTATACTGCACAAATGAAAAATGCATTAACATAATCCTGTATTACAAATACATGGGAATGTAGAAATACCAAAAATAAAATCATCATCAAAGTATACACAGTATATTTTCTTGCGCAGTGTGTAGGAATCATGGGGAGATTGGGTGGAACCGGGGCCTTTCGCCAAAAGGTCAACAATTTAACAGCCAGGATAATAACTATTTCAAAATTGTACAAATTCATGTATGAAAAAGTCAGTAGCACTGGGAGGGCAAATTTAGAAATGCACTCCATCAAAACAACTTATAACCTGTGGAAAATGAGTTGCAAATCTTTTTCTGAGCTGGGAAAAATGTTATCTATGATTGCTTAGCAGCATAGCATCTAGCTTACCATTCATCATCTAAACAATTGCAAACAAAATTCAAAAGAGCACTTTGACTAACCCCTCACACTGTGGCAGCAACCCCCTTGATAGCTTGCTGAGACTAAAAGGTGTAAAAGAGCAGTACCTGAATTTGGGTTAGTATAGAAGCATTCCTGTATGTGTTGCTACACACCACAGAGTCCAACTCAACCATTAATTCTAAATGAATTGTGCTGCTGAGCATATACTTGCTATACAACTCCTCAATCTGCTGAAGCAAAGTCACCTTGACTTTGAAATGCACTCCTGTCTTTGCCTTCTCTTATGGTGTTGTGTAGCAAAGAGCCTAATCTTACTTGACATCGCAAGGCGAGCAGCCATTGTGGAAAATAATTCAAAGTTTAAACCCCTTTATAGTTTCCACCTGATAACCATTTGCTACCACTTCATGCTGTTTTTGCAGTCATTCATAATTAGTGAATCAATAGTTGATTCCAAAATATTAAACCTAAATTGGTAATTGGGATTCTGTACTCCCAATTTTCAGTCACAAAAATAGTGAGCAGGTGGCATGGTGAGCAAAAGAACGATGGATTTAACCCAGATCTGTTGACTGGGGGAGAATGTTTGATTTGCTCAGGATTCCATCCATCATCTCTGTTTATTTTGCTTTCTTACCATATGTGGCTGGTTGAGCAAAACAAATATAGATTTAACATAGTATTATGCTTTTAAAAACCTTATCTACCAATTCTTTCTAGCGTTACTATTTTAACTGGGCTCAGGGTTCATTTACCACTTATTGAGAAACTCATTGCGCCGCACTGCACGTCTCCTGCTCCGACCCCGGTCCACCGCAGCTGTTGGCTATTTGAGTGGAGGGAGGACCGGCACAGCTGGACATGGCCCCCCCGACACCAGAACAAACAAAAGGGCTGAAAGCTCAGAGACACGTGATTCAGGAACTTGGTTAATCGCGTTACTACAGGAATTGCTTCATGCTTTTAAATACCTTATCTACCATTTCTTTTTAGCATTGCTATTTTAACTGGGGACAGGGCTCATTTACCTTTATTGAGAAACTCACCGTGCCTCAATGCACATCTTCCGCCCGACCCCGGTCCACCGTAGCTGTTGGCTCTTTGAGTAAAGGGCGGACTGGCACAGTGTGACACTCCCCCCCCCCCCCCCCCCCGACGCCAGAACAAACAAAAGGGCTTAAACCTCAGAATCAGGCGACTCAGGAACTTGGGTAGTTGCGTTACTGCAGGCATTTCTTTATGCTTTTAAAAACCTTATCAACCATTTCTTTTTAGCGTTGCTATTTTAACTGGGCACAGGTGAGGGCGCATTTACCACTTATTAAGAAACTTACCACGCCGCACTGCACTTCTCCTGCTCCGACCCCAGTCCACCGCAGCTGTTGGCTGTTTGAGTGGAGGGCGGACCGGCACAGCTGAACATGCCCTCTCTGACGCCAGAACAAACGAAAGGGCTGAAATCTCAGAGACACGCGATTCTGGAACTTGGTTAGTCGCATCACTGCAGGCATTGCTTTATGCTTTTAAAAACCTTATCTACAATTTCTTTTTAGCATTGCTATTTTAACTGGGCCCAGGGCACAGGACTCATTTACCACTTACTGATAAACTCCCTGCTCCGCACAGCACACCCCCCGCTCCAACCCTGGTCCACCGCAGCTGTTGGCTGTTTGAGTGGAGGGCGGACCGGCACAGTGTGACACGATCCCCCCTTGACGCTAGCCTATGGGAAGCACAAATTGAGCATAGTCAGATATGCGCAGCGGACGAGCGCAGTGGGTGCGCGGATGGCGCGCCGAATGGCGTGACAAAGTCAAGCCCATCTGTGCCCATCCGCACCTGGACAGGACCCAGGGCCAGAACCCCTGGACCTGCTACTGAACAAGCAGTATCCTTTCATAAATTGAATTCATTAACCAAGACACATGCCCGCAAATATAAATACCCAGTCGAAAAACTGAAGGCTCTCCAGAAATTGATGATGCCTAATTGCACTATAGCCCACTCTATTGAAGAGTTTCCAACATGTGCTCATTGCGATTTTAGTTTTACTCCTAATTTAGAAGCGAGGATTGATAATGTGTGTCTTGATCCTAATCATCAACCTTTACAAAATAAATCCTTCACTTGGATATTGAATACAAAAATGTAGACTTACCAAAATATCGTTGACAAAATATAGAATGCAAAAATATCGAATTCCTATCTACAAACAGGTTAGTACAAAAATATCAAATCAAAAATATCGAATCAAAGATATCGTTGTGAAAAATATAATTCGTCAAAATATCTTAAAAGTAATTTAAAATTAATGAAATAATAAATATAAATAACTGAAACATACTTAAAAATACTTAAATAATCTTAAAATTAATAAATAATTAATTTAAGTTAAAAAAAACATTATAAATAAAATAAATATCAATACCAAGAAACCAATAATTAAAATGAATTACCAATGTAATATTATATAATAACTAATACAAATAAATTTTAGTAATTAAAAATTATTTACATATTCATAATTAATTAACAACTAATTAATTTTCAATAACAAAAAATCATTAATAATAAAAATGAATACCATTTAATAATTAACAGTAAATTAATTATCAATACACAAAAAGTATTTTTGATATGTAATACATTACAATTACATTACTTCCCACCCTATTCCCATATAAACCAACAACCCGCTAATTATCAATTAATCAAGTAATACAAATTAATTATCAATTAATAAAAATAAATAACAAATTAAAAATGTATTAACAATAAATTCAAAATGAATACCAATAAATAAATACAAATATTTAACTAATTACAATTAATTTACTTCCGAACCCCATTCCGATAAAATCCCACAACCCGCTACAGAACTTAAAAACTAAATGAAATAAAAAATAATTATTAATTGCTAAAAAATAATATTTAATTGAATATAATTAAATTACTTCCCACCCTGTTCCCTATAAACCAACAACTGGCTACAGAATTAAACTATGCACAAATTAAATAACAAAATTAATTACTTAAAATTTATTTTAAAAAAATTACAAAAATAATATACACTTTTCACACATGTACTAACATACAACTATAAAAAATGTGATATTATTAAAAATTCGATATATTTTATTACCTATATTATATACTTCGATATTTTAAACTTCTATATTTTGACAATCGATATTATATTACTTACCTTCAATTCGATATTTTTAACCACTATATTGTGTCCATTCGATATTTTGTCCATTCTATATTTTTACTTCGATATTATGTCTAGTTATCCTTCACTTTTATCAGTATTAACTTTCGCTTGCTGCCAAAACATAAGTCTGACATCTTCGATTTAATATTTAATGATCAACCTGATGCAGTATTTCTTACAGAGACCTGGCTCCATGACAGCTCAGGCCCAGATATTCCAGCAGCGTTACCTACTAATTACGCCATAGTAACGAAGGATCAAGTGAAAATAGGTGGAGGGATAGCGATTATTTTTAAGAACATATTCAACTGTGACTTTTAACATCTTGCTTTCCCTAACTGTGAAGCTGCACTCTTCAAGCTCACTCTCTCCCCCAATTTTACCTTTTCAGGCATACTTGTTTACCATCCCCCAGGTCCGCATCAGCCTGGCTTTCGACTTTCGCCAAACTCATTGCTCCATTTACCACAAAAACAGCCAATTTGACCTTTCTAGGAGATATAAACTTAGATCTAGAAAATCGAGCTTGTAAAAATAGTCTTATTTCTGATATGACCTCTCTGAATCTTCACTTATTAAACTCTGGTCATACACATGCTGCTGGGCCCTTTCTGGATCCTATTGTTACTAATCTAACAACGATTTCCTCCTCGCTGGCCCTTTCAACCTGTTGGTCAGACCACTACATGATCAAATGTGTTCTTAAACTTCCAATATACAATTCCACCACTATTAGTGTTGGGACACTGAAAAGAAATTGGAAAAAATGAGCTATAAATAGGTTCAACGAACTCTTAGACTCACAAAAACCATTGTTTGTGCAAAATGTAGATAATTTCTCATTCTTAGTGTCAAGTTGGCTTACTGATGCCATAGATACAAGTCTACCTCTGACCAATCAAAAAACAGACAACCATCGTTCACCCCCTCCATGGTATGACGAGTCACTTAAAACTGAAAAAACTAATTGTAAGAGCTTAGAAAGAAAATGGTGAAAAGATTTTGCTTATGGGTCTAATTTGATCAATAAAACAGCTTTGAATAAATATCATAAACTCTGCAAACAGGCACGAGTAAACTTTGTCACTGTGGCTGTTTCTAAAGCGGCTTATTGTTCTAAAACTCTCTTTCACACAGTAAAGGAACTCGTCGGATCCAAAACCTTAATGCTGCCTCCTACATTGACTCAGACTAAGGGGGGTCATTAGGATGACGGTGGACTTTGTCCGCCCGTCATCCTACTAGTGAAAGGGACGGCCCGCCATAAGGGTGGGGGTCCCGTGGCTAGCATTAGGATGCGCCAGCCACAGTGGCGGGCACATCCTGCATTCCTACCATTGTGGCTTGCGGGTGGGCGGTGCACTCAGCACCCCCCACCACAAAGTCAGGAAGGCATGCTGTGCAAGGAACTGCTGGAGGGTACCATAGGTACCCCCCATGCGCTCCTCCCACCCCCCAGAGTTCATGGGGGCCAGCATCAGGCCCCCGATGCAGACTCTGCATGCCTTTCTGTGGAAAAGGCATCTGAAAAAGCCCATTGTAATATGTCTGGGGGTGTCTGATAGACACCTCCACCATATAAACCCTTTTCCGCCCCGGTCGCAGCGCAACGGGGGCGTAAAAGCGGAGGACGGACTTTCCATCCACCATGGACCCCCCAGCCTTACTAATATGGTGGGGGGTCATTCTGGCTAGGATGGCGGGGGCTATCTGCCCGCCATCCTAATGGGGGCTCAAATGTATGGAGTTAGCCTCCTTCTTCATTCACAAAGTCGACACAATTTACCAAGATGTTGTTTTGGAACAGAGAGCACTTCAGGTCATAGTTCATCCATTACAATCCCCACTAGATATGGTGCATTCTTTTCCAAACCAGGATGGAAAACTCAATGGCTTAGATGATTCCCTACTTACAACATAAAGTGTAATTACACTGTAAAAGAGCATCAAATCTGGATCTCCAAAAGACCCATTACCCGTATCTATACTTAAACAGTTAAACACCTCTGTATTATCTGTGATAACCCACCTCCTAAATATATCAATAGAGGAGTCTACGATTCCTTCAACATGGAAACATGCAATGATCAAACCCCTTCTTAAGAAGGAGAATGCGGACCCAGAGATATCCAGCAACTACAGTCCTATATCATTGCTACCCATGTTGTCAAATATTTTGGAAAAACACATTCACATACACCTAACTCAATATGCCATTACAAACGATCTTCTTCATTCATCTCAATCAGGCTTCAGAGCAGGCTTTTCAACTGAAACCACCCTACTTGGGGTTACGGAAGGCATACAACACCATTTAGACAACGGTAATACAGTGGCGCTCATCTTATTGCACTTGAGCGCCACATTTTATACTGTATCCCACACAGTGCTTATTAATACACTCAAGTCACAGGGTATTGGAGGGACACCCTATATTGGTTCATTGCCTTCCTTGCAAAAGGTACCCTCCAAGTCTTTTCCCAAACTGCCTACTCTGAAGTCCACTCTTTTGCTCACGGGGTGCCACGGGGATCCATCCTCAGCCCCCTACTATTTAGTCTTAATGTAAGACCGCTGACTGAGATGGCTGAGAAATATGGCTAATCCATGTTTTCCTATGCCGATGATTCTCAGATTATTTTCACACTATCAACACATAGCACAACTACCCCCCCCACTCTAAAAACTGGTTTAAATAACATAGCATCATGAATGCAGAAAAAAAATTGAAACTAAATGGAGAAAAAAAAGGAGATACTAGTACTGGGAAAACAAAAAGATTTCTGGAACCAGCAGCATTGGCCATGCAAAATGGGTGACCTTCCATCCCCCTCACCACAAGTTGGCAACTTAGGCTTCATAATTGATGAGGCACTTACTATGCATCCTCAATCAATAAAAGTTGCAGCAAGCTGGTTTAGCATAGTTAAATGGGTGCGTAGAATGTTCTGGATGCTACCAGAAGCAACCTGAAAAACCATAGTCAATGCCTTAATTACATCAAGGCTTCACTATGGCAATGTCCTCTATGTGGGATCAAATAAATCTGTAATCCGTAGACTACAGATGGCCCAAAATGCCGCATTTAGACTCTTATGTGGAGCCCCTAAAACCACTTCCATCTCGGTCTATCGATGCAAACTACATTGGCTGAAAATCGAGAAACGAATAAAATTTAAGGTACTTAATTATATGCACAAAATCAAATCCCGTAGTGCTCCCAGTTACCTGCTAACACTGGCCAAGCCATATTTTCCCTCTCGCAATCTCCAATCAGCCGCCTAAGGAAGGTTCGTTGTCCCGAAATTTAAATTAGCCCCGATGGGCAGCAAATCCTTCTCGTTTCTAGGTCCTTGACTTTGGTACTCGCTCCCCACTGCTCTTCATAATGAGACAAACCATATCCAGTTCTGCAAGTCAATAAAAACCTGTCTGTTCGACAAATAGAATTCTTTCTGTCTAAACATGCCTTGACCTGCTTTTTTGCACCGGTAAACCCTTTTTGGGCAGCTGTTGCGCATTATAAATTAAAATTAAAATAAACTATTGACTGGGTGAGCATGTTTGATTTGCTTTGCATTCTGTCCATCGTCTGTATGTCTTTTGCTTTCTTCCCCTAAATGTGCCGGGTATGCCCAGATCTGGGATCGGTCTCACTGTGCCACTTGATTCAAGATAGCCTGGCTGATGTGGAGTGATGCCCCGAAACCGGTCCCAGGATACTTGTTTCCAGTCCAGGGAAGACCTTGCTTGACATTTCAGTCTGGACTGTTCCAATGAGGCACAAGGTCAAGACTGATTTGCATATGGCTGGGTCTAAACTGGGGTGGCATGGTGAGCAAAAGAACAGTGGATTTAACCCAGATCTATGGACAGGGGGAGAATGTTTGATTTTCTCTGCATTCCGTCCATCATCTGTGTGTCTTTGGCGCAGAGTAAGGGCACACACTGTCTTGAACCTATTTGTCTTTCTCAATATCTATGAGGCCATGCAAAGCCACGCCAAGAGGCATTGTGTGGGCTCATAGATATGATTGAAAGGCTTGCACCACGGTAGCATCCGTAAAGGTGATGCTCCAGTGGCACAAGTCTATTATAATAAAGCCCTACCATGTACTTGCTTTGTGTTATCGCATTGCTTGCTTGCTTAGCTCATCTACCACAAATCAAACGCATGAAGCTACTTCTCTGTATTGAAAGCTTCTAAAAATACCACCACCCTAAGAAAATGTTGTAAAGAAAATACATATTAATAAGGCATATTGAAATTGGGTTGGGGGCATTTTATGAGCTGTAGAACTCTGAACCCTTCCACATACATTAGATCGGGTGTTAGATTGAAATAAAGACTATGCAAAAACGGTTTCCGCTCTACAACCATGTTTTTCTGCTCAGTTTTTTTTAACACGATTAGATGCAGAATATTTTTGAGAGGCACAATTCTTTAAACATTCTAAAAAAATGACCAGCAACTTACTGTATAGTCAAAAGCACCAAACAACTTAAGTAATAATGCTTTGAATGTTCTTTAGAAAACTTTTATGAGTCCTGCAAATCAAGCTATTATTTAAGAGTTTTGTATGTTCTTTCTCGAGTTTCAAGTGAATACGAGTTATTTGCCATTGTATAACACACTGAACACAGTAGGTAACATTATCAAGAATGGTAGGAAAAAATAGTGCACCCTTGTTCCATGTCAATGTATTACCTTATAGCTGAGGGGAATTCTATATAACGGTCTCAAAATATGTTTAGTGAAGTAGAACACTGTATCTGTCTCTTATTGAACGGAGTACATCATAAAGGAAAGTACAGATACCATTCTAAACAGTAAAAAAAATAGGTATAAAAGAGGAAAAGGCTGTTTGAAAAGCTATAGAATTAGTACAAAGAAGCTTTCCGCAGGCTCTGAAGAGACAAACACACACTTTCACTTGTCATTCGTTCCATCTAGCTGACACTTACTCTATCAGCTTGAGAGCCACCCACCACTCCCCAGAACATACTCATGAATCCTGTTTTGTTAGCTACGACATCATGATTCATTTTAATTCAGCTCAGCATAATCAGAATTATTCTAAAGGCTAGATCAGAAGCGAAGGCATGCAGATGATCCTTTACAAAATACAGATGTTTTACTATATGAAGTTGACCTATGCAGAGGCCAGAAGGAGCACAACTGATTTTAAAAAATGTCTTCATGTGATCACTGCTTGTTAGAGGCCTCCCATGTCTTTCGTTTTTATCCATAGAGTAAATATTTCAAAGGGACATTTCAGTCAAGGATGTTTAAGGAAAACAATTAGGAATGTTCGTTGCCATTTCTAGTTTGCTCGTAATGTCGACTCTTTAGTTGTACTGACATTAATCCCACAACTGTCCGGACCTCAGAGGGGCACCAAAACAAAGACAAGGAAATGTAATTTCCGATTCTGCAAAATAATTGATATTATAAAGATATGTAGGACATCTCTTTGGAGAAGTCTTATGGTACTGGGAAATGTCACCAATAAGTACCTTATGATTTTTTTTTCCGATTACTTTTTCCTCTGCACTAAATACAACAATTAATAAATATAGTATGGTGGTGAGTGTGGGAATGTAAAAAAATAATTGGGAAAATAGGACCATGCTCCAGAAAGCGGTATATCAAGGCTTGACTAAAGGGCATATGTAAATAATACGTTCTTATATAGCGCCTTTCACCGTAAGGTCTCAAGGCGTTTGCTTTGGGAACCCGTCCTGGCTTTCCCTGCGAGATATCCCCTACTGGGTATCCCCAAGGTGAAGACCAGGCATCCCATCGCGGTGGGGCCGTAGTGGAGATTATGCAAGCTATTGCCAGGAGTTGCAGAGTGTGATCCCACAATTCGAGTAGGCACCGAGGCAAGAATTATCGAGTCCGTGGACATTTTGAGCTCAAGGCCCTGCCACGTCAGGGATTGAACCCTGGTCCCAGGTCTGACCCCTGCATCAGGGACTGCCTCCTCTAACCAGTGAGCCACACTTCTCCACTATGTACAAAACTATTTGTGGATGGGAACAAACAGATTTACTGAAACAGCCCAATTAATTTTTGTTCATCTCGCTCATTGAGTAAATCCATTACGCCCATTGCCAAAAAGTAATTGTAAATAGGTGTTTGGGCAAAATATCAAAATACAAAATATCCTAAAAATATTATGACACAAAAAATTAATATCTTTGACAGGAATATCAAAGGTAAAATATCATTTGAAGTGTTGTTTTAAATATTGTTGTAAAACATATTGATTTAGATATTATAAAAATATGTAATATAGTTTTAAATGTTATTTTGAATGTAGTATTATGTTATTGTGTTTTACTCAATATATCTAATAATGTGTTATAATTTGTGTTTTTAGTAAGATAATGTATTCATAATAACATTGAAGAACGTTTTGTTTTTATTTGTATTAATGTATAACAATAAAGAGGACGTTTTAAATTAAATGTAATGTTATTTTGTTAATGATTTTCGAAATTATAGTCTACATTTGATTAATGTATTTTTATAATAATAATGTTTCATTGCTTAAACTATGTATTTATTATAATATATTTAAAATAATATTTATGATATATATATCAACGAAGCAAAGCGTCCTTTCCATTAACCAGGGCCCATGGATGGTGGTGCGCTGTGCCGTCGGGACAGGTCGGACTTCAAAATCCACAACAAGTCCAATAAAGTGCACACTCTGGAAAGGATTGCCAATCCAGATATTATTTTAATCATTCCTGCAATGCATTTCATCTGTTAAAGAGTGTTGTTCAGACGTGTGAATATGAATATATAGATTTGTAGTTTTGATTAGTGTGTTTTATTAAGTTAATTTCTTGTTTGTTTTACATATTCTAAATGTTGTGTAAGTATGGAGCAATGAATGTGTATATAAAATGTGTATTCTGTACCATCTTGCATAAAATGGTTTAGATTGGAGTTGAAACAGCAAATGTCACCACTATAGTATCCAACACCTTTTCTAAATTAGTATAGATTGGAGCGTCACTAGTTTATTGTTCAACACTTTGTTAAAATGGTTAATTTTTTTTCAAAACATAGTTTATTGGTTTTCTTGCACAAAACATGCATGGACAATGACATCACACTCACCATCCCAAATCCTGTGACAATACAGCGTTGACAGCCATCAGTTCTTGCAACCAAAATCACTATTTGAACAAGATTCCGAATTTTTTCAGCCCAACAATCCTCAATCAATCCCCTGCCTCCCCCTCCCGCCTCCCCCAAAAACCCTGTCACCAGTGTCAGAAATTGTAACCAATCTCCTTAACATGTATGCGCAGGATAGAATGTATTCACGCCTGTATGATGCTCTGTCATGCCCAAGGTCGAATCTCAATCAGAGAACTATACCGCTGTGCTATTGGTTGTTTCCTGTGTTTTTGTGATCTCGCGTTTCGCCAGTATAAGCCCCATGTCCACAAACGTGCTTGTGATCTTATTCTTGGGGGTGTGAGGGAACCTGTGTAAGACACTGACTGCCATATCAAAGCCCAGGCGCCCTTCCGTAATTGCATTTAAAGTGCGGCCTATCTCTTCCCAGTATTGGCAGATTTCTGGGCAGGACCATAACATGTGCGCCAGTTCCGCTACCACTGCCAAACACCTTGGGAATGCCGCTGTTTCTACGTTAAAGAATTGCCTAACCTTCCGAGGCGTCAAGAATGCTTGATGAATAATATTGTGTAGTTCCTATTTTCCCTATAGGCCCTGCGCATTGGAATAACATAAACAGTAGTATAGGCGTAGAAGTGCGGTCTTCCAGGTCTCTACTGACTATGCTAAACTTAATTGGGTTTGTTACCAACTAGCTCAGAGGTCACTGGAAACTTTCTTGACTGAATAGGAAGTGATCAGCTTCCCTGGTACAGACAAGAAGGGATTCAGTTTTCCAACAACCGCATAAACATGACAACTTTGCTCCTTAGAATAAGAGTCAATCTCTAGAGTCGCGTGAAACAATAGACAGTTATTTTACACAGTCAGTTGTGCAGATTACTTTCACCAAGATGCAGAGAAATAGAGAGACGGGCGTTTTCAATGAAAAGGTATTATTTATTGAACAGTCTTTCTTCTCATGCAAGAGAAATGAATTGCCACAATTGCAAGACTAGTTATTATAAAAAGTGCGTACAGTAAAATGAGGATTGCGAAATAATACTGTAAAAGCATTGATATGGTTTCTTAGCCATACAATGGTTAAAATGAATAAAATATATACATTCATATATACATTTAGCTAACATACTCAACTGGTGCTTCTAACTACGCCTACCCCAGTGTACCTGACCTAAGCCTAATACTTGGGAGGGAGTGAGTAAGTAGCAGTTTTAGTTAAGTTGGTTTTGCCAAGGTTTGCTTCAAGAATTCTCTCTAAGGGTTTAGTCAACACCATAACTCTAGAATAGAATGTTGGAGGTCTTGTATCTCCTTCCAGGACTCGATATCCCAGTCACTCGAAAGAGTAGGCTTGAAACGCCGGAGCTGGATTTTCTTGGCAAGAGAAAAGACAGCGTCTCTCTCCGCGCGTAAAGGAGGAGGAGGGGCAGCGTCCGTGGGCAGCTTGCATCTGCTGGGCTCTGTAAGGGACAGCTGTTCTGCTCCTGTATTCACCACACCATCGCTATCATCGATGTCGTTGAGGCAGCGTTTGCTTAAGGCAACGTTGGTGTCACGGTTACAAGCACTCTTACCTGTGAGTTGCTTGTAGTTGGATTTCGCAGAGACGTTATGGACCAACTTCCCCAAATTTCTAGGCAACACCTAGTGATTATTTAGAACACCTAGGTAATCAAATAGAAAAGAAGGGAGGAAGGCCGGATCGTGGATGCTACCTGGTTCCTGAGTTTTCGACCTGCGAGGCAACAAAGAAACTTTGTAACATTTATCTAATTATCTCCTAACCTACAATGCACAACTCTTCTTACAGATCTCTTTATTTTACTCCTAAAAGCCTACCTGCAACGGTATGAATCTAAGCGTCCCGTCCGTGTTGTCGTCGGGGAGGGTTGAAGCTGTTTAGGTTGGAGGAATTCAGAGTTGAAGCCAAGAAAGGTAAGTCTTGCTCTTTCTCCTAAGAAAAAACAATGTTTTGTGAATAAGTTACTCCCTTTCTACAGTTTGTTCACACTCTTAAACATTGCCACATTTCTACACTTCACTTACTCAGCATACTCTGTCAATTCTTCCCTTATCTTCTCAACCTAGGTAGAAACAACTTTGAACATAAAAACAATTTACCAAAATCCTACTTTAAAATTATTGTCCATAAATATCGTTTAGCGCTTTGATATTTTCTCAAGAGCCTTTTTTCTTTCAGGAAAAACTATTGTCTCTTAAATTGAAATTCACAAACAATGTCTTTGGAGTTTTCTTTGCAGGTAAGTTCAAGCCTCTCAAATAAGTTCAAGCCTTTCTGGTATTTTGCTGCTTGCTTGCGTTGGGCGCCTTTAAGGTAATTAAAGAAGAGTTTTCACTTAGCTTTTGTTTTCTTTCTTTCCAGGAACACACGCTGGATTCGAAGACTGAAGAAACTCTGCTGCAGACCTGTGGGCGTTGGCTGGCGTTCAAGATCCTAGGGCGCTCCCAGATGAATCTTTCTCGGGGGCGCGGCAGGAGGCGAAGGATAGGGAAGCC
The DNA here is from genome assembly GCF_964263255.1 of Lissotriton vulgaris. NCBI lineage: Eukaryota > Metazoa > Chordata > Amphibia > Caudata > Salamandridae > Lissotriton > Lissotriton vulgaris. The sequence goes on along the minus strand of NC_141685.1, from coordinate 517,531,148 downwards.
TTGGGTGTGGCCTTTTATAGGCAAGCCACACCCAGAGAGACGGTGACGCATTGCGCACCATTTCCTTGCGTGCGTATGCGTCTGGAAACTTCCACATCGGCCCACAAACGGCAATGCAATCCGAAGCTGTCTATCCTAGCAGAATCACTCGAAATGCACAGATTCAGTATTTTGACAAAATGGCATTAGCACAAAAACGAATGCAAGCAAGAATACAATATGCTAAAAAGTTCAGTATGTACTTCTCCAAACATCAATGGCATCAAACGTATAAACATCAACGGCATCAAACATTATTCACAAGTCATACACAACACTTTACACTTGGCGTGCTGGTTGCACGGGACAGGGGTGGGTTTCTTAATGGGAACAGAACTGCTCACTAGAGAGCAGAAGGTGGTAGTATTTACGATTCATGACAGTACTCCCCTCTCAAGAGCCCTCCCAGAATCTGAGGAACAGGTTTAGGTTTAGTTGGATTTTGAAGATGAAACCTTTTTAGGAGTCGAGGAGAATTTTGTAAGTTTGAAAGAGGTTCCCATGTTCGTTCTTCAGGACCATAACCTTTCCAATGAACCAAATAAAACAATTTTCCTCTAATTCTTTTTTAATCTAAAATCCTTTGGACTTCGAATTCGGGAATTCCATCAACCAGTATAAATGCAGGCTTCTTTTTAAATCTAGTCATCGGATCACAAGGTTTAATCAAAGATACATGGAATACTGGGTGAAATGTATACCTGGTTGGTAAAGTTAGTTTTACGCTAACAGGATTTATTAGTTTTACAATTGGAAACGGTCCGATAAATTTGGGGTAGAATTTTTTACAAGTCTTTATTTTCAAATTTTTAGTGGACAACCACACCTTATCTCCTATGGAGTATTTGGGTGGTAATTTTCTATGTCGATCTGAAGTTTCTTTTTGCCTTTCTTTAGCTTGCGCTAAATGGTATTGGGCTTGATCCTGAATGTGGATTAATTTGTCTATATGATCTTCTAAGGATGGTATTTGTGAAGGGATTTGTACTGAACCTGGAATATTTTTTGGATGAAATCCATAAGAACAGAAGAATGGAGACAGAGCAGTGGAGGAATTATCCATGTTATTATAAGCAAATTCCAAGACCCATAAAATATCCGACCATTCTTTTTCGTCTTCTGCTAAAGCACATCGTATGAACTGTTCATTAGTTTGGTTAGTTCTTTCGGCTAAACCATCCGTTTGGGGATGATAACCAGAAGAGGTGCGGATGTCCATGTCTAAAGTCTTCCCTAACGTTTGCCAGAAGTGGGAAATAAACTAAGGACCCCTATCAGAAATTATTACTGATGGGATGCCATGCAAACAAATTATTTCCTTAGAGAACGTGTGAGTTAACTCTTTGGCTGAAGGGATCTTCTTTAATGGGATGAAATGAGCCATACGAGAAAAATGGTCTACCACAGTTAAAATAGTATTAAAACCTTCCTTAGTTTTAGGGAGCTCGACAATGAAGTCAAGGGATACTGTGTGCCAACGTTGTGGTGGAATCGGGAGAGGAAGCAAAAGGCCACTGGGAGATTGATGTTGTGTTTGATTTTGGGAGCAAACCACGCAAGTTTCAATATAAGATTTAACATCACTTAACAGAGAAGGCCACCAAAACTTTCTTTTTATAGAATGACTGGTCTTAGTTACTCCTGGATGTGCAGACATTAAAGTGTCATGATGTAAAAGTATCACCTTTTTCTGGAGTTCTTGTGTGGGTACAAATATTTGTTCATTCAAGAATAACAAATCATCTTTTCTTTGCAACAAAGGATACAAATCATGCTATTCATCCATTGGTTTTTCTTGTAACCCTCTTTTAATATCTTCCATTACATCAGTTGAAATTAAACCCACTTTAAAGCAACGATCTGACAGTACCGGTTGAGTTTTTTCTAGAGTACACTCTTTTTCTTCTGCAAATCCAATGCGAGACAGTGCATCTGCTTTTAGATCCTCTTTTCCAGGACGATAAGTGATAATGAAATTGTAATCATTGAAAAATAACGTCCAACGTAATTGCCTAGCTGTGAGAGCCTTTACAGAACGCAGAAATTGTAAATTTCTATGATCTATATAGATTGTTACTGGATGTTTAGCCCCCAACAAATAATGACGCCATTCTTCAAAGACTTCTTTTATGGCTAACAACTCCTTGTCTACAATTGCATAATTTTGTTCAGTAGGTGTGAGTTTTCTAGAATAATATGCAATTGGATGCATTTGACCAGTCTCTTTGTCTCTTTGAGATAAAATACCACCAATGGCAAACTGGGAAGCATCCGCTTCTACTATAAAGGGATGAGAAGGGTCTGGATGCATCAGTATTGGAGCTGTAGTAAATTCCCTTTTTAGATTCTGAAAGGCTTCCTCGGCGTCTTTATTCCATTCAAACTTTACGTTCTTCTTTAACAGTCTAGTTATTGGGGTAATCATGTGGGAGAAGTTACAGATAAACCGTCTATAAAAATTAGCGAACCCCTAAAAACTTTGAATTTGCTTTACCGAGGAAGGGCTTGGCCAATCAAGAACTGCTTGGATTTTCTTTGGATCCATCTCGATACCTTTAGGACTTAGGTATTTGTACGAAAAAGCAGCAGCGGACCTTAAAAAATGCCACACCTAACCTCCAGTGCCAATGAGTCTATGATCAAGTCAGTTTGATATTGTGCTGCCAACCCCGACACCAGCTGCTGTTTGGCGTCGCTGTGCTCTCCAGATCAGTAAAACAGTTTTTAGATACTCATGGGGGCGCACCAAAATGAGAGTCCAAAAAGAATAAGTAGAGAAATGTTCTTTATTTATCTTTGTTCAGCAAAAAAAGGCACATCAATAAAATATATAGTGAGATCAGCCAACGCGTTTCACTCCCTACCAAGGAGTTTCTTCAGGGCTGAAAAAACAAATAAAAGACAAAATATTCCCATCAATTTCCTGCATAGCCAAGTGTGTACATATTATCCCATTTGACATTACATCAATGGAGATTCCTTGTAACATACGTGTTTCCCTGGGAACCAGGGAAAATAAAGAAAAGACACAGTAGCCTATTGCAAAGGAAAGACTGATCAACGAATATTTGTTAACTTTAAAACTTTAAAAACATCCTTTTCTAAGCGGTTACCACCACGGAAGGGGGAAGGTTTACGTGGAAGACCAGCAAGAAAGGTTCAAAGCATCCTAAATACAATGTATATCTCTCAATTGAGATTCTACTTTAATATTGAGCATCCCCTGCATGGAGAGGTGAGTATATCACTGTTCATAGAAGAAAGCATATATCTCGCTTTATCTTAACACATTTAGATCTATCATCACTATTTCACAGTCATGAATAGGTAACCTGTACATAGTTTTACTGTTTTTGTATCATAGGTTGGAGAGAACACACCAAAAATACAGTCTGCAAATTTTTTAGTCTTGTTGTATCGTATACTCTAGACAATTGGTAATATGTGTATATACGCATGGCACAGTTGAGTGCTCTACATCATATTCTCTCTCTTTTCTGACATTTACATCAAAAACAAGAACACGCCTACCCATATTCAAGATAGACCATCCTCCTTTCCATCTACTGGGTTATATTTCATTATCGAAAGGGCATGGAGAGGGGAAGGTAATAATAATGTTGGACACAAATTATTTAGCAGGGAAGAGTGTGCTAACACGGCTATGGTTCTTACCGCTGCGAATATTTTCGGTAAGTTGTCCTTTGTAGGATCCCTCTGTGACCACACTGATATTTTCTCGGTCGTTATTCCAGCCTCTTTCTAATCAGCAAAAGAAACATTGTTTTACATCAGATCTCTATTCTGTTATGTTATGCCTACGGTGTCTTATATATCTTCCTATTATGCATACCTTTAAAAAACTTTTGGAGTATCTCTCTTCCCTTCTCTTTTCTTGTTGTAGTGGACTTTGTAGGTCTTGTCCAAAGAAGTAGTTCTGGTACTTCAAAAAAGGTACCCGTCCCTGGTTGTATTTGTTCTAGGTGGGTAAAGTACTAGACGGTAGGAAAAAATAAATCAGTTCAAAATTCGACACCAAATCCCTCATGTACTCCTACATCAACAGACTGCTGTATGTTTACATTTTATGTTGTATGGTCTCCCCTACCCAATATTCCAGAGTCTTGGTAGCGCAACTTCACAAGAGGAGAAACTATTATTGCAGTGAAATCAGAAGCGAGTTGTATGTACCTGCTTCTCAAACCCCTAGTGCTATATCCTTTTCTCACTGCAGATTTTTAACCCGACCTGATGTTACATGTGATCATTGCCAAGGGACATCCTGCCCAATAACAGGGTATCCCAGAACAGTAATACATCTCAACCCATGCTCCTAAACAGGATCCATGCTGTACAGGCAAAAGAACCGTTACTATTCTAAACAGCATAACACATTTCTCCATGGGTTTAGAGTAATAACCTTCTGTTTGGATAGTTAAAAATGGTTAAATACTCTCCAAATGAAGAGGGGAAACCATAAAGTTTACACAAAAAGTAGCCAAAAGTTACTTAGTTGTGTGACAAAAATATATTAGCACTGCCATTTCTCTAACATCCCTGGGATCTTAGCTCTTGAAAACCCAGTACATGTATTTGCTAAACTCCTGACCCTGTCTCTCACCTGTAATGACCGTCGTCAGTTTCGGCGTCTCGGCATGGCTGGTTCCAGGCTGAGTTTGCCATTTATTGGAACCGCCTTATATACAGATAGGAGTTAGCCCATTGGCCGATCTGTTTTTGCTCCTGTAGTTGGTTGCAAAGGATAGGTTTTTTCGGGCGCCATCTTAGACTGGTCAAATTTACGTAACGTTGCTAGTATAGCGCGTTAAATGTGCGTTTTAGTGAGTCTTACATACAGTTCTGTTTTTATAAAAAGCATGAACTCGTTTTTGTATATTTTAGCGCTCGGTATGAAAAAAACACTCATGTTACCGATCGCGATGATAATCTAGTTTGTCTAGGGTCATATTGCCGAGCTGTGGCCAATTGGTCGCTCAGTAATATCATAATCCTGAATAACAAGGCCATTCTTTTGTATATTCGTTAGTTGATCAAGTTTACACTTAATTGCAACTGCATTGAATAGACTTTTTTCTCGGGCGCCATCTTAGACTAGTCAAATTACCGAAACGTTGGTAGTATAGCGTGTTAGATGTACCTTTCGGTAGACCCTACATGCAATTCGATTTCTATAAGAAGTGTGCACTCCTCTCTGTATATTTTATCACTTTGTATGGAGAAATATTCATGTTACCGATCGTGAAGTCATCCTAGTTAATCTAACGTCGTATTACCATTAGTGTGTCGATGTGTGACCAAATGGTCACTCAGTAGTATCATAATCCTGAGAAACAAGACCTCTCTTTTGTATATTCATTGATCAATCACATTTACACTTCATTGCAAATCGCGTATTTAGCGGGCGCCATCTTAGAACGGATAGCTGCCCTATGGTATACCCTTTAGTCGAGTTGGAGCTGTTTCATCTCGAGGGTTTATAAATCATATATGAATATGTTGGTTCTCTATCAGAGACTTTTGCCAGTCTATGTCCTTAGTTCGATTTAAGGCGTGATAGATGGGTGGGCCATTGTGCTTGGGGCTGTCACATAAGATATAGGGGTACACTCTGATTTTAAGCAAGTTGAGTGTTGAACTCCGCAATATTTGTTTCTATATTTACATTTTATTTTTTTGCGGATATTGGCCAGACTTAAGAGGCAAGTGGGGAGGTGGCATTCAGGGAACAAAGTATTTTGTTAGTGGTACTAAATACTGCTCTATGTGGGATGGTATAAAAAAGGGGGGAAGGAGGATGTGTCTATATTAAATTCGTATCTGATCATATCGTTGACACACTCTTATTACATTGTTAATACTCCTCCTGACAGACAAAAAAGTTTTTCAAGGGTGTGTGAATTGTACAGTTTTGATAAAGTATTGACTCAGAGCTTTACATAGTTCTTCACACAGTTTTAGCAAAGTATTGATTCTGAGCAATACAAATTATCATATCATCATAAGAAATGGTACATTTCACTGTCCAAGTTCATACCGTATTTTATACTTTGTAGTTTACATATCCATCTTGCCTCCCGCTGTCTAAGAAGTACCTCCCGATTACCTCCTCTTAAGGGCAGTTGTACATGTTCCAAACCATGGAACCAAAAATCAGGTTTCCCACTATGTTTTTCCCAAAAATGTTTTGTATGGGCTTATCTAGCATCTTTGTTCAAAATTGCTCTCCTGTGTTCCTGGATTCTTATCCTGAGGTTGCGTTTCGAGCTGCCCACGTATATTAATCCGCAATTACAGCCCAAAACATATACTATAAAGGTAGTCGCACAGTTTATAAAGGATAGAATTTCAAAATTTGGTGAGCCATTGAATGTAAAGTGCTTAGATTTATCATTGCCATATTCACAGATGTTACACTCCCTGCATGTAAAGAAGCCTTTTGGTTTCTGTGACAGCCAATTGGTATTGGTATCTTTGTTCGGTTTGAGATAGCTAGGGCATAGTTGGTTGCGTAGTGTTCTACCTCTGCGATATGTTACTGAGGGACTGTTTCTCACATGTAGTTGCAGTCCTGGGACCTCTTTTAAAAGATGCCAGTTATTTTTTAGAATTTTGAATATGCTGTTGTTATGCCTGGTATATTTTGTTATGAATCTGACATCTGTGCTTGTTTTAAATTTCTTACGTGATTTAATTTTAAGAGTTTCGTCCCTGGGGATCTTACGTGTCCTGCTCTCTGCTCTGTGGATGACATCTTTACTGTATCCCCTAGCTTCAAAACGACTCTTGAGTGCTTGAAGATTGGTGTCAAAGGATTCTGTTTCTGTGCAATTCCGCTTAAGGCGTACCATTTCTCCAAATGGTATATTCTTAATTGTGGAACTGGCATGTGCACTACTTGCATGCAGAACCGCATTGCAAGCAGTGTCCTTACGAAAAAGGGTACTTTGGATTTTGTTGTTCCTGATATAGAACTTTAAATCCAAAAAGTTTATGCTCTCTCTACTATATTCCATCGTGAGTTTCACGTTCATGTAGTTCTTATTTAGGTAGTCAAAATAGTCCATAAGATCAACTTCAGATCCGGACCAGAGACAGATGATATCGTCAATGTACCTCCCCCAGAACACGATGTTGTTGGTCCAGGGGGAGGCACTCTGGTTCCATGCATGCTCCCTTTCAAATTGTCCCATAAAAAGACAGGCATACGATGGTGCAAATTTGGTCCCCATCGCAGTACCCCTCTTTTGGTGGTACCACATATCATCAAACAAGAAATAGTTTTTTGTCAGTACCAGTTCCATCATTTCTAGGACCATTTGGTTCTTATGGAGCAAGTCCGCCCCTTCTCTATCCAGATAGAATTCACTAGCTTTGAGGCCAATATCGTGTTGGATGGAAGTGTAGAGACTTGTAACATGTAAGGTTACAAAAAGGAGATCATTTGACCATTCAAAATCTTGTAATTTATTCAAGATGTCTTTACTGTCTTGAATAAAAGACGGTAAGTTCAAGACATGTTTGTTAAGTTTCAGGTCTATATATTCTGATAGTTTCTCAGTAGGTGAGCCTATTCCCGAGATGATGGGACGACCTGGCGGGAATGGCCCACCTTTGTGTATTTTGGGGAGAATATATATACAGGGAGATCTGGGGTTGGAGACTAGTAAGTATTGATATTCCTGGTCGCTGAGTAGTCCCATATCTTTCCAATCTAGCAATTTGGAATTGATTTCGATAGTTAGTAGCCCAATTGGATTGTGTGTCACTTGCTCATAGCAGTCTTTATCAGCCAACTGTCTCTCAATCTCATGTGTGTAGTCTTTTCTATTCATAACCACAATGTTATGTTTCCCCCTTTATCGGCCTCTTTGATTACTATGTTAGGATCTTCCCGTAATCTCTTGAGGGCATCTCTTTCCCCTTTGGTAAGGTTGGAGTCTTTAGTTCTTTGTGCCATACTTTCCCTCTCAAGTTTGTATAGGCCGGCAAACACTCACTCGTTAAATATATCAATGTTTTGATGGTATACACTAGGGAGAAACTTAGATTTGGGATGTAATCCACTATCATCAGACATATTTTCTGTAATCCTACATTCAGAGCGAATAGTGTCTACGTCTACTTCCAATTCCTCATTAAGTGAGGTTAGACATTGTAAACCCTTTATCTCAGCGATAGACATGTTCACAGGTTCTACTTCAAAACCCAAATTCCCAGGTAGTGCGTTACACATAGGTTTGTTGCAAAAAAATTCTTTTAATTTTAGTTGCCGTGTAAATTTAAACAAATCTACATGTACATCAGAAAAATCACCATCCTGTGTAGGACAAAACCCCAAACCTTTACACAACAATTTCTTTTCATCAGAATCCAAACATCTATCTGACAGGTTGACTATTCTCAATTCTGACTGATTATTAATTTCCATGTCATTATCCTTTTCAATACCATCTATTGCTTCGCTTGTTCTTTTGGTTTGTTCTTCCCCCTATCTGATCTCCTCACTTGTTCCTCCCCCTCTTCTCTTGTTGGACCTTTGGAACCTCCTGCCACCTCTCCTTGTCTTTTTTGCTGTTGTATTTTTCTGGCCTGATTCCCACTTATTCTTAGTTTCTCCATTTCCTTCTGGAAAGTGGAGGGGCCTGCTTCTAAAGGGAGTCCACCTGGGGCTGTTGCAGAGGATACACTATCTAGTGAGGACAGAGAGGTAGTGCTCACTGATCTTAACTCTTCACTTTCCTCCCTCGTTCGTTTCCTTGTAGAGTCATCTGTATTTATATTGTCAAATTTTTTCGCAAAGGTGTATATGCGACCATCGCGATAGTCTTTATCATCCCTCTTTATCTTTCTTAGTTTCTTATCCTTTAGATACATTTGGTGGTTGTCAATTACTTTTTTCAAGATCTCATAGTTTTTTTCAACTAGATCCCGGTTTTCACAGGCCTCAATTTCTTTTACTACATTTTCTATTTCTACCAAAAGTTTAGCCCCCTTCTCTTCAGCATGTTTGATTAGTATTTGCATCATTACACATGAGGCACCCTCCAAGTTGGTTTCCCAGTCCTTTAGTAAGTCCTCACTCAGATCCTCAAATGTTGGAAAGATTAGGATGCGTAACCCTCTTGGTACTTTTTTCTGGTGGATGTATTGTTGCAAGGTTACGCCATCCCACCATCGTGATAGTTCTTGTCTCCTCAATCTCTCCAATTTTTGGAACAGTGCCTTCAATCCTCCGGTTTCTGGCGCATTTGGTATATTAGAATTTGTACGAGAGTCTTTCCCGAATAGGTCCTGTGCCATTTCCTCGCGTTTATCGTCAAATTTGGACATGTTTGTTGTCTTTCTATTGCTGGTTGGCTGTTAGTGCTTGCTGGTCCAGGTAGCAGTTAGGTATTTGTACGAAAAAGCAGCAGCGGACCTTAAAAAATGCCGCACCTAACCTCCAGTGCCAATGAGTCTATGATCAAGTCAGTTTGATATTGTGCTGCCAACCCCGACACCAGCTGCTGTTTGGCGTCGCTGTGCTCTCCAGATCAGTTAAACAGTTTTTAGATACTCATGGGGGCGCACCAAAATGAGAGTCCAAAAAGAATAAGTAGAGAAATGTTCTTTATTTATCTTTGTTCAGCAAAAAAAGGCACATCAATAAAATATATAGTGAGATCAGCCAACGCGTTTCACTCCCTACCAAGGAGTTTCTTCAGGGCTGAAAAAACAAATAAAAGACAAAATATTCCCATCAATTTCCTGCATAGCCAAGTGTGTACATATTATCCCATTTGACATTACCACTAACAAAATACTTTGTTCCCTTAATGCCACCTCCCCACTTGCCTCTTAAGTCTGGCCAATATCCGCAAAAAAATAAAATGTAAATATAGAAACAAATATTGCGGAGTTCAACACTCAACTTGCTTAAAATCAGAGTGTACCCCTATATCTTATGTGACAGCCCCAAGCACAATGGCCCACCCATCTATCACGCCTTAAATCGAACTAAGGACATAGACTGGCGAAAGTCTCTGATAGAGAACCAACATATTCATATATGATTTATAAACCCTCGAGATGAAACAGCTCCAACTCGACTAAAGGGTATACCATAGGGCAGCTATCCGTTCTAAGATGGCGCCCGCTAAATACGCGATTTGCAATGAAGTGTAAATGTGATCGATCAATGAATATACAAAAGAGAGGTCTTGTTTCTCAGGATTATGATACTACTGAGTGACCATTTGGTCACACATCGACACACTAATGGTAATACGACGTTAGATTAACTAGGATGACTTCACGATCGGTAACATGAATATTTCTCCATACAAAGTGATAAAATATACAGAGAGGAGTGCACACTTCTTATAGAAATCGAATTGCATGTAGGGTCTACCGAAAGGTACATCTAACACGCTATACTACCAACGTTTCGGTAATTTGACTAGTCTAAGATGGCGCCCGAGAAAAAAAGTCTATTCAATGCAGTTGCAATTAAGTGTAAACTTGATCAACTAACGAATATACAAAAGAATGGCCTTGTTATTCAGGATTATGATATTACTGAGCGACCAATTGGCCACAGCTCGGCAATATGACCCTAGACAAACTAGATTATCATCGCGATCGGTAACATGAGTGTTTTTTTCATACCGAGCGCTAAAATATACAAAAACGAGTTCATGCTTTTTATAAAAACAGAACTGTATGTAAGACTCACTAAAACGCACATTTAACGCGCTATACTAGCAACGTTACGTAAATTTGACCAGTCTAAGATGGCGCCCGAAAAAACCTATCCTTTGCAACCAACTACAGGAGCAAAAACAGATCGGCCAATGGGCTAACTCCTATCTGTATATAAGGCGGTTCCAATAAATGGCGAACTCAGCCTGGAACCAGCCATGCCGAGACGCCGAAACTGACGACGGTCATTACAGGTGAGAGACAGGGTCAGGAGTTTAGCAAATACATGTACTGGGTTTTCAAGAGCTAAGATCCCAGGGATGTTAGAGAAATGGCAGTGCTAATATATTTTTGTCACACAACTAAGTAACTTTTGGCTACTTTTTGTGTAAACTTTATGGTTTCCCCTCTTCATTTTGAGAGTATTTAACCATTTTTAACTATCCAAACAGAAGGTTATTACTCTAAACCCATGGAGAAATGTGTTATGCTGTTTAGAATAGTAACGGTTCTTTAGCCTGTACAGCATGGATCCTGTTTAGGAGCATGGGTTGAGATGTATTACTGTTCTGGGATACCCTGTTATTGGGCAGGATGTCCCTTGGCAATGATCACATGTAACATCAGGTCGGGTTAAAAATCTGCAGTGAGAAAAGGATATAGCACTAGGGGTTTGAGAAGCAGGTACATACAACTCGCTTCTGATTTCACTGCAATAATAGTTTCTCCTCTTGTGAAGTTGCGCTACCAAGACTCTGGAATATTGGGTAGGGGAGACCATACAACATAAAATGTAAACATACAGCAGTCTGTTGATGTAGGAATACATGAGGGATTTGGTGTCGAATTTTGAACTGATTTATTTTTTCCTACCGTCTAGTACTTTACCCACCTAGAACAAATACAACCAGGGACGGGTACCTTTTTTGAAGTACCAGAACTACTTCTTTGGACAAGACCTACAAAGTCCACTACAACAAGAAAAGAGAAGGGAAGAGAGATACTCCAAAAGTTTTTTAAAGGTATGCATAATAGGAAGATATATAAGACACCGTAGGCATAACATAACAGAATAGAGATCTGATGTAAAACAATGTTTCTTTTGCTGATTAGAAAGAGGCTGGAATAACGACCGAGAAAATATCAGTGTGGTCACAGAGGGATCCTACAAAGGACAACTTACCGAAAATATTCGCAGCGGTAAGAACCATAGCCGTGTTAGCACACTCTTCCCTGCTAAATAATTTGTGTCCAACATTATTATTACCTTCCCCTCTCCATGCCCTTTCGATAATGAAATATAACCCAGTAGATGGAAAGGAGGATGGTCTATCTTGAATATGGGTAGGCGTGGTCTTGTTTTTGATGTAAATGTCAGAAAAGAGAGAGAATATGATGTAGGGCACTCAACTGTGCCATGCGTATATACACATATTACCAATTGTCTAGAGTATACGACACAACAAGACTAAAAAATTTGCAGACTGTATTTTTGGTGTGTTCTCTCCAACCTATGATACAAAAACAGTAAAACTATGTACAGGTTACCTATTCATGACTGTGAAATAGTGATGATAGATCTATGGGGCATATTACCAACAACTAGCGATAATTTTTGTCTCTAACTTGTTTAGAGACAAACATTATCGCCGCACATCGGCGATTTTTATCGCAGATAAACCTTGCTATTAGCGTATTAAAAAACGGCCGCAATGCATGAATAACGCTGAAAAGTCAGCGATATTCATGCATTATCGAGCAAATGCTCTTAGCCATGTTATCCACCTCCCATTGGATAACATGGCTAAGAACTGCTCAGGGCAGGTGTTAGCTTTTGGAGATATTCGCGCTTAGCGCGAATATCTCCAAAAGTTGGTAATAGGAGATAGCGATGTTAGGGACTGTTTCCAGTCGCTAACATCTTGGCACGCCCACTTTGCATGTCATTAGTGATAAATATCACTGACTTGCAAAGCGGGGCCCAAGATGGTCGCTATCTCCTTTTAGCTGTCACTAACTGGTGTTAGCGACAGCTTGGTAATAGGGAGATAATGTTATCTCCGCTTTCTTGGCTTTTAAAGCCAAAAAAGCGGAGATAAACCCCCTTGATAATATGCCCCTAAATGTGTTAAGATAAAGCGAGATATATGCTTTCTTCTATGAACAGTGATATACTCACCTCTCCATGCAGGGGATACTCAATATTAAAGTAGAATCTCAATTGAGAGATATACATTGTATTTAGGATGCTTTGAACCTTTCTTGCTGGTCTTCCACGTAAACCTTCCCCCTTCCGTGGTGGTAACCGCTTAGAAAAGGATGTTTTTAAAGTTTTAAAGTTAACAAATATTCGTTGATCAGTCTTTCCTTTGCAATAGGCTACTGTGTCTTTTCTTTATTTTCCCTGGTTCCCAGGGAAACACGTATGTTACAAGGAATCTCCATTGATGTAATGTCAAATGGGATAATATGTACACACTTGGCTATGCAGGAAATTGATGGGAATATTTTGTCTTTTATTTGTTTTTTCAGCCCTGAAGAAACTCCTTGGTAGGGAGTGAAACGCGTTGGCTGATCTCACTATATATTTTATTGATGTGCCTTTTTTTGCTGAACAAAGATAAATAAAGAACATTTCTCTACTTATTCTTTTTGGACTCTCATTTTGGTGCGCCCCCATGAGTATCTAAAAACCTTTAGGACTTAGAACATACCCAAGAAACTCCACTTTAGTGGTATGAAACGTACTTTTTTCAAGTTTAATGTACAAGGAGTTGTCAAGTAGTTTCTGAAGAATGGCTCTTACTTGTTTTACATGTTCGGTGGTGTTTTTAGAATAGATAAGAATATCGTCTATGTACACAATGCAGCAAATATCCAAGAATTCCCTCAAAACCTCATTTATAAAAAATTGAAACGCCGCAGGGGCGTTGCAGAGACCGAATGGCATGACTTGATATTTGTATAAACCAAATTTAGTACGAAAGGCAGTTTTCCATTCGTCTCCACTTCTAACTCTAACCAAATGGTAAGCTCCTCGTAGGTCCAATTTAGTATAAATGGTGGCATCTTTTAGCTGATCTAGTAAAGTTGGAATTAAGGGGAGTGGATATCTGTTTTTGATGGTAACATTGTTTAAAGCCCGATAGTCGATACAAGCTCTCTCCACAGCGCGGGGACACGCCGGGATGGCGTCACCAGGCGCTTTACAAACTCCTTTATTATTAAGAACGCAATTCACCTCCCTTTTTTGGGATAAAAAAGAGAGGGGAGGATACAGGTGATTTCGAATGTCGGATAAAACCGTTGGCCAAATACTCGTCTAAATACTCTCTCAAGTGTTCGTTTTCTTTTTCAGTGAGAGCATATATTCGACTACACTGTAAAGTAGCTCCAGGCACTAGATCAATTCGACAATCGAAATCTCTATGAGGTGGTAAGGTGTTAGCCTTTTTTTTATCAACTACGTCTTGAAGATCCGAATATTCCTTGGGAACTCCTTCCAACAATAATATACTCTTTGACTTTAAAGGGAAATTGCTACCTTGGATTTGTAATTCCAAACCAGGAGATAATAAACATGAAGCTTGACAAAATTCTGAGTCGAATAACACAGTCTTCTTTACCCAATCAATCTTTGGATTATGTTTTACTAACCAGGGTATGCCTAGTATCAAACGAAATTGAGGGGCATCTATAATGTCAAAAGTTATTACTTCTTCATGTTTATTCAAACAAGTCATTAAAAGTCTTTCAGTGTGAAATTGAATTAGTCCAGATGATAACTCTTTACCGTCTACTGCTTTAACAACTTCAGGATGTTCTTTAGACTCTGTTTTAAAATCTAATTCCTTTAAAAAACAAGTGTCAATAAAATTGCGAGTGGCCCCTGAGTCAATTAAAACGTCAACTGTCCAAACCTTTTCTTTTCTTGAAAGAGACTGTAAGGAAATTTTAATACTGAGATGGTGAGAAGTTGTCTCAGGGGTTATTGAGGCCAAGCTGGGTAACATACTCGACAATCTGACCTCGTGATTTGTCAAGCCTGTTAGTTTTCCGACTGCTGCACTAAGCCTACCTCAGAATTTTTGACTTTCGTTTTATTTGGGCGAACTGGACGTTCCTTAACAAAATGCCCTGACTTTCCGCAGTAAAGACATTGGTTTAGTTTCCTCCTCTTGTCTTTTTCTTCTTTACTCAAAGGTCCCTTAATGGTTCCAATCTGCATTGGTTCTCCTAAATCTACCTTAGAAGAGGATTCAAATTTAGCACTAACGTTTCTCTCTTTGAAAGAAAACACCTTAGATTCAGCTTTTCCTTTTTCCCCTCTTCGTTCAGTCAACCGATGGTTTAATTTTACTACTAAATCTATGAAGTCCTCTATATCATCTGGCAGCCATTGGAAGAAAGTGGGGTGTTGAAATGTGTTCTTATGCTGACGACACCCAGCCGATGGTCACCATTGATGAGAAAGATGATCCTAAAACTCGACTACTAAAATGCCTGACTGAGCTGGCCAATTGGATGCAAGAGCACTGTCTGAGATTAAATGCAGACAAGTCAGAAATCCTCCTGTTTGGCAAAAATCCCCAGCTCTGGGACAACAGCTGGTGGCCAAGTAACCTGGGCTTGCCCCCAAATCCTACCATAAAAGTGAAAAACTTGGGTGTGGTATTGGACAGTGCTCTGTCCATGAACTCACATGTCTCCACTGTCTGTGGCAGAGGCTTTGCATTATTGAAAATGCTCGAACGAGTCTTCCCCTGGATTCCGACTGAGTGTAGGAAGACCCTGGTCCAGTCGCTGCTGATGAGCAGACTGGACTACGGCAACTCTCTGTTTGTTGGAATGGCAGACTATCTTTTCTCTAAACTGCAGATAGTGCAAAATGCCGCGGCAAAGGCTGTATGCAATAAGAAGAGATATGATTCGGCCAAAAGTTGCATGCGAGAACTACATTTTTTTCTTTCTCGTATACTCTAGACTCTTTCTCTCATCTAGCTGCAACCAAGTGGAATGAACTACCTCCCAATCTCAGACTGACAGAATGTCTCTTATCATTTAGGGAACAATTAAAGACACTACTCTTCCCTAAACCAGAATAATCAGTAATCAATACCGTTACCGTACCCCTCAGCACCAAACCTCAGCGCCGTGATATCCTACCTAGGATGATTGTTAGCGCTTTATAAATAAATTAAATACAAATACAAAATACAAATCTGGTGGATCTAAGACTTGTGTAATCATATCCTTAAGCTCGTCCTTAAGACCTTTATAGAAAAGAGACACTCTTTTTTCTTCAGGCCAGCGAGCTTCAATAACTAGTCTGTTGAACTGGGATATATAATGTAATAAGTCTGAAGATCCTTGTTTCAAATGTAGTAATTCATGATCAGCAGACTGAACAAATACATGTTTAGCAAACAATTTCTTCATAGTATTCCTAAAATGTCTAAGATCATAAAGACTAGGATCATTCCGCTCTACTATTGGTACTGACCACAAAGCTGCGTCACCACCTAAATAAGAAAAAATGAAAGCTACCTTGGAGGAATCATCAGGGAAAGCTGTTGGTTTAGCAATAAAATGCAAATGACATTGATTCAAGAAAATTGAAAACTTATTGCTATCTCCATAAAATCTTTCTGGTTGTGTTAAGGGAATAGGTACTGGTGTTACCACTTTAATTTGAGTTGGCGCTGTGGAAGAACTGGAACTCAAGTGCAAGGTTTGAAACCCAGGCTGAGAAGTTGCTGGTTTTAACACTGGTTTCTGAGCTGAAGAAAAGCTCCAAGTACTTGGATCTGATTGTATACTGCTTTGAATCACAGTTATATCTCTACGAAGGGCTGCATTCTCTTTCTGTATTGCTGTTAGCATATTAGCGATGTTTTGCAAAGAATTTGTAACGGAAGGATCCATAATGTCTGGCCGAAATTATCGTCGTGGGCTTTGCCTTCTGTCAAGGTTACAAGCACTCTTACCTGTGAGTTGCTTGTAGTTGGATTTCGCAGAGACGTTATGGACCAACTTCCCCAAATTTCTAGGCAACACCTAGTGATTATTTAGAACACCTAGGTAATCAAATAGAAAAGAAGGGAGGAAGGCCGGATCGTGGATGCTACCTGGTTCCTGAGTTGTCGACCTGCGAGGCAACAACGAAACTTTGTAACATTTATCTAATTATCTCCTAACCTACAATGCACAACTCTTCTTACAGATCTCTTTCTTTTACTCCTGAAAGCCTACCTGCGACGGTATGAATCTAAGCGTCGCGTCCGTGTTGTCGTCGGGGAGGGTTGAAGCTGTTTAGGTTGGAGGAATTCAAGAAAGGGAAGTCTTGCTCTTTCTCCTAAGAAAAGACAATGTTTTGTGAATAAGTTACTCCCTTTCTACAGTTTGTTCACACTCTTAAACATTGCCACATTTCTACACTTCACTTACTCAGCATACTCTGTCAATTCTTCCCTTATCTTCTCAACCTAGGTAGAAACAACTTTGAACATAAAAACAATTTACCAAAATTCTACTTTAAAATTATTGTCCATAAATATCGTTTAGCGCTTTGATATTTTCTCAAGAGCCTTTTTTCTTTCAGGAAAAACTATTGTCTCTTAAATTGAAATTCACAAACAATGTCTTTGGAGTTTTCTTTGCAGGTAAGTTCAAGCCTCTCAAATAAGTTCAAGCCTTTCTGGTATTTTGCTGCTTGCTTGCGTTGGGCGGAGGTTCCGTGACGATTTGAACCCGTGTTTTCAATATTGTCGGAAATACATAATATTGGTATCAGCGAACCGCAAATGATCCATTTAGCATATCCTGATGTTCTCGCTACGCTACGAGCAAGAGTACTCCTGTAACGAACACATTTCTGATCTACCCATGGCATCCATCTTAGATCATGGCAGCCATTTTGTGTTTCTTGCCCTCACATACGCAATGACCTCTGATCATTTCATTTCGATTAAGGACACGTAGCCTTAGCCGGAGATTCACCTCTCTAGTGACACGTGCACCTTAGACCAGATCACGCTGTAGCTGCATGACTCGACAAAGGCTGCCTCCCTCTGCCCGAGGCCAGCCCTGCTGAACTGGTTCTCGTGTCCGTTGGCCTGATCACGATTAGGCGGCCGAAGCTGGTAGCCTTGCCCATTTACAACCCTCAAACATCTCTTATCCTGCTTTTCTATCTTCTGCACCTGGCTCTGCTCCTTTCCTTCTGGGCTTTTATTATGGGGAGGTAACGAAATTTACGATGAGGCGGTCCGGGTCCTGAATGAAAAGTTGACATGAGATTATGATGGAAAAGTGGGAACCCCTCGTTCGTAATGTTTTGACATCAGATATTGTCGACGATTCCTGTGCAACGCCAAATATTTATTGTTTAGGACACAAAGGTTTGGGAATGTACTAACATGTGAAGAATTTGCCCGAAGCCCAATTTTCAGTATATAAGGAGCAACCCTCTTTGTACAAATCGAACAGGCTCCTAGATACTGCCCATGCGTAGTTTCTGTGACTTCTGTGTCCCTGCAGTAATAAACCTTTGGTCTTTGACGCCACCATCGAGAAGCCCGTGTTTCTGTTTATTTGTGCACCAAGACAGGTGGAACTCCGGGGTCTTCGGGTGTTGTTCCCTGACACCTCTGGACGGAACCAAAAAGTCCAGAACTCCAATTGGCGCCCACGTGGGGCGACATCATTCGGTACCGGTCCAAAAGCCTGAAGAGTTCGAGAAGCTTCGTGTGAAGATTCCTGAGGGAGGCGCCCCACTTCATCGATCCCGGCATATCGCAAAAGTGGCCCGAAGTTCTCTTCCACGAGGGTTCCCGTTCAGGACGGCTGCAGTGGGCCGTTGCCTTGACCGTCGCCCTGTCTTGGACCCGAGGTGCAGTCCTTAGTACAGCGGAACGTGACGGGTTTCTCCTTGGTGACGTCTTCAGTGCCTCAGTTAAGTATTTAGTGGTTGCTAGTTGGTTACTTCGTGAGGGTTGTTAAAATCCTTTTTGGTTCTTGGTTTGGTTTGGTTTCGTAAGATTATCACTGGTTGTTCTGGTTACGATAATCTATTTGGTTTAGTTTGGGTATCGATACATCAGTTCGTTTTTGGTAGGCCTAAGTTCTTGGTTCAGGTGCACATATCTGTTTCTTGTTTTGTTTGTTCTGTGTTCCGGATTGCAAAATGGTAAGTCGGAGAAATTGTATGTTGTCTTGTTTTGGTTGCAACAGTGACTCACGATTGGAGGACTCATGTCTGGTTCCTCCGATTGGGACTCCCTTATATGATCTGTACTGTAAGCATGGTGTGGGTCCTATATCTTATAATGAGGTATGGGTCCGCTATACGGAAAAGGATGGTGTCCTTAGTTGGCCACTACATGGTAGTTTTGAACCCGAAATCCTCGATAATTTAGAAGCGAAATTGTTTAGGAAGAAAGCCCGGCCGGCAATGTTTGATTCCTTCCGTTACTGGCGAAAAGAATCTAAACAGAGGGAAATTAAAAGGTTGAAGAAAGAACAGAAAGAGCAAGAAGAGTTGACTTTAGAACAAGCGGCTAAACAGCTGCAAGTTAACGAGTCTGAGAAGGCCATAGAGGTGGCCATTAGAGAGCATAATTTAGCGATTGACAAGTGCTATCCTGCCTTGCCATCGAAAACAGCTAAGATACTGGAGGACCCCGAAAACGATCCTCTGTTGTCTTATCTGTTACGGTCACCTCCACCGTATGCACAAGGTGCTACGGCTCCACCTGTACCGAATGTTCAATTGCCGGTTGCTGGACAACCTGGTATTCCTGCTCCTGCCCCTCAGAATCAAGCTCCTGTACCTCCTGTGGTCAATGTGAATGTTCCTACGGCACCTCCTCTTCCTGGGTTGCCGACTTCTATACCTGTACCTGTATCGCTTACACCTACTGTTCCACAAGCTATCTTCCTCGATACTCCTACTGTCCCGCTATCTATTCCAACTACTACTGTGTTCTCTGCATCTGCCAGTATGTTGACTCCGCTCTCTGTTCGTCGAAGAATCACTGATTCTGTCTCTAGCATTCTGTCTCCTCTCTATAAAACTTTAATTAAGACTCCTACTTCTGACTCTGTACAAAGACGTAGTCAGCTTCCGAGTACTGAGGAACGGGGAATATTAGATTCCACGGCTCTCAGATGGATTTCGAAGAGTAGGAGATATAGCACGAGAGATGTACTAGATACATTTACGCAGTGGAATGAACCAACGCAACAATATGTTTTTGACGAGATGTGCTCTCTTTTACGTGAGGAACTAGAAGAAGATGACTCTGAATCTAATTTAGAAGACTTAATTAAGGTTCAGAAAGAGTTTGCTGCAGGAATGATAGTAGGTCAAAATATAAAAGAAGCGATGGAACTGATTTTAAGTTATAGAAATGATCCATCACTTCGTTCACCGAGAGACTTAGAGAAAGGTAGTACGAAGCAGACTCGCCAATATCCAATGAGGGAGGTTCCTCCAATTTGGCGCGAAACTGTGCAAGCTGATGCCATTAATGGTATTGCAGCCGCTCCGGCCCAATTCCAGAGAGTGTGGATACACATTCCGTGGAAGAGAGCCGAAGTGTTAGCAGTGAAGCAGGCCTTGCCAGATCCGCGTAAGAATCCTGCTGGGTACTATAAGGAACTAGCGCAAACAGTTGAGGCTTGTGTAATGAACTTAGCGGACATCTACATGTTATTTGGGAATGTAGTTCCGCAACCAATTTGGGCTAAGATTCGTAAGGAGAATCATCCAGTTGCCCTAGGTGGTAATTGGGCAGATATCGTTGCAGCGGATGGTCAGCAAATAGGTGGTTCCAAACCCGAACCTCTAATTGCTAATCTTCCAGGTAGGATAATCGACTTAATGAAGACTCTGATGCCCGCATTGCGCGTTAATTGGGACAAGTTGTCCGCATGCAGGCAGAAGAAAGATGAAACTGTCTCCGACTTTTTCACGAGGTTCGAAGAGACTTTCGTAGATCATAGTGGTCAGGATATGAGCACAGAAGGAGGACAGAGACTGTTTGTCGATAAATTCGTACATAATTTGTTACCTGAGTTATGCAATAAATTAAAAGATTCCGAGAGTGCGTGGGCTGTCTCTACAACTGCGCAAATACTTGCAACTGCACAGTATTATGAAAATAGGGATAAAGAGGAGAAAGAGAAATCAGATAAGAAAACGAAAGACTTAAAGACTAAAGTTCTCTTGCAACAGGCGTATCCGCCTCGCATGAATCAGACTAATACGCAACAAGGGTCATATCAAAGGACAGATTATAGTTCACCGAGACCTCAATATCAATGGAACCAGTGTGCGTACTGTAAGAAAGAGGGTCACTACAAAAATGAGTGTCCAGTCCTAGCGCAAAATAATGCAGCAGCAGCTCAGAGAGGTCGTGGTGGTTTTGTGCAGAATTCTAGAGGTCGAGGACGAGGTGCTATGCCTCCACAAACGAATGATCGCCCTTCCAATCACTTTGATCAACGAAATGGACAGTCTGCCCAGCAAAATAGATCTCAACAGTATCTTGTTGAAGACTATTGTGAAGTGGATGAGGGATTTCAGCAAAATGGGTACTAGGACAGCCATGGACAGAGAGAGGGAGTAGTATCAGTTCCAGTGGATCAGAGTGGGCCTTATGTCGCAGTAGCAACATCAGGTGTAGTCGAACCGTTTCTGTTGGATACTGGTGCAGCAAAAAGTTCTATCATTCATGCGAAACTCCCTGGCGCACCTTTGTCCGGCTCAACAAATGTTTCTGTAGGTTTTTCAGGCGCCCCTGTTTACAACCCCATATCTGGTCCTTTGTCTATTTCTGTTGGATCGTGTCAGTTGAAAGCACCCCTGATTTTGACGACAGGTTGTAGTGAAAATCTGCTTGGTTTAGACTTGTTAAAACGCCTATATGCGACATTGTACTGTTCTCCGGAAGGAGTACAGCTTACATTGGGCAAAAGAATCACCTCTCCGATGTACTTGTCAATGGATGCACTCCCGCCAGAGCTGCGTTCGCTCCCTGATACTCTTTGGGCGACTGGTCCTAACGATGTAGGCCTTTTAGAAATACCACCATATGTAGTCACTTTGAAAGCAAATGTAAAATTTCCACGAATTCCTCAATACAAAATATCTAGTGAAGGTGAACGAGCACTTTTATTGATTGTACAAGATTTAATTAAGAAAGGTGTGGTTGAAGAAACTAGAGGAAATGTCTGTAACAGTCCTGTATTACCGATTTTGAAACGAACTGATCCTACAAAGCCTCCAGTGTATAGGTTTGTCATTGACCTCAGAGAAGTTAATAAGATTGTGGTCCCGCAGTTTCCGGTAGTTCCAGACATTACTGCCTTGTTAACATTGATTCCTGCTACAGCCATATGGTTTTCAGTCATCGACTTGAAAAATGCCTTTTTCAGCATTCCGATAGCCGAAGAAAGCAGAGATATTTTCGGTTTCTGTCTAGGAGGTCGAAGCTTCATGTTTAAACGTGCTCCACAAGGCTATTGTGAGAGCCCATCCATTTACAGTCAGGCATTAAAAAGTCAGTTAGATTCTTTTGTACTTCCTCAAGGTTCGGCTCTAGTGCAGTATGTAGACGATCTTCTAGTGGCTGCCGATGACAAGGAAACTTGCAAAGCAGCTACGATTTCGTTATTGCATCATTTGTCTAATTTGAATCATAAGGTATCACCTTCGAAAATGCAATACTGCTGCCAAGAAGTGACCTACCTAGGTCATCTCTTGTCAAAGGAGGGAAGAAAGTTGACCCCAGAGAGAATAAAAGCAATTACGCAGATGAATGTTCCTCGCACGCAGAGAGAAGTGCGTGCCTTTTTAGGTATTACCTCTTACTGTAGGCAGTGGATCCCAAATTTTTCTCTTTTAGCAAAACCGTTGGTAGCTTTGACTGGGAAAAATGTTCCGAGTCCGGTGCCATGGTCTGATGAATGTCAGGAGAGTTTTTCTGAGTTACGAAATGCATTGTGTTCAGCTCCTGTGTTGGGTACACCTGACTACAGTAAGCCGTTCACGCTCTATGTTCACGAGAGAGAAGGTTGCGCGTTGAGTGTTCTGACACAGAAATTTGGTGATAAACAACGCCCTTGTGCGTATTTTTCATCAACATTAGATCCGGTAGCCAGAGCGTTACCTAGTTGTTTGAGAGCTACAGCGGCAGCTGCGGCTTCCATTCGACAATCTGCTGGTTTGGTGATGAACAACATGCTAGTGGTCATGGTTCCTCATGCAGTGGATACACTCATGAACCGAACCAAGACGCAACACCTTACCAGTGCGAGATTATCTGGCTACGAGCTGACACTGCTAGCAAGTCATATTCCGATTAAAAGATGCAATGTATTGAATCCAGCAACATTGTTGCCGACTAATCAAGAGTCGAGTGATTCCGAGCCCCATGATTGCTGTTTTAGAACCGAGGAAGAGACAAAAGGACGGATTGATTTAAAAGACACTCCGTTGTCAGATCCAGATGGCACGTTGTATGTTGATGGGTCATGCTTTAAATTGGAGAATGGTGATGTGACTGCTGCCTATGCGGTAACGACTTTAAGAACGATTGTGGAGACTGCAAGAGTGAGTCAGAATTCTGCCCAAGCTGCAGAATTAATAGCTCTAACAAGAGCGTGTGTTTTAGCTAAGGGAAAGAGAGTGAATGTGTTTACAGATAGTCAGTACGCGTTTGGTGTGGCCCATAGTTTTGGCCGTTTGTGGAAAGAAAGAGGTTTCATTACGTTCCATGGGACTAAGATTCAACATGGTCAGCTAGTTAACGACTTGTTGGAATCTCTAACCTTGCCGACTGAAGTTGCGATTGTGAAGTGCAGTGCTCATAAAGCAATCACGGATGATGTTGGTCGTGGGAATGCTTTTGCTGATAAGACCGCTAAACAAACAGCTAGAGATATGATGAGTAGAATGTATGTTGCTACGTCTGCAAGATGGATTTCCGAGTCTGGAATGTGTGAGGATACAGTGGAAAGTGTGAAAGAGATTCAGAAAGAGGCAACTGAGGAGGAAAAACGTGCATGGAAAGAAAGTTCGGGCAAGTTGGATTCGAGTGGGTGTTGGATTGATTTGTCAGAACAACAGCGTTGGATGTTGCCTGATGCGTATGTGCTTGCAGTGGTGACAATGGCGCATGGAGTAGCACATATAAGTTCTAAAGGAATCTGTAAGATGTTGGCTCCGGTCTGGAAGAATGATGGGATCAGTAAATGTGCAGAGAGAGTGGTGAAAAATTGTATGGTATGCCTGATGCATAATCCGGGCAAGGGAACCCCAACTCCTGCTGGCCACTTCGCTCCTCCTTCTTGCCCCTTTGAAGTGATTCAGCTAGATTTCATACACATGGATCGCTGTAATAATTTAAAATACGTCCTGGTGGTAGTCTGTGCTTTTTCCAGATGGATCGAAGCATATTCACTAAAGGACAATACTGCCCTATCAACTGCCAAAATTCTTCTCAAAGAATATTTCCCTAGGTATGGAATGCCACGGATTGTATGGTCAGATAACGGAAGTGAGTTTATAGGGAAAGTTATGCAGAGTGTGTGTGCCGGTTTGGGCATTAAACAGAAATTTCATAGTGCAAACCATCCCCAGTCTGCTGGTTTAGTTGAGGGTTACAATGGCACCCTCAAATTAAAATTAGCTAAAATACAGGCATCCACGGGTTTATCCTGGCCAGACGCACTACCCTTGGCTTTGTTATCAACGAGAGCAATTGTACATTCTAGAGTAGGGCTTAGTCCTTACGAAATTGTTTTTGGCCGTCCGGCAAATGTGTGGGGAGTGCCTAGGCCAAAGGAGTTTTGTTCTCTAGAATATCCTATGTTGATCGATTACCTTCACGACTTGACTGCTAAATTGAGTCTTATTCACCAACAGGTTTTCGATGCATTGCCAAAGCCTCCAGAGAGTCCAGGGCATCAGCTGAAACCCG
Organism: Lissotriton vulgaris; assembly: GCF_964263255.1. Taxonomy (NCBI): domain Eukaryota; kingdom Metazoa; phylum Chordata; class Amphibia; order Caudata; family Salamandridae; genus Lissotriton; species Lissotriton vulgaris. The sequence goes on along the minus strand of NC_141685.1, from coordinate 517,506,423 downwards.
GCGACCACGTTGTGGTCCGAAATTTCGCGAGGACAAAGAACCTTCAGCCCAAGTTTGTCGGACCTTTCCAGGTGCTGCTTGCAACGAGAACTGCCGTTCGTGTGGCTGGACGTAAGCACTGGATACACGCAACTCATGTCAAACGTGTACCTTTGCCACTTCCTTACGACGACTGGGTGAAGAAGGGAATTGGTGCCTCTGAATGCGAGCCAACGCCCCAGTTTATCCCTTTCAGCGATGCCGAATTGGTAACTGACACTCTGAACTCTGACTCTCCTCCTGAAAAGACTCCTCTGAACTCTGAACATTTGTCCTCTGCATCAGAAAAAACTCTGTCATCTGCGAACCTGAACACTGCAACAGCTACTAGTGATACGTTATTTGCCGATCAAACAGTTCCTGCAAAACAAAGATACAACTTACGACCTCGTAATATGGACAAATAAAGCAGGCAACTGCCTATTGTGATATTTTGAAATTTTGAACTTTTGCCTTCAGCCAGGAAGTTTACTATTGTTTTATTGTTTTTAAAAATTGCCTTGCCGTCTGGGTAGCCGTAGGGTCGTGGCTGTGTGCCTAGTTGAATCTGCGGGGGTCTGACACAAGGTCGATCTTTCTGTTGGTTCTGGGAACTCCCAGGGCTGATAGAGGCATTTTCATCTACGTACACATCATCAGTGGTCGCGAGCGGATTGTAGAAGATGGAGCTTCCTGCGCTGCAACGAGAAAATGTGATTTATGTTCGCAGAAACAGACTTTACAGAATTCTTCACAGCAAATGCTTTTTGATACAATGTGCCATTACATTTTTGATTGTTTTGATAACGTTGGTGGGTGGAATCGTCTTTGGTATGGGTTTGATTTTTGTACCAGTAACTACAGTACCTCCCCTTGATCCTGCTACTTCTACCGTTTCTTCCATACACTCTTTTCACTCGTTTCCTGAACATGAGCAAGCTCGACGCTCTGAATTCATCAATAACACTTTTGTACAGCTCTTGCACCAACACCAACTGGTAGTTAACACTACAGAATGCTGGGTGTGTGGCTTGATACCCCACACTATGGATAAAGGCATTCCCTATCTGGTTTTGCCTTTTAGCTATAATGGATCATTTCAGGCCCTTCAAACCATCTTTGCTTATGCCCTTGAAACCTATCCTCCACGTCCACCACGTTCCACTAAATATAACTCTGCCAACAAAGCCTTAGTCCAGGGAATTATTGACATGATCAACGATGTCAATAATACTCCATCTTACCCTAGAGACGAATTGCGAGTATATTTGAGTTGGAATTCTTCAGAGTATCGCCTTAGTTTGGGAGAAAGCAAGCGTAAAAGCTCAACTCCAATCTGGGTCGTACCTCACCGAGGTCAAGTCTGTTTGCAAGGAAATGGGAGAAATCCGAAAGCTCAGCTAGGGAGGAGTGAGTGCGTAGAGACTTACGTGTTTCCGTCTAACTCTTCCCCTGCTTTTCTTACTGCTAGGGGTACCTACTTCATCTGTCGAGACAGGGCATATACATGGTTGCCTGCCGACTTTTCAGGATCATGTTATATTGCTCGATTATTACCTCCAACATACACTGCATCATCTGACTACCACAAGACCAGAGTAGCAAGAGGTGTCTTCAGCAAGGAAGATACTGCTGGTCAGGAAGCTGGAGACTTCTTCAAAGGTTTCCTTCCGTTCTGGGGGCCTATGGCCAATAGTAGAAACATACGTCAGCTAACACGGGTAGTTGAATCTACTATTACCGAAACTGCTGGTGCCCTTAGCAATTTGACAGCTGAGCTTCAGGCGGATAGACTCATGACGTTGCAGAACCGTATGGTTCTAGACGTAATACTTGCAGATCGAGGTGGGGTATGCAGAATGATCCAATCGAGCTGCTGTGTCTTTATTCCCAATAATGCTCCAACAGTCTATGAGGCGATCTCTAAGCTACACAAGATTTCCGACTCTATACACGTAGACAAGGGAAACTGGTCCTTCATGGAGTGGTTTTGGACTCTGATCTCAGCATGGGGATGGAAGGTTCTGATGGTCATTGGTGTCATCTTAGTATTCCTATTCTCATTTTTTTTGTGAAATATATTTTATTGCAGGAATCAGCAAACTGTTACCAATATGACCAGCATCAGAAATCCACTGAAATCAATTAACTGCATCCCGTCCACCCCCCGCAGCACGTTTTCATACATAATCATTCAGCCCACAGTTCAAAGGTCGGGCGACAAAATCCAGTGGGGGCTCAGCAGGAGAGCAAGGCTGGTCCGGATAATCCACTGTCCGTCATCTGCTTTTCTAAACAAGCCCCAAAACCCAAAAGAAAGTCCCACCCACAAAACACTAAATCACAAAGAAATCCCTCCCCAACCCAACCCCGCCATCAGTGTATGGTAGCAGCCGCAATAGGATTCGTGAGAGGACCCAAGATGAGCGTATCAGAAACAGAAAACGCAATCGCCTATCGGGACTCAGGGCGCGCTGCAATCTCACTATCAGAGTCGCTGGGGGCGCAATAGTCTCTGAGGGCCTGCACTAGTGTCTCCCATTCTAGCGCTGCCTCCTGTGCTTTTTCGTTACGCTGTCTCCCAGCCAGTTGGTATCTCAGCGTGCTTTCCCCCGCCGCCCACTTCAAGAGTTCGCTATGCCACCTGCTCCCAGTCGGACCAGCTCGTGCCTTCCAGTTCCTGGTCACCTCTCGTTTGGCCAAGAGAAGCCCTAAATCAATAAATTTACTGGAAATTTTGTTTTTGGGGGTATGTGGAAACCAATGCAAAAGACCCACCGCCGCATCGACCGATAGGGGTCTCCCCGTCACCTCCGTCAGGGTCTTCTCCACTTCCACCCAGTAGGAGGACAAACCCGGGCAGGCCCACAACATATGGAGGAGGTCCGCCTCCGGCGCCGGGCATCTGGGGCAGGTTGCCGAGCCCGTGGCGAAGTACTGTTGGATTTTCGCCGGGGTCAGGTATGCCCGATGGAGTACATAATAGTGGACCAACTGAAAACGGGCGTGGCGCGTCCCCTTCCAAGCTCGCCGCACGAGCTGAGACCAGGTCGCTTCCGGGATTTCCTTGCCTATGTCTGCCTCCCAACGGGCCTTCAGGGTCGTAAGGGGGGTCAGCCCTTCATTGATCAATCTACCGTAGAGGCAGGTGACCGCCTTCACCGTGCCCGCAGACATCATGACGTATTGGCACACCGGAGACGTAGGAGGTTCCTCCTGTCCGCCTTTCCAATGCGCCTGGATCGCACGGACCAGGGCCGAGTGCAACAGGAAGTCTCCGCGGGGAATCTCAAAGTGGTCAATGAGCTCCTGAAAGGGCAAGAGTACCCCAGCCTCATAAAGATCCCCCACCAACTGCAACCCCGCGTCCTCCCAGTCCGCCAATCGTGACCAATCACCGCCATGGGGCAAGGCCGTCAACATCCCCAATGGTATTTCAGGCGCATATGGTATCCGCAATTGGCCCCGGGCGTGAGCCCGGTTCCAACACAGGCGAATGGTCTTTTCCTCCAGCGTCAGGTCCTGCAAGGTCAAACGTTGGCGTAGAGCTATGAAGGATAGGACATGCCTGGCCATCCCTATACCTCTCCTGTCCTCCGGGCCTCGGAATTCCCTGGCAATCTCCTGGGTGAGGGTCTGGAGCTGCGCTGCCAGATAGTATTTCTCAAAATCCGGCACCGCGAGTCCACCCTCGGCTTTCGGCCTCATCAGGGTCTTAAGGGCCACTCTACGGCGGCCCGAGCCCCAGAGGAATCCGACTATCATCGACCGTAGGAGCCTAAATGTGGCTGGCGGGATCCAAACTGGTAGCGCCCGGAAATAGTACAGCAGCCGGGGAAGAGCCACCATTTTGAGGAGAGCGACCCGCCCCGCCAACGAAAGCGGTAGCGTAGCCCAGAAGTCCATATTCCCCCGTAGAGCTCGACTGCATCTGGTAATGTTTCCGTCCAGGAGGTCAGATGGATCATGATAGATGTACACTCCCAGGTACCTGAAGCAGTCAGGTTCCCATCTAAGCTCTCTATTGAGGACTGGACTAGGGGTGCCTCTGCGAACCGGGAAAAGGCATGTCTTGGCCCAATTCACTCGTAGGCCCGAGACCTCCCCAAACGCCGTGAGCGCCGTCTCAGCTCCATGTAGGGCCTCGACTGGGTCCTCAAGGAAGAGCAACAGGTCGTCGGCATATAACGAAACGTGGTGCGGGCCCGAAGGTGTCCAGAAACCATTGTAATGCGCCCCCGATCGGAGTAGCAATGCGAGGGGCTCCACCGCCAGCGCGAAGAGAAGTGGGGATAACGAACAGCCCTGTCTCGTGCCTCTTTCTACCGGGTACTGCGAGGAAATTAACGGACCCGCCCGAACCCTGGCCGATACGGAGGTATATAAGACCGCGGTCCACCTGATGAAGCCCTCGCCGAGGCCGAACCGCCGCAACACCGTGTGTAGGTAGTCCCATTCCAGGCTATCAAACGCCTTCTCTAAGTCCACCGATAGGACCACCGGGCACGGAGCATCCATTAGCGGTTCACCCAGCAAGCGGAACAACCTACGGATGTTCATTGTCGTGTTGCGCTTGGGGATGAACCCAGCCTGGTCCTCATGCACCAGGGAGGCCATGTGGCCCAGCAGTCTCGAGGCCAAGATGCTGCTCAGAATCTTATAATCGACCGTCAGCATCGATAAGGGACGGTAGGACGCCGGATCGGTTGAGTCCCGCCCCGGCTTGAGGAGGGGAACCACCAGGGCCTCGCGCATCGAGCCAGGCAGTCGGCCAAGCCTCTTTGCCTCTCTATAAACAATCACCAGTCTCGGAGCCAGGAGGTCGGCATAGGCCGCGTAAAATTCCACAGGAAGACCGTCTAGCCCTGGGGTCTTATTCCGCGCCATCTTTTTAATGGCGCTGCGGATCTCCCCCAGTTCAATATCGGACCCCAGGGCTTTCGCCACGTCAGGCTCCACCACTGGGAGCTCTAGGGGCCTCAGATAGTCCTCGAGAAGGTCAGGGTCTTTGGCAGCACGACTGCGATATAACTGGTCATAGTAGTGGACGTCGTCAGTGAGGTCTGGCGCGTAGGGTTAGCCAGCCATGCCAGCAATGCGCTCGATCTATCCCCTTCTGCAAGGAACCGAACCGTATAGGCCTTGTAGTCGAAGCAGCGCAGCCGCTCGACCTCAGCCGCCACCGCCTCCTTCGCCTCCGCCGTGCGTCCCTGGAGTTCAGGGTGCCCGGGGCGGCAGAGTTCCAACTCACGAAGCCTCCGATCAGCCACGTCCAAGTCATCGAGGATAACCCGCCTCATACCTACCTTCTTGGTGATGCAATAACCCCTCACCACCACCTTAAAAGCGTCCCATTCCAGTGCTCTCGAGCTCGCAGAGCCCCCGTTGGACGCGAAATACTCCTCGATCTTATCACCTAAGTCCGCTCTGAATACAGTGTCCTCGAGGATCTCAGGGCGTAACTTCCAGGTGGGCACCGCCGGCGCCCCCGGAAACCAGCGAAGGGCCAGCAGGAGGGGGTTATGGTCCGAAATGGTCCTAGTCAAGTATTCGGAACGGATGGCCGCTGAAACCAGTTCAGTCGAGCCAAGAAACCCGTCCAGCCGAACGTGCAACTCGTGAAGGCCCGAAAAGTAGGAGTAATCTCTAGCGTCGGGGTGTTGCGCTCTCCAAATATCCGTCAGACCCCACCGTGTCTGCCAGTCCCTACGGCCTTTGGCCACACGGCGGACCGGAGAATCAGGGAGGGGCGGGTGCGAGCGATCGGTCTCCACATCCACTACTGAATTGAAGTCCCCACCGAGCAGGAGGGGCCCCGTGAAAAAGTGGGCCAGCGAGCCCGATAACCTAGAAAGGAAGGCAATCTGGTCCATGTTAGGTGCGTAAACACAGCAAACGTTCAGGTCCCTCCCCCCCAGAGTGCCCGAGATGGCCACGTAGCGCCCCTCTGGATCTACCACTGAGTTTGTGACCTGGAAGGGAACCCCAGCCCTAATCCAGATTAGCGCCCCCCTGGCATACGCTGAGTACGACGTGTAGAAGACCTGCCCCCTCCATCTACGCTGTAGCGCTGCCCCCTCCGCCTTGTTCAGATGGGTCTCCTGCAGCAGCGCCATTTGTATTCCCCTACGCACTAAATAAGCGTGGACTTTGTGCCACCTAGACATGGTATGAAGCCCCGCACGTTCCAAGTAATACACTTCACATTAGCAACGTCAGCCATTGTCCCATACTGTCCGTGCAAAGTCTCCCCATCTGGGTCTCAACAAAAAGCGAACAACAATCCCCCCAGCACTGATGGCGGCCATTTCCCCCAACCAAAACTCAACAACTCTTATGTTAACCAAACCCCTGCCCACCCTCTCCAGAACAGGACCCAAATAACTCCATCTAGTTCCCATCCAAACCATGCCCTCAGAAAAACCCTTCGTCCCAAACTAATCCTACGGTCGCCACCGTAGGAAGGCCTTAAGGGCCAGGTGCGGGCTGGGTGGTGGCAGTGGGCCCTCGATGCCCTGGCTACCAGGACTAAAGCAAGCCCCAAACAGTAACGGAAACCCTCGGGGCAAAGGCAAGGCACCCCACCCCCCGCTTCTCCGGAGATCATGCTGAACCATCGGCTCCCGCCACCCCCGCTACGGGCCCCCACCCAAAAGGATGCAGCTCACCCCGTCAACCCTGTCCATCAAGAAGGTCCTCAACCGATTTTGGCGTGATCACCGGTGTGCCGGTGCTATCTGTCACCGAGTTCTCCGAGTCCGTCGATGCCCCCTCGTCACCAGGGTTCTCTTCTTCCGCGATGGTATCATCTCGTGAACCAGACAGTGCAGTCAACACCTCCAGTACTCCTTTCCGCTCCGTCGATGTCTCCGCAGTAGAAGGGCCGCCCGACCGGCCCCGGCGACTCCGCACCCTCGTGGATCGCCGTCGCTGTCCCTGCTCCGCCATTGGCTGAGATGCGGAGGCAAAGCCATCTTTCCCAGCTCTATAAAGTTCAAGCCAGTTACAGGCATCCTCCGGGGTATCAAAAAATTGAGTCTTGTCATCGACGATGATGCGGAGCATTGCAGGAAAGAGGAGCGAGTATTGGATGCCCTCGCTCCGGAGCTCGCGCTTGACCGCCAAGAATGAAAACCGCCTGCGTTGGGTTTCATAGGTGTAGTCCGGGAAGATGTTCACCTGGCTGTTCTCCACCTTGAAGGGGCCATTATGTCTAGCGGCATTGAGGATGAGGTCCCTGTCGCGAAAATGTAGGAGGCGCGCCACCACCGGACGCGGCGCACGGCCCTGTTGCGGTGGCCTTGCTGGGACTCTATGAGCTCGTTCAAGGGTGTAGAAAGAGGATAGGCCCTCCGGGGCCACCGTGTCTCGGAGCCAGGCCTCCAAGTAGGCCACCATGTCGCCATCCTCGATCTTCTCCGGCAGGCCTACCACTCGGATGTTGTTGCGCCTGTTACGGCCTTCCGCATCCTCCGCTCGCTGCTCCAGGGCAGAAATCCGGGTTAGGGCATCTTTCATTGCCGCGGCCAAGGTTCGCTGCGCCGGCTCCAAGGTTTTCACCGAGCCTTCCACTTCTTTGACCCTGTCCGACAGCTTGCCATGATCCGCCCTGAGGAGGCCCAGGCTCGTCGCCACCTGGGCAATGTCCTGCTGAAGGGCCGAGCGTGTGGTCGCAATCGCCTCCAGGACGCGATCAAACTGTTGCTGCAGCGGCGCGCCACCAGCACTCCCCGGGTTTCCATGGCCTTCCTTGTCCGGGGTCTCCGAGTCAGAGGTGGCCGGGGTAGTCCCCTTGGCCCCTCTCGGCTTCCCCATGTCGCGGGAAGCGCACAGTGTGGACTCAGATGAAGGTGCCACCGAGTGCGGGCGCCGACTATAACTCTCCCGAATACAGGCCCTCGGGGTGAGGGCCGGTGATCCTCTTCTCCCGGGCCAGGTGGATCTCCACAGTTTCGGCTTGTGCCACCACCGTGTCGTCTGAGAGCGCTGAGGAGGAGGCGGAGACACTCGGCGCCAGGCCGGGCAGGCCCGTCTGGTTGACGAGGATCCGGAGCGAGGGCCACCCACACCACCAGAGACTTTGTGGCGCCAGGGGGTTGTGCTTCCCATGGGATCGGGTCGATCGGGGGATGCAGCCAAGCGCCGCGTCGGGGGTCGGCACCACCGTCAGGACCTCCAGGCGTCCGTGTGCCGGGGTTCACTATGGTAGGGGCTTCCGACCGTCCGGGCGCAGTCACCAATATCAGAGTCTCAGCAGGGCAAAGTCCAGCTCCTCACTCTCCAGGAAAACACAAGAGCGGAGGGCACGCTATGACCAGCGACGTTCTTCCAGGCTAATGGTCCCGTCCAAGGGGACAAAGGGGTCCGGGCGCCATATTGGGTCGCTCTCCTCGGGACCACAAACTTCGAGTTTCGGGCGGATCATCACCCGTCCAGGCTGTGCCAGGCGTCTCAGTAGGGTCCAGTTGGGTCGAACGACGATTTGCGGGGGCTAGGGTGCCCCGCGGCCTCCGATTAACAGGATAATCCCGGGCTCAGTCCCGGAGCCGAGCTCTCAGGCGACCATCGCCATCGGCGCCCAAGCCACGCCCCCCCAGTATTCCTATTCTCATGCTGCCTGATTATCCAGTGTGGTCCAGCTCTGTGTAGTCTTTGTGCTGCAACCTGTTTCAGAAAACCACCTGCGTTTGGAGAAAAGGCGCAAGAAAGGATGATGATACAACAACATGTCACTGACCTGATGAGCATAGAATTAGACTCTGACATAGACTGAGTAATTGCCTATGTAAGGGCAAAAGGAGGGTCTGAGGTTCCGTGACGATTTGAACCCGTGTTTTCAATATTGTCGGAAATACATAATATTGGTATCAGCGAACCGCAAATGATCCATTTAGCATATCCTGGTGTTCTCGCTATGCTACGAGCAAGAGTACTCCTGTAACCAACACATTTCTGATCTACCCATGGCATCCATCTTAGATCATGGCAGCCATTTTGTGTTTCTTGCCCTCACATACGCAATGACCTCTGATCATTTCATTTCGATTAAGGACACGTAGCCTTAGCCGGAGATTCACCTCTCTAGTGACACGTGCACCTTAGACCAGATCACGCTGTAGCTGCATGACTCGACAAAGGCTGCCTCCCTCTGCCCGAGGCCAGCCCTGCTGAACTGGTTCTCGTGTCCGTTGGCCTGATCACGATTAGGCGGCCGAAGCTGGTAGCCTTGCCCATTTACAACCCTCAAACATCTCTTATCCTGCTTTTCTATCTTCTGCACCTGGCTCTGCTCCTTTCCTTCTGGGCTTTTATTAGGGGGAGGTAACGAAATTTACGATGAGGCGGTCCGGGTCCTGAATGAAAAGTTGACATGAGATTATGATGGAAAAGTGGGAACCCCTCGTTCGTAATGTTTTGACATCAGATATTGTCGACGATTCCTGTGCAACGCCAAATATTTATTGTTTAGGACACAAAGGTTTGGGAATGTACTAACATGTGAAGAATTTGCCCGAAGCCCAATTTTCAGTATATAAGGAGCAACCCTCTTTGTACAAATCGAACAGGCTCCTAGATACTGCCCATGCGTAGTTTCTGTGACTTCTGTGTCCCTGCAGTAATAAACCTTTGGTCTTTGACGCCACCATCGAGAAGCCCGTGTTTCTGTTTATTTGTGCACCAAGACAGGTGGAACTCCGGGGTCTTCGGGTGTTGTTCCCTGACACCTCTGGACGGAACCAAAAAGTCCAGAACTCCAGGGCGCCTTTAAGGTAATTATAGAAAAGTTTTCACTTAGCTTTTGTTTTCTTTCTTTCCAGGAACACACGCTGGATTCGAAGACTGAAGAAACTCTGCTGCAGACCTGTGGGCGTTGGCTGGCGTTCAAGATCCTAGGGCGCTCCCAGATGAATCCCTCTCGGGGGCGCGGCAGGAGGCGAAACATCGGGAGGCCTTGGGTGTGGCCTTTTATAGGCAAGCCACACCCAGAGAGACGGTGACGCATTGCGCACCATTTCCTTGCGTGCGTATGCGTCTGGAAACTTCCACATCGGCCCACAAACGGCAATGCAATCCGAAGCTGTCTATCCTAGCAGAATCACTTGAAATGCACAGATTCAGTATTTTGACAAAATGGCATTAGCACAAAAACGAATGCAAGCAAGAATACAATATGCTAAAAAGTTCAGTATGTACTTCTCCAAACATCAATGGCATCAAACGTATAAACATCAACGGCATCAAACATTATTCACAAGTCATACACAACACTTTACACTTGGCTTGCTGGTTGCACGGGACAGGGGTGGGTTTCTTAATGGGAACAGAACTGCTCACTAGAGAGCAGAAGGTGGTAGTATTTACGATTCATGACAGTTGGTAATATTTATACCTGAAAGGTGCCTTGTTTGACGTAGGTTTTTGGACATAAGACATCAATAAAGATGTCACTAGTAAGTGATCGTCTCTCAGTGCTCATTAGAGTTCTATTACTAATCAAAACATAGCAAGCGGGGCTTTGCCAGGTTGCTGAGTTTTATCTTGTTGAAGAACTCGGAGTGTAATCTAGGAATCTTATATAGTGGCTTCTGCTGTGTCATTTGCTCTAATGAGCTGCAGAGGAAGAGATTCTGAAATGTGGCTCTGATCGTGTTAGGCCAGAGACGAGTTTCTGAAATATCGCTCTTGATCGTTTATGCCATTATAGGGGTATAAATGGATTATAGCCGTATAGGGGCATAAGGTCACAGTATTGATCGGGGTCCTAGATTAGAACACGACAATATAAAAGTGTACTAATTAGAACCTAGCATTCTTTGTGCTTTTCCAGGCCCTTCGCACTATTTGTGCCCAAGTCGTAGCAGGAATGGTCTTCCCCACATCTTGCTGCCATCATAACATATTGGCAGGCATGTGTTGTCTTAGGTTCTACCAACCCTTATCGACACTGCTGCATGTAGTAAGGAGTCTCCCCTCGGTATATCAAACCTTTTATGAAGCATTTGAAAGGACAATAGTGTGCCGCCCTCAAAAAGATCTCCCAGCATTTGAATTCCTGCTTCCTCCCAGCCTAGTAAGTACGACGAGTCACTTCCATGGGGCAGCGCCGTTATCATTCCGAGAGGAATTTCGGGTGCGTAGGGGTGTCTCGTCCCCGCTCTACGTTGAGAGCGGTTCCAGCACAATCGCAGGGTGTTCTCTTCCAATGTCAGGTCCCTAAGATTCAGCTTCTGCTATAATGCGATAAATTAGAGGATATGGCGTGGGGTACCTTCATTCCTTTGGTGTTCCGGGCCTCTAAACACTCTTGCTACTTCTTGTGTAAGTATCTGTAGTTGGGCCGCTAGGTAATAGAGCTCAAAGTCTGATACCGCCAGCCCTCCCTCGACCTTAGGTCTTACAAGCGTCGCCTGCGCTAGCCTGCGATGACCTGTGCCCCAGAAGAAAGACACTATGAGTGATCTCAGCAGCTTAAATATGTGATTAGGTATGCACACTGGCAGCGTTCTAAAAAAATATAAGAATCTGGGGAGCGCTATAATTTTCAAAAGTGCTATACAGCCCGTTACCAACAGTGGAAGGGTGGCCCAAAAGGTCATGCTGCCCATCAGGGCCCTCACACTACATCCTATATTACCTTCCAATAGGTCTGCTGCTTCATGGTATAGGTATTTCAGGCAAGTGGGCTCCCAACTCAGTAGCCGTTGTATATTGGGCTGCTTCTCTCCACGTCGTACCGGGAACAAGCATGTCTTAGGCCAATTTACCCTCAGACCCGATATTTCCCCAAAGTCGGCTACCAATCTTTCAGCTCCCGCCAGTGCTCCGTTGGAGTTCTCAAGGAACAGTAGGAGGTCGTCTGCATACAGCGATATGTACTTTTGGCCGTCTCTACTCCTTAATCCTCCAACATGGACCCCTTTTCGTATCTCAATCGAGAGGTTCTACCGCCAATGCAAATAACAGTGGTGATAGTGAGCACCCCTGCCTCGTCCCTCATTCTACAGGATATTGCAAAGATATTAATGTGCCCACTCATACTCTTGCCATTGCAGACGTATATAGTATTTTCGTCCACTGTAAGTACCCATCACCCAGGCCAAATCGTACCAGCACCTTATAAAGGTACCCCCATCCTAAGCTATTGAAGGCTTTCTCAATGTCTACTGATAGTACCATGGGGTGTTGCACCTCTAAATGGTCCTCTCCTAACAGACTCGCCAATCATCAAATGTTCGTTGTCGTGTTTCGCGTCAGTATGAACCCCGTCTGATCTTTGTGGACCAGCGTGGTCATGTGCTGCATCAGTCGGGCCGCCAAGATATTACTCAATATTTTATAATCAGTTGTTAACATTGACAGCGGTCTGTAAGAGGCTGCATTGCTGCCCTCTCTCCCTGGTTTCAGCAGCGGTATCACTAACGCTTCGCGCATTGATTGTGGTAATTGTCCCAACTCCCTTGCCTCTCTGTAGACTTCTTGGAGTCTGGGTGCTAATAAGTCAACATATTTCGCATAGAATTCTATGGGCAGTCCGTCCAGACCTCGAGTTTTGTTGCGGGCCATACGCTTAATAGCACTGCATATTTCCCCTAGTTTTATGTCTTTCTCTAGGTCTTCTGCCTGCTCCTGATCCAACGCTGGTAGTTGTAGGTCCCTGAGGAATACGACTACAGCCGGATCGCCGGCTTCTAATCTACTTTTATATAGAGCCTCATAATAATGTGTGAAGCATTGCAATATCTCATTTTGAGTGTGCACCGTCTTTCCTCCCTCGGTTTCTGAGGCCACAATTTAGGAACTTCGTTTCATGGGATTAGCCAACCAGTCCAGCAACGTGCCTGCTTTGTCACCCTTGGCATGGGCCCGCACTGTGTACGCTTTATGGTCAAAACTGCGTAATCATTCCACTTCCGTTGCTACCACCTCTCTTGCCATAGTAACACTCTCTTGAAGTTCTGGGCAGCCAGGCCTCAGAAGCTCCACCTCTCGTAGTGCGTTATCGGCTTTATTCAAATCATTCAATAACGTCTTCCGCACTCCTGCATATTTTCCTATGCAGAGCCCCCTGATAACCACCCTGAAAGCATCCCATTCTATCGCCCTCGTCTCAGTTGTCCCCGCATTTTCTGTAAAATAATGAGTGATACCCTCCTCCAGCGCAGCCTGGAAAAGCGGGTCCTCCAGGATTTCGGGGGGTAGCCTCCAGGTAGGGACACATGAGACTCCGGGCATCCATTGTACCGCGAGCAATAGGGGGTTATGGTCTGACACCATTCTAGTCAGATAATCAGACCGGACTACAGCCGGCATCACTCCTGGGGAGCACAGGATTGCGTCCAGCATCAAATGGAGGTCGTGCATGCCTGAAAAGTAGGAGTAGTCACGGCTTTGCGGGTGCTGAGCACGCCAAGCGTCTATCAACCCCCAACGCGTCTGCCAGTCTAGTCTCCCCTTAGCCAGTCGATGTATTGGTGAACCATTTAGGGGCGGGTGTGACCTATCCAATGAAACGTCAGTTATGGAGTTGAAAGATACCTTCGAAAGGAAACTCAATTGGTCAATGTTAGGTGCATAGACACTGCAGAAAGCAACCTCTCTACCTCTAAGCCTTCCTTCGATAGCCACAAACCTACCTTCTGGGTCAATCGTCTGTGTAGTCATCTGGAAAGGGACCCCCACCCTAATCCATATTAACGCTCCTCTGGCATACGCGGAATATGTAGTGTTATAGACTTGCCCTCTTCATCTGCGCTGTAAAGCTATCCCTTCAGATTTTGTTAAGTGCGTTTCTTGGAGCAGTGCTATATGTATTCCTCTCCTAACCAAATAGGCATGGACTCTGTGCCGTCTCGTCATGGTGTTTACACCTCTCACATTCCAGGTTATGCATCACAGATTATTAAAATTACCCATTATCCGACCATCCCCTGCTCACGTCTCTCATCATTTCCCCGAGCAACTTCCATGTATTGGCACTAGTGACAATCCCTCCCAACCCACAACCCCAACAACCCCTGGATCCCTCCCTCCCCAGAACAGGACCTAGCAACCAACTTCTAGTTCCCATCCAAACTACTGCAGCATACAACGTGTCACTAATCCCAGCAGTAGTCACTGTGGGCATGCCTTAAGGGCAATGAGGGGGGGCCAGCAGCCAATCGGCGGCCGACTACTTCGGAAGTCTCACCGGCCCAGTAGCCCTAAGAGATAGTGTCCCCTCTCATGTGTTCCTCCATACTCTCCGCCAGCCATACCATCAGCAACCTCCCCCCTTCGACATGTGTCGAGGAGTCCAACACAATTCCGAGTACTTAGCTAGTCAGTAGGAGGATCACAACTGTCACTCATCAAGCATACCCTCCCCCGTCTCTGGAGTGACCCATGGCAACCGAACGCTGCTGTCTCAGATTGTTCTGATGCGGAGGTGGCATCGTCTCCCTCTGATTCAGTGTCCCCCCCTGACGGTTTTACCAGTGCCACCGACAGTGTGGATACCACTGCCACCGCTCCCAATCGTTCCGCAGCTGCCTGTGAGGGGGAGGGTCTCCTCAGACCTCGCTGTCTGTTTCGGATCCGCCACGATTGTCATTGTGGCAAGCCCTCAGCGGACATCCGTAGCTCTCCCCCGCCGCCGTCTTTTTCAGTTCTTTAGGTTTCCAGTCAAGCGCAGGCATCTTCTGGAGTATCAAAGAACTATGTTTTACTATCTACGATGACCCTCAGCCTAGCCGGGAACAGGAGCGAGTATTGTAGCCCCTCTGTGCGCAGCTCCCCCTTAAAACAGCCAAAATGGAAGTCCGGCGGCGCTGGGTTTCGTACGTGTAATCGGGAAAAATATTGACCCTACTGTTCTCCACTTGGAAGGGGCCATTCTTCCTTGCGTTCTGTAGGATCAAGTCCCGGTTGCGGAAATGCAACAGCCGGGCTACCACCGGTCTGGGGGGGGCGGCCCTGCGGAGGCGGTCGGGCCGGTACCCTGTGGGCGCGCTCTAAGGTGTAGAAAGTCGACAAGCCCTCCAGCACCACCACAGTTTGGAGCCAGGATATGAGATAGTGTATCATGTCCGCTCCTTCAACTTTCTCCGGCAAACCTATCACGCGGATGTTGTTCCGTCGATTTCGTCCTTCAGCATCCTCCGCTCTTTTTTCCAGGGCCCCCACTCACTCTAGCACATTGTCTAAGGTAGCCTTTAGTGACTTCTGGTTTGGTTCGATAGTCTGGATCGAGCTCTCCACTTCCTTGACTCTATCTGCCAGTTTTCCATGGTCGGCCCTTAGCAGTCCCAATCCTGTGGCCACTTGTCCTATGTACTGTTGGAGTGCCGCACGCGAGTCTGAGATCGCTAGTAGGATTTTATCCAATTGTTGCTGAAGATGTGGGTCTCGCGTTTGTCCGGTCTCTCCTTGCTCCTCTTTCTCAGTCAACTCTTCGTCCGGTGGTGGCTGGGTCCCACCCTTCACTCCCTTTAGTTTGCCCATCTCCGGGCAGCTCAGCGGCGGTTCGGTTCTCTGCACTCAGTGTAGTGGATGTGGTTGGTGTGAACGCCAGACAGTCGCTCTCCGTGCTCCCCCTTGCAGAGCTTTGTTCACCTTAAATGATCTGGAGCAGTCATGAGTGTCCAGCCCCTACCGCCGGGTACAGTGCAGGCGTAGGTCAGCTTCCACCAGGACGTCCCTCCCGGGCACCGGCAGTGGGCCTCTAGGCCCCCCGTCGCCAACAGGCGGTCCGACGCGCGGTAGAAGCTAGGTCGATCTCCCTAGTTCAGGGCATGGTAGGGCATCGCCCGTCATCGCTCTCGAGGGCAGCCCTCTGCTGCAGGGGCATTCCCAGCCTCCCTGCACAGGATGCGAGATTGGCGCCAGGGGTTTCTCCCAGCTTCTTCCCATATGCAGCGCAGGTGCCAAGCCACCGTCCGCCTTCTCCCGCCATTTGTTCTAGGTATTATCGCTTATTCAAAGCGCTCCAGCAGGTTTGCGGCCCCTCCTTTTTCCCACGGTGTGGCCTGGTACGTTTACTCGGACCCGGGGGCCGCCCACGCAAAACCGAGTTGCCTCGATGTCAGGCTGCTCTCCCCCTCGAGGTCGCACTAAGCCGCCTTAGAGGCCGCAGGTTCGAGAGCGCCTTCGCGCTGGGGTGGATCCGATCAGCCTCCCCCCCAAGCTTCCGTCCTCTCTCGGTAGTGCTCACGCCGTGCCAGGGCCCCCACCTTCCGGCACGTCCTCCAGGCGCGGCCCACTCCTCCTCGCGATCCCTTGATGCCAGCTCCCTCACATGCAACAGGGGGGTCTCTCCTGGTGTCCCCACTAAAAGTGTGCAGTGTTTCACTCACAAGTTTACACGCTCGTATTCACTAGTTCCGGTGACATGTGTCTTTACCATCAATTTATAGGCGGATATAATGTACTTTTGCTTCTGGGCTCACTGGGTGTGAAATGCAGTTGGGGCCCCCTGTAAGCGCAGCTCCCAGTCTCATAGCGCTCTGGGGGGGGCCTCTGCAGACTCTCTCTCCGTTCTTCAGCTCCACGTTCCTCCTTTGTCGCAGGGGTGCATGTAATGAAGCGTTGCGGGTCTTCGGATCCTCACCTTCCCAAGTCGATGCAGTCTCTTGCCCCCCTCGCTCTGCTGAAACACGGCAACCGGGCTCAGTGGGTACGGCTTTTCCTCAGCCGCGGTCACCCCTCCAGCAGCGGCGAAGCCCGGTCGCCCGCCGTGATCACCACGTCGGTCTCTATGTCGCGCAGCCTTCCGAATCTAGTCCGCTGCGGTCCAATCTGCCGACCTTGTCCACCCAGCAGTGTGCTCTGGCAGAAACCCTGTTTCTCCTCCACTCGCAAAGCCCTTAGTAACTTGCCGGTGCCGGGGGAGTCCTCTCCCGGGTCGCGGCCACCATTTTGCGTGGTGTGTCGCAGCACTCCGGTCCGCCGCCGATCAGCTCACCGGGCCTCTTCGGATCTGCGCGGGACCCGATCCAGCAGCCCAGGTGCAGGAGAGTTCTCACTCGATCCCTTTGGGATAGTGGGGAGTCTCGGGTTTCAGTAGATCAGGATAACTAGCTCTGGCATGGAGCCCTTTGTTAAAGCAGCCACCATTGTCGGCTGCTAGCCACGCCCCCCTTTGTTAAAATGGTTCATGTTGAAATGTGATTATTTAATTTATAAGTTTAGTGTGCAATCCTTTTGTTTTAATTGTAATTGTATGCAGTGGAAATAGTTGGTGTTATTTAAATGGTATGGTTGGTGATCAGCAATATAATGATTTAATAATTTAAAAAGCTTTATTTCAATATCTAGGATCATAAAAGCAACATATGATTTAGAAAACAAATATAAATATATTCTCTTACATATAAATAAATAACCTTTATTCTGCATATTACAATTTAGCTATAAAAGTATATATCATAGGTTAAAATATCATCATAAAACATGTAGGTTGAAATACATGAAAAAGTGAGCACACATCTTCCTTGAATCACCCCTAATACATGATAGCATTTCCTATATTGTATAGTTCTCCTTATAAAAACGGCAGCGTTAATAAAAACAACGAGATCTCCCAATGCAGACAAATATTTCAGTGCAGTTTTATGATGTCTAATATTTTTTGCAAGAAGAATTGGTTTGAGATAATAACTCCTGAAATTCTTGTAAAAGGCACAAAACAACATAAAGTGGTGCGTACTTTGCCTGGACACATTGTAGCAAGGGCTGAGAATCAATTATGTTGGGCGTGTCTTCTTCTCAGGGAAGGTAACTAAATGATTAATAATCTAGCTCACAGTCTAGTCAAAACATAACGATGCTGCATAATAGATACCCAAGACAAATAAAAAGGGCAGCCTTCCCGTGGATTAAGCAACATATAAAATGCAACAGTAGATTTCTTCAATTCATCATGTATTGTACGTTCACATCTATGTTTAAGAAAAGTTGACTTAATAATGCTCCTAGCAAGTGATAAAGTTAATAATGGATCTTGCAATACAGACAAACTCCTGAGAAATTGTTAATATAATTATGCCAGGGGAAATGTAAAACATAATCCAGTTTAAGACAATCTGTATTGATCCATTTTGTAAGACTTGTTTCATGTTTAGACCAAACCAGAAACCAAAATAATAGGGGTCCCAATAAGAGAAGGTCCTCTTGATATTGTATATCAACTTCCTTATGGACAATCAAAGAAGGGGCCGAGACCGGTAGACATAATACACATATAAAGAGTGTATTTTCTTTTGTCTGGGGATGATTAATAGGGGTATAACACCATTGCCCTGCCCCAAAAGTGGCAGAGGGACCCCCTCTAGCCTTATATATGTCTACCATTTCCTTTGCTTGTCGACTACCCAATTTGTGGGAGAATCCAAAAATCCCATGGCAGATTCTACTCATCTTTGATATAACATTTAAAACCTGCTAGGTCCAGACACCTTTACTTGTATATAAGAACCTTAAATAACAAAAATATTATACCATGGTTATTGATGAACCCCCAATAAAAAAATGACCTAAACGTTTGCACTTATCTCCTACATATTGTTGTGTAAGTTTTTGTTTTATTAATTGCCATCTTCTTTGAATTCATAGAGTCCTCAAAAGTATTTATTAGTTTCTGCAGGCCGCTGGGAGTCCTAGATAGTAAGACCGCGTTATGTGCATATAACAGCAAGGGAGTGGAACGGTCAGCAATGCTAGGTGCATCAGCCTGCAGAGCATGTAGGGTACTATGAATCCAATTAATAAAAAGTGAAATTAGCAAAGAGGCTATTATACAACCCTGTCATACTTCCCTGCCTACCCTAAATGATGATGAAGATTCACCTTGGGCATCATATCTAACTATTGATGATAAATTCCAATACAGATACATTAAAAAACAGACAAACTCTTCTGGGGCACCAAGGGACATCAGAGTTGACCAAATAATGGAATAGTCAACCAGGTCAAACACACTTCTTATATCAATAAAACATAAATAAAGGGATCCTGGCTTAGCCCTAGTATACTTTCTGTTTAACAGTTCCAAATTCACACACTGTTTGACTGTTCCCAGGCCCTTCCTAAAACCAAATTGTTCTTCTGATAAAATTGAATTGTCTTGTTCCCATACCTTTAACGCCTCCAGTAAGATATTACTCATTAATTTGATCAATGAGTCTAGAAGAGAAATAGGGCAATAGCAACTGGGATCTGACTTATGCCCCCTCGTAAAAATACGTATGATTGCTGATACAGCCAAAATAAGGGAGATCATACATTCCACAGCTGAATTACATTCCTGGTTCAAAACGACACCACATAATTACACAGCTGATTTAAACGTGTATACAGGTACCCCATAAGGACCTTGTGCTTTCCCAGCAGCACTTTCATTTAAAACAAGACGGACCTCATCAAGGGTAATATTTAAAGTCCAAAGATTCCTATGTAAAACCTATTCACACATGTTAAAGTCATTGCTCACTAAATTAGAATTAAAAACTGCTGAGAACTGGGTTACCCATGATTCTCAAGAACACAATAATTTAGTTAAGGGATTAAATCATTTTTTTAAACAGGGTGTTAAAAGTGCCCCAGAAAAGCTTGGTGTCCCTCGTTTCAGATGCTATAATCAGTTTGGACCAGGCTTCATCCTATAAAAAAGTCTTCCTGCTTGTTATACCATGATTAGAATTTTTCTGTAAAAGCTTAATAGCCAAAGGATCCCTGGGGGACGATGTAAGGCTGATTTCGAATTTTGCAGAGCCTGAGTCATTGATCTATCAAACCACCAATTATTGAAGGATTTTGCAGTTCTTGGACAGAAAGTGAGAAGTGAGTTTATTGTGCATGTAATCTGGTTAGAATTAAACAGCAATTTACCTTGATTGACCTCTTCCCCCAGAAAATAGTCAACCTCAGTTAGGTTTTTATTTACCACTCTGCTAAAGATTCCACCAGGATATATTCCTGCCCACCTAATACACACCCCATTAGGCCTCACAGGGGCTATATTAACGGTTCTTCTGTATTGATATCTCCTGAAAAAAATGAGAACTACTGGATTATGATCACTAATAGCTATTGGTATAATATTAGGAGTAAGGACTAATGCTTAAGCTGAGTTGGAGATCAAAACATGATCGATAATGGTGCAGGTATTTTCACCAGTGTAAGAGGATATATGTTCCCCAACGGCTAGGTGCTTATAATCTAACAGAACATGGTCATATTAAAAAAAATATTCTCTTAGTCAATATGGGCGAAGTGTGAAATGCCATATCCATCAGTGGTAGAAAGACCGCAGATTTGTTTGGCAGGGAGATCACATGCCTGGGTATTAAAATCAACTGCCCATATAAAGATAATATTTGAATTAATAAGGAACAGAAAAGCACCCAATCTCTCCTCTAGGCCATAGATCACCTAGCCATGGGACGAGTCAAATACATTATTGTAAAAATAGACTACCACAATGTAAGGGCCACCCTTAGTTGCTAGCCACAGAAACTGAGAATGAGGTGATACCTCAGAGTATTTCTTTACAGTAACTTGTAACTTATTAGATATTAAAACCTGTAGTCCCCCTTTGGTACGTCCTGCAATTGATAGTATTGCCATCAAGAAGTAGGGTGAAAGACTCTAAACATGAATTGGATTTACACACCAGGTTTCTTAACCGCACATAATAGTAGAAACAGATGTAATACCTAACCAATCTGGGGAAGATAACTTATTTTGCAACCTATACTTGTTCCAGGTGCCAAATTGATAGGTACCATTATCATGACCTGGTCGGATGGTCCCAGAAAGGGGTTCCACAAAGGGGGGCTCCTGAGGGCCGTAAATGCCTACATTAACATTTACTTTTTAGTGATATTTGTAGCTCAACATACAGAATCAGTGGTACTTATGGGATTAGGCAGTTCAGCTGTTATAGCACATGAAGTAACTCCATATTTGACCCTGAAGCAGAAGATAGAATCACCAGTCTGACTAAGTCAATTGTTATCTTGTAGTGAAATCCAACAGATCTATAGCTGAAATATGCTGGGGATTGCATCCAGAATTCTGATCAATCAAATTACCATTGCCCAATAGAACAGTATACCTTAGATGCCGATAAACATTTCCCAGTGGTAATAAAGCAATGTGCTTCGCAGATGGTATGTTGGACTTGGCTCTTTTTGCAGGGTCATCCATTAACTTTTTGCCTTCCTCCTGTATTTTTCCTGACCTGTTGTTGGCTGTTTTATGACTTTAGGCACTTTACCACAGCTATTCAGTGCTAAAGTGCATATGCTCTCCCTATTGTAAATTGATGTACGGATTAGTGACTCCATTATTGGCTGGTTTGGTTTACTTGTCAGACTGTAGTAGTGCACTGAGTGTGCCCAAGGCTTGTAAAAAAATGATGTAGGTGGCCTTGCACTACTGGTTGTGACACCCACAGAAGCAGCCTGTAAAAATGTGTCTCACATCTGACATTACAGAGCCTGAGTGCAGTATGGTAATGTCATGTTGACTGGGCAAGTGCACCCACTCGCCAGTCCCTAAACTTTCCCTTTTCTACATATTAGTCACCCCTATGGTAGGCCCAAGGGAAGGGGGCATTGTAGGTAAAAGATAGGACATGCCCTGGTGTGTGTGGCATGTCCTGGTACTCAATTACATCCATTTTCGTTTTTAACTACTGCAAGGCCTCTGTTCCCCATAGGCCAGAATGGGCAGTTTGATTATGACATCCTATAATACTAACTGACTCAGGGAACTAGGTAGAAATTTGAGTTGAGTATGCCTGAACTCAGTATGATAAATTACATCTTTTAATGAAGTTGGTTTCAACATTCTGTGTTTGAAAATACCACTTTTAGAAAGTAGGTATTTTCTTGCCTAACTTTCCAAACCTGCCTCTGCTAGGTTGTGTATTCCTTGTCTGGAGTTTGAGTGACAGGGGTTGGGGAATTCCAGGAGACAGGGTGAGTCAGCACAGGGCTGAATAGAGCTATCTGCATGTAAATGGCTGGGAGGAGTTGCACTTGGGACCTGAATAGGGATGGGCCTCCCTACCGCAGTGCTGGTTCCATCTCCAGTGGTGTGTCTGATGTCCCTGGCCCACACTGTCAAAGGAAAGAAGGAGTCTTGTCAACAAAGTTCTTCAGGGCTGCCAGAACTGGTTAGGACTGGGTAAAGTACCCTCTGCCTTCAAAGGTAAAAGGATTTGCTAGTATAAATATTGGGAACCAGACCCAAGTACGTTAGATCACTTTTGGGAAACAAGAAAAACCTTTGCTGGGAAGAAGAACCAGAGAAACTGAGGAGGAGACTATCCCTAAGCTGAGTGGTGGAAGTCACTGATGGACAGCACAGTCCAGATCAGGCGCTTGAGGCAGACCCCAAAGGCCGTTCGCTACAGTAATAATGGCAGCAAGTCACCAGAGCACCAATGAAAGGCCTAGATGACAGATAACATTCTGGGGGTTTTGGTCCAGCTAGGGGATGGTGATCGGTGAGTGTGGTCATGTCTATTGTAAAGGGCATGGAAATAGAAACAGGATCATAACTTGAAAGTATCAACAAGTGAAGTTTTACCAATAAGTACACAATACTGCTTGAATTTCAACAGAGCCCGAGTGAGCAAATTAGGGGTGGGATGCGCCATGTCAGAAAGCTATGCTACGCAGCTGGTCATAACAGTATACAGGTTATCGCACAGTTTACTTTCCCACTCTCTATTTTCTTTGTCTAATTTCTTCTATTGACAGCTCTATGTTTAACCCAGCCTTCTCTACATTTAGATTTCACTACCCTCAACAGATCCTCTGTAACTGCCCTACAAGCTTTCTTTTACAAGGTCACCTCTTTGTCCCTTGAGGGGTGGCTCTTTTGTTCTGCGCTTGGAGATCAGTGAATGTCCTATAAAGGGTAGTGCGAATTCTCTGCAGTTCAATTAGCCTCTCTTCTGAAGGGAGATTGTGGATCTTTTCAGTTTTAGATTTTACCATTTTTAGAACATTTTCTAGGGCATCAGGATGCTTGTATATTAATTCTCACATAATATTTTTCCCTTTATTTGTCGATATTAAATTTCCTACCGCCCAATTGGACTTTTCTGAATTTTTCAATGTCATAGTACCTTTTAAACTAAAGGTAAGAGCATTTTGGTCACTGACTGCTCTGTCTTGGACAGCCATGTCCTTCTGGAATGGCCAAAGGTTTAACCCTACTAAAAAATAATTGATATGACAAGTATGACCCATTCTGTTAAAAGTAACTGTGCCCTCACTATCAGAGTGAGTTCTTTCATTCGCTTCTCTAAGGCCATGACTAAAGGCTAGTGCTAATAATTGAATTGCTCTAGTTGAGCTTCTCCCCACAGGTAGATGTACTTGTAGAATCATCCACAAATTATGAGGATCGGTGGTAAAATCTTTTAAAACTACCTAATGGGTTCAAAGATTGTGTTAAAGTTGCCCCCCATTAAAAGGAAACCATCATCAGGACTTTAGGCGCCTCATCAATTATCTTTAACACCAGGGTCTCAGAGCATCGATCTTCCATCCTATCAAAAACATTAAAGATGTTGAGGCCAAAAAATAATGATAATCTAATTGCCAATACATCAGTTGAAGGAATTGTGATTTGCTGTATTTTACAGGCTAGTTTTCTCTTGACCCATATCGTTAGTCTTCCTGAAAGGCTCCCCTTACCAGACTGTACAGCATCATTACAATAGGAAGTAAACCCATTCCTGTATATCGGGCTTGTACACCAGGTTGCATGGAAGTATCATGGGTGTCAATGAAGGTACTCCCATTGGTTTCAGTTCTTACCAATCCCTGCCACATTCCTAGATAAAAACTTTACATCGTCCAAAACAGTCTCAGTTCTGCTAATAACATCCCCCAACCTCAAATCCCTATTCCCTTATCGACTGCTATATACCATACCTTAGGACGTATCCCTTGTTTCTTTGGGAGTTTGAAGAGCATCATTGCTATTACCATCATCAGGAACCACATCTCTGCTTAGCCTATTAGGCAAAGCAAATGACCGATTGTTTACAATGGTGATTTTCTTGTTTACCTGAGCGCCCATGTTATTTTGGTCTAGATTACTCTAGTCTCTAGTACATCGGGGATCTCTTGTGCCTCATGGGCTTTAATATAAGAAAAATGGTCAACAGACATGGATCACACATGGAGTTTGTATCTGAGCTGAAAGTCAGTATTAGCTTTCGAAAGTGACCTTGCGTCTATTGCTATCAAGCCATATACCTGGGTTGTGTCCTTGAGTACATCTCTTAACGTATCTCTAGTGCCCCCTAGGCCCATCACTCTTCTTACATCCCATATATATCATCCCTAATGATTGAATAGCACTGGTGCACCCCTTGAACCAGTGTGTAAATTTGTTTGTCAGGGAAGCCTTCCCTTCTATGGCTCCTTCACAGAAACCTGGGTAAGATATACTATAGGTTCAACTTTCATGGCCAAATGTCCTGTATAGACCCCCTTCTGGACCTGTCCCCTGGAATGTAAATGTAAATGTAGCTGATTTTATATAGCGCTGTATCACCGACCGGTTTCTAAGCGCTTGCTTAGGGAAACCGTCCTGGTATTCCCCTGTTAGATAACCCATTACTGGGCATCCCCAAGGTGAAAGCCAGGCATCCCGCTGCAAGGGGCTGTCGTGGAGATTAAGCAAGCTATTGCCCAGAGTTGCAGAGTGGGACTCCAAGATTGGAATAGGCACAGAGGCGAGAATTGTCAGGTCTGGGGAAATTTGAGCCCAAGACTCGCCGAGGGGGGGAATTGAACCCTGGTCCGGGCCAGACCTCTGCATCAGGGTCTGCCGCTACAACCACTTGAGCCACACTTCTCCACTATACAGTGACAATAGTGACTGATTTGTTGAGGTGTGCTCCAAGCACCCCATGCCTAGTCCCCTATTCCTCTGCTCCATCCATCTTGCACCTTCAAATCTTAGAGCTACCTTGGGGGGATTCATACCTCTCCAAACTCCTCTCACAGACCTAGCAAAATTATATCCTGGGGGTTTACTGGTATGGGTCATAAAATGGGTGTAGGGGTGGTATTCGAGTTAGGATGCACCTGGGGTTGGGGACTTTCCTGGGTGGACATTCCAGCTGCTGTCCCCCCATCCGCTTAACTACTCCTATCCTCAGTGGATTGATCCAATGCCTTTTGCTTAGATGCATCCTCATTTTCTTCCACTTTTAGTTACATTATTCAGTGTACCCATCTCTTCCAGTACGGCACCCAGAGAGTTCAGTATGCTGTGGTAAGCCCCTGATTGGCTCTTTCCTATGAGTGAACTACCCTGAGCTCTTTCTTTAATCACACCAACATTGGAATCATTATCTAATAAAGTTAGACTTTCATTACTCAAGGCAGAAAAATGATTATTACATTTAATAACCAAGTCAAAATCCTGGACCTTTAGCAACAACTCAGTGTCGCTCTGAGATTCAGGGCATATATGATCAACTTTGCTGTGGGATGTACACCTTATCAAGTCATTTTTTTTTCTTAGCCATCACAAATATAGAATGAATTTGCTTTTGCTAAACCACTTCTATCCTAAGTGGATTGTTCCAATGCCTTTTGCTTAGATGCATTCTTATTTTTCTCTCCACGTTTTTAATTACATTACTCAGTGTACCCATCTGTTCCAGTAGGGCACCCACAATTTCCATTAAACTACCCAAAGACTTGAGGATGCCCTGGTATGCCCCTGCTTGACTCTTTCCTACGAGTGAACTCCCCTCAGCTCTTTCTTTAATCACATCAACATTGGCATCATTATCTAATAACAGTAGACTTCCATTACTCAAGGCAGCAAAATGATTATTTCACTGGATAACCAAGTCAGCATCCTGGACCTTTAGCAAAAACTCAGTGTTGCTCTGAAATTCATGGCAAATAGGATCAACTTTGCTCTGGGCTGTACACCTGTCCAAGTCATTCTTTTTCACCTTAGCCATCACAATTATAGAATAAATTTGCTTTTGCTTTAACTTTGGTCATCAAGAGCTTACAGATGGAGGTGAGGTTGCCCAAAACAAGGGGAGGGTAATTTCATATATCCACACACTCATCTAGTATGGTGTCAATTTTGTCTACACTGTCCAACACACAGTTACTTACTGCTACTTTAGTCACTTTCTTTTTTGAGCTTAACTGTCCTTGCTGTCCTCACTGACCTGCTCCTTGCTCCTGGCTTGAGGAACTGCTTCCCTGTCCACGAACTCGATTGCATTCCCTGTGGCAGAGGTCGGCTGGTGGGAGCGTTACTGCAATCGGCGGTATACCACCTCGCTCTCAGCGCGACCCGCCCAGGTTGTAGTGCAGAGGCTGTGCCCTGGAAAAGCCTACCGGGGGACTGCGAGGCCCAGAAACCACCGCTCTTTGCAGCAGGCGCCTCTTCCCCCGGCGGCCACGCCCATTGATCTGACCGGCTCTTTTAAAACCTTTCGCGACACCCGCTGCGCGGGTGCCGCTCACTGACCTGCTCCTTGCTCCTGGCTTGAGGAACTGCTTCCCTGTCCACGAACTCGATTGCATTCCCTGTGGCAGAGGTCGGCTGGTGGGAGCGTTACTGCAATCGGCGGTATACCACCTCGCTCTCAGCGCGACCCGCCCAGGTTGTAGTGCAGAGGCTGTGCCCTGGAAAAGCCTACCGGGGGACTGCGAGGCCCAGAAACCACCGCTCTTTGCAGCAGGCGCCTCTTCCCCCGGCGGCCACGCCCATTGATCTGACCGGCTCTTTTAAAACCTTTCGCGACACCCGCTGCGCGGGTGCCGCTCACTGACCTGCTCCTTGCTCCTGGCTTGAGGAACTGCTTCCCTGTCCACGAACTCGATTGCATTCCCTGTGGCAGAGGTCGGCTGGTGGGAGCGTTACTGCAATCGGCGGTATACCACCTTGCTCTCAGCGCGACCCGCCCAGGTTGTAGTGCAGAGGCTGTGCCCTGGAAAAGCCTACCGGGGGACTGCGAGGCCCAGAAACCACCGCTCTTTGCAGCAGGCGCCTCTTCCCCCGGCGGCCACGCCCATTGATCTGACCGGCTCTTTTAAAACCTTTCGCGACACCCGCTGCGCGGGTGCCGCTCACTGACCTGCTCCTTGCTCCTGGCTTGAGGAACTGCTTCCCTGTCCACGAACTCGATTGCATTCCCTGTGGCAGAGGTCGGCTGGTGGGAGCGTTACTGCAATCGGCGGTATACCACCTCGCTCTCAGCGCGACCCGCCCAGGTTGTAGTGCAGAGGCTGTGCCCTGGAAAAGCCTACCGGGGGACTGCGAGGCCCAGAAACCACCGCTCTTTGCAGCAGGCGCCTCTTCCCCCGGCGGCCACGCCCATTGATCTGACCGGCTCTTTTAAAACCTTTCGCGACACCCGCTGCGCGGGTGCCGCTCACTGACCTGCTCCTTGCTCCTGGCTTGAGGAACTGCTTCCCTGTCCACGAACTCGATTGCATTCCCTGTGGCAGAGGTCGGCTGGTGGGAGCGTTACTGCAATCGGCGGTATACCACCTCGCTCTCAGCGCGACCCGCCCAGGTTGTAGTGCAGAGGCTGTGCCCTGGAAAAGCCTACCGGGGGACTGCGAGGCCCAGAAACCACCGCTCTTTGCAGCAGGCGCCTCTTCCCCCGGCGGCCACGCCCATTGATCTGACCGGCTCTTTTAAAACCTTTCGCGACACCCGCTGCGCGGGTGCCGCTCACTGACCTGCTCCTTGCTCCTGGCTTGAGGAACTGCTTCCCTGTCCACGAACTCGATTGCATTCCCTGTGGCAGAGGTCGGCTGGTGGGAGCGTTACTGCAATCGGCGGTATACCACCTCGCTCTCAGCGCGACCCGCCCAGGTTGTAGTGCAGAGGCTGTGCCCTGGAAAAGCCTACCGGGGGACTGCGAGGCCCAGAAACCACCGCTCTTTGCAGCAGGCGCCTCTTCCCCCGGCGGCCACGCCCTCATTTCCTCCTTTAACAACAGCCAGTCTCTAACGCGTCGCGGGTCGCGCGCGGGTCGCAGCCCGGGGCGAAGACCGGGCAAAGACCGGGCCGTTTTAGGCCGTTAGAGGCTGGTAGAGACTGGACTGGGCCACCCCCCTGACATCCCTACCCGTATACCCGCCACTCCTTTGAACTTCATAAGGTTAATAATGGTGAATACGAGGGGTTCGAAATCTAAAACCAAAGCCCCAACCCCCGCAGGTAAACTACTTGGCCCCATGGATGACTTTCTAGCGAAGGCTAACACCCTCATAGATGAGAGTATATCACTAATAGAAGAAAGGGTTTCTTTAGATCTGGCATTCGCTAGGAGATCTTCATTAGGTATCCTAGCGGAAGCCAGGTCTCCAGCACTGGGAGCTTCAAACGCTGAGAGAGCACAGACACGTGAGAGGCGTAGCCTGCCGAACACGGTAGATCTGTCAGTATCCCAGCTGGCGGACTCCCAGCTCAGCTCCGACTTAGAAAAAACCCCAGAACTGGTTCCTACAACACCCACACAAATTTCTTCCATAGACAAAAGAATAGAAAGGGGCAGGAGGGAGGGAGCCATTAGTAAGAAAAGAGCGACTAGAAATTCCATCACGTTAGTAAGCCCGCCACTACCCTCTAGCACCCCACAAATTCATGATGACGGACCACCACAAATAGAGATTCTAGCGTCAGTCCATCAGACAGAGAAGGAAATAGCCCCACCAATAGTCTTGGATCCCAATCCTAACAAGCAAGCCCAAGTGGACCTGAAGGCCTCGGAGGCTAATGAGTTAACCCTCACCGCAATAGCTAACATAGTTAAACATGCACTACAACCCCTAGAACACCGGCTAATAACTATAGAGACACAAATCACCAAACTTTTAAAAATTCAACAGTCAGCTTACCCATCATGCCCACAGAAAACAGGAGGAAACAACACTAAAAAGCCAACCACTACTGCAAACCCAGCTCTTCCCAACCCACAACAAAAAACTCTCCGGATAACTACACCTAACGTTCCCGTTAATAAAAATACATCAAACACAACCAAAATAGCAAACACTGCAACAGCCTCGTCCTCCACCAATAA
Source organism: Lissotriton vulgaris (assembly GCF_964263255.1). NCBI lineage: Eukaryota > Metazoa > Chordata > Amphibia > Caudata > Salamandridae > Lissotriton > Lissotriton vulgaris. Next base: position 517,477,325 of record NC_141685.1, on the reverse strand, counting down.
CTCGCAGCAGATAATCAGCATAACCTCCCCAGGTGCGGCATCTACAGCTGCCGTTACTCCGGCAGCATCTAGTGTCTCCACTAATAAAACTCCTGCCAAGAATACAACTAAAACAGTAACAAAAACCCCTGCCCCTCCACCCCCTCCACCAAAAACCCCGGTGGACAGGCCCAAGAGAAGTGCTGCGAGGAATCCTGGTCCTCCAAGACTCCCAGCAGACTTCCCTCCGGAGGCCTCACCGTACGTGGTGGTGATGGCTGGAGTACCCGAATTAACAGATTCTACCCCAGAACCTATCTGGTCCTTAAAAAACAAAGCCCAGCACTGGCTCCAGACCAACCGCCCGATCCCATCTTCTTGGAGCGGAAGAATTAGATCTGTTGCTAGGGTACCGTGGGTGGGCAGTACTAGAAAAACCATTCCCGGTGATTGTATAACAATCACATTCGAGGACCCGCGAATAACAGACTATGTCTGTTCATGGGAAGATATCACCCAAAATGGAGGAATCAAGGTCAAACCACTTTCTTTCTTCTATCCATTTAGACAGGCAGGGGGCTTCACACAGGAGCAGGAGCCTCCCTGGTCTGCCCCATTCCCCAGACAGGATGAACCATTAATCCCCAGATACCATGGTCCCCCTAACTTACACGAGCCAGATTACGCCTGGCACACGGTAAGACAACGCCATCAGGGTGGACGTTGGGATGACAGAAGGCCCTATACCCAATGGTTCCCCCACAGGGAACAACCCCGGTGGGACCCATGGCATAACATCACGCTACACAATAGGTATAATGGCCTAGAAATGGTCGATTGACCATCAACAGAAATCTCTTCAAATGACCCCCAGGTACCCCCCTCTCCTCAGTCTTTTACAACCACTCTAGCCCCCAAAAATAATGAACCCGCAGTCTCCATAGACGAACTTAATGTTGATTCCTCATCTATTACAGTACTCTCCTGGAATGCCGCAGGCCTCCGTAATAAAATCGAGGATGGTTCCGCGCAGGAGTTCCTAAAATCATACCAACTAATCTGTCTGCAAGAGACATGGTCTGTAGAGGAACTACATCTACAAGGCTATAAAACCTACTCTGTCCCAGCACTACCTAGTACAATGGGCAGACCAAAGGGCGGGTTAATAACTTACATTTCAAACACCCTACCGCTTAATAAAGTGGTTATTCTCTCGCAGGATGCCAACCACCAAATTCTTTCATTAACTCTTGTTAACAAAGAAATAATAATCCTGACCAATAGTTACAATAACTTATCGGAAGAAAACTTCATAATTCTTCTCACCACCCTTCATGATAAATTAAAACAGATTCACCACTCTAGATCCGTAAATAAACCAATCCATCTAATCTGGGGCGGAGATTTCAATCTCCACCCCTGTACAGCTTCCAACTCATTGCGCTGTGGGATAATGGACGAACTTAACGTCCCAATGGCGCACTTCGCCCACAATAAATTAGGAAACCTTATTAACACCGTCCTATCTGATCTGGATCTCCACATCGTAAACCATCTAGATGCAGAACCAAATGAATTTGCTCCAACTTATGTGGGCAGAGGCCATCACACCACAGTAGACTTTATACTTCTCACACCAGACCTCATGAACAGACTCAAAGATTTTAGGGTTATTGCCACCCCCCTTAGTGACCACTCCGCCTTAGCAATAAAGTTATTTATGCCACCTAACTCCTCTCACAAACTGGAGATGGCGGTTACTCTTACACAGAACAAGATCCAGGTTGGAAAACACAATGGTTTTACAGTCAAGTGGGCAAAAATCAACCCATCTGATATATTGAAAAAATTAATAACTAGGGCCTACCCAAACATTGTGAAATGCCTGGACCTTGCATCAAGCCATAAGGAGGTCCTGATAAATTTCGAACAAATTTTGGACTTTATAAAGGACCTACTTACTTCCAAACCCAATTCAAACTTCTCCACAAAACCAAAATGGTTTAACCACAACTGCACTTCTGCCTTAAAAAAACTAAAATCTGCACTTCAAAGTAAACCGCGAGATGCAGCCCAGATCCAACTCCTAAGGCGCCAATATACAGGGGAAAGAAAGCTGAGAACTGCCCAACTCAAGCAAAAATTATGGGAGGATCTCCATAAAGGTGCAGTCTCAAAAAATAGCGAACTTTTCTGGCGCACAGTAAGAACCCCTTACCTTACCAATAATGGCATCCCAAAAATAGAAGTCACCATTGATGAAAAAACATGGGTCTCTCACTTTGAAGAGATTTTTAAAAACACTTCACCAACAGAACCCAAGCCTTTAAAACCACACTACCCCATTTTGGTTCCGTTCGACATTCCAGACCTCATAGGCGCACTCCAGAGTAGCAAATCAGGCAAGGCTCCAGGGCCGGATGGGGTCCCAGTGGACTTCTTCAAAAACAACCTAGACCTCTGGGCACCCATCCTAACTAGAGTCTGCACAGCGGCAGCGAATGAGGGAATCCTTACCTCCTGGACCAAATCAATAATGGTCCCCATTTTCAAAAAGGGGGACCGTCAAGACGTAAAATGCTACCGGCCCATTTCACTGCTGGACTCGCTCGGGAAAGTAGTGGGGAGAGTAATCCTTGAGCGTTTCCAGCAGTGGAGTGAGGACCGGGGCATAATTTCTGACATCCAATTTGGCTTCCGCAAGGGCTTTGGTACACTAGAGCAGGCCCTTAATCTCCACTTAATAATGAGCAAATACACCCAGGCCACTCCTTCTAAGATATACATGGTCTTTGTCGACCTATCCGCAGCTTTTGACTGCGTTTCGCACACAAAGCTGTGGAAGGTCTTGGCCCAGATGGGAGTAGATCAACCCCTTTTAGACTTCCTAAGAGAGCTCTACACAGGGGCAACAGCTAGAGTTCGCTTTGGGGTAAACGGAGAGCTGACGTCACCGTTTAGCGTAGGGCGTGGGGTCAGGCAGGGATGCGTCCTGGCCCCCTTCCTCTTCTCACTCTATACCAATGGTTTGGAGGAGGAGATGTTGAGGGGGGCCCAGGACCTCCCACGCATAAACCGCCGCCTGGTTCCAGCCCTGCTCTACGCGGATGACGCTGTCATCCTTGCGCGAACGCCCCGAGAACTGCAGAAAGCAGTAATCAAGTACACCTCATTCATGGGCAATCTCGACCTAAAGGTGAACATAAAAAAAACGTTCGTAATGACAGTTGGTAGAGGTCAAAAAAGAACAAATCCCATTTTCCTCAATAACCAAAAGCTCGAAGCTACCCCTCAGTACCCCTATCTAGGGGTTATGATAGATGACCAACTTAGCTGGAAGCCAGCAGTGAACACCAGGTCACACTTATTTAAGAGAGCTATCGCTGCTCTAACAACCTTTTCACAGAGATTAGGCAAAAGACCACCAGTAGAGCTCCTCAAGATCTATAACGCCAAATGCCAGGCAATCGCTACTTACGGCGCGGGAGTCTGGGGCTACACAAATACTAGCCCCATCCAGAAAGCTGAAAACGCCTTTTTAAGATTCTTGCTAGCCACTCCTAAAGGCACCTCTACTTATGCAATTCATCTCGAACTAGCCATACCGTATATAGAGGACCTAATTAAAATTGAGCCGTTGATGCTGTGGCAACGCATTTGGAAGTCAGACAAAAACGCCCTGACACAAGCCATTATTTTAGACACAATGAACTTGGATCACTCCACAAAAATAAAATGGCTCTCCTATGTGAGAAACTTCTTCACCGACTTAGGTGTTGAGAACTACTATTTGGACCCGGTGTCAGTAACAGACATTTCGAAAAAAGATCTTAAACAGAAAGCACTAAGACACCTGGAAACTTTAAGACTTGCATCCATTTCCTCAAAAACGGCAGTCATCCATGCAAATATGATCCAAACAGCCCCTGACATCCACCCGTACTTGGCACTTCAAATAACAACTTATGAGAGAATGTTAATCACAAGATTCAGGCTCAATACCTTCTATAGAATGGTTACCTTCCCAACACAAAATTGCTGGAGTGACATTCTTTCCCCCTGCCCATGTGACGGTTTGTCAACGCAGTCTAACTTGCATGTGATCCTACTTTGTAAATACCATCAAGCCCACAGAAAGACCTGGCTTTTACCTATACTAAGAACGTGGGGGCTAAGACAATGCAGACCTGCCCTCTTAAGACTGCAAATGTTGGAAACGGAAAATGTCTGCTATTTTGTTAGTAGTTTTCTAAAATGCATTCTGAGACATAGAAAGAACCTTTAAAATCTTCGTAAATTTTAACTTTGAGCGGCCCCTCGCATCCCCAGTTTAATTTTTATATTGTGGAATGAATTTTATATGAAATTTTATGTAACACATGTATTTTTGCACTGTATGATTCTTTGCTCTTTTATGGTTTTTTTCCACTGTGAAACAAGCCGAATAAAGAAATTTATATATATTAACTGTCCTTGATGCACCTTATGTAGCTTTCCTTTCCCCTTTTTTGCATCTGGCTTTTAGATTGAAACCACAGGAAAGCCAGGTAGCAGAACCACTACACTTTCTCACGCTGATAGGATTCCCCTGTTACAGGAACCATGCTGCGTGGGGAAGAGCACAATCACAAAGCCACAGAAGTGTTCACCAACTCTCAATATCATAAACTTCAAACTACAGGGGTAGGAAAATAAAAAAGAGCATACCCGCTTGAGGATCCTTTGACAAGGTGTTAGTGGGGTGGCCCAGCACAGCCTCTTATGGTCTTTGGCGGGCCCAGATGCCCAGTTTTGGCCCATGCCGCAGGGTTCTTACAAAGTGTGCAGGCAGACTCCATGTCACCAATGGCCCCTCCTCCACACAGCATATTGCAGGCTGGGACAACGAGTCCCGCAGTGACAATTATCCTGGACATCATGTGCGGCGGGAGGTGGTGGGTGCTTATAAAGCACTCATCATGGACTCTGTGTCACCAATGCCCCTCCTCCTCACAGCAGGTTGCAGGTTGGGACAATGAGTCCCGCAACAGCAATGATCCTGGGTGTCCCGAACCACTGGAGGTGGTTGGCGCAGACAAAGCAAGCGTTCTTTGGGATGGCTACAACGGAGAACCACACCTCCGAGTAGCATCAGGTGATCCATGGCTCCGCCCCCGGGAATGGTGGAGTTTACCTGACGGCATCTGCATGGGTTGCTGCTGCTGCCGATTTTTCACCGAGCTGATTTGTTTTTGACATTTCCTGTTTCTTCCCGCTGATGTGTGCGGCAATCAAAAGGGGCAGCATACGGCATATGGAATGTCTCTTCAGGGCCTGAAATCAGAGTAAGCAGTGATATTGACGTAGCGGAGCCCTGCCGAGAATCGCGGGGGCGGGAAAAAAACGGCTACAATGTGCTCTGGTGTCCGGTGAAGACGCGGAAAGGAGGCGGGAGAGGTGAGGAGACTTTTAGGCAGTGGCTAATTCAACTCTGGCTCAATTGGAGTTTTTTTACCCATATTTTTGAGTGGCAGGGGTAAAACTCGGAGGTAGAGGCGGAGGGGGAGTTTGGAGTCAAAACCTGAGTTTGCAAGCCTAGCAAATCCAGCAATTTTGGCTCAGGCATCGCAGGGCACATTTAAAGCTTATTGTTTTGCACAGCTAGAGCCACGGAAGACAGAGTCAGAGGCACTATAAGCATTTCAAGTCGCCTATATGCCGGTCACTCCAAAGATGGGGAAACAGCTGAACACCCGCCTCGCAAAGGCCAAGGCACAGCGGCTGGCTATGGAAGCAAGGGAGGCTAAGAAAGCAACGCGGTTAGCAGGGCTTGCAGGGTTGGGAAACACCCCTCTGCCCTGTATCATAGATTCAACAGCCGAGAGCTCCGAGGGTGAAATGGAGGAAGAGAACTCGGCAAATTCAGTTACATAATCATTAATCACCCCAAACTTTGGGTGATTAATGATTGTGTAACTTAATTTGACCTTCAACTCGAGCACCTGCTTTACTTTATCTATTAGTGCTTCCTGTTGAAGCTGACTTTGTAGCTATTTTAGAATGGCGCTGGCAGCTTGCTGGCGCCATTCTAAGTGGGGCTGAGGGCAGAAGGGTACAAAGTGGGACAGAGGGCAGAAGGGGACAAAAAACGAGTGGGGCAGAGGGCAGAAGGGCACAGAAACGAGTGGGGCAGAGGGCAGAAGGGGACAAAAACGAGTGGGGCAGAGGGCAGAAGAGCACAAAAACAAGTGGGACAGAGGGCAGAAAAGAGTGGGGCAGAGGGCAGAAGACCACAAAAACGAGTTGGGCAGAGGGCAAAAGGGCACAAACACGAGTGGGGCAGAGGGCAGAAAGGCACAAAAACGAGTGGTACAGAGGGCAGAAGGGCATAAAAAACGAGAGGGTGGCAGTGATAAACCAGAGGGCGCATCACGGGCTCGCCCCAAAAAAAACCACGAACACGCAAAGCGCCCTGCGAACATGCCAAAACGCCCCGCGAACACGCAAAGCGCCTCGCGAACATGCAAACACAAATAAATCCACAAATTCGCACAAATTTGTGAATTTTGTGGATCGGGAATTCGCAAATCCGCAAATTCACGAATCCCAAATTGGCAAAATTCACCCATGCTTAGTCTAACCTTCCTGCTTCCTGCAATATGCATGATGACTCTAGCTCTGTTAACCAGCCTACAAGGCCAATGCTCAATCTACCAAATTTTGGGAAGGATCAATCAAGAGGGCAACAGCCAGACTCTGTGGAAAATCCTGAGCTTGCTTTATCAGCATTAACAGTCCTAATACCTTCTGGCCAGCAAGAGGACGTAGCGGCAGTAGATCTGAGAGCTCCCCCTCTTGTCATGCCTATATCACAATCTTCATTTTTTCCCATTCCTCCCCCTCATGCCAACGCCAACACCAACGCCAATGTCAATGTCAATATCGACACCGACTCTAATACACTGATGGATTCCACATGAGAATTTCAGATGAGAAGGGTTAATAAAGCAGAATTGGCCTCCCTCAGCTTCCGTTTGGAGAAAATAGAAAATACAGTGGGGAGCTTTCCAATCAAGCTTCAAGATGCAGAGGAAAGAATTTCTCTCTTAGAAGATCAACTTGTCTCCGTTTTGAAAGAGGTTAAAGTTGCGCCTAAAAGTAAGCAGATAATGGAAATTAAACTGGAAGAGTTGGAAAACCATTCTCGTAGATTGAATCTCTGTTTGGTTGGGGTGCCCGAGGGTCTGGAAGGGTCCCAACCCCTGAGTTGGGTCAACAAATTCATCAAACAAAAGGTCATGCCTGACTTCCAAGGGGACCTTACGATTACGAGAGCTCATCGTGTTCCACCTCAACCCTTTCCCAACTCAACTCTTCCGCGTACGATCTTGATCAATTTTGCAGACTTCCCTATCAAAGAGGCAGTTCTAACACAAGCTTTTCAACAGAGACAATTCCCCGTGAATGAGACTTCAAAATGTCGTATCTTTTCAGACATGTCTGCTTCTGTGGCTCGCCGCAGGAAAGAATTTATCTAAATGCTACAATTATTCAAGGCAAAGGGGGCACAGGCTTCTATAGCTCAGCAATACAAGCTAAGAGTCCTGTTGAAGGGGAAGTTATTTATGTTTACTGATGTTGAGGAAGCCCAGGGACTTCTTGATCAGATCTCTCAGAATGTTTAAGGTTAGAATAGTTTAGTGTCAGGATTAAATGGTCATTTACCCTATTTGGGATGACAGTAAAACGGATGAAATTCTCTGGCTTAGAAAGAATCCCTTTTTTTTGTTCTTTTCTCTTTGTCATCACAGAGAGTACAACAGCTAGATTGCTGGCTAGCATTGGAGGCCAGGTGTTAAGGGAAACAGGTAGTAGATTGTCCCGGGAGGGTGGGGTCTGAGATTACCAGGGTGTAAAAACATTACACCCAAATTGAGTAAGGGTAGGGGAAAGTGGTGGGTGTGGTGGAGGGGGGAAGTCCACTTTTTTGGGTGGGGTGGGGTTTGCAAAGGAGAAAAAAATGAAGTCAGTTGATTGTCCATATTCAATTTTTTTTTTGTCTATTTTGCTCCTTGAATTTCGTTAGAAAAGTCACTAATGCTTATGCATGGCTAAACCATTCATTTTAAAGTTTGTTTCGTTTAATGTTAATGGGATCAATAATAAAAGAAAGATGCAGGCTATTGAAGCAAGGTTAAAAACAGAAAATCCAGGGGCTATTCTTCTACAGGAAACTCATATTGTGACCATTAAGACTTCTGAATTTTCTATGTTCAGATCATGGGCAGGTTATAGGGGGCTCTCATCCTCTTTTGCATCCCATAGAGGGACCGCCATTTTTGTTAATAAGAACTTACAAGCAGAGTATATTAATTCCGGGAGCGATCCATCCGGGAGATGGTGTTGGGCCTCCTTTTCGTTTAGATCAAAACCTCACCCTCTTACATTTGTGAGTTTTTATGCACCTGTAGAGGACAAAATGAAACCTTATGAAGAACTCTTTCAAGAATTGATTAGGATTCCGGGGGATTTCATTTTAGGAGGGGATTTCAATATTTTGATGGATCCACGGTTAGATTCCACAGTACAGGGGAAGAGACAGACAAAGCCCAGATCTTTGAAAGTTTTGAAAAACTATGAATCTGTACTGAACCTACATGATCCATGGCGTTTAGCGTTTCCATCCTAAAGGAGATATACGTGTGGATCTGGTCGATTCTGCTCCTTCTCTCGTATTGATTTTTTTTTGATCTCCCAGGAATTAGAGTTTTTGCAAAAAAAAAATTTTTTAATGCTTTTTAGGACCATTCAATGCTGACTTTGGAAATTCATCTGGGGGAAGGGTTGAGACTCCCCAAACGGTGGGTTTTTAATAAGCAATACTTTAATGATAAAGACAGGGAAAAGTCCATGGATTTGGAGATTAGGCAATTTATAACTCAGAACACAACCTCTGCTGTGTAGCGGGCCCTCTGGGTGAAGGGGGGTAGGGGGTGCACATGGGGGTACCTATGGTACCCCCCTGCATTTGTATGAAGAAATCGGCAGGCACCGCGCGGTGCCTGCTGCTTTCTGCATACAAATGCAAAGTATGCATTTTTAACATAGCGGCGGGCGCAGCTTGAAGCCGCACCCGCCGCAATGGTAAAAATAGAGGATGTGACCGCCAGGGTGGTGGTCACATCCTAATTGCACAGGAGGGAACCCCGCAGGCCATGCGGAGGTTCCCTCCAACTCAGTAATCGCGGACGGACTCAAGTCCGTCCGCAATCATAATGGGTCCCTAAGTTTGGGACTCACTGAAAGCATTCGTGCGGGGGCTATTAATAGGCAAAGATGCAGCAATGTCCAAGAAGGCTAGGTTGGTAAATTTACAGCTTGAAGATAAGATCTATGCCCTTAATGAGATATTCCTAGAAGCCCCTACTATTTCTAATAAAATACTTCTTGATCAGGCTAAACGTGAGCTCTGCTCTGCATATAACATCCAGAGGGAGATCTTTTTTCAACGCTTTCAATAGAAGGTCTATGAAGAAAGTAATTTCACTGGTAGGCTGTTGGCATGGCAGGCCAAAGAGCAGGCCGCTGAAAATCAAATTAAAGCATCAAAATGCCCCCTGACAGCAGTTGCCACAGAAGATCCAGGGATAATAGGGGACATCATGAAGGCTCACCATGATGCTAATTATGATAAATCACAAGGGTCGATGACCAATTGCTTGCCAAATTCCTTCAAGAAAATCCATCCTTAACCGTCTCTGAAATAGATAATCAATCTATGGCGAGCCCTTTTTCTTTGCCTGAACTGGAGGAGGTTGTAAAGAGTTTGGCAAATGGCAAGGCCTGTGGTCCAGACGTATTACCTGCATAATTTTTCAAGGCTTTTTTTGGAGCACTATCAGATTTTCTTTTAGTCCTGATTAATTATTTATTGGAAGGAGGGCCTGTCCCGGAATCTTTTAGGCAAGCGAATATTATAAGTTTCTCGAAGAAAGGCAAGGAAACGATGGATCCTAGCTCCTATCGTCCAATCACGCTGCTGAACTCGGACTATAAAATCGTCACACAACTTTTATCTTGTAGGTTCAATACATTCGCAGCACATTTAATCCACCCCAACCAGAATGGGTTTTTAGCTGGAAGAAAAATGGCCTCTAACACCCACTTTCTTGCAGAAGCCCTGGATTATTTTGAGGGTCGGAAGATTCCGGCTCTCATCTTATTATTAGATGCCGAAAAGGCCTTTGACCTTGTGGTCTGGGAGACATTATTCTTAATTTTACACTTTTTTAATATTCCAAGGTCATTGATATTTCTAATTCAGAGCCTATATGAGAATGCGATGGCCAATATAATTATTAATTCGGAAGTGGTAGGATCTATTAAAATTAAGCAAGGTACGAGGCAAGGTTGCCCTTTATCTCCGGTGCTATTCGCAATTTTTATTGAACCCTTAGCAACAGCTATTCATAATTGTGGTCATATTTGGCCTCCAATTAAAGCAATGCCCAAAATAAAGCTGTATGCCGATGAAATCATGCTCTTAATTAAGCCCACCGTCGAGGTGCAATCTAAGGTCTTTGCATTGTTTGTAGACTTTGAAGCTCTAGGGGGGTACCGTATCAATAAGGGCAAGACAGAAATTATTCAGTGTGGGAGTGTTGCTCTAAATTTACACCCTGCTCTTCGAGGTTCTGCTAAATCTATTCCAAAGAGATATTTAGGAATATTTTTCTCAAATCTAATTGATGATCTTTATAAATTAAACTTTGTTCTCCTGATAAAGAACGTTAAAGGGCTGTTTTCCCGATGGAATTTACTTCCCCTATCTATCAGGGGACGAGTGGCTCTGATAAAGATGTCTATTTTACCGCTATTTAATTTTTTGGTTGCCTAAATTCCATGCACTTTATCAAATTCCTATTTTTCTCAGGTTGAGTCAATGTTTACAACTTTCATATGGACAAAGAAAGTCCCACGCCTTGCACTTAGCACTTTATATGAAGACTTCGATCAGGGCGGATTAGCACTTCCCAATCTTAAAGCCTACTATGATGCGTATTTTGCACAATATTTATCGAGGTTTAAGTATGAACCACAAGTTAATTTCTTTATCAACTTTTTTATTATTCTTATGTGTCAGGATAGCTAAATTCGTTCTCCCCTGTTAATGTATAGATCTCCAAAGCTGGTCCGCTATAAGAGCTTGCAATGGCTTTTCAAAAGAAGGCAGGCTTTTTAAAAAACAAATTCCATACCTGCAATCAACTCTGCTTCCTTGTTAGAAAAGATTCTCCCCCGTATTGGTGTTAGACAACCCATATATCTGGCCGTAAAATGGGCGGAAGTGGGATTTGTTAAAATATCTGACTTTATACGGGATGGTCACTGGGTGTCTATACCAGATATGCGTCAATTTTTAACCAGTGATTTTATCCTAATGAATTCCTATAGTACTCTATTTAAATATCTAGCTGAAATCAGTACTATTTCTTTTTTGACTCAGAATCAGCTGGTGGAGATCTGTTAGTCAAGGCTTCAGACAGGAAGCCTGGTGACTGGAAGAAATATTTGACCTCGGTAAGGGGGGTGGATGTTGAATCTAAAGCTTTAAGGAAATGGTCAGAGCAGGAAAACTGTGAAATCTCTACACATATCTGGACCACTATTAACAGGCTGAATTTTAGCTCCTTAAGAGGGGCAAACTGGCGCAGGATGCAATTTTTAGTAAATGGTTGCTGTATCGAATTCCAGCTGGCCTGGCCAAAATGTACCCCAATCAGTCTTCCCAATGTTTTAGATGTCTGAATTTTCTTGCTGCGAATTGGTCACATATTATGCTCCGCAGTCCAAAGATTAATGTATTCTGGGCAGAGGTTTTGGTGTATCTCAAAACAAAACGTAACCTACAGTTGGAAGTAAATGACAGGTTAATTCTATTTGGCTTGGATCCGGACCTCCAGTTTGTAGATTCAGTAATTAGATTCCTCTACATAACTATGGCGATTGCGAGATCACTGATTCTCCAAAATTGGCGCACCTACTCAATTCTGTCAGTCTTGGAATGGGGGTTTAAGATGAGAAGGGTTAAGAAAAGTGAATATACCTTTGCTGCAAGAAATGGGGGACTTAATAAATTTAATAAAATATGGGGTACGAGATTTGATTAAAACAGAAGGCAAGGACACAGTGGTTAGTTTGCTTGGTGGTGGGCGGAAATGTGATTCAAGATTTCGTCAATTGGTTATTTATTTATCTATTTATCTATTTATTGTGTAAATGTTTATAGGGGGATTTCTTCTAGGGTAATATGATGCTCTTATACTCGATCTAATATTTTTATGAAGTGTATAGGATGTAAGCAGAGAAAGTGACTTATGGTGACTTTTGTGGTCCAAATAGATGAACTGTGTAGTTTTTTTTTTTTTTTTTAATTTCAAAAGTTTTTTTTGGTTGTTTCAGCATAGACATATAAAAAGCAAATCCATTAGCGTAATATGAGTCATAAATTTACGAATCAAAATTACTGTACGCTACAATACATCACAGTAAATGTCAGTACAAAAGTACATGGCTGGCATCTAGCCTAGAACAGTAGAACACGTATCACATACTCAACAACAATTCAGTAACAGACATTGTATTTCAACAGCGTTTTACTCATTCATTAAGGACAATTATCTACGGTGGCTTGGAGTGCAATGAAGGCAGTCGGGGAGCATATGTTGGTGGGTCGTGGATGGTGTGTGAGCCAATCTAAGGTGGCTTACGTGTCGTGAAGTAGTTATCAAGAGTCAACCATTGTTTTCTCGTGGGAGGGCGCCACGGTGGCTGAAGGAGTGTAATATTGTCTGCTCCACGTAAGCTGATTATCCAATTCAGCCACCCTGCGTAGTTGGCCTTGCTGGTATCCTTACAGTTGCTGAGGACTGTCTTAACCGCAGCCGAGAGGAGGAGGTCAAGTAATGCCCTATCATCTGCATCAAGGGATGGGTCCTGGGTGAACCCGAAAACTAGGTAAGGGAGCTCTTTTACCGGTGAGATGTGGAATAGCTTTGAGAACAAGTCGAATATCTTCTCCCAGAATTGCGCCACGCAGCCGCATTCTAGGATGATGTGTGACAAGTCACCCTCCGCGCGTTTGCAATTCCAGCAAAAGGCATCTGGGGAGAGGTTGTGTGCAAATAATCGCGCAGGGGTCCAGAAGGCTTTGTGTAAGAGCCAGTATTTTGTCTGTGATAGTGTAGGGCTGATTTTGTGTCTCGTGCAGGATATCCATGCGTTGGTCCAATCTGAGTCTGTGATTGGCCTAGATGAAAGGTTATTCCAGAATTGTGTAATTGGGGCAGTAAGGCCAGATTGTTGGGGATGGCTGAGTTTATAGCGAAAGGAAACCTAGTGTCCTAGTCCGTTTAGTCTGGCAAGGTATGGCGGGAGTGAGGGTGGTGTCGGGGAGAGTTTGATTTTGGACAAAGCCGTTTTTACGTTTAGGAAGTTATAGAATTCAATTGGTGCAAGATCGTATATGATTTGTAGGTCGCTGAAGGGAATAGGGTATGCCCCCGCGTACAGCTGGTGTGGGAACAGTATGCCTTTTTTGATCCATGTCTCGTTGTGCATGGGCTTGCCCTTGTACAGAATGTTACGGTTGTCACAAAGGGATTCCCTAGTGAGCCCCGGATGTTGTTTTCTAGGATTCTATCAAACTTTAGGAGAGCAGATTTTGTGTTATGAAGTATTGATTTAGAGTGGGTCAGCTTGTTCAGGTTAGATGAGAGGGCCGCGCTAGGGGAGATACCGTCAAGAATTTCCTCCTCAATTTCTAGCCATACTGGGGTGTATTCAGGTGAGGGAGCGAGCCAGTGGGCTCCTTGTTTGGCTAGGAAAGCAGCCTCATATCTTTTAAAGTCTGGTAAATTGACCCCTCCCGCGAATTTGTCTAAGCGAAGTTTTTTTATGCTGATTCTTGCCCTTTTCCCTTTCCATAGGAAAATAGAGATGGCCATGTCTAATTTGTGATAGAAGTCTGGTGTGAGGGTTAGTGGGAGCATAGATATGAGGTAATTAACTAGAGGTGAAATCATCATCTTGATGGTTTCCACCCTGCCCCACCAAGTAATGAAACGGGGGGACCACCCCTCTAGTTGTGTCTTGATTTTATTTAAAGTGATTTTTTCATTTCGATGGAGGGTCTCCATGAGGGAGTCACCAAACTCGATACCTAGGTATTTTACAAACTCTGGTTGCCAACATAGCCCTGAGTCTCCCAGCACCTCTTTGGTGGTTAAAATATTGAGTGGTTTGACCTCAGATTTATCCCGGTTGAGTTTGTATCCTGAATGGGAAGAGTAACTATCTATGGTGGTCATTAGTGCAGTGATGGAAGATTCTGGTGATTCCGTTACAATCAGGATATCGTCCGCATAGGCGGCAAGTTTGACGCACTTATCTCCGAATTTCACACCTTTGATGTTTTCATTTTTTTTATATGTGCAATTAGGGGCTCCATTGCCAGGAGGAAAAGTGAAGGGGAGAGGGGGCAGCCCTGTCTTGTCCCTTGTTCTCAGGGAAAGGGGTCCAACAATGAACCATTTATAGCAATGCGTGCAGAAGGTGAACGGTATAGGGCCATAACCAAATCAGTGAAAGTTTCTCCCAGGTTAAAGGCGAACATGCAGCTCTTGAGGAAAAACCAGGAGACTCTTTCAAACGCCTTCTCTGCGTCGAGGGTAATGGCTACGGCTGGGGCTGCGAGCATTCTGGCTTTTCCAATGACGTGACAGAGGATCCTCGTATTATCGTTAGACATGCGCTGTTTCATGAAGCCTACTTGGGATGTACTGATTAGCTTTGGGAGTTGTAAATTTAGACGTGTGGCGAGGAACTTTGCATAAATTTTGCAATCTAAGTTAATTAGGGAGATTGGCCTGTAATTTTGGTTAGCAGAGTGTCCTTACCTTCTTTGGGTATGACTATGATGGTAGCTTCACTCATTGAATTGGTAATACCTTTTGTTACGCTAAAGGATTGGAATAGTTTTAGGAGAGTTGGGCTCAGGGAGTTTGTGAGTTCTTTATAGAAGCTGGCTGAGAACCCGTCAGGACCCGGTGCTTTCTTACATTTAAGCGTTTTAATGGACGCTGATACCTCCTGTAGGGTAATCGGAGAGTTCAGTGTGTCCTTGTCAGTACCGTTTAGTTTAGGAAGACCCAGTGAGGTTAGGTACCTGTTACACTCTTCCGAGTCAAAGTCTAAGTTATTTTTGTACAAGTCTTGGTAAAATGATTTAAATGTATTAAGAATTAGATTCTGCTTTGTTTGGATGGCATTGTTGCTATCTTTAACTGAGGCAATGTTGAATTGCTTATTTTTATGTTTTAGATATGACGCTAAGATCTTCCCAGCTTTGTTGCCCTCACACGTTCTTAGAGCCTTAAACTTATTGACCCAGACCCCTGCCCTTCTGCTGAGTATCGAGTTGTATTCATATTTGAGTTTGGTGAGGTCGTTTAAAATCTTCGAGTTTTGGAGATCTGCTATATGGGCGGTTTCCAGCTTTTTGATGTTGTCTTCCAGAGTGGACAAGTCTTTGTTTAATTTTTTGTTAGTTTGAGCTCGGATGCCTATTATTACTCCTCTCAAAGTGGCTTTGAGTGCCTCCCAAACATTCGCTATGTCTGAGTCGGGGGTGTCATTATGTTTGAGGTAGTCAAGGATGGCCTCCTGGATCTTTCGTTTGTTTTCTGGCTCAGAAAATATTTCGTCATTGAATCTCCATCTTTTAGGGGGGAGAATGGAACTGGAACCCACTAGTTTGGTCTGTATGCTTGAGTGGTCGGAAATCAATTTAGGGGCAATACTGGTTTCTTCGATGAGGTGGGTGAAGGGGCTATTAATGAGGATATAATCTATCCTCGAGTAGGAATTGTGAGGAGGCGAGTAGAAGGTGTAATCACGGCCGTCAGGGTGTTGGAGTCTCCATGAGTCGTGTAAGTTGAATATGGAGCATAGGCGGTGTAAACTAGTATGTGAGCGTGTGGGGTGGTAGGCGCAATTCGAGTGGCGATCGGTGATTGGGTCTAGTGTCAGGTTGAAATCGCCCCCCATAATTAGTAGTTCTCCCTGGGGAAAACAATCTAGGGTCGGGGCTAGTGAATCCCAAAACTCTGGATCGTCATTGTTGGGGCCATATACGTTCAAGACATGGATATGATCTTCGTTTCTCTGAAGGTGTGCCATGATGAAGCGGCCGTTATCATCGTGAGTGTGTGAAACTACGGAGATGTTGGATTTCTTAGCTATTAGTGTGAGAACCCCCCTTTTTTTCCTAACTGCTGGAGAGCAAAGGTTGTGAGATATCCAAAGTTGGTTTATAAAGACAGCGTCATCTTTTGACAGTTTAGTCTCCTGCAGGAGTAGGATGTCACCCTTGGATTTGGCCAGATAATCCAGAACTTTTCTCCTCTTGACCGGATGGTTGAGACCTTTGACATTGAGGGAAACAATGTTAAGGCCCTCCGAGATAGATGTATTACGAGTCATTGGTTACTATGGTGTCGCTCTTGTTCAGGCGTTATATTGTTGAAGAGTACCTTAGAGGGTGGTGGGTGTGTGATGAGTATGAGTGAGTAAGCTGCTTCATTGGATCTGTACTGTCTCGCGTGTAATGCTTTTACAATGGTGTTGATAGAGCAGACGCATTTCGGGTTTGTAGCGAACATGGTACTGGAGGCTATTACTGTGGATAGGCTAGTAGCACGATAGGTTAGGTCACTGCGTGTGTTCTGCGAGAGCCCCCATGAAATGGAGTTTTATGTATATGTTTATGTTGAAAAACCTTGGCTTAAATAAAAAAATAAAAAAATAAAAAAGCAAGTGTTGTGGGTTCTGTGTCACCCAAGGCCCTTCCTCCTCATGGCAGATTGTAGACATGGACAGCAAGTCCTGCAATGGAAATGATCCTGGGCATCCTGTGACAGGGGAGATGGTGGGTGCTTATAAAGAGCGCTGGTGGCCTCCTTTTCACCAATGGCCCCTCCTACTCATGGCAGATTGCAGGCTGGGACAATGAGTCCTGCAGGGGCAATGATCCTGGGAGTCCCACACGACGGGCGGTGGTGTGCACTTATAAATCATGTAGCACAGGCTTCATGTCACCAATGGCCCTTCCCCCTCACTGCAGATTGCAGATGGGGACAGCAAGTTCCACAGCGGCAATAATCCCAGGCATCCCACAGGAAATGGTGGGCGCTTATAAAGCATGCGGGGTGGGCTACCTATAACCAATGGTCCCTCCTCTTCATGGCTGATTGCACGCAGGGTCAGTGACTCCCTCAGTGGAAATGATCATGGGCAAAAAGTAGTCAGCTGTATGTTTGTAATAAATAATGTCATTAATTACATATTTTTATGTTAAAGATGTAACACGTTTTTGTGAATTAATTTACTTTCTTAAGGTTTTTTTATTCATATTATACCATTTTTAAATATATATTTTTCAAATTATATTAGCTTTGGGAGAAATTCCCCAGCTGGGTCTCTGTGATCTTCAGGGTTCAATGCAGCAGGTCCTCTGACCTCTTCCGGCATTGAGCACTACACCTGTTGTTGACCTCCAGGGTAAGCCCATTCTGGACAAGCTTTCAAAATGGCCTTCTTCATGGGCATTGACCAGTATTGATGCAATAGATGTTGAAACAGATTACAACTGGACGTTTGAGGTGAACTGAAGCCTTCATCAAGAGTCAACATATTATGTGACCATGGCACATGCTACACACAGCTAAAACATGGGTACACACTTTGGTGTTAATATGATGACTAACCTCAGCCATGGACATGACCTACACTGTCTGAGACAGGCCATGAACATCATTTAGGCCAAGCCCATCCAACATGGAATGTGATGTGAAGTACCATGACACACAACACAACATTTTAACCTTCTGAAGGTAAACTACCTGTGCATGACTGTCACGGAATGTCCTGCTAGGCACATTGCATTGATGCATACGGTCCATAGAAGATATTACCATAGTATACAGAACATCATAAGACTACAGTAACAGGTCAAGGGCTGGTATGTGTGACACTGTGTGCTACCTCTCTGGGGGATGTGTGAACATGTGGACTACTTACTTGCTTATCATAGTAAGTCAACATATGTTTTTTGTGTACATAATGTCATTACAGGATAGGGAAGATTGTAGCCAACCAGATGACTTACGTGTCTACATATCTTCAACAGTAACCCACTGACTACACTCTTTGTGTTTCAGAATTGCAATAGACCTTACAGTGGAAGCAACACTATTAAAATGTGTCAAAAGACCTGTGTTAGTAAAGGGACAGTTATTGTTGACAGACACACATTGTACAATGGAAAGAAAGTATCAGGTCAAATAATCACCTCAGCCACCATGCCTCACAATAACCACATATCAGCTATCAGGGATACTAGTGGGACAGGTCAGACTTTATGGGAACATTCATGGATAACAAGATCTACAGGGACATTACTCTGCACATCAGTTCTCCTACCACAGTAACGCTGGCGCAGGGTGAGTCATGGCCTAGACTGTCCACATATCAATCTGAGACCTTGCTGTATGCAGGCTGAGACTACTTATCCTATATAAAACTCCCTTTTCTATTCAACTAAATGCATGACATTCACACTTCTGCCCATTCCATATGTGAACATATGTTTATTTTGTACTCTGAAGGGATGTGTGAGGTGTCGCTACCTCCCAGACAACTGATTCATAAGGTCTGCTATGGGTTGAGTGATAAGTGGGATGATACACTTGGCTAACATCATCCTCATTTCTTCCAACTGTACACAGACATGAGTCATGGTGTGGACCCATACACTACACATTCACATATGCAATGTCAGTACTTCAGGACTCATTATAGCTACTGCACTCAGAGCCAAATTGTAGACTCTGGGAACAGAAAGGAAATATTTAAACAGAGTGAATAACTGTATTTGAAATTGCTATATGTTCCTCTAGTGAGTCATGGAGCTAAGAATACAGGGGAAGGGCCTCATCTAAAAGTGTCCCATTCTCCAGTATGTATACTCCCTGTGCGCAGAATCCATTTTAGTTCCTCTTTGTTCAGTAATTGGCCAATGTCTGCACCTATTGGTGGTAGTCTTACCACACTGATGATTAGCCAAGTGATATCATCCCCGGAATGTCCTTTGTTTGAAAAATGTTCAACAAGGGGGGCATTAGGTGTCTTACACCAGAGATGCCTGCGATGTTGGCAGATCCGGAATCTTGCTTTCTTTGTCGTTTGGCCAATTTAAATCAAATTGCAGGGACACAGGATGGCATATATCACTTTTGCAGTGTTAAAGTTTGAAACAAGCTTCAATTGTATTTTAACATTTCCGAACGTGAATTTCTTTACATTCAATTGCAAACTGGCAAGTTACACAGTTGCCCCATTTGGCATGTGAGGATGAGGGTTCCAGCCCCCAAAGGTCATAAGTGTTAGAGCAGGGTTTTTAGAGGGCATTGCTGCTCCGACCAGGTGGTCTTTGATGTTCCTATTCAATTACTGACCAAAGAGGAACTAAAATGGATTCTTCACACAGGCAGTATACATACTGGATTAAACCGAATAGAAGATTGGACCTAGCTCCTGTAGCCCAGAGTATCCTTTAATTGGACCCTTTATTTGAACCACTTTTCATGTGGCTGCTTATTCTTCATTATGAACCTTTCATATACACCAGTTGTGTGGCCTACTAAACCCACATTTCAACACAACTCATACACTCATGGTCTCTCATGGTTCCTTGATTAATGGTTGATCCCATGTATACTATAACTAATATTTAATTGTTTATTTTCATGGTTTGACTTTTATTTCAATCCCTTGCCACTGATCTTAATGTGGTATATTGGCGTGCCAATTTAATGTCACTTTCCTAATGTTTTTAAATATTGTCTTTAACTAAATACTTTTACAGTTCCTTGCAAATTCTACCCTGTTTACTGTACCTCCAGTGCACATCTACATTATGTGCCTATTCTAAAATGTCTGCCGCCTTTTCACCCACCCCATATTCCACATGTAAATCAGCATCATGTGACTTTGCCACATGACACCTCACGTAACGTCCTCATTAGACACTTCACTACTGCGAACAACCGGCAACAGTTCTAATCGTACTGCCACCGCACGACGTCTGTCCACACGTGGACATGCATCACTCATTCAGTAAGCCCTGTATAAGTTCCTCGCATTGCCTAGGACAACTTTAATGTTTTTTATTTTGTATCCCAACACGCACATTAGATTGCGGGTATGAGTGAATTTGCTCGTTCACTGATCCAACATTAATTGGATGCCACCTCATTACCGGTAAGCTTAATTTTCCCCCATGCTCCAAAGTGCATGTACACGGTGCTCATGCATTGCACTGATGCATCCCTCTCCTGCTTTATCCTCAGCCCTACGCGCCCATTTGGATATTGAAACTTTTTTCTTCATTGGGGATCACCCATTATCATAGGTAAGCCTGTTACATCTTACATACCCGTTGGCATTTTCTTGATATGGGTCTGCTTCATTTTTTATTGCACTTCTCTAATTTATAATTAAGGAATTCACAGTGTTTCAGCTTGATTGGACACATTATCCAACATGCCGAATTACACCACACATTTATGAAATTGTCAAGTTTACTACCACCATCACATTTCAGCTCTGGCATTGACCTACTAACCACCAAATTCAGGCCATTACAGCTAGGGGTGGGCAGTAAAATCCACTCCGCTCGTGGAGTTTACAAAATCTTGGCAATTTCGCTATCTGCGGCGTAGGGGAATTCATGAGCATGGTGAGTGAGTAGAGGTATTGCACAAAATGGACGCATTCCTTTGGATAAATATGCAAGGCAGGATTCATTCTGGCAAGATGCTCCTGTCACAAAAGATAAACCTCAACAGGAAGCATTAAGAGATATAAATAAAGGAGGTGCCCGGGCCGAGTTGAAACTGAAATTCAGTAACGCATTAATCAGAACAAAAAATTGGTGAGAACGGTTAAGGCTAGGCAGGTGTGCTTTCTCCCTATATCTACTGTCAACAATTTGCTGTAATGCTTATGGAGGTCTTTGCATTCATGAGTTTCTCGAGCACAATCCCTATGTAGTTCCTGTGACCAGGAGATTCTTTTTTCTCATCTGCTGCTCTGATCGGTCTCTGACCCTTCCTAAACAAGAGGCATGTGAACTCGCATAGAAGCCCCACCCCACACACACTAGTAGTTTGCAACGTCTTCCCGTCCTATCCCCACTATGATGGACAGCTCATTCAAGGGACCCCGGCACCTTTTGGCGCGGTTGCAAAGTTACAGACACACATGGTCACTGAAAACACCACTTCAGGCCCGCAGCTGTAGTGTAGGAAAGACACCATACATTTACCCAACGAGGTAGCACTTACTGATTAGCCAGTAGTACTCCATTTGAGTAGAGGTATTGCACAAAACAGTGGCATCTTCTTGGATAAATATGCAGGGCAGGGTTCATTCTGGTACAATGTTCCTGTCACAAAAATTAAACCTCAAAAGAAAGCACTTACAGATATAAATAAAGCAGGTACCCGGGCCGAGTTGAAGCTCAAATTCAGTAACACATTAATCAGCACAATAAAATGGTGAACACGGTCAAGGCTAGACAGGTGTGCTTTCTCCCCATATCTACAGTCAACAATTTCCTGTAATCCTTGATGGAGGTCTTTGCATCCATAAATTTCTCGAGCCCAATCCCTGTGTAGTTCCTGGGACTAGGAGGTTCTTGCTCCTCATCTGCTGCTATGATCATTCTCTGACCCTTTATAAACAAGCGGCATGTGAACTTGCATTAAAACCCCGCCCCACACACACTAGTGGTTGGCAACATCTTCCCGCCCTTTCCCCACTATGCTGGACAGCTCACTCGAGGGACCCCAGCTCCTTTGGGCGTGGTGGCAAAGTTACAGACACACCTGGGCACTGGAGAAAACTCCTCTGGCCCGCAGCTGTAGTGTGGGAAAGGCACTATACATTTACACAACAAAGTAGCACTTACTGATTAGCCAGTAGTACTCTAGTTGAGTAGAGTTATTGCAGAAAACGGTGGCATCTTCTTGGATAAATATATGCTGGGCAAGATTCATTCTGGCACGATGCTCCTGTCACAAAAATGTATTCTGGTGAGCTTGTGGGATTCCGCGTGCTCGCTGAGTTTTTTTGCCGATTAGCGGAACTTTGTGTAGCGCGACTACGCAAATTCCACTCACCCCTAATTACAGCTTCTCACTCTCATTTTTTCAATTCTTCCACAGTTAATTGCAGGCATCCACATCCTCTCACTCCTAGTAAAATGCCTGTTCTCACTCACTTAAGTTCTTTCATGGTTGTCAAACATTATCGAACTTCTTAGCATATACTTTATGCTTAATTTCCTTTTTTCCCCTTTCTATCTTATCTCAAGCCCTCCACAGACAATTTTTCAGGGCATGTAACCTAATGCCTCGATGATGATGTTCTATCCTTGTATGGATCGAAACGTCGCCGACTCTCCGATACCCTAACACGACCATAATCATTATTTTAATGTGTAATGGTGTCCATGTTCATTTGTGCTTTCCAATTTTGGTAAATTTAAACACTACGTTTTGCCTGAGCCTTTCATTTTGTCTCTTGCTTGATGCAAGATTCCGTTCCCTCTTTATTGTTTGCTCTCAAATTTGCTATATTAAAGAATTCCTGTCCGGCTGGACACCGCAACATTGCTCTTCACATATGTCACTAAGCACACTGTCCTCAGAGAAGTGCTTACAGCAAGGTTGAATCACATAGACAGCTACATCCAGGTCCCTAGACGTGATGATTTAGCCACTGTGCAGACAGATATGATTGGATCTATTGATGATACCCATTTTGGCTTGGTTCCACCACATAACAGAGAGCAAGAATACTTAACAGGAAGCAATACTATTCTATCAATGTGCAAGGTGTGTGTATTGCAGATTTGTACATCCAAAACAACTGCGTGATTCCCAGAATATGTCCATGATACCTACATACTGAGGAACAGCAGCATATACCAGCTGATGTCACAACTATTACTGTAGAGGGGCTGACTTGTAAGTAAATAGGATCTGCACTAACTTTGTGTGGGAAATGTCAGGTAGTATGACTTGGAAAGTGTAACTGAATGTTGTGCTTCTGTCGGTCTTAAATCTAGGAGACTCAGTGTAACCCAACCAGCCGTGGCTGTTGGCACTGCTGAGAAATCCTACAATGCCAGGGGAAGTTTGCTTCAATGAGGTCTATGGAAGAATATAGTAGCCAGCGGGGAGGGCTTTTGTGTTCCTGAAAGGTAGATCGAAATGTTTGGACCAGAATTAGGGAGCCCTCAATTACTCATCTGACAAGTTATGTAAGATCACAGTGGCCTGCTTCATACTCAAAAACATTGTCCTGCGATGGAACACCCCTTAGGATACAGGCAATGAAGACCCACCAGGTGGGGACCCTGGAATGCCAAATGAAGATGATTATGGTGGTGAAGAGGAAGGAGCTGATTGGCATCAGGACCTCATCCAGAACTACTTCTCCTGATTGTATGTTCTGAGATGAGATGACTTTGACTAGTCTTGCAACTCTTGTAGTGATGTTGTGAGGAGGATGTTAATTTAACATACTAGGAATATATGGCTCTGGCAATATCCGTGTAAATGTGTCCTCAAGAAGTTGACAATATGTTGTGTGTCTTATGTATGTCTCCATAACCAATCTATCTGTGTTGGTCTGTTTTAGGTCCTTTCACCATGCCATCTTCCTTTGGACATTCCAGAGTTGTGACATTAGTAGGTATATGCTGCTGTTCAGTGTACAAGGTGGACATGAATTGGTCCTGTAATGTCTGTCACAGAGTTTTTGCTAACAAAGGAGGTGCCATGACAGCTTGGACAGTGATAGGATGGTAGTTACCTGGCTTGTGGTGCGTTGCTCCTAATGCATATGTGTGCCATCATGTTATCCAACACAATGTTGTGTCCAATTCATGCTATCCTGCCTTCGCCTTCACCTTGGCTCATTCCTCATTGTCTATGAACTGGAAGTAGCTGTTGATGTGTCTCCTGATTGTAGGCCAAAGTCCTTGTAGCACCTCACTGACATTTGTTTATGATATTATACAAAATGCAAGCAACACTGGTTTGAAATGACCATGTGTTCAGAAACTGTAAAAGTGTCATGTGTCTATATATTTTGTTATTTGATACAGGATTCATTTTTGTGATGTAGGCATTATCGCTCCAGCAGATGATTTAGACCTAATGTATTGTTGCTTATTGTGTTGGATATTGTCAGATGTATCCCCTCCTTTTACGTTGTGAAAGTCTGAAAGTGTTGATGTTACCCTGATTAACTGAGTCATGTCTTATGTTCTATCTTTCTGATATCATATTAGCCTTTGATTTTAACAATGGATTAAAGATGTTCTCAGCCCAGACAGACACTTGTATGTGCTGTTTTGACATGGTAGTGATCCAAAGTTGAGCATTATTTACATACAACATATCCATGCTTCCAGAAGTCCCTAGTTTTGACATTGCAAAGGTCACCTGGTAGTATATTCACCTTGTTATCTGTGGGAATTACCACAAGACACAATGCTTTGGTGATCTGTGTTTTAATGAAGTGAATAAGGCCAAAGAATCAACATAAAATTAAACAGTACAAACAATAAGTGAAGTCTTCAGTCATTGTGGATGAAACCATTCTAGTAGAGTCCAAATTGTAGTGGGTCCAAAGTCCAACATTCTTCTCCCATCAGACATGGAAAATTGGGGAGGAATAGACCAATAAAGTGAATGTGTGACACACTCAGGAGGCCATTGAGGGTGTGGTGTCTTCAGGGCAGTGCTGGGTGTCTTGCCATCTTAAGCTTCTTGGATTTTTGAAGTAAGTCCCCTCTTTTGCCAGAGGGGACACTGGAGCTGCTGATACAGGGGTGCTTGCAGGTGTGTCGTCCTCTGACTGGGCCTCCTTTCATGTGGCTGGAGCAGATGTTGATGGTGGGGATGCACTTGGACCACAGGAAGGGGTATATGCAGGTGGAAAATCCCTGCAGAAGGTGGTGTCCTGCAGTAACCCAACCACCTTGGTACGAATGCCGGCCACTTAGGTGTGTGTGCTTGTAACCTCAGTGCGAATGCCACCTACTTCAGTGTGGATGCCCGCCACATCAGTGTGGATGTCAACAATCTCCTGGTATATGTCGCTAGGCAGCTCCTTCATTTCCTGGATTTCAGCCAATACCGGGCCCATGCCTCTCAGGACTTGGGTGATCACAGCCTGGTTGACCTTGGCCTCAGTGGGCTCACGCTGCAAGCCCACACTTGCCCTCCAATTATGCCTCACCCCCACAACCCTGTTCCCTTGGTACAGACACTGTTGGCATCTGACCAGGCTAACCAGATGGGACAGGAGCTTCATCCATGCCCAGGAGTGTTTTTTTTTAATTCTTTTTATTAACAATGCAGGTGGAGCGGTCAATGCATACAATCAGTAGGTCATGAAGTACAGGTGTGGCACACTTACGCAGAATAGGATGTTGCTTCGATCATCAGTAGGTGTATGCATGCAAGTAGGTGTTTACACTGACATGGCTGCTACCTTTTAGAACTCAACCCCACCACTGCGACGCTTGATTTAATAAGCACACTGCTAATTTTTAAATAACTCACCCCCGCCACTGCGACGCATGATTTAAAAAAAAAGCTGTGTTGAAATTGTTGTGTATTTCACTGTGTAGCCACTGCTCCCCAGTCCACCACGGGCACGCCCGATTGATGTGGAGGGAGCAGCGGTCCGAGCATATTTCCAGGTTAGAGGGGGGGAAAATGAGCGCTGACGTCAGCAGTCAGCTGATAGAGAGGTTTTAAAGCCCATTCCCGCACTCAGTGCAGCGGACGCATGCAAGTAGGTGTTTACACTGATATGGCTGCTACCTTTTAGAACTCAACCCCACCACTGTGATGCTTGATTTAATAAGCGCACTGCTAATTTTTAAATAACTCACCCCCTCCACTGCGACGCTTGATTTAAAAAAAAGCTGTGTTGAACTTATTGTGTATTTCACTTTGTAGCCACTGCTCCCCGGTCCACCATGGGCACGCGCGATTGATGTGGAGGGAGCAGTGGTCCGAGCATATTTCTGGGTTAGAGGCGGGGAAAGTGAGCGCTGATAGAGAGGTTTTAAAACCCATGCTCCATTTCACGTGCGGCGGGCGCGCCGGCGACGCGCCAAAGGCAAGCCCATCTGCGCCCGTCCGCGCCAGGACCGGGCCTAGGGCTACACACCCTGATCCAAATTCCTCTGACATCTTCTCCATGAAGCCTCTTCTACCTATTGCCGAGGTCCAGGCCGCCCCCACTGTCTGTAAGGGCAATCGATCATTTCTTAATTATAACTCTGAACAGCTCAGAGCACTAAGACCCCCTCCCTCACGTGAATGCTGCATTCTCCACTTAGAACATGAAATTACGCACTGTTCCAACTGTAATTTCATAGCCACTCATGGTGGGATACCCACTACGAACTTGGAAAAAGATAAGAGTAGACGTAGTTACGTTCAACATAAAACATTCTCCTTTCTTAGCCTGAATTGCAGGTCATTACCCAAGCACAAATTTGAAATCTTTAACCTGCTAATGGACGAACACCCCGATGCACTATTTCTCACAGAAACGTGGCTTCAGGAGAGCTCAGGTCCGAATATAGCTGCGGCACTGCCCGATGACTACGCTATAGTAAGAATTGATCGTACAAATAAACAGGAGGAGGGTTAGCTATCCTCTTTAAAAAAGAATTCACCTGTGACTTCACCCGCTTGCCTATGCCTAACTGTGAAGCTGCTACTTTTAAGCTTGCCCTTACACCTAATTATACTTTCTCTGACGTTCTGATATATTGCCCACCGGGCTCTGCCACGACTTGGGCAACAACTATTACGGAGATCTTAAGCCTCTTGGTGATGAATGCAGCAAATTTTTCCCTTATAGGAGATGTTAATGTACATTTAGATAATTTAGCCTCCACCCTTACGTCTGAGCTAATCTCCGACTTAGCCTCTTTAAATTTAAGCTTACTCAATTAAGGACCCACTCATACGGCTTGTCATTTTCTCGACGCTTTCTTTTCTAATTTAGAAGGAATCAGTGTTCTGCCAGCATGGCCTATCTAATGGTCTGACCATTTCCTGATTAAGTTCTTAATTCAAGTAATAATGCATTACTCTAAAGCCCAATCCAAGGCACCCACACTGATAAGGAATTAGAAAAAACTAGATATTGATACACTCAACGCCTTCCTTAGTTCCCACCTTCCCAGTACACTACAATCTATACATTCCCTGTCTACAGCAGTACAGAACTGGCTTCTGA
This sequence comes from Lissotriton vulgaris, assembly GCF_964263255.1. Lineage (NCBI taxonomy): Eukaryota > Metazoa > Chordata > Amphibia > Caudata > Salamandridae > Lissotriton > Lissotriton vulgaris. The sequence continues at coordinate 517,449,908 of NC_141685.1, read as the reverse complement.
CAGCAATTGACACATGCCTACCCTTAACCAAGCTAAAACGTAAAGGCCTCCGGCCCCGTGGTTTACCGAGCTATTGAAAAAAGAAAAATCGGAATGCAAAACTTATGAACGCAAATGGAAAAAGAACTACTCCTTAGAAGCCAAAAAAATGTATAAAAGTAAACTTGCCAAATACCACTCCCTTTGTAACAGGGCCCGAGCTGAACATGTGTGATCGACCATCTCAGAAGCTCTAAATCAATCCAACACCCTATTTAAAATGGTAAAAGAGCTGGCAGGGTCAAAAACTTCGGCCATACCACCGGAGCTAAACAAATAACAATGTAACACTTTCGCTAACTTTTTCATACACAAAGTGGACAAAATCCACCTAGATATTACCACTGCTCAAAACAATAATTTAACAAAAGGAGAAAACTTGCTTTGCCCTAGCCCAAGTTACGACACCGATTACTTGGATAGGCCCTCCCTTCTGCACCCAAGTAGTAATCTGGTTAGCTGGCCCATGATTACCATTGAAAATCTAACCAAAATTCTAAACACTATAAAATCAGGATATCCTCTTGATTCCCTTCCCTGTGCAGTACTGAAAAAACTAGACCCCCCGTCTTTGAGCACTATCATGGATCTTCTTAATACCTCCCTTCGTGAGGACACTGTCCCTGATACGTGGAAGCACGCAATGATCCACCCTTTGCTAAAAAAGGCTGAAGCCGATCCGAATCAACCTTCGAACTTTCGGCCAATTTCTTTGCTTCCTACGTTTTCCAAGATTTTGGAAAAACATGTACATCATACTCTTAGTGAATTTGTTGTCTCACAAGATCTGTTGCCTCCTGGCCAATCTGGCTTCAGAGCTGGGTTCTCAACTGAAACCACTCTGCTGGGGGTTACAGAGAACATTCCAGCCAATTGGACAAAGGCGGGACTATGGCCTTAATATTATTGGACCTAAGTGCTGCCTTTGATACGGTGTCACATACCGTATTAATAAAAACACTTGGCTCACATGGTATCTGTGACTCGGCACTTAGATGGCTCATCTCGTTTTTTTGACAGATCGCACCTTCCAAGCTTTCTACCACTCTGCCCTCTGCCTGCTCTGACACCCATTGTTTCTAAACATGGGGTCCCTCAGGGATCCATACTTAGTCCTCTTCTTTTTAATCTCCATATGAGCCCTTTAGCTAAAGTGGTTGATGATGCCGGATTACTGATGTATTCATACGCCGATGATTCGCAGCTGATTTTCTCTCTCTCCTCTGAGAATTCTGACACCCCCTCAACACTTAAGGAAGGTCTTGTTAAAATAGCTGGATGGATGCAAGATAACTTCCTCAAATTAAATGGGGAAAAACTGAGGTTATCATCTTCGGAAAAAACAAACTCCTGTGGGGCCCCAATCATTGGCCACAAGAAATGGGCGCACTCCCTGTTCCAGTTACGCAAGCACGTAATCTCGGTATCCAGGCAGGCCGGCTTTCGCCCGCTCCACTCCACTGAGAGGGTGGTGACCTCAGTGATGGACAGCCTACGCAAGGGCATTGACACCAATTGTCCGCAGGCCCTCATCCTTCTAGATCTGTCCGCCACTTTTGACACGGTGGACCATTCCATCCTTCTCACCCGTGTCAAGGCGGCGGGCATTGATGGCCTGGCCCTCGCCTGGCTTGAGTCCTTCCTGAGCGACAGGGCTCAGGCGGTTCATCTAGCTGGTTTCACTGCTGCCCCCCGCAAGGTTGTATGTGGAGTCCCCCAAGGTTCCTCACTTTCTCCCCTTCTTTTTAATTTATACATCTACCCTCTCATATTTATGTTACAGCAGCTCGAGGTCACGGTGTTCAATTACGCCGATGACCTCCAGCTAATTTTCAATCTTTCCCACTCCTCTTCCTCCTCCCAGAATGTCCAGTCCGTCATGTTGTTCATCCAGGACTGGATGAACTACAACCACCTCAAACTCAACCCAGACAAGACTGAGTTAGTCTTGACTGGAGGTGGTTGCAGTCCCTGGTCCCCCTCCCACTGGCCCTCCTCACTTGGTGCCCCCCCTCTCCCAGTTCCCAAGGTCAAAACCCTGGGTATTTTTCTCCATTCTTCACTTTCTGTTCACTCACAGATCACCTCAGTAGTATCTTCTTGTTTTTTTTCCCTGAGAACTATCAGGAAGATTTCTCGCTTTTTCTCCCTGCCTGCGTTAAAAATCATAGTGATGGCCATGGTGCTCTCGCGCCTTGACTACGGTAACATCATTTACAATGGCGCTCCAGCCTACGCCATTCACCATTTGCAGCTAGTGCAGAATCAGGCAGCCCGCCTGATCTACGGTCTGCCCAAATTCCATCGGGTTACCCCCTTAATGCAGGCACTGCACTGGCTGCCGGTAAAAGAGCGAGCCTTGTTCAAACTTGGCTGTACCACCTTCCAGGCCAAAATGGGCACCGCCCCGGAGTTTATCTGCTCCGCCATCAAACCCTATACACCTGGCAGAGAGCTTCGATCCACCAACCTGGCCTTGTTAACTACCCCCCGTTTTCGAAAGATAAAGGCTGGAGGAACTAAATTCGCAGTTCTCGCTCCTGCGTTCTGGAACTCCCGTCCGACGGAACTCCGGATGACATCCTCCTACATCGAGTTTCGGAAGGGTCTCAAAACTCTGCTCTTTTCCCAAGCTTACAAGGTCTGATCCCTCCCTGCTCCTGCCACCCCTCGCAGTCCAAAAGCGCCAAGAAACCGCGTGGTAGAAGAGCGCTATATAAATATTTTTAAATTCAAATTCAAATTATTGACAACTCACTTAACATGCACCAACAGGTGATAAAAAACCTCAGCCACGTGTTCTGCCATCCTTAAATGGCTAAAGAAAATTTGCTTGATGCTGCCTGAGCCTACCAAAAAACAGTAGTCAATGCTCTAATTACTTCCAGGCTTGACTGTGGAAATGTGCTCTATCTAGGGGCAAATAAAGCATCAATTCGCAAGCGACAAGTCATCCAAAATTCAGCTGCTAGGCTACTATGCAAAATCCCCAGATCCACCCCAACCACCCGATATGTTCGTGACCTCCATTGGCTAAGAGTCGACTGCCAAATCAAATTTAAAACACTTTGTTTCATGCACAAAATCCATGCAGGCACGGCTCCCAAATATCTTCAGTCACTTGTCCATTTATATTGCACTGGCAGCATCCTCCGATCCTCCTCATCAAAGAAATGTGTCATTCCCAAAATCAAGCTCACGCGTATGGGTGGCCAATCCTTCTCTTACCTCGGGCCAGCGTTATGGAATGCTCTTCCATTAGCTGCACGCAATTAAACGAACTACAAGTGCTTCCGTAAAACCCTAAAAACCAGACTATTCAATATGTAGTAGCTTTGTCCCCTGAACCTTACTTACAGTTGCTCCACTTCTCGCGCCGGGAAACCCTTTGTGGGTAGCTGATGCACGCTATAAATGCAATAAATAAATGAATAAATAATCAGTACAGTGAGAGAGAAAATTTAGGATAATTGAAATATACACCAAGGAGTCATTGAATCGTCAAAGGGGCACATATGGGGGTTCACATATATTGCCATGATAGGTGTTCTATTTCGTCCAGAGTGTTATCCACTGACAGCCACGTGACACATACACAGTTTTTTCCCATATCAAACACCAGTCCATATCTGTTTTCCATGTAGCAAGCGTCAGTGATGTTGTTACTCCCCATAGGCGAGCAATATTCCGCTTAGCCACCATCTGACCGAACGTTGATCAGAGTTTGCCTTTAGTGCTGATATCCGTGGGCTCCCATACATTTAGAAGACATCTTTTGGCTTTGAGCCGCATTTCAACCCACATACATCACTTATACTTTTATGTATCACCTTCCAGTAGTCGTGTATCACCAGACATTCACAGATAATATGTATAAAGGTCCCCTCTAGGCCACAGTTTCTTCTACACATCCCCTCTTCGCTTCTGCCCATGAGAACCAGTCTGGGACCAGAGAGATACACACGATGCAGAATTTTTAATTGGACCAACCTAGGTTTTGCTGAGATGGCTACCTCCTTCGGCGAGGAGAACGTTTCCTGCCATTCCTCGTCATCCAGTTCCAGCCAGTGCAGGGGTCACCTGGCACTGTTAATCAGCTGAGTTTTCTTCATGACTCACATGTATTGGGTTATACCGTTGTAATAGTGTCACTGTTGCCATCATTACTTTCAGTTGATCGGTCCAAGCCACCATCAAGTAAAGTACTTAGACATATATCTGAATGGAGCATTGTTTGCACATTGCACAGTCCATGATGAGGGAAGATCAGTAGTAAAATGTGAGACCAGTGTGCAGGGGCAAAAGGAGTGTAGCATCTTGGTAAGAATTGCAGTCACACAGACTCATGGTAGTGGTGTTAGCTTTCCTATCTGAACTTACCAAGTCTTGACATATGGTAAACCTCTTGACTAGTGAAGATCAGCAGTACAATTGGAGACAGGTGAGAAGGGGCAAGAGGAGTGTAGCATCTAGGTTGTAGTTCCAGTCACAGGGCCTCATGATCATAGTGGTAGCTTTTCAATGTTACTTTAGCAACACTTGACAAATGCTTATCTGAATGCACAGTTAACATCAGTTGTAACATGGCAGAACAAATCAGAAGGGACAAATGGAGTATAGCATCTGTGTTAAAATTGGAGTAACAAGGCCTCATGGTAGTTGTAGTCAGTTCAATGTCAATTCAGCAACACTTGAGTGATGGTAAGCTGCCTTACTAGTGAACTTCAGTACTAGGAACGTGGCAGACTAGTAAGAAGGGGCAAAAGGAGTGTAGCATCTTGGTTATAGTTGAAGTGACAAGGTCTCATGGAAGTTGTAGTCACTTGAATGTCCCTTTAACAACACTTGACAAACAATCAGTATACCATAGCTGTTGGCAAAATGCATTTGGGATGGACCATACATTTATATTTTCACGCATTTAATGGGTCCTGGATTCATATCTGCTGGTAAAGCACTTACTGACAGCATTGCAATATGTGGTATATCCCAGAGTTGTATCCATGCGCTCTTACATGCAATAATAAACATTGCAACAGACAAGCCAACATCTCGGATACTTTAAGTATTGCATGTTAGGGAAGTAGATGGTGAACATAATAGGACATGGAGGGTTGAAGGCAAAGAGGACATTGTGCTATTGTGGCAGGCTTTGCATTGTAATTTACCCAAGTCTACCCCCCTCAGTTCCTGACAATCCCTCAGTATGCAGGATGACCAATACCTTCTCCTCTCAGGGTAAGAATTGTAGTTGTGTGTTGGGAGGGCCACCACCAGTCCTCTAAGTTTCTAGTTGGTGGTTGTTGTGCTTGGCCCGTACCCTCAGCCTGGGTTAATACCACCTCTTCCTAATGTCTCTCTGTATGCACAGGATGTTTCAAACAGCATTCCCTCTGGTACAATTTTTCCAACATTCCTATTTTCCTACTGAGAGGAGTCTTCTGGATTTGGGACCCAAAAATATCTTGCTCTACTCTAATGATTTCATCAACCACGACTGTCAATTCTTGCTCATTAAAGTTGTTTTTTAAGCAGGCATTGGGAATAATACAAAAATATAGGTGACTGTGAATGAATTAAAAACAAATGATAGAGGTAATTAAGGTGCCAAAATAGAAAAGTTACAGATGGTGGAGAATGCTAAATGGAAATATGAAACTTTGTAACAATGAAAATGGCTGGCTAGTGATCTTGCTGTGCTGCAGTAAGGCAGCAACTGATGATGGTCAGGGATGGGAAATTTTTTATTGTGTGATTTGCAGGTGTGACCACTTGCCCAAGCAGAACAGGTGTTTAGTTTTTCAATGCATCCAATGGTCACTGTTTTGTAATTTGTTGGAGCATGTACCACAATGGTCAACCACTGTTGGTTAACCACTGAATGTTAAGCACTGCTGTGAGCCGACAATACAACTGTGTAGTCATAATCTACCCAACTAGTGGACCACAGTCGGCGCCATCGTTGGACACACCACAGACATTACAGACCACTGCGAATCAGCTTGGTAGACCGCCATGGTCCCATTTGGCATTTCAGAAAGCACAACTCGAAATACAGCAGGTGGTAACACGCCGGGGCAGCAGTGGCATAAAGATGTGGTCGAGGGTCTCGGGTGGTCAGGCTGCCAAACTCATACTTAGTCCCTAAGTCACTTCCAGCCAAAAGCAGTTTGTAGTTTTATTGCATCATTGGTTAGTTTCAGTTGTTCAAAATAATGTCTTGGATTTGGGTGAAGATGTTTTATCATTATTATGTGGTTTTTCACTCCTACTTTTTCATCACTCATATAGGTATGTCTGTTGGTCTTTGCTGGTTTGGCTTGTACGGTTTTTTACTTAATACTTTTACTTCTATCCCCCTTTTTCCTGTCCTTTACTTTCTACGTAAATGTATACTCTTTGTATAATAATTTTTTACTCCTTGACATATTTGATATACCTTTTTTCTTTGCTATTCTGTCCACTTACTGGGACAATGTGTAAACTCAATTAAATCTGCATGTTTAACCAGACATAAGACTAACATTGTTTTACAGCAAGAGAACTATCTTTCTGAAAGGCATATTAACAAAAGCTATTTTGGATTAATTAGCAATTACCTCTGCCTAGAGATATTCACACATGCCTCTACTTTCTTTTCTGTGAGGACATTTCTGTCCTGGTGGTAGAGGTCTCGTCACATGTACATATAGGACTTAGGTGTAAATACAGGATGGACAACAATGAGGGTTAGAAAAATGAGGAATAATTACGTCAAAATGGGTGAGGCCAAGGAAAATTGAAAGAAGGGTTTTGGGATGAGATATTCATGCAAAATACACCTACAAAACATAATTGTAGTTAAAAATATATAATAACAATAAGTACTACATTGGTACTAGTGACAAAACAAGCTGGCCCTGCAAGACAATCATTTGAAATTGTTGTAGGAATGGCACACCAGTAACATATGGGGGAACACTGCATTTCCCTTGTATGTTTATTTATTTATTTATCTATAGTACCTTATAGTTAGGACCAAGTTTCCATAGGAAGAACATTTTTGTTTTGCTTATAACATTGGTGTTGTTCAACAAATCTTCATGAAATTTTCCAAACTAATTCTTTGTTAATATCAGCTCCTATGTTAAAAGTCTGGGTGTGATTTGTCAAAGGGGGCTAAGATAAAAGGTGGTCCCAAACGTGTTTTCTCCATGTTAATTTCCATAGGAAACTTTAGACAAGGCTACAGGTCGAACAGGTGAACAAAATTACCCCAAATTTGTCAGGGAGAAGAGTCTTGGTCTAGAAAGCATTCCTTTTGTTTATTTGGTGTCAATCCGTTCAGTAGTTTTAGAGAAATATTGAAATTTACAGATATCGATATTTGGGAAATCTGTAATCTAATTGGCTGAGGCGTTACGAACACAAGCTTGCTGCTTATTGGCTTGCAAACGAATGTAACTGGTGAGTGTTGGCTGCCATTTCGTGTTTAGGGTGTTCTATACAGGGAGTGTGAAGTGAAGTTTTTACCCCTACTGGTGTGAAAGGACTGTTTTGCCCAGAGTGAGAGGTGTTGGTACAGGCAGGGAGGAAAGCTTGTGTCTAAACCATGAGATGAGTGCTGTAAACTGATGTGCTCTGGGTGCTGATGTATACTGGCGGAAGCAAAGTATTTACTTCTACCGGTGTGAAAGTGCTGTTTTGCCCACTGTGAGACGGTGCTGAGGTGAGGTGCTGGTACACTCTGGGATGAAAGCGTGTGCCTAAACCGTGAGCAAAGTGCTATAAACTGATGTGCTCTGAGTGCTGTAGCATTGTTGAGGAAGCGACATATTTACCAAAATCGGTGTGAAAGTGCTGTTTTGCCCATTGTGAGATGGTGCTAAGGTGAGGGGCTGGTACACTTGGGGATGAAAGCGTGCACCTACACCGTGAGCTGAGTGCTGTAAACTGATGTGCTCTGGGTGCTGTAGCATACTGGGCGCTTTAGCAGAACTGTGCAGGTGGTGTTAGTATGCGGTTAGAGTATAGCGGGAGGGAGAATCAAACTACTCACTGGTACTGGTCTGTGACTCGGTGATGAAACTGTGAGCCTGAGCCTTGGGCTTATTGCTGTAAACTGATGTGCTGTGGGTGCTGTAGGATACTGATCGCTGTAGCATACTTTTGTAAGTAGTGTTAGTATGCGTTTATACTATACAGGGAGTGGGAAGCAAACCACTCACCTCTACCGGTCTGAAGACTCAAATGTAGTGTTTTAGCAAGCAGGAATAAAGAAATAATCATGAAGAATATAATGCAGAATGTTGCGAAGCCACAGAAGACTAATGGTGAAATCAGGTGTGTCTAAGAAAGTGGCTGTGTGTTTTTAAAGTGATGGAGTTTAAAAGTAATATAAAAAGAGTGTTTATTTAAATGCTATAAATGGACCCACTGGTACAAGAGATAAGGCATCCAGCGGAGGCACACTCCCATCTGTTGTTCTGGATTTAAATGTAAGCTCCTATATCAGTGAATTCCACATTACATTATTAGACTTGAATGACTGTAAATTCTAGAAGGAAAATAAAGGTACGATACGTTTACCTCATGTATCCTTTAAGAAAACAAAGAAAAAAAAGAACGCTGGGTTCCCACTATGTCGGAGGAACTTGAGTTGTATATTGGACCACGTACTGGTGGAAACGGAAGACCTTTTGAAGGATTAAGACTATTGGAGTCTATCTAAGAAGCATTAACCTCATCAGTGCTGCAGCAATTCCCCCTCTGTGCTGACTCTCATTTATTCCCATTGTTCATGACGAGCTCAGCTCGTCATGAGCACACGAGCAGTGTACTGCATGACGAGCTGAGCTCGTCATGAGCATCGAAGGGGTTAAGGATAGAGAGTTGAATACTTCATACTGTTATGGGTCAATTGTCAAGTTTGGTACTTGGAAAGTAGAATTTCAGCCCTGAAGAAGTCAAAGATGCTTGATATAGCATGACAAAACACATGTTGGCTGCTTAAGATTTGTTTTATTTTGGATGATAAGACACCTGATTGATTACTTTGGATGTACGGACTAAGAAAACTCTGCTGTACCAATTGAAGAAAACTTGATGCAAAGATAAGAAGAATAAATTTGTGGACATTGGAAATTACTATAAGTGAAGTAGTGTGGCTCACTGGTTAGAGGCGGCAGACCCGAGAGCAGAGGACGGCCCGGGACCAGGGTTCGATTCCCGGCGCGGCAGGTTTCTGGACCAGGGTCAGCGGACTCGATAATTCTCTCGCCTCGGTGCCCACTCTGATCAGCGATCACACTCGGCAACTCTGGGCATTAGCTTGCCTCATCTTCACTAACGGCCCCACCAGACCGCCGGGGATGCCTGGTCTCACCCTGGAGATACCCATTAAGGGACCATCTCTCAGGGAAGCCAGGAAGGGTTTCGCAGCGGTCGAAGCGCCTTGGGACCCTCCGGGTAAGTAGTGCGCTATATAAATGCCTATACATACATACATACATTGTGGACTTTATACTTTATACATGTTGAGTGCTCGGGGAGGTCATTTAATTCTGAAAAAATAAATATTGTCCAAAATGTAATCATCAAACTTTTTAGGTACTCTGGTACTGCTTTTTAGTAACACACAATTATTAACAGTAGAACAGTCAGGAATCTGTTGTACAATAGATTCAATCTAGTGCGTGTCAGAATTGGTAATAGTTCTACCCACATTGGAACTTTGAGGAGGCACACAAACATTGCGCTTCTGAGAAGTACATTCGGTACACTTCTGGTCAAACCATACATTATTGTCTTCAGCTGCTTCAACAAACATTCTTGTGCAGAGAGCTAAGGCATCGAGCTGAGGCAAACTCCAACCGCTTCTGCTGTATTCAAACCGAAGATCCTGCATCAGTGAATTCCACATTACATGTTACTGTTCCATGTGACATGAACAATAGCTATTGCACATCAACAATTATATATCGAAAATGAAGGTAGGATATGATTAAAACAGTGTGCCAACTAGCTCCTAACCAATGTCGTGTTTTTTGATCTTCATCGGCAGCTTGTGAGCACAGGCTGAGGAAGAGTAAATTTGTCTGATAGGGCTTTGTGGATAACAGTCAGGCAGAGAGATGTATGCACAAAGAATTGACACAGTTTCAAAATGGATGTTGGGTTTAGGCTAATTTAGCAAGTAAATAGCGTATTTGCATTGGCCACACATCACCGATCCCTGGTTAGAGTGTAAAAGTAAGGGGCAATAATGAAAACAGAGTTCAAATGCGTGAGCATACTTAGAAAGTAGTACAGTTGAAGTGTATTAAAAAAAGTTAAAGGAAAAAGCCAAAAAAGATGGAAAAAATGAATCCAAGAATAACGTGAGTTTCTTACAAGACTTGAAGATTGCAGCCCGGAAGTTCTTTAGCGGCTTGAGATGCGTAATGTTCCAAGAGGTCATTGATGCCATTGTGTGAGAAAAGTGAGGCTATCCAATTCATATCCTTGAAGGGACAGTAAAGTACCTCGAATGTTGGAGCGGCAATTTGAATTGGCAGGCAATCTACGATGTTGTCAAAGGTTGCACGTTGCAGGAGATCTTTCGCGGCTGTGCAAAAATCCCATTCTGCCACAATACCTTTTTGCGTAGCATCCGCCATATCTCCAGTGCCGGAACAATCAAGTTCATGGTTTTCAAGATACTCCATTAGCTGCTGGATATCGGGAGTGACTATTGGGATGTTGGCAAGGCATAGATCCATTCGCCAGTCGAATGGGCAAGTTTTACAATAAAAAGATGGTTGAACGCAGATTGCATATGTGTACATAAATGTTATGTTGTAGCTGGCTTCGATAATAGATAGAGGCAGGCAGCCGAAAAGTAGTTCCACTTTTTCACGGTATTGATGTAGCTTTGCCTAGAGGCCTATTCTGTTGGAAAAGGTTGTTACCACAGGGAGCGCAGACATCTTTTATAAGTAAAAATAGTAGTAGGATGGCCGCAAACAGAGAGAGAATTATGGGAACTGTTCCTGTTATTCCAGAGATGACCGAATTAATGAAGTCTGGTATTATACCAAAAACAGTTTGAATGGCTGTGAGAAGGCTGAAGAAGACCATGGTAAAAAAAGGGCCAGACCTTGAGTGTGAGATGTGTTGAAAATTGTGAAACAATTCACAAACTGTAATGGGAGGTTTGTATTTAAAAGGGACTGTATTTTACTTGAAGTTTGGGCTATCGGCAGTCGATACATTTCTTTTTCAGACGTGAGGGACACTTCTGTTCTGAAGAAAAGTACCTTCAATTTGGTTAGTTTAACGACATTTATTTTCAAAGCAGGGATTGAAGACCAGGTTGAAGTTTGGGAGTCACTTTGTGTGGGTGGGAATAGACATTGCCACAGGAAGTTATTCGGTTTGAAACAGTAAGGACATATGGTATGCCAGCTCACATTCCGTAGGAGTGAATGTTATTGAGAAGCAGATAACTGCCGTTAGAAAGCTGTGTGAATTTTGGTCCAATTGTGGGAGTTGGCGTTCTTTTAAGAAAGCACACAAGATTGGGGTCCGTAAGCTTAGAAGCGGCGTGCAATTGGACATTCTTGGATAGTAATGAATGACTGCCATTGTGGTTGCAGATTTTACTAATTATGGGCGGAAAATTTGTTCCACTTGCGGAATTTGCAAATTTTTGGCAATTTCGCAAATCGTGAGAAATTGCCCAAAAATCCGCAATTCGTGAGTTGGCAGATTTTTTTTTCTTGTTTGCGCTTCAAAAATACAATCTTGCGTGTGCGCCTTTGACTTACCATGATTCTAAGTTCACTGATGAATTTTCCTCCCAGTTCGCGTGCGCTGCGATATTTTGCTAGCTGGCTGAGTGACGCCACGATCGCGAACACGTCATTGCAACCCAAAACAGGAAATTTCAACGCGTCATTGCGACCCAAAACAGGATAAAGGCATCTCAAGCAGGCTGGTTAAGTGGCAACAACATGTACGCGACCGTTGTGACAGCATGTGCAAGTTCTCGTACCCGAACTGGTAAAAATATCTCGGGAACTCCCCCAAAAATTCACAAGCTCTCGCAATTTGGTGAATTTTTGCAAATCGCGATTACGAATTTGCACGAATTCGCATATCGTGAATTGGCAAATTCCACCCATGCTTCGTTTTTACCTGAGAGAAAAAACTTCTGTATGCTCTTTAAGACAGCGATATGTAAATCGGAGATACCACTGGTCGTGTATAAACGTGCTGCCTTGTATAATCACATACAACATGACAAAGAACTAACCCTGGGCAAAGCACTACGCTCGCGTACTTTGCGAAGTTTGCGCCAATTTGCACTATGGGAACTGCATGTAGCACAGTGCAAACATGCGTAGCGTAGTGCAGCGTTCCATTTTTGCTTGCTCGCGGTCCTCAACATCAAGTTGGCGACCACGAGCAAGCAAAATGAAATCCCAGCGAGACTTTTTCCTCGTTCGCCATCAGCAACATCAAGTTGCCGATCCCGAGCGTGGAAAATAAACCTCCCGGCGAGTTTCTCAATGTGGGAAGGTCATGTTTCTCATTGCGAGTGATTGTGTATGCTCGCGACCGCTCACGATGAGAAACTACCAGTCCGCGTTGAGAAAGCTGCTGCTTGAGTAAAAATCTACTTGTGCGGCAGAAAACTACAGCTCGCACTGTGCAACATGCCGTTTTCAATGATTGCACAGTGCCGGATGCTTGTCTGCACTGTGCAATCATTGAAAACAGCATCTTGCACAGTGTGAACAGGGTACCATGCAGTTCTTGTAGTGCTACGCATAGCTCGCGTAGTGCGAAGTGCACTTTGCGTAGCTTCACGTAATGCTACTTCGCAAACTACGCCCAGCTCTACAAAGAACGTACATCTAGCAGACACTATAACACTACGTACTGTCAGAACCGTGGCTAGCCATGTACACAAACGAAACATGGCATGGCACCTGGATAGTGGACTGTTCCATGATAGTACAGTCAGTAGGGAAGATTACAGAAACGTAGCACGTACGTGCCCCCTCCCCTCAAATCTTTAGTGTTGAGGGCTGGCTAGGCGTACGCAAGGCTAGCGTAGGGTTATGAATGAGAGGTACGTTTCTCTGGGTGTGGTTCTCTTCCGGAATGGCTCTGATTCGACTCCTGTCCCCCTGTCTTGGATGAGGAACAATGTAATTCTATTGCGGAATTCTTCATAGCAAAGGTGGAACGTATATATGACTCTCCGAGCTCTCCCACCTTTGATGAGTAATCACCTCTTACGTCTGTACCTGTCCATCACAGTATGCCCTGCTTGGCAGTCAAATTTACAGAAGGGTCACCTTTTGATGATGTTTCCTTTGCTCACTGTCTGGAAAGTATCAAATCTGGTTCCCCACCTGACCCTTTACCTGCCAAGATCTTGAAGCAACTTGTCCTGGATTCTCGCCGTGTCTTGATGAAGCTTTTTAACTCAACCTTGGAAGAGTCACATGTCCCACAGGAGTGGAAACATGCGATGATCATTTCTCTCCTAAAAAAGGTTGGAGCCGATGCTTCTAATTTATCCAACTTTAGGCCCATCTCCCTGTTGCCTATTTTTTCTAAGATTTTAGAAAGACATATCAACACACAGCTGACTCACCTTGTGGAGAGCTTGGGCTTCCTGCACTCGTCTCAATCAGGCTTTAGAGCGCATCATTTGACGGAAACCACACTTTTAGGAGTCACAGAGAGATTACGCCACAGTGTCGATCGCGGAGAAACATCTGCACTCATTCTTCTTGATTTGAGTGCGGCCTTTGACACATTACATTCTTCATGCATCCCTCCGGTTCCTAGGAGTTGAGGAACCTGATCTAGCCCGGATAGCCTCCTTTTTAAATGGTAGCACTTTTCAAGTTTTTTTCTGCAAAGTCATCTTCTAAAATGTGTCCATCGGCGTACGGGGTCCCCCAGGGGTCTATTCTTAGCCCGCTCTTATTCAACATCTATGTTAGACCCCTGGCCACTATAGTGGAGGAAGCTGGCCTTACTTTATTTTCATACGCCGACGACACTCGAGTTATTTTTGCCTTTCCAATATGGAAGGTAATAAAATCTCTGCTCTGAAGTAGGGTTTAACTCGGGTCTCCGAGTGGATGCAGAGCAATTTCCTCAAGCTAAACGGGGATAAGACCGAGGTTGTGATCCTGGGCAAGGGCCGAGATCCACGGGGCTCCCAACATTGGCCCAAGGATATGGGCCCTACCCCCAACCAGTTGCTCAGGTCCGCAATCTCGGATTCCTCATCGATGAAAAGCTCACGATGCGGCAGCAGGTAGTAGAGGCGGCCTCCATCTGTTTTGCCACCTTGAGATGGCTGCAAAAAATCCTTTGGATGCTCCCCATTTCTACAGAGAGGACTGTTGTCCAGGCACTGGTTGTCTCCCACCTGGACTACGGTAATGTCCTTTATCTTGGACCTGATTTAACAACAGTAAACAAACTCCAAGTTGTACAGAATGCGGCTGCACGGCTTCTTCGCCATGTTCTTCGGAGATTGCCTGCCTCCCAAGCACTTCATGATCTTCATTGTCTCAGGATCACGAGCCGAATCAAATTCAAGGCTCTATGTCACATCTTCAAGATTAAACAAGGCTCAGCCCCTAAATACCTACAGGATCTCATCCAGGCCTACAAGCCCAGTCGTTCTTTGAGATCTTCGGGGAAAGGCGACTTCATTGTCCCGAGATTTAAGCAAGCAAAGATGGGCGGCCGATCTTTTTCTCATCTAGGTCCTAAATCTTGGAATGCCATGCCCGTAAACTTAAAAACTGAAACAGATCTTTTTCGCTTTCGCAAAGGACTTAAAACCTGGCTTTTCCGGCAATGATTAGGGCGGTCCTCTTCAGCAAGAATTCTTGGCAGTTCTTTCCCTCTTCAATCTGTCCTTTATGCCGGGAAACCCACTCTGGGTAGCTGTGCGCCTTATAAGTTTAAATAAATAAATGAATAAATGGCGAATGTGTCTGCCAGGTCTGCGCAGCTTCCACAGCCAAAAGGTTGCCCATGTGAGGGAAGGTGGCTGCGTGAATGATGCTCTCAGCATGCTGGTACTCAGAAACCGTCATGGAATCTGCAACGCACATATGCCACAGAGTTCATCTTTAGACACCGCCGTATGTGAAAGAGGGCCCACCACATGCCGGTGGCAGCTCCTGGGCCGATGTGTGCAAGCTCGGAAGGCTCCTGAGATCAACGCTGACTACCGCGAAACAGGCACACAGCACTCAGCCTGAGGCCTAGCAGCATGGAGTGCTCTGTATACTACTAATACAGTAGTCGAACAGGTGCCACCAGTGGAACGGGGTCTTGATCCCACAATGGACAATGTTAGAACTGCATCTAGGAGTGGAGATGAAGTTACTTCGAACAGGTGCAACCAGTTCTAGGTCCCAACAGTGGAACAGTGTCTTGATCCCATAATGGACGTTGTCCTATATTATCTGCTGCTTGCTTTTCACAGAACTACCTCCGTTGGAGTGCATCACACTCTGTGCTTCCATAGCTAACTGCTGTACAGGAATATTGGGCTCGGTTAACTGCAATCGCTGGACTAAACCGCGGTACAGAAGGTCTGAATGGTGAAACAGGGTCTTGATTCTATGATTGAGGATGTCAGAAGGTAAAGTCTGTGATTATTTCTGAGTACCACCTCCAACCAGGTGCAACCGACTCTAGGTCCCAACAGTGGAATGTTGTTTTGATTCCACAATGGATGATGTCCAATATTACCTGCTGCTTGGTTTTCATAGAACTCCCTCTGTTTAGGTGCATGAAACTCTGAGCTAGCGTAGCTACCTGTTGCACATGATTATTGTGCTTGGTTGACACCAGTCAGTGGTGTACACCGCGGTACAGCAGGTCCGAACAGTGAAACAGGGTCTTGATTCTATGATTGAGGATGTCAGAAGTTAAAGTCTGTGATTATTTCTGTGTACCCCCTCCGATCTGGTGCAAACAACTCCCTGCTTTCGAATTCAACGGTACGTGGCTGTGACGCGTTAATGAACAGTGCCTCTGGCGTACATGCGGTCAGCAGGGCTCACAATTGAGATTGAGTGGTGATTGTTTAATTACAGAATTCAGTAGTCATGTAACTAGAACATCTATTGAAATATACACAATATCCTTTTAGTATATTCACCTGAAGACATTTTTTTAGATGACTTATAGGTTTACTACAATGACCAGATTCATCTTGCAAGTCCAAAGGAACACTGAATAGTCTACACTGTGGACAGCAAAAATTGGAATTTGAATTGTTTTGATTTATTTATTTATTGCAGAGGTTTCCGTAATTTATGTTGTTGTATTTTGTGAAGAGGAAATGAGAAAAAGTATGTATGGTTGTCTGTGTGAGTACTGCCATCAATTAACACTGCAGACAGCAGTGTTCACAATTCAGATTGAGTCGCTATTGTAGATGACGCATTCTTGTAGGAAAAGACATTGCTCCAATGAGCTCTGTCTGCAACATGCATATGTATCATTACAGGCTCCGCACACTCTTTTTTTTGCTACACATATTACAAACTGGGCATCTCAAGTCCATGTTACATAGCTATGGGCCCTTGCAGACCACTCTCTCTGGCATACACTGCAGACAGAAGTGTTCACAATTTAGATCGAGTGGTGATAGTTTAATTACAGAATGCAGAAGTCAAGTCACTACAATGTCTATTAAAATATACACAATATCTGTTTTAGTATACTTGCATGAAGACATTTTTTTAGATGGCTTATAGGTTTACTAAAATGACCAAATTTATCTTGCAAGTGGAAAGGAACACTGAATAGTCTTCACTGTGGACAGCAGAAATCACAATTCAAATTATTTTGATTTATTTATTGCACAGTTGTCTGTAATTTATGTTGTATTTTGTAGAGAAGAAATAAAAAAGTATTCATAGATGTGTGTGTGAGTACTGCCTTCAATTAACACTGCAGACAGCAGTATTCACAATTCAGATCGAGTCGGTATTGTAGATGAGGTAGTCCTGTAGGAAAAGACATTGCTGCAGTGCGCACGCTCGCTCCGCACAAGCTTTTTGTTGCTTCTCGTACGACAAACTGTGTAGCTCAAGTCCACCTTACGTAGCTGTGGGACCTTGCTGACCATTTTCTCTGGCCTACACTGCAGACAGCAGGGTTCACAATTCAGATTGAGTCACTATTGCAGATGTAAGCTAATTATTCTCCCTGATTCATGGGGCAAGTGACTTAAAATACCCTAACACACATGGGGGCGTATTTACAAGGCCCTTGCACCACTTTTGCGTCACTTTTAATATGGGGAAAATAACGTGAAAGTGACTCAAAGGCCTTGTAAATATGCCCCATGCTGGCTATGAAACTCTAGCAGTACATATCAAGAAACCTAAATGACTTCAAAAAACGTTTTTAAACACATCAAGTAAGCAAATTATTCTCCCTGATTCATGGGACAAGTGACTTAAAATGGCCTAACACACATGGGGGCGTATTTACAAGGCCCTTGCACCACTTTTGCATCACTTTTAACATGGTGTGTTGATGGCAACAGATATTACTCCTAGTACGGCCTGCCCGCAACACGCATCATCGCTGGCTGTGCACATGCTGAATCCTTTTGATGTGGCTATCTGAGTGCACTAGAACTGATGGACCCTTTATGATACAATCTTTTTGAGTATTAATTCAGATTTATTGATTGTGTCTCAGTATACAACAAGTTGTGGTTCTTTTACGATAGAATATTTTTCTGTATTATTTCACATCTACTGTCCCTACTTTACTGCAGCACAAACTATTGATTCTTTTATTTTTTAATGGCTTTGTGTGTTCCAATGATTACTCTTGTAGTTGATGGTATGAGCAAACATTCTCTGAGGGCTGGTTTACACTCACTCCACACGCATCCACCACAGAAGTCACTAGATATGTGACCCTGGTAATAAAAAGGTGTTGAGCGCACAGGTCCGTATGCACTTCCACTATCTATCTGTGTCTGTGTGTTCATTATGTATGCATGACACTGCCCCTGGGCCGTACTACATTACATTGTACTGTGGACAGAGTATGCAAATATGTTACCTCTGGTTGTGGGGAAATCTTTGGTTATGTAACTTTTTGTTGTATGGGTATCACAGGTAGAAGGCTACTGTACAGATGATTAATATTGATGAAGATGGGGGTTGCATGACAATCGTACACTCAGCGCGCAAGGAGACCTCAACCGGCGCGAGTTTGAGAAAATATATTTACCATAATATAAGTTTGTTACAGTTAGAAATATATAAATGTTTCACATAATTTAGATTATCAGCCCTATTCATGAAGCTAAATAGCGCGTCGGAAAGGGCCAGATTCTGAGAATCTGGCCCTTTGCGAGTGCGATTTTTGCATTTGGGATTCATTATCCCAAATGCAAAAATCGCTATTAGCAAAATCGCATGGTTGCAAGGAATTGGATTTAAGGAATCTCTATTAGAGATTCCTTAAATGGAATTCAGTAACCAATTGGAAATTGCGAATCCACAATATTTGGTCGCTATTTACCACGAAGTCTGACTTCGTGGTAAATAGCGAAAAAATTGTAAAAAGCACTTTAGTGCATTTTGTTCTGTTGCATGTTACACACTCACATGTCCTTTGGACATGTGTGTGCGCAACACCTGTTTAAATTTGCATTTCAGGGGTGCTACAGGGTGTCCTTTGGACACCCCTGGCACCCTTATTTATTTATTTATTGTAAAGTTTTATATAGCGCGAACCAGACCCGTGGGTATCAGAGCGCTTCACATAAAAGTATGATATAAATATTAACAAGATGATAACCATTGAATACATATAGATATGAGGTAGATTATTATATAGCTTTGGAGAGTGCTTAGGTAACTAGCTTCCATTCGAGGCATTCTTTTACACTATGCAGTAACTACGGAGCCTGCAATACTAACATTTAAGAAACTAGCTTCCATTCGAATTATTCTTTTCCAGTACACAGCAGGCAAAACTAACATTTAAGAAACTAATTTCCATTCGAATTATTCTTTTCCAGTAAGCAGCAGCTATAAAGCATGCAACATTAACAGCTGTCGATTTTGACAAATACATGAGGTAGGAGGTTATGTGGTTTCGGGATGTGAGATAACTATATACATTCACTTTGCCATGAGGTAGCAGTTGGTATACAGTTTAATCACCAGGAAAGTCTGTCCGTTTCGATCCATAGTTTATCTTTCATCTAGTTCACGTCGATCCTTCTCTTTCTGATGACGTGAGTGATTTGTTTGAGGACAGAATCAGATCCCAAAGTGATCCATTAACTCCTCTATGCGAGGTATTTACTCATTAGGAAGCTCTTCGCTTCTCGCTTGAAAGTTAAGGTATTAGGGTTCTTCCTGATGCTTGTGGTGGAGCGCCCTATGGGTGATACATGCTATCTTTAGTTGAATTCTCGCCTCATAGGGTAGCCAGTTCAATGCTTTCAAGTGCGGGGATATGCGGTCAAATTTTCTTGATCCAGAGATGAGTCCCGCTGCAGCATTGAGGCAAGCTTTTAGTGGTGCTGT
This sequence comes from Lissotriton vulgaris, assembly GCF_964263255.1. NCBI lineage: Eukaryota > Metazoa > Chordata > Amphibia > Caudata > Salamandridae > Lissotriton > Lissotriton vulgaris. Next base: position 517,430,289 of record NC_141685.1, on the reverse strand, counting down.
GGAAGTTTTTGGTAGACCCGCTAAGGTAGTGCAACCGTATTCAATCCTAGAGATGACTAAGGATTGGATTGCCAGTTTCAAATCTGCTTCAGAGATAAATGGCTTCAGTTTTCTTAGGTAGTTCAGGTGGAAGCGGGCGCTTTTAGCCATTGAATTAATGTGAGCTTTCATGTCAAGATTCTCGTCTAGAGTAATTCCTAGCGACTTAGCTGAGCTTACTAGCGTCGGAGTGCAGTTAAGCGCAGTCATCAACTTGGTCCATTCCTTTATTTCTGTGACGCACCTTGGTGGAGAAATTAGTAGGAACTCTGTTTTTTGAGCACTTAGCTTCAGATGGTTGGTAGTTAACCATTGCAATGCCATTTTTAAAGTTTCATTCATTAGCTCAATGTCTTCAAGAGAGGCAATCTTTATGTACATTTGCGTATCATCCGGATTCATATGGTAGGATATCTGTGAGTTTCTGAGAATTGTTGTGAAAGGTTCGACATACAAGTTAAACAAATCAGGAGATAGTGTCGATCCTTGTGGGACTCCGATTGAGTTGGGGCAAGGTGGAGAAATTGATTGGTTGACCGGAAATCGTTGGGTTCTGTTCCGTAGGAAAGAGTCAAACCATTTCAGCACATTTCCAGATACTCCCATCCTGTCCTGTAGCCTGGCCAGTAATGCTTCATGGTTTACTGTGTCAAATGCCGATGACTGGTCCAGAAGAATTAGTAAGCATGCTTGATTTCGATTGAGAGCCTGAAGCGCGTCATCAACAATGTGGAGGATCGCTGTTTCTGTGCTATGTCCTGGTCTGAATCCTGATTGGCATTCATCTAGTAAGGAGAACTTAATGATGTGTTGGCTCAGTTGGCCCTGCACGCATTTCTCAATAAGCTTGGCCAATACAGGGATGTTAGTTACTGGTCGAACGTTATTCGGGTCTGTAGCATCCGCCGTTGGTTTTTTGATCAAGGGAACCACTTGACCTGTTTTTAGGCAGTCCGGGAGGATCCCTTGTGACGATGATGCGTTTATTATTTTGGTCCAGATTGGCACCACAATATGGCTGATTCCTCTTAAGCATTTCGCAGGTAGAGGATCTTGGTAGTGGTTGTTGGGTTTGATTTTCGATAGCGTTTTGGCGATCGTGTCCTGATCATATAGTTCGAATGTGTCCCACTTTGTCTTGTTTTTTAACTTGCTACATACTGATGTCGGGTTATGATCGCCCGTAGTCCGTGGTTGGATTGGGAGGCTACTTGCAGCGCTTAAGAGCTCTGTTTCCAGCGTATTGGCCTTCTTCGTAAAAAATGTAGAAAATTCCTTGCTGCTTAGAGATATTTTTGAGTTTTCATGTGCTGTTTTGGCTAGTTTGTTTGATTGTTGCTTCAGGATTTCAAAGAGTTTCCGAGGTCTGTTTTTGGAATTATCCGATTCTGATCTTATAAATTCCTTTTTGGAGTTGATGATCTTTTTGTTATATTGGTTTCTAATTTTTCTGAGGGCTTTCAGCTCAGGGGATGATGGGTTTTGTCTCCATTTTCTTTCGGCTATTCTCAGTTTGCGTCTGTCTTCGTTCAGTGATCCATCAAACCATGGATTTAGGCCCACAGGAATGAATGGGGAGTTATTCCTTATTTGCAATGGGGAGTTATTCCTTATTTGCGATTAGCAATTTGCTAATCGCAAATAAGGAATGTGTAGGAATCGCATTTTATTTTGCGATTCCTACATTCCTACATGAATCCCGTTTTGCGAGTCTGTAATAGCGATTCCTTATGAATCGCTATTACAGACTCACAAAAGGGGTCTTTAATGAATCTAGCAGTACGTCTCATATATACTTTAAAGGTATTTACATATACTTTTGAGACATAAAAAAAAAATGAGGGAATGGCGTACCCCGGCGCAAAACCATACTTCTATGACATAAGACAGGGTCTGGCAGCGTGCAGTTGTCGCATACGTACCCCATATGTACATGACGTAATGTACGACTTGGTACTGCGTACCTGTCCCACACCAAACTAGCAGCTGGCACGACCTCATACGTGTATGTTGTTACGCCGACAAGGTACCACAAACTCGTCGGATACGAAATGCGTATCATTTCAATATGGTGGATAGGATTTGCTTGCTGATGGAGCTTGGTAGACTACCGGTATGGGAGTTTAGTTTTCTCAAAAAAGAGAAAAAATTATATACATATTTTTTAGGTATATATGAAATATTACATCTTTTTTAAAAGTTAAAAAAAGGATAATTCAGTTACAAAGTATTGTAACAAAAAATTCGCTAAATTATAGGTTTTATAAATAATAAAATATGAAATTAACATTTAAAAAACCTTAGAAATTCACTGAAAGAAACATACGCTTTATAGAAGTTATAGTTAGGTATTAGCATTTAAAAAACCTTAGAAATTCTCTGAAAAAACCATAGGCTTCAGGGATGTTATAGTTAGCTGGACATTTCACTAATACAAAACGATAGAAATTCCCCTGTTATAGTTAGTTCAGCTGACTATAACTTGGGCCCCCGCAATGCATTGCTGATGACGTCACATATTACATGATTCATGACATGGTCAGTGCCATCACTGATTACATATCAAATTACATCACTGATGACATCATCCATGTGACATTCTGATGCACCTCATCAGACTCCTGTATAATCCTACTGTAAAATACAGATTATAATTTTTGAAACCATGAACATACCAATACCAGTTACCAGTTAGTACATATCCAGTGACTAATTCCTTTGTCTACACACACATCAATTCATTCACCCATACAGTCACTCATACATACAGTCAGCTATCAATACAACATCATCATATCCACGCACATATCTGGACAGACACTCAGACACCGACTCTCTTTTATAGAGGTATTCACACACTATCGGCCACATGCATCAACCTATTTAGGAAGTGCAAACGGTGTGAATCAGTAAATTCGGGCGTTAACGATTCCTAAATAGGTTTTTGGGATGCATCAAACATTTTTGGCAAAATCGCTATTTTTAGCGAATTCCAAAAATGCGATTGCTTTTAAGGAATTGCAAATTTGCGATTCCTTAAAAGCAATGTATGATTACTTTTAAAATTGCGAATTCGCAATTAGGGGGTGCAAATTACCACGACGGTAAACCTCGTGGTAATTTGCAAAAATGTATTAAAATGCTCAAAATTGCATTTTAAAACACTGTCATGTTACAGACACACATGTCCTTAGGACATGTGTGTGTGAAACATGCACTTCAAAATACATTTCAGGGGTGCAGGGGGGGGTCCTTTGGACTCCCCCCTGCACCCATGGAATGCATTAACATTTTGCGAATCGCTAATTGAAATTCGCAAAATGTCAATGCCTTCCCATTGATTCCTATGGGCCTTTTGGCCCATAGGAATCAATGGGAATTGTGAAATAGCAAATTAGAATTCGCATAATATTTGCGATTCGGTAAAAATTGTGATTTTTACCGAATCGCAAATATTATGCGATTTAAATCATGCATCCCATTTTGCGATTCCTTATTTGCGATTCCCTAAAAATCGCAAATAAGGAATCGCAAAACCATGCAATGATGCATGTGGGGGCTAGTCAGTAATGGAAATAATGAATCACACTTTTATTTACTCACCTGTACAGTTATGCACATACCATCTCACTTATTTAAACATCTACTAACACATACTTTCACTCTAATACAATAACTAATACAAACACACACTGATCCATACAGGCACTCTCACAATCACTCACTCTCACATATAGTCATTTATACAGTTCAACATTCACATATACTGCTGAGGCATCCTTGTACTCACCAAGACATCCATACACAAACTCACCCAGCCATAACACATCTGTGAGTGTGTATGGTGGTGGTCTCCATCCTGTTCAAGGGTGGGACAAGAGAGCATAAGATGACTACCTAACTGTTAGTTTGTAGTGAACAATGCAATGACTGCCGCATCTGGGTGGGAGGGAGTGCTCCATCTTTATGAGGTGAGGAACAAGGGGGTGTTAGACCTGGCACTTTAGCGTGGGTCTACCTTCCATTTTTGCTGTTGGCTCATGTGTTTTGGCTGGTTATAGATGCTTTGGAAACTGTGCCACTGCTGTCCAGTGCCACAATGCAAGTGCTCCCTTTGGTAAATTTATGTATGGTTTAGTGACTCCATGATTAGCTGGTTTGATTTAAATGTCAGACACTAGTACAGTGCACTGAGTGTACCCAGGGCTTGTACACCAAATGCTGCTGGTGGGCTTGCAGCACTGGTTGTGCCACCCACAGAAGTAGCCTGTAAAAGTGTGTCTCAGGTCTGCCATTGCAGAGCCTGTGTGCAGTCTGGTACTGTCATGTTGACTGGGCCAGTGCACCCAATTGCCAGTCCCTAAACCTTCCCTTTTCTGCATATTAGTCACCCCTGTGGTAGACCCAAGGGCAGGGTACATTTTCGGTAAAAGGTAGTACACACCCTGATGTGTGTGGAATGTCCTATTAGTGAATCACAGCCATTTTCAAAGTTCACTATTGCAAGGATACCTGTTCCCAATAGGCCAGAATGGCAGTTTGATTATTTACATCTTATATCTTAACTGACCCGGGGAACTATGTAGAAATTCGAATTTAGTATGCCTGAACTCAGAATGATAAAATACACCTTTTAGTGAAGTTGGTTTTAACATACTGTGTTTGAAAATACTACTTTTAGAAAGTAGGTTTTTCTTGCCTAACAATCCAATTCTGCCTCTGCTAGGTTGTGTATTCCTTGTTTGGAGTTTCAGGGGCCGGTCCAGGGGGATCCCAGGAGACAGGGTGAGTCAGCACAGGGCTGAATAGAGAGAGCTGGATGTAGATGGGTGAGATGAGTTGTACTTCGGACCTGAATAGTGCTGTGCGTTCCCTCCACAATGCTGGCTCCACCTCCTGTGGTGCGTCTGATGTCCCTGGCCTACACTGTGAAAGGAAAGAATGAGTCTTGTCAACAAACGGCTCCAGGGCTGCACTGAACTGGTTTGGACTAGGCAAAGGCCTCTCTGCCTTCAGAGAACAAAGAGAAAATTAGTATAAAAGAATGAGCCCAGACCCCAGAACTTTAGATCACTTTGGGAAACAAGAAGAACATTTGTTGAGGAGAGGAGCCAGAGGAACTAAGCTGAGTGCTGCTTGGAGGATTGGCCTGCAGTGGTTGCCTGACTGCTAAAGAAAGGAGATAGGACGTTGTGCTACTTTCAAATCAACTTGTAAAGTATATCCAAGGGCTTAAGATAGAGCTTGCCTTCTGCTGAAGTCTCAGGGACAACAGACTTTACCAACCAGCTCCCCTGAGTTCTTTTGAAGTGCCTGCTGTTGTGCTTGGCCTTCTGAGGGACTGCGTGTTGCAAGGAGCCGGAAGCGTGACTCACGAAGACGAAGCATGTCGAAGCTGCAGCAGCTGTCATCGCATCACTGGAGAAGGGTGTCACCGCTGATGCTTCGCCTCGCAGAAGAACCGCAGCCATCACAGCCGCTACCGTCGCATCACTGAAGAAGGGTGTCACCGCTTCTGCTGCTGCATCGCCTTGCAGAAGCACCTCACAACACTGAAGAAGAATGGCCACGTTTGTCCAATTCATACTTTTGTTTATCTACATCATGTAGCTGTCGACATACTCTTTTTTCAAAGCGGTCCCGATCATTTTTGTATTAAAATCGCCTGAAATTATCAGCTCGCTACATTGGAAGGTGGTTTGCGAAACCTTCAGCAAGTTTATCAGATGATACAATTTATCCTTCTTCTCCTTTTTATTTGGATGAATATATATATTTAAAATCAAAAACTGCCACAGCTTTATAATTACTAAATTTTCACTCTCCAATTTTACTACTTGCAGCCACTATTTGCCCATATTGAGTTCTTCCATAAGCCAGTCCAATTTTTCGGTGACCTAAAATGACAAACCCCCCCTCGGGTGACCATAATTACACGTTTTTCTGCCAGAATGTGACTTTCCTCATAACCAATTATTGTTTTTGGGGTCAGATTCCATGTTTCTTGCAGTAATATAGTATCAAAACCTTGTAAGAAATCTAGGATCTCTGGATCGTGGTCCATTTCCCTAAAACCGTGAATGTTCCAAGAGCAAAACGTTATTTGAGTTTCCTTGAGATATCTTGCAGATACCTCAGAGTGTTGTTTACTTTGGGTGGTATCAATTACATCAGGATCGTTGTTGGCACAGGATGTGAGGGACCCATGACAAATCTGGAAGATCTGCTGGTTGTTGTGTTAATTTTTATATGTCTTGATCTAAGTTTTCCAACGTGTTACCCAACAAGCCTATGCTTTTAGGAGTTGTACTTCTTGCCCCTCTTAAACAGGATTTAGGACATAGCTCGTGTCCCGATGAATGTGCGGCAACTGTATCTAATAATAATGGAACTGGATATTTCAATCGTTTTGGATATGCTATTGATATGCCCCAGGATTCAAAGATCTCCCTTTTAGAATATATCAGGGCAGTTGTTTCAATTGAGGACCAAGTTGTTTGGGTCAACTCTATATCTGAACTGTTATGCTTTTTCAAAAATTCTACGTCAAAAAGATCTGCTGTTCTAATGTTGCTTAGTTCTGGCATCTCATGGAACAGTCTCAAAATATTTCCCCTGTTAAAGGTGTCCAATCTGCCCTTTGTTTCATATTTCGGCTTGAAAATAAGCTTGTGAGTTATTTCTCTTAGGTCTCTTTGTTGCAAATCGATTGAGCTTATACAAATCTGTGCGTTTAAAGGATCACAAGTTGTGTTTCTACTCTGAACTATATTTTTAGGAGTAATCCTATATTGATTGAATGAAATCGATTTACCCTTGCTCATAATCTCTCCTTCAGAATTTACTACCTTTTGGCTTATTGCTATCCTAGTATGATCTTGTGTCGTGGGAATTACAGATGGTAATTTGCAGTCCCATCCTGATTTCCCAAGGGAGATTTTTATTAGGCTTCTAGGCTCTGTTTCTGTGATGCCCATATAATTTCCCAGCACTTCATCCGTAGTTGTTAATGGCCTATTATCCTGAGTTATTTTAACCTCTTCATGTGTTTTTATATCAGGTGTTACCCTTTGGGGTTGATTTCGATTTACTTCAATTATTAAGTGAGCAGTTTTTAAGTTCATGCAAGTACTATTTTCAACCTCTTAATTTTTTATTTCCACTATTGAATTATGAATCGATTTTAAAATTTCGACAAGCTCTTTTTTTTGTCCTTCGGTTTTGAAAGATTTATTTAATTCTTCTTTACAACAGATTATATTTTCTATATGCTTTTTCTCATGTGTTGTTGATATCAACCCTTCATTTTGTGAGTTTTTATCGTTTTCCAAAACACAACCAGGTCCAACACACTCAACAGATGTATCAACAATGTCGACTATCTCCAGTAAACTTACTGGGTGCTCTTTTTTGTGTTTGCTTTTTTTAGAATCTTCACTTTGATGTGTTTTGTTGTTTTCCTGGTTGCTTATAGATGAAACACTTTGGATGGATTTGCTAAAGCTCTCACAATATCTTGCAGTGTAACCTAGGACTGATTTCTTGTTCTTTAATAGTCTTTTTACTTTGTTGACTTTTATCATTTGGTCTTTGGAAAAATAAAGGATAGATCCGTCTGTTTTCCTGGTTTACTTGTTTGCATGCGTTGTTCCTTGCCTTACGTGCTCGTTTTCCTTGCCTTTTGGTTTGGACAGCAATTGGTGAACAAAGTATTGATGTTGATTTCTGGATAGTTTGCTGTTTTCCTGTTCCATTTTTAATCATAGATTCATTTTGTTTTCTGATTCCATTTTGATGAAAATTACCGCTGGAAGTTAAGTATTTCACCACCGCAGGTAACCTGGATTCTATGGGGTGTCATGTATATCAAATGGGCCTAGTTAAACTGTATGTATTCCCGCCTGGTAATGTGGGAGACCTTTTTGGGGTATGGTAACTGAGTCTGCTCCATTCGGCATCTGGAAGTTACCCATTCAATGCAATCTCCCATTTACCACAAAATTTTTGAAGAGTGGTACAGGACATCTCCAACAGTGAAGCATAAAACCATTTTACCTAGTGTTGCAACCTGCCCAGGGTGAGCATGCACTGTAAGGCTCTTCACTGCCAATACCAGAAAACACCTTGAATGTTTGTATCAAGGCTTTGTATTATAGGAACTGCCCCAACTGAAGTAAGTTGCCTTCGACCAGGTCTTCCAGGGTGGTCAGAACGGACTATTGATAGCAGTCCCCTACCACCTGTAGTCCTACCTCAGTCCAGGAACACAGCTGTTCGGGGTAAATATCTTTATGGGGTTGCTGTGTGGCAAGCTGATGAGGGGTAAGGCTGGGGCGTATAGGGAAATCTCCATGTCTGTTTCACAACACAGCGTTTCAAACACTGCAAGAGAGAGGTCTTTAACAGGGATTGGTGAGAGATCACCACTGTCACATCAATAATTTTGGCCAACAATCCGGTTGTGCGGTCTCCAGAGTTTTTCAAATTCGTCACTTCAGGGGCTATGCCTTCTAGCCATTGTGCCAGCCACTGCAATTGGGAAACCAAGAAATTTAGTTTTACATTTGGTACAACCAGGCCACCCTCTACCATGGGGCACTGCAGTGTGTCCAAGGAGACCCTCTGCTGCCCTTTTTCCCATAGAGGTACTAGAGTAGGGTGTGAAACTGTCAGAACCATCCGGTGGGCACCACCATCGAGAGACTGACAAAGAAATATAGCAAATGTGGTAAATGACCATCTTTGACACTGAAACTCAGGACATGATTAGAAGACGCAAGGAGCACCAGAATGGGACACAGGCTCTGAGGGATCTAAGTGCATGTCCAAGGTTTACCACCCTCAGATCCTTCAATGAGTGGAAGACATGTATCCCTAGGTATTTAAAGGTGGAGGAGGCCCAGTTAAGTTCCAGTGGAATATCTACGAGGCTGGGGCTGGTCAGTGACACTGGGAATAGATAGGTCTTGCTTTTATTGACCCCTATATCGGACACATGTTCAAATCTATCTAATAGTTCAAGGGCTACATCCAAAATCCCATGCTGAATTGTTAAGATAGATCGGGAGGTCATCTGCAAAAATCCAAATTGTATGGTCAAAGCCTCCAACAGTCATACCCACTCCTTTAACTCCCTAATGATACAACACTGCTAGCAGCTTTATCGCCAACGCTAATAAGAGAGGTGATTGCGGGCAACCCTTCTTGGGTACCGCAAAATATTTGATATTGTTCAGAAACTACTTTGCCAGTCTTGACCCTTGCCATGGGGTGATCATAAAGTACCCTCACCCATTTTACCCAGTCGTTGCCCAGGCCCATGTGTGTAATGGTTTCAAATAGCAAGTCTCATCTAACAGTATCAAAGGTCTTCTCAAGATCTTATGATAGGAGGGCTGTCCCAGGAAGGAGCCTCACTTTGGGATGGTGCAACACTGAATACAGGCTGTGCTGACTATAAGAGGTGCTTTGTGTTGAGATAAAGCCAATTTGAACTCTATTGATAAGAGTTGACTGCAGTAAACAGAGCACTAATACCTTACTCTCGATTTTTAAATCCATGATAGAGGTAAAAAAATAGGGACCTGAGACCCCTCCAGGGTCGTCTTGGGGATAGGAACCAAGAGTGCATCTTTGACAGATGCAGGGAGTCGCAGCATTCTACATATATTGTCTCCAGATGTGGTGCTAGTGGCAGAGCGTATACAGAATAAAATTACGCAGAAAGACCTTCCGGGCTTATGGTCTTACCTGCGGCCATCCTCCTAATTGCCACCCAGATTTCCTGGGTCTCAATGGGGCAACCTATGGTCGCCTTCACTTGTGTCTAGTGTGACAAGTGGCAGCAGATACAGAAAAGATCTATGTTCTTCTTGCAGTATCTGGGAAGGTGTACTATACAGGGATTCCTAATATTCACGAAACAGGGTGTTGATACCCTCATGGCCATAGACCGATTGGTTCATTCCTGTCCGTAAATGAGTGATTGGGAATCGTCATATTTCCGGTTTAATCAGCCATGCTAGCAGGTAGACAGGTCTCCCATTTCCCCCCTGCACCTTGGTAAGGTACCCCTTGTAGACATAACATCTTAGCTTTTCAAGGCTTGATGGTTCAGTGTTTGGGTTTCCTTCAGTAGCCCTTGTTGTGCAGAGTCCAGGCCCTGCTTGCTGGCCAAGTCGTGTTAATTATCTTCTAATACCCATATGTCCTGGTGTAGTTCTCACTGAGCCCCAGTTGGTTGACCCAAGCAAAACCCCCTGGTCACCACTCTAAATGTTTCCCACTCCAGCCGCACTGGGGAAGCTGTGGGTGTGTTGGTGGCAAAATAAACATCTACGGCAGAGGCAGGAGACTCCTTAAAACATGGGCCTTCCAACATCTGGGTGTTGAGAAGCCATGTTAGGACCAATGGGCGCTTCCCTAAAGACTGAAAAGTCATCACAATGTGACTAGGATCATAAAAGGTTAGACCTGTCAGCCTTAGGATGGTCTTCCCCTGCATTTGTTCCCTTTTTTGCCTCGTTTCTGATGGCCATTTTTGTTGGACATAGGACTCTGGGCACCTTACCGCTGCTGAACAGTGCTGAGGTGCAGGTGCTCTCTCCTAACAACATTGTTGCCACATGCCCCTGCTACTGCAGTGAGGCCACTGTCTTATCTGCACACTAGTAGTTGGGATAAGGCTGGGACTTAATGCTACTGTAACCTTGACTGTCCCACCTCTTGTCACCAAAGACTGACATCCCAGAGTCTCCAGAGCCTTCTAGAAGCTTCCAATTCCCCAGGTTGGCGCCAGAACTTGACGCCTTTTTGTAGGGTCACCTGACTTGAATGCTCTGGGACTTCCAAAACGCTGCAGTCAAAATCACAGCCGCTACCCAGGACCGGGCTGTGCTATGAAGGGCTGCGGTAGTAGTGAAGCAATAGGTTTAACCAACTCACAGCCGCTGGCTGGGTAGCTGCATGCAAGCACTGTGACCCTGAGAAGTGCTGTGGCTAAGACCACCGCCGCAGCCCAGGCGCCACTAGTAGGAGAGACGCTGCACCCAAGATTACCACCGCGGCCTCTGAAGTGAGGTGAGGCACCCCACTGTTACAGCCAAGGAAGCGCTGCACTGGAGCACACGAAGAGACGAGCGTCGCCCGGCAACTGGGGTGCCAGCCGCATCATCCAGTGTGCAGCAGGGGTAGCCCCAGGGACTCCTGGGGCCTGAAACACCAGGGAAAAGACTCTTGGAGAACCGGGCCTTATGGGCCTGGCGAGGCAGGGCACGCCTCAAATCCCCGAGTTCACCTGCGTTGTCGAACAGAGACACAAGACAATCTGTTGGGCGTAGAAAACCCGGTTTATTAGCTGCAGCCAAGCACAGTTATTCCAGAAGTTACATACAAGGTAGGTTCTGAGGAGACTGCCACTTCAGTCCGTGGCGCACAATCTTTTATAGCACACATATTTACAAAGTTTACTCCCTATACATACAAAGCAGGCGAATAGGAAAAGTTGGAAAACAAGCTATCAGGTTTCCCAAATACGCCCCTCTCTCAAACCCAGTGTGGTACCCATCCCAAAAAAATAAATCAGTGCTAGTACCAACAATCCAATTTGCAGGTGGCAGGACATATTTGTGTGCCTCAAAGGATAGTTGTGTAACAAGAGAATACAAGTAGAGAATAGCGAAGGCCAGTTGGATAAGATAATGTAAGGAAAGAATAGGAGAAGCCAAATAGTCAGTCGAGACACGGATCAATGAACCCAGACATGGATTAACGAACTAAGCCAGACATCAGTTTTGTAAACAAGGGCAGGGAGTTACTCTTTAACAGAGGAGACACGTAGCAGCTGAGGAAAGCAAAAACACTCAGTTCGCCGTGCTGCCTGAGTAAGGGTAACACAAAATGGCGACGAGACACAAAAATGGCAGCTATATACGGGACGAAGTCAGAAACCGGAGTACCTCAGACCCTCCTTTTGCCATTACTCAGGCAAAACACAAAGGACTCAAGTTAGTCTGAGTCAATGTCTATGGCCATGAGGTCATCGAGCTGTTGTTGCAACATCATTTTAATGTTCTCTGTTTTCTGTAACACAGGCCTTGGGACACACATGGTGGCACAAAGACCGCAGATGGCAGGGCCACACTGTAAACAGAGACAACAAGAGAAAATGATGGCCAAAACCATTCCAAGGAAGGTTAGTATCTTCCATCCCCAAGTGGACAGTAGTCCCAAAAACCATCCCATCACAGTCCAATACCCTGTGTCCTGATGTACAGACTCAGAAATAATTATATGCAACTTAGAGATGGCTTGGTATACCGTAGGGGCATTCTCAGGAATGTAAATGCAGCAACTAGACCCAATTATTTTACAGACTCCTCCACGATCTGCAAGGGCAATGTCTAGAACCATGCGGTTCTGCAAAGTCATAAGGCGATCCGCCTGAAGTTCAGCTGTCAGATTACTCAAGGCTCCAGAAGTTACATTTATGGTAGCCTCAACAACACAAACTAGCTGTCTGATGTCTCTGCTGTTGGCCATTGGGCCCCAGAAAGTAAGCAACCCTTTGATAAAGTCACCTCCTTCTTGTCCTGCTGTGTCCTTCGAATCAATCACCCCTCTACCATGTCTATTTCTATGATGACCTGAAGGAGCAGTATATGTTGGAGGAAGAAGAAAAGCCACTTAGCAAGTTCCTGAAAAGTAAGTAGGAAGCCACGTATAGGCTCTATTGTGGCAGATAAAATATGTGCCTTGTGACGGCACTAACTGTGAAGAAATCTGAGGAGAATAGATATACGTGAAGGAACAGACACTCTTCCCCTGTTGATTTTTAACATTTTGGCCATTAATCTGTAGACAGAAATTACCTCGATGAGGCACAGTTCAAATTGGTGGGGATCTTCTTCGTCTAGCCTTATCTGTAAGGCTAGTAACATAACGAGTCACGTTCCAGCCATCATATGCTCGTTACTCATCAATGGGAAACTTACTAATCTCAGCGATTCTAGCAATGGCCACTATTCCCTTTATCAAAGAACTGTGACTAAAATCTGCTCCACCACCATATGGACTACCAGGAGGATATCGAAGTTGTTTCCAATAAGCATTAGAAAACATGGCCAAATAGGCCCTAGCGGAGCCTTCGTATAAAACGGAAGGACTAAATATGGCATCCCTCTTTCTGTGTTATGGGGCATGAGCCCACAAACATACAGTCAGTGGTGTTCATTACCAGTTGATGCTGATGCAATAACTGAATAAATAAATTATTGAAGTATTCTGTTCTCCTAAACTGCTCATGTTCCGGGAGTGTATGAAACTGATGTGGGGAGGCAGTAGTAGGAAAAGACAGGGAAACAGAAGTTAGAACAGGTGCTTGCTGCATAGTGTAAACAACCCAACTTACACAAGCCAATAAAATACATAAACATATTAAAATACATAAGGTTATGCCACATGGACTAACCAACAGTTCTTTATATTTACTTTTAATTTTTGCATTCTTATCATTGCTTTCCACTTTAATATCCATTCTCTAAAGCGTTGCTCACGGCAATCTTCCTAGATCACTTAGCTGTGATTATTAGCCGTCCTATGACACTGCAAGTCCTGCAGACCTACTGTCACTACTCAGGTCCCAGCTTAAGACTCCTACTGTGACCCTGCAACTTGATGGATAGTGGAAAAGAGAATGTCTCAAAAAGTGTAATCAGAAAATGGAAAAAGAAAAGTTCAATTGTCTTTCGTTGATCTGGATCTTAAGTTGTACCGATTCTTATTAGGGATCGTTTGTTCTTGAAACAAAATGTCTGGATTTACTGTGTTCAATCGCAGATGTGATGGTACAGCTACTTGCAACACGTCGTCGTCTTCTTTCTCAGAGTTTGTTTCGATCCAGGCGTGCACTACTGAAAGGTACAAATCGAGGGGCCCTTTCGCCTTCACTGTCACTTATACCCTTACGAACCAAACTGATCAAAAGGTAAAGGCAAAGGTACCCTCTTACAGTGCACGCCATGGACCCAGTTCTTTTTCCCGATGTCCTTTACTGCTGTACGTGTTGCCAACAAAACTTGCCGAGGCGGGCCCCAAACGTGGTTCCAGATTCTTTTTCCGCTGGAAATTCTACAGGCAGACCCAGTCACCGGGTTGGATGGAGTGTCCTGGATCTGCAGAGGCCTCCGTCAAAGCGTTTTGAACCTGTTGATGAAGAACACGTAATTTAGTGGTGAGGTCATGCAAGTAGTCAATCAACATTGGGTATGGGATGTCAGAATACTTTTTAGGTCGAGGGACTCCCCAGACATTGGCTGGGTGCCCAAAAACGACCTCATATGGGCTAAGTCCTAAACGAGAATGTACAGTAGTTCTTGTGGATAAAAGTGCCAAAGGCAAAGCGTCAGGCCAAGCAAGACCCGTGCTGGCCTGAATCTTCGCCAATTTAAGCTTGAGAGTGCCATTATAGAACTTTACCAAACCTGCTGACTGAGGGTGGTTTGCCACATGGAATTTCTGCCTAATACCAAGACCCGCACACACTTTCTGCATAATTTGGCCTACAAATTCACTCCCATTGTCACTCCAGACAATGCGCGGCAAACCAAACCTCGGGAAAAATTCCTTCAGAAGGACTTTGGCACTAGACAAAGCAGTATTGTCCTTTAGGGAGTAGGCCTCTATCCGTCTGGAAAAGGCACACACCACCACCAGAACATACTTGAGGTTATTACAACGATTAATATGAATGTTATCAATTTGTAATAGCTGAAAAGAGTAGGTAGGGGGAGCAAAATGACCTGCTGCAGTTGGGGTTTCCTTTCCTGGATTATGCATTAAACAACCAATGCAATGTTTCACCACATTCTCCGCACATTTAGGAATTCCTTCATTCTGCCATACTGGAGCCAGATGTTTGCATATGCCTTTTGCACTAATGTTGGCTGGACCATGCGCCATAGTAAATACAGGCAGTACATAGGCGTCTGGTAACAGCCAACGCTGATCTTCTGACAATTCCGTCCAACACCCTGTCGCGTCCAACATTCATGTACTTTCTTTCCACTTACTCAATTCCTTCTCAGTAGCCTCTTCTTGAATTGTTCTCACACTTTCTATTTTGTCCTCACATATTCCTCCCTCTCTGACCCGTCTTGCAGGGCCCGCAAATCACATGCGCCTCGTAGCATCTCTCGCTGTCTCTTTCGCTATCTCATCTGCAAAAGCATTCCCGCGACCCAGATCATCAGTAATCTTCTTATGAGCACTACCTTCACTATTGCTATTTGGGTAGGCAAAGCAAGTGATTCGAGAAGGTCAATCACCAACTGACCATGCTGTATCTTAGTCCCATGGGAAGTAAAGAATCCTCTTTCCTTCCACAAACGACCAAAGCTATGATCCACACCAAAGGCGTATTGGCTATCAGTGTAAACATTAACTCTCTTTCCCTTAGCCAACACACGCTCTCGTCAGGGCAATTAGTTCAGCTGCTTGGGCTGAATTCTGTGGAATGCGTGCTATCTCCACTACAGTATACAAAGTGGTAACAGCATAATCTGCAGTCGTCTCACCATTTGGAAGTTTGAAACAAGACCCATCCACCCATAGGATCCCATCGGGTCCACAAGTGGTGTGTGTTTTAAGTCTATTCTGGCTTTTCTTTCCTCCTCCGTTCGGAGAAAACAATCATGCTGTTCTTGAGTGTCTTTCTCTTCTGGAAAGGGCAACAATGTTGCTGGATTCAAAGTATTACACCGCTTGATGTGTATATGGCTAGCTAAAAGCGTCAGCTCATATCCAGACAAGCGAGCACTCGTGAGGTGTTGTGTTTTCGTTCTGTTCAAAAGAGTATCCACTGCATGTGGTACCATAACAACAAGAATGTTATCTAGTACAAATCCAGCAGATTGACAAATGGAAATTGCTGCCACTGCTGTAGCTCTGAGGCAACTAGGCAATGCCTTGGCTACTGGATCCAACGTAGCCGAAAAATAGGCACATGGCCGTTGTTTGTCTACAAATTGTTGTGTTAAAAGTGACAATGCCCAACCTTCCCTTTCGTGAACGTAAAGTGTGAAAGGCTTACTGTAATCTGGAGTACCTAACACAGGGGCAGCACACAAGGCAGTACGTAAATCAGAGAAACTCTTCTGACATTCATCAGTCCAAGAAAGAGGTTGGGGTGTATCTTTCAGAGTAAGTGTCAGCAGAGGTTTAGCCAACAAAGAAAAATTCGGAATCCACTGTCTACAATAAGAAGTAATGCCCAGGAAGGCACGCACTTCCCTTTGTGTGGATGGCACAGACATTTGCGCGATTGCTTGAATTCATTCTGGGGTCAATCGTCTTCCCTCCTTCAACAAGAGATGACCTAAATAGGTAACCTCTTGGCGGCAATATTGCAACTTAGAGGGTGACACCTTGTGATGCAAGTCAGACAAATGACGCATCAGTGAAACAGTCACATCCTTACAAACATCCTCTGAATCAGCAGCAACTAACAGATCGTCCACATACTAAATAAGAGTGGCACCTGGGGCAAAATGAAAGCATCGAGCTGAGATTTTAAAGCCTGACTATAAATGGAGGGGCTCTCACAATAGCCTTGAGGTGCACGTTTGAATCAGAAACTTCGGCCTCCGAGAGAGAAGCCAAAAATATCCCTACTTTCCTCAGCAATAGGAATACTGAAGAAAGCATTTTTGAGATCAATAACTGAGAACCATGCCGCTGAAGCAGGTATCATAGTAAGCAAGGCAGTGATATCTGGGACAACAGGAAACTGGGGGTCAACAATCTTGTTGACCTCCCAAAGATCGATCACAAAGCGATATACAGGAGGCTGAGAAGGATCAGTACATTTAAGGACAGGTAGAACAGGACTGTTGCAAACATTACCTCTCGTCTCTTCGACCACACCCTTCTGAACCAAATCATAGATAATAGCCAGCAAAGCTCATTCACCATCATTGGAAATCTTATACTGAGGAATGCGTGGTAGTTTAACATTAGGCTTAATAGTAACCACGTAAGGCAGAATTTGGAGCAGACCAACATCATTCGGACCTATAGCCCAAAGCGTAGCAGGAAGAGAATGCAATTCGGGTGGGAGTTGGTCTTTCGATAAATACATAGGAGAAACCAGTTTCTCACCTAAGGTAAGATGCACACCAGAGGGGGAACAATACAATGTTGCATGAAGACGTTTCAACAAGTCTAAACCCAACAGGTTCTCTCCGCATCCAGTCGTTAAAATAAGCTGAGCTTCCAGATTGTAAGGACCAATCGAAAGAGGCAAAGGTCAAGAAACCGGATTAGTAACTGGGGCGCCAGAAAATCCTACAGAAATGTTAGTTAAGCCAGACAAAGGTGCCCCAGGGAGTTTGGAGTGAATAATAGAACTTCTCATTGCACCAGTATCCAAAAGAAATGGCTCTGCAACATCCAATGCAACAACTTCAACATATGACCCATTCTGATCCACTGGATACAACTCCCTTACTTTGTCCATGGCTGTCCTAACTAGAATGAAAATCCTGAACCTCACCCTCAACATCGTTGTAATATTGCGCAGACTGAGTATTCTGCTGATCAAAATAATTCACAGAATTCTGAGGGGGAAAGGAACGCTGTCCTTGAGGCAACGCACCTCGCCCTCTACCTCTAGGTGCTGGTTGAAAACCACCACGGCCTCGCGGCCCTGGGAAACCACCATTGCGCTGCAATAAACCCGGACAGCTATTCCTAAAATTACCTTCCTCTTTACAATAGGCACATTGATTAGGACCAAGCAAAGGTCGCGGAACAAAAGGGTCAGGTTTCTGTAACAACCTCTGAATCTGAGTAGGCTGTTGAAACTGACGCTGGACAGAACGAGGGGGATAAGCCTGTTGAAGAAGAACCTTCGTTTTTAATTCCTTAGTCTTCTTCTCAATCTTATCTTTCTCTTCTTTATCCCTATTCCCGTAATACTGAGCAGTAGCTAATATCTGTGCAGATGAAGAAACAGCCCACAAACTCTCTGAATCTTTCAGCTTATGCGATAATTCTGGAAGTAAATTGAATACAAATTTATCCACAAATAATCGCTGTCCACCTTCAGTGCTCATATCTTGACCACTATGATCAATAAACGGCTCCTCAAAACGAGTAAAGAAATTGGAGACACTCTCATCTTTCTTCTGTTTACACGTAGCAAACTTATCCAAGTTAACACGTAAGGCAGGCATCATCGTCTTCATTAGAGCGATTATTCTACCAGGCAATTGTGCAATCAAATCACCTGGCTAAGCACCACCTACTTACGCTGTATCTGCGGCAGTTATAGCGGCCCAATTACCACTTAAAGCTTGTACCCATATGAAATGAACAGGGATAGCCGGAACAACACCTGCTTGCGGAACCTCTTCCCTCCATACTGGAGGAACTTCCCTCATAGGAAAATGTTTCATTTTCTGTCTAACTGCAGGATCAGGTTCAAGAAAAGTCTGAGAAGAATATAAAGACCTGAAAGTGACAAGTGTCCTTACAGCGTCCTCAACTTCGGGACCCACAATAAGTCCTTTATCAAACTTATCCTGCACATCCAACAGAACCTGAGGAGTTAAATCCAACTCCATACTCTCCCATCCTTTGACAAGAATATCACACATAACATTACAAACATATCTCTGCATAGGCACATTACACTGGAGAAAAGTACTCAGAATATCAGGTACACTATACTGTGGACCACTTATGATCCATTTGTGAGCAAGAGAGTCCAACGCCACTCGTTCGTCAGAATCTGGGATTTGACTACGGGATTGCCTTCGAGAAAAAGCAGGAGTCCTATTAAAAGACCCAAAGAGGGGGGAGAAATGACCAGAAACAGTATCAACCAACCGTTTACGAGTTGGGGAAGAATCAGACAATAAAACTGGTGACAAGGTATTAAGCAAAGGAAGAGAAGGACTATTCGCGACAAGAGGAACCGAAGACGAAGGAGACTGAGGTACAGAAGTTAGTGCCAAAGGAGGCGGGGGTGGCAATGTAGGAAGAGGCAATTGCGGAAGAGCCGGACCAGCTGGCTGAACAACAGGTTGCTGGACAGGTAGCAACAACAAGGGTGCATTAGCTCCTGGTACATAAGGCGGAGGCAATCTCATCATATGGGACATTAAGGGATCTTCGTCAAGATCCTTACTCTGTGGAGAAGTAGGCAACACAGGGTAGCATCTATCTATTGCCATACGATGTTGTCTGTCTGAGACCTCAATCGCTCCATCAGTCTCATTGTCCTTGAACTGCTGGGCAGCCTGTATGATCGTCACATCCTTCGCTTTTCTATCTCTTTTTGCCTGCTTAATTTCTCTCTGTTTGACTTCTTTACGCCAAAGGCGGAAAGAGTCAAACATTGCCGGCCGGGCTTTTCTTTTGAACAAAATTCCTTCCAAATTGTCAAATATATCATGCTCAAAGCTACCATTTTGAGGCCACTGTAAGACACCATCTTTCTTCGTGTATCGGATCCATGCCTCATTAAAGGCAATGGGGCCAACACCATGTTTAGAATAGAGCTTATAAGTGGGAGTTCCAACCGGAGGAATCGGACATGAGTCCTCGAGCCGGGAATCCCTATTACAACCAAAACAACAGAACCTCCTAAATTTGCCAAAACCAGGCATCTTAAATTCACTGGTCCTTTTTCCAACTTCAAGGGGTTAAAACAAGAAACACAGCACAAACGTACTCACCCCTTGGCTTCGGCTATTGCAATGGTCGAATAACAAAATTCAAAAACAAAACAAAGAAGTGGGCGCTACCCACGAATACTTAACTAAATGGTCTTCTCACGCCAACAGAGGTCCGCCTAACATCTTGCGATACCAGTCATCACCAAAGGGTCCAAGGCAGGGAGGCCGTAAGGGCAGCAGTCGTCAGCAGCCATCGGAAAGGAGTAGCCATGCTGAAAAAGACCTTCGGTCCACTTAGACATACAGGGGTCGCTTGACGTGGCTCGCAAATCCTCCGGAATTTTCTTGCGAGGCCTCTCACGACCCTCGGGCTGAACCGCTACCACTGAAGCCGCCCCACGTTGGACCCCAGTTGGAGAACCGGGTCTTATGGGCCTGGCGGCGCAGGGCACGCCTTAAATCCCCGAGTTCACCTGCTTTGTCGAACAGAGACACAAGACACTCTGTTGGGCGTAGAAAACCAGGTTTATGAGCTGCAGTCAAGCACAGTTATCCCAGAAGTTACATACAAGGTAGGTTCTGAGGAGACTGCCACTTCAGTCCGTGGTGCACAATCTTTTATCGCACACATATTTACAAAGTTTACTCCCTATACATACAAAGCAGGCCAATAGGAAAAGTTGGAAAACAAGCTATCAGGTGTCCCAAATACACCCCTCTCTCAAACCCCATGTGTTACCCCTCCCAACAAATGAATCAGTGCTAGTACCAACAATCCAATTTGCAGGTGGCAGGACGTATTTGTAAGTGTAAGAGTGTGTTGCACAACTACTTAACACATAGCCTCTGGCGTTCTTACCTGCCTTGCACAAAGCTACAGTGTCAGAGTCAGTGGTCCCTGGGATCCCGGTTCTAACACTCAGGTATTTAGGGGCTCATTAGGAAGCGGTTAATCCGCATCCTCCGGGCCGGCGGAAGCCACCGCCGGCCCAAAGGATGCAGATAAACCGCTGCGGACTGAAAAAAGACCCCCCGCCAGATTAGGATGGCTGGGGATCTTTTTTTCGTCCACCGCTTTTCCGCCGTGGAAAAGCTCTAACATGGCTGGCGTTGTCTATCAGCCATATTAGGATGTCAGCGGCCTATCCCTTTACACGGCGGCATTTCCGCCGTGGAAAGGCATACAAACTTTTCATTGGGGGCCCGTTGCGGGCCCCCAGGGGTGAAGGGGGTGTGTAGGGTGCACATTGGGGGTACCTATGGTACCCCCTGCCTTTGTGTGCATGAAGCAGCAGACACCACGCGGTGCCTGCAGCTTATTGCACGCAAAGGAAAACATGGTGTTTTTAACGTTGCGGCGTGTGCTGCTTCAAGCAGCACCCGCCGCAATGTTAAAAATACAAGATGTGACTGCCAGGGTGGAGGTAACATCCTAATTAGCACTGAGGGACCGCCGCTGCCCCTGCGGATGCTCCCTCCTCCTCTGGGGTGGCGGACGGACGCAGGGTGTTGTGGAAGTCTTGCCATTCTGCGCCAACCCAAGTACTGATAACTCCAGCCCTCTTTACTTACGATCTCTGTGGAGCGGTCAATTTCACTTTTTTGTCTCACTCCATCCAAGAGGGCCATCTATTCAGAGATCATCGCTCTTCTGGCGGTAATCTGCAGCAGAAGGAAATTGTCCACTCGAGACGAGTCTAACTCAGAGTCCCCAGTCCCTTTCAATGAGGGCGAACTAGCCTCCGATGAGATCTCTTTGATTTAATGATTTTGGCCACAGACTGAAGAGCAGCTGCTCTTTATTACTCTGTTGGGATGGGCTCAGCCTCTTAGATGGTCTATGTTTGGGTCCTCTTCCTGTTGGAAAATCATAGTTTCCCATAGCAGAGACCATCTTTGGAGATGGACCCCCTGACTTATAGGCTTAAAGCGACTTCCAGGCTGCCTTAGGATCATCACAGAAATTTGTTTGTCCATCTTGTATTATGCACAGTCTAGCCAGGAACATTATGGAGTATTGCAGGCCTTCGAAATGTAGCGCCTTCTTTACTTCCGTGAAGTAGGCCAATCACCGCTCACCTCGGTATAGTCAGATAACATTGATACCTTGCTGGTATTGATCACAAGGTGTCTTTAACTCTTGCTTTCTGCAGGAGGGTATCCCCGTCTCTAAAGTGTCAAAGTCTTGTCACCACTGGGAGTGCGGGCGGCCTGGTGCAAGTGGTTGGACAGGGATAGAAAGTAGAAAGGTCCTCTGGTGGCACCAGTGTGCAGAACCAGGGTTTAAGGAAGAGTAACATATGCTTTCCTTCAGTCCCTCTGGTAGTCCAACCACTATTGTGTCCTTCAACATCTTCTGACCTGTGTTCTAAGGTACGAACCTTGAGTGTGAGCTCCTCGAGTTCACGAGCCAGCAATTGTTGCGTTGGTTGCAGATCTGCAATAGGAGTTTCTGCCACCCCCACCCTGTCCAACAGCTTATGGTGTTCAGTACGAAGCAACCCCAGGCCAACTGATGCTGTGGTAATGTCTTGGTGGAGGGTGTACTAAGTATATACTATGGCCGCTAATATCTTGGGCAGTTATTGCTGAACCAGATCTGGCACTGCTGGTGCTTCTGGTTGTTGGTCAGCGTTGTTGTCTCCTTGATATGTCACTGCTTTGGCTGTCTTTCCTCTGTGTTATCTCATCTTCACCTGTGTAATTGGTCCAGTAGCTACCGTAGGTGTCACCCATAGGTTGATCTCAAAAGTATTAGGTCACCGGTACTCTATCGTTCCTGGTCACCTATGGACCTATGGTAATGACTGTCTGTACAATGAGCGATGTTCTGCTAGCCTATGGAGGTGAGGGACTATCAGCCTAATAGTGGAAAAGCATAGAGAGGGGTCAGTGTATGAGCAGTTCCAGGGGGCCAGTACCCTCCACAGTCTGAGAATCCCAGCGCCTCCGATGAGGGGAATACAAGTTCAGGAACCAGATAGGTCTCCCCATTGGCCCAGATAGACATGTGATGCTGGTCAAAGGGGGTACGGTGGGGGTAAAGCATAAGGTCAGAGAGGCGGGGGCCCACAGTGACATAGTGCTGTCTACGAGGACCTTACTGCATTAGACTATTCTCTGCGATCTCAGTCCTACGCGGGTCCAGACAGGGCCTCAGATAAAGACCTCCCTGCAATTGACTGCATCCTGATGGACAGAGGGTGGATTCAGGATGAGGGACCACCCACGACTCTCCTGTTCACAGAGTGGCCTCCAAATCACCACTGAGCTCTGATCTGGTCCCTGAATGCCCTGGGGCCCTGTGCAACCACTAGTCATCTCTGCAGGCACCCACTTCAGGGGATGTGTATCTTCCACCTATGTGGCATCTCCAGGGGTTCCTATGACCAAGAAACAGCTCTGTGTTCCCACCATGGGGGTCTTGCAGAGACCTTTCCAGGCCTTATAGGCTGCTGAGATACAGTGAGGTGTCCCAGTCTAAGGGAGTGACTGTCCTGGAATTAGCATAAGGTAGTGAGTAGAACTCTTGATCGGGCTTGCCATGCCCCAGGCCCAGGCTTCCCAATTTGCAAAGTGGGGGAAGGGGGGCGGCTCCCTCGCGGCTGTACCTAATCCAAGATCTGTGGCCAACCAGGTAATCATGCTCTTCTCTGTTATTTAGCGGCAGCCTGGGGGGCCCATGTTATCCCAAACTAAAAGAAGGCCACAGGGTCCCGGTGGTATTCCCTGGTCTGGCAGGTTCTCAGCCAGTGCTCCATCTCACACGCTGTTCTTGCCAGCAGTTGCAGAGTAACAGCTATCCAGGCAGGACCTAAGTAGTCACGTCCTGTTTGGGTGAGCTGCCTCAGCTCCGTTAGTGATGCAGCGTTCCCAGCGGCCATCTGCTGCAGGGCATTCTCTGCTCTCTTCTTGGGATTTGCTGTGTTGCGATTAGGTTGTGCTGCCCCAGGTTCTTCCAGTGCCCACTGATCCTCTGCTGCTCACCACCTGTTTCTGCCTACCAGGGCGCTGGGTCCATCTAACTTCTAAGTTGGTACGGCTCCGCCATCCAGGGCTGCCATTTTGGCAGTTACGGCTTGTGGACGGTCACTTTTTTGCAGCAACTGTCATGCTGGATTCATGGCTCTCACTCTACCCGATCGTAGCCCTGCGCTCTCTGGAGGGGTATGCAGCTTGTTCAGGACTCGCTGCATGCTCCACTGCCAGATGTCACAGGATGACTGTTGGACTGGCGTGGAGAAGCAGATCAACGCGTCCGTCATTGTTGGCTTCCAAGCCACACCCCCTCTAACCTTTGATTTTTTGTGTTTGAGAATAGGTGTATGAGTGGCAGTGTGGATCTGTGAGTACCTGTGTGTGTGGCTGTGTTAGTGTCTTTGTGGGCTTGTGTGAGTGGCTGAGTGGGTGTGTGAGTTCCTGTGTGGGCCTGTGAGTGGGTGTGTCAGTACTTATGTGAGTGTCTTAGTGGGTGTGTGAAAGCCTTTGTGGGTATGTGAGTGCATTTGTGAGTGTCTGAGTGGGTATGTGAGTGCCTGTATAGCTTTGTGATTGGGCCTGTGAGTGCCTGTGTCAGTCTGTGAGTGAGTGTGTGAGTGCATGTATATGTCTGTGAGTATGTTTGTGAGAAGTGCTATGCATTTTGGGCACTTGCAAATTTAAATTAATTAAAAGGGAGAATCGTGCACTCTTCTGCTCTCACCAGGAGACAAGAAAGAAATCACTCATCACAGTCAACCCAGAAAACATTGTGTGCTAATTGAGAAGCGATGTAGTCACCTCTCATTAAGGATTTC
Organism: Lissotriton vulgaris; assembly: GCF_964263255.1. Taxonomy (NCBI): domain Eukaryota; kingdom Metazoa; phylum Chordata; class Amphibia; order Caudata; family Salamandridae; genus Lissotriton; species Lissotriton vulgaris. Next base: position 517,405,778 of record NC_141685.1, on the reverse strand, counting down.
AGATTGTTTTTCAACATGGAATACCAGAGGAAACACACTTGCTTTGCTTTCTCCAAGCCCAAAAAGGTAAAATTATTTGTGCTTTACTGAAGTGAACATTCCAACTGGGCAAATGTTTTGTTTGAATTTGAAAGTGCTTCCCTGTGAAGTTTAGCTACTGCGAAATGCGCACCAGGGCCTAAATAGAACCTCATTTTAGCTTCCAAGACGAGTCCCCAATTTTGTCAAAATTATCTCCCTAACTGGAATACCTTCATCTGGTTACGTGGGGCCTGATTGTGAGTTTGGCGGAAGGGAACCGCAATTGAAACAGCATCGGAAACCCCTCCCATATATCTCATGGTCCTCCTGCCACATTACAATGTAGGCGGTTTGCAGCCTCAACAGCTCTAGGGGGAAAACAGCAGTCATAGGACTGTACAGAAAAGCTCACCACCATTGGAATTACGAGTTGGCTTTTTGTCAAGCTGACCATGATGGGAAGACTGTCTGCTCTGAGTTAGCTGAATCGCAGGAATTGGGGTGCACAGTCACCTATTTCTTTTTATTTCCTTCAGTATCCCATGTGGATCCCTTTATCCAGATCCCCCCTTCACCGCAGAATCTTGACCCCAAAAACAAATACCCTGTTGTTGCTAAAATCCAGTTAAGTCTTTTTTACCCTTTAACTGGACTGGGCACATATGGTCCGGACTCAGCAATGGGAAGGTTCTGGTAGTAGGTATTTTTTTCGTATGTGTCAGGCATATGGGTACATTTAACACCTGTTCAGTCCAAATATACACACATGCATTGACACAATAAAAAATATTCCCAGTCATCGGAAACACTGCTGCTGGCACAGTGCTAATATTAGAATACGGCGGGTGGGAGACCGCCCCAGCAGCAATATGGTGGTAAGGCTGCTGAACTCTTAATCAGGCCCTTAGTAAGTGCTACCTTGTTGGGTACATATTTTCAGATTCTATTACTCCCAGAGGCCAGCCTGCTGCAGCACTCATTGGCGAGCAACTTTCACTGTGGCTCAGCTCCAGGACAAAAGAGAAGTGTCCTCAAACTCATGGCCCACTCCTGGCTCCCCCCTCAACTCCCTTTCCTTCCTGCAAACACAGACACACGCTAGCCCCCAGAGTAGATCACATTTATTCTTCCTGAGACTGCACCCACCTAGTCACAGGGTGCATGCTGCAGGATGCAGGCCTCAATTTGACGGGGAGGCTCACTACACTACACCCATCCAGTGTAAGGCATTTATTCATATCCTACTGCAGAAAACCTAGCCTGGAAGAGCCACTGGTGCATGTGATCATGAAACTCAACCACTTTACTACAGCTTTTCCCTTCAATTTAGACAAAGTAGGCTTTCTCAAGCAGCCTCTCGTTGGTGATGCTGTAAATCCATACTCTATGTCAGTGACGTGGCATGGTTCATGCACCTCCTCTGTACCGGTTAGTCCAACTCTATGTTGGTCTGGCACTGTAGTTTTCCTGGTCATCCATCCTTCTCTGGTTCCAAGTTCCTGTACCCACACTCGATGGATGGGCCCTGCTGGTGTTGCATGATCCATGTTCACTGACACTTGTAGCAGCTGGAGGATCACAATGTTGGTGCACTACAAAGGAGTAGAAAGGTGTGTGGAACTTACCTCTGTGCTTGTCCGATAACACTTTTCTAAACATGTAACTCCAAAAAAATTGCTTGTTCACAAATGGTTTGTAACAAATGTGATCTCTACACACAGTGATTGCCTGCAATGTAATGGCTCATTTAGGTTGCTCTTGGGTTTGATATTAGTGTGCCATCGATGCACTCATTGGCTGCTGGTGAATGGCTCATTTAGGTCACTTCTGTTGCTTGTTGCTGGATTGATCCCTGCACACATTGATCGCCTACCTAGAAGGGCTAATTTAGGGCACTCTTCTTCTTTGTTACTGATTGGAACACTGCAGTCACTTGCCTAAGAATGTCTAACGTAGATGAGTGTAGGATGATTTGCTTCCTCTCTGATTTCCCATTGAAGTACTAGCACTGTGATCGTGGTCAGGTGCAGTCACAGGGTCAGGGCGGCCGGCAGGAACCAGAATTCTTCGGTTCACCTCTTGTTTTGCCATTGTCTCTATCACTTCCGCTACTTTTGGTCCATGGGTTGACCTGCCACATCTCATCAGCTGCATCAGCTCATCTTGCTCCACTCCTGGTCCTTTAATTTTATTCAAACTACTGAATGATTTGACACCAAATAACTAAAAGCGTGATCTTCAGAACCAAATCTACCATTTTGCCAAGATCAGTGTAATTCCATCCAGCAGATAGGGGTGTATTATAGGAAGTCACATGGGGAAACACACTTTTCCCCAGATAGGGCCTTAGTATGGGAAGTCACACTGGAAAAACACAAAAGGTGATGGATGGAATGTTGCACATTGGCAAAACATTCACCCCAGTCACAGATTTGGGTTTAATCCATTGTTTTTTTGCTCACCACGCCACCCCAGTTCAGACATGGCCATATGCAAATCAGTCTTGACCCTGTACTTCATGTGAACTGTCCAGCCCGAACCGCCAAGCCATGTCTTCCCTGACCAGAATCAAGTATCCTAGGACCGGTTTCTGGCTATCAGCACAGGACCCACGTCTGGTCATACCCTTCCCACATAGAGCGAACAGCAAAACACTGATCCTTCTTCACTGATAGACATTGAATGTCTATCACTTTTCCAACAACCACTAGGCGAGATAATTAACCTATACTTCTCCACGGCCATTGTTCCGGAGATTTGGAAGCAGGCCTGGGTCTCCCCTATCATTAAAAAACCCACGCTGGACCCTTTAAAACCAGAGAATTTTAGACGTATTTCTCTCCTCCTGTGGGTGGCGAAGATTGCGGAGGCTCACGTGAATAATGTGTTATCTCAATATATGAGCCTTCATAATATTCTGGATCCATCTCAAAATGGCTTTAGACCTGGCCATAGTACCGAATCCGCCCTATTAGCTACATCTGAATATCTGCGATTGATTTTGGATGCCTGTCAGAGTGCAGCGCTGATCCTGCTGGATCTCACCGCTGCCTTTGATACGGTATCACATGCCATTCTTCTACATTGCTTAGAGGCAATAGGGATTACTGGATCTGCTTCGAAATGGTTGAGGTCATTTCTGAGGGGCAGATCCTTTCGGGTATCGGCACCACCTTTTCTCTCTCAAATCCATCCCATAGGCCAGGGAGTTCCGCAAGGCTCAGCACTAAGCCCGTCTCTGTTCAACCTATATGTTCAGCCACTGTCGGCTGTAGCAAAGAACTTGGACCTAACGATGGTATCATATGCCGATGATACCTAGCTTGTTATCACTCTAGCTGAGGGGCCATCTACATCGGCTACTAGGTTCAGAGACGGGCTGACAGCTGTGGCCCAATGGATGGCAGATAACTGTCTTCAGCTTAATGCGCACAAGACTGAGGTCCTGCTGTTTGGAAAAGATACCACCCTTTGGAATGCGCACTGATGGCCGGACTCTCTAGGGACTATGCCTATACCTAAGACCTTAGCGAAGAACCTAGGAGTCTGGATGGACTCCTCGCTTAGCTTTCAGACTCACACTAAGCGAGTGGCTGCCACATGTATGGGCTTGTTAAGAGGGCTTAACCCTCTTTTGAAGTTTCTTGAACCAGCAGTGCGACAGCTTATTGTTCAATCTACTATCCTGTCTCGATTGGACTACGCTAGTGTGTTACTCCTAGGGGCCAAAAAAGCTGAGATTCAACGATTCCAACGAGCCCAGAATCTGGCAGCTAGGATGCTGGTGGGGGTTCCCCGCCGATGTTCGGTCCGATCTACCATCAAGGGATTACATTGGCTTCCAATTTCTGCCCGGATTCAGTTTAAGGCTCTGTGTCTGGGGTTTAAGATCGTCAAATTTGGCAGCCCAGAACTTCTATGCACCCTTCTGGCACCATATATCCCTCACCGAAACCTACGTTCACTTGGGCAACATCTGGTGACGGTACCACAGGTCGGACTCTGCCGCATCGGTGGCCGTTCATTTAGATACATGACAGCCAAGTTATGGAATTCCCTGCCGGCCCATATCCGGGGAATGAAAGATGTGTTTGTTTTTAGGAAAGCAATTAAAACCCTCCTCTTCCCTTCAGTATAGCCCTGGTTGCTGTCTGATGAGCCCTGTGGGGAGTTATGTTCCAGTTAGATCTGTTAGCGCCGGAACGCCTCTTTGCTGGGGCAGCTGTGCGCTTTAAAAAACATATAACATAATATAACATAACATAAGGTGATGGATGGAATGTTGCACATTGGCAAAGCATTCACCCCCAGTCACAGATCTGGGTTTAATCCATCGTTTTTGGGGTACAGTGGTATTTTTAGGGTTTAGGGCTAGGTATGGGTTTTGGGGTACAAGGGTATTTTTAGGGTTGAGGGGTAGGTTTGGGTTTTGAGGTAAAGGGGTATTTATAGGGTTAAGATGAGTTAGTGTTTAAGGGTGTTGGGGTATTTTAAGGAGTAAGGGTGGGTTATGATTATGGGGTGCGGGGGTATTTAAAGGGAGCAGGGGGGGATTAGCACACGATATGAGACATGGCATGAAGGGCGGAACGTACCACACGCCCCCAGCATTTGTCACACCCCCAGCACACGCCCACAGCACAACACAGACACGCCCACAAGGGACTACTTTGCTGGCACAGTTCTTTTACCTTTTAAATGTATTTGGTGGGCGTCTGCATAGCCTATGTCCTTCTGCTTCAACTGCCCTTTCCAACGCTGTATTGGGTGTTCTGATTGGTGCTGTGGTTCCTGAGATTACCCGCCTCAAATGTTTGGGCTCTCTCTTTATTATATTAGTATGGATTGAACTTCAAAGTCAATTTTGACTTCCCTAGGAGTTTTATTAATAGTTTGGAATTTTATAACTGTTAACGGTACCCCCCACCATAATAATATGGCAGACAGAAAATGATCTCCTCATGGTGATGAACTTACCACCGACAGCCTGTTGGGGGTGGGTTCACTGCCATCATAATCAGCCCCTATGTTACAAATGTATTTGGTGATGCATTTTTTCATTATTAGTTTTATTGTCTCATGTTTTATTTATTATTCTTATTTGTAGAATATGCTTTGGAAGGTATTTGTATATTTGTTTGTTGAAATTCTTTTCACGTTCTTTACTTTTTGTGTGAATTTAAGTGTTTTTCTTTATTTGTTGTAACGTCGCTTTGTAACAGCATGCATGCTGATGTGCTCTATGGTAATGTTATGCGTGGTAATGACACTTTTAATAATACCATATGTATATGCATGGGCGTGTGTTTCATGGTGAAAATATGGGTTGACCTAGTTAGTGCATTGTAAAAACTGTGTGGTTTTGGAATGCGTGGTAAATGCACTCGTTGTTTCATCATACACTCATTTCTAGCCATCCAGAGTGGTCCTACTCAGGATCCAGAGCTTAGCCAGAAACCAGCAGCCCTCCTCATCTGTCCATGGCGTGAGCAGTCTGCAGGAAATTGATTTCCCTATTAGGATAGCCAACTCTCATTTCTTCCACAACTGCGTGTGGGGGAAATGCGTGCCAAAGTCATCAATTGTTTTGCTGATGATGATAACTGTGCCAATCGATTCCCTGAGATTAGCTGACTCAACCTGGGAAAGATGATTCTCCTGCAAAAGGGCAAGTCCACTTGTTTGGTGCATAAATAATAAAGGATGTACTTCCATTTAATATAGTGGAACATGCCACTGACATTCATGAAAATCAGAGTCAGAGTTGTGGAGAGTGGTGGACACTGATGTGTTGGGGTAAATGCTGGCCCTTTAAGGATGCTGATTCAAACACAGGGAATAATGGAACCACTATGGAGGGGGTGCACACCGGATCTTAAGGTGCAGTAATGAACTGGTCCTAAAGAACAAGGTGGACTGGAAGGATGTAGAGGGGGAGTCCAGAGGTGACCAAAGTGAGAGGAGGGAAGTACAAGCCCAAGGGAACAGCTGCACTTTGTCCTGTGCCAGTGGCACTTGTTTGATACCCCTGCCCAAAACATGGATAGACACAATCAACAAGGAGGGCAACCATGGGATGGGCCCATAACTGCTAGTGTTTGTGATCTCCATTAGAGGAGGCCAGGGAAAAGGCAGCACCATAAACGGACATGCCAGGCAGAAGGTTCCCAGGTGACTCCCCACTCCAAATAAGTTTAAGTGTGCATCCCCTTAAACACTAAGGCAGCAGCAGCACCCATACCATGAGTGGGCAGTGAGGTGTCACACTCAAGGGGGGAAAACATCAGGACAATAGGGACAATTTGAGATCTCAGGACAGGGGCGTCAGGGTAAGAGGAAGATCAAGTAAGGAGAGTGCTGTAGTTAGGAAAGGAAATGATTAACGGCCTGTTTATATTCTACTGGATTGGTTACTCGAACACAACAGGTACACTTGTCCTATCTGCTGAAATATATATCCAATTTATAATTTGGAGGACCCTACCTCAGATATTGGGGGGTCTTCTGCGGCCAGTCCTGTACTATTGGTTAGACCCAGCAGGAGGTGTTGTAAAAGGAATGGTATATGATGACGAGTTTCTCCAAAAGGGTCTCAGATCTGGTCCCACAGAGAAAGTATGGCAAAAGGGTGGTGGCTGCCTCTTACAAGCATAGGAAGAGCTCTCCTTCCACTATCACCAGCTGAGCGGCTGCACCGCTTCTCCTCATTGCTTGGCTGGCCCAAGGAGGCAATATGGAGAAGCAGAGAGAAGGATGTCACAGTCCATCCAGCTGACTGGACCCCCACAGACAGAATATTGAACTTACCAAGCTAGCGTCCTAGCACTGGAAGACTCCCAAGGGGGACCTCTGAACAATGATGGTAGGTGGAGCGGGGTACACTGGCCTCCACAGGGGCTTGTGCAGTCCATCAAGATTGGGAAGGGCTGAAGGGGGCAGTGTCCATCACATACTCTGTAAGACTGTCATCCATTCACCACCCCATCTGCTGGTGCTCCAAGACGAAGTGGGTCTGATCACTAGGAGCACGCTTAATAATAATAATAATAATACTGATACTTGTAGAGCGCGAACAGCTACCTCACAAGGAGGTGTCCCGGCGCTGGTAGAGTACTTCAGCAAGGCATGAGGTAGGGGGGTTGCTTAAGATTTTTGCGTAAAGAGCCAGGTCTTTAGAAGCTTCTTGAAGCTAGATTCTGTCGTAGCAGATTGAATAGCAGAAGGCAAGGCGTTCCAAAGTTTCGCCGTGCCGACAGAAAAAGACCTGCCCCCAAGTCTGGCTTTTCTAGCTCGTGGGACGAGTAGCTGAAGCAAGGAGTTAGATCGTAAGTGCCTCTCCTGATGGTAGCGCGGGAGTCTGAGTTTTACGTAATTAGGGCAGGTCCCTCTTAGTTCTCTAAACGCCAGAGTAAGAGCTTTGAATTTTATTCTACTTGTCACTGGGAGTGAGTGCAGTTCGCGAAGATGCGGAGAGACATGCTGTCTGAAAGTAATGTGCTTTATCAGTCTCGCAGCCGCATTCTGCACGATCTGCAGACGTTGCACTAGATATTTGGGTAGGCCAAGATAAAGGCCATTCGCGTAATCCAATCTGTATGTAACTGTCGCATGGACTACCATTTTGCGACACTCTTCTGGTAGAAAAGAGAGGAACTTACGAAGGTTTCTGAGTTTGTGCAGACAGCCAGTAGTGAACTGCTGTATGTGAGAGGAAAAAGAGAGATTCTCGTCCCATCTTACTCCCAAATTCTTCGCATTGGTTCCGGGGGATGGTGGTGGACCCATTTCAGGAAGGCCACCACAGGTCCGAAGGGGGATGTGCGTTTTTACCAAAGAATATTACCTCTGTTTTGCTAGCATTCAATTTTAATTTGTTTGCATTCATCCAGCTGGCCACATCTCGAAGGCAGCCCCTCATTTGACTAAAAGCTGCCTTCGACACTTCCAAATAGGGGAAGACTAATTGCGTATCATCTGCATAGGAAATTGCCTTGACTCCCCATTTGGCAATCAGGGTAAAAAGTGGGGCTAAATAAACATTAAAAAGTAGAGGGCTGAGTGCCGACCCTTGAGGGACGCCACACCAGAGGCGTTTAGGTTTAGAGGAAAAAGTGCCCAATGCCACTTTCTGGGAACGGCCTGTAAGATAGGATCGGAGCCAGCTCTGTGCCCTATCCTCCAGACCTATGTCCCTCAGCCGTAACAACAATCTACCATGATCTACCGTATCGAATGCAGGCTGATAGATCCAGGAGCACCAGCATAGCTGATGCTCCTGAATCTAAGGACCACCTGATTGACTCAGCTACCTCGATAAGGGCGGTCTCGGTGCTGAAGCCGGTCCTGAAACCTGACTTTGTTTCATGTAAAATCCCTTTTTCCTCGATAAAGCTGTTCAGTTGTTGTTGTATCAGCTTTTCGAGCATTTTACCTGGAGCTGCTAGGAGGGAGATTGGGCGGAGATGTGGCATGTTTCCAGCAATCATGAAACGTACCTGTTTCAATGGACATATTCCATTTATGTAGGAGTGGTAATACAATTACATCTGACATCATTTTCCAAAGCTTAGGCGGGCAGGGGTCATCAGGGGCCCCTGATTTGCATTTTTTGTATTTCCTTCAGAGCTTCAGGGAGGGAGATAGGATGAAATTGAGCTAAGGATAGGGAGGGCAGCTCATTTTTTGCCATGTCCGCCATAACTGTAGGCTCGGGACTCGTGAAGGTGTCGTAGACTTTCACAATTTTATTGTCAAGGAAGTCCGAGATGTCTTCACAGAGTTTCGCCAACGGGGAAACTTCTGTCTCAATAGCCCTCAGTTTAAAAAAAGATTGAACAATCTTAAAAACTTCTTTGCTTGATTGCTCCGCTTACTGAATGGAGGTCACAATGAATAGTTTTTTGGCTTTTTTTATAGATTTATGAAGGCCACGAAGGGCTTTTTTGTAGCTAGTTTTTGCTGTATCACAATAGTTTGCCCGCCAGAGGCACTCCAGCTTTTTACAGCTTCAAGCAGGAGACAAGGCTTTAGTTTGCCTGGCCACTGCAAACGCCTTTCCAGATTGGGCCAATACTCCTGGAACCTCGCCCAATCTTCACTGGGGAGATTCAGCGGTGCTACTGATTCACTATCAGTGGAGCGGGGTGCTCCTAACAGTTGGGTGAGGGGTTCCATGTCTGCACCAGCATGGAGCTCTGGCAGGGAGCCACACTCATGAACGGCTTCAAGTTCTGATCTACTCTTTGTCAAGTATTGTGCAAATCTCTAAAAATGCCAGAGCATTGTTAGCAAAGAAATCACTTTTTCCTTTCCCCTTTTAACCCCTCCTCCTGCTGTGTCAGTTCTGCATGTAACCTGAGATGCCTGCATTTGACTTAACATGCTAACATATGACAAATTTTATGCAGGCTCATTTACCAGCTCTGAAGATGAACACATGAAAATGTTTTTGCCCCTCTTGTAATGCACAAAACCGGACATAACTACAAAGCACAAGAGAGTTAGTTTGCTATATGTCTACCTAATTGAATGTGGATTTTTCAAATGATGTGACAGTCATTACCATATTTTTAAATTCTCTTTTTAACTGCACCCCTTTAATGAAGCAGAGCAAACTTAAAAATGTCAACATTATTTCACATTTGTCATGAAGTGGCGAAATGATAAATATCAACTGCCAAGATATCACTAACTTTGATTGACAGATCTCAAGAAATTCAATACTGCCGGAGACATTGGACTCAAAGCTACTGAACAAATTTACTACAAAGCAAGCAAAATAATCTTCTTTAGTATAGTTTTACTTTCAGAGCAAATTTTCTGTTATTCCATTCAGTCGTTGTTTGGGCATTAAAGATCAAACAATTCCTGTGGGAGTGAACATTGGAAATTATCCACAGGTACACTTTTTGCAACCACATATTTTGCGCTGACTAATCACTTTTTTAGGGCAACATTACAATTTGAAACAACATTGATGTTACAGATCCTATGCCCCTTGCAGAATTCTGGAATGTCCAGCAGAGCAAACTCATAACTCTACTCTAACTTTGTTTTGTTATTCTCATATAATGGTATATTAGTATGTATTTTGACAATTTGTAAACAAAATATATGGATGCCCCGTATGCCTCAGTTTTTTCGGATTCCTATTAGGAGATAATTATAACTACCAATACACTTAAACTTATATAAAGGAGTGGTCTAACACTATTGGATTACTTTACATCTTTCCCTCAGTGTGAAACATCTTTAATGAATATCTAAAGGCACAACATAATAATTACAGTTTGCACTGTCCACTGTAAAGGTAACAAGAATATATCATTTGGTATTATTATGACGTTTAAATCTGAAGTTTCAAGAAAATAAAATAATAGACATTGTTATTTTGATAATTTTCTGAAATCTCTTACAGAACCCACGTCTCTAAAACATGATGTTTTGTCTAGAAACGTACAATACAAATGTGGTAAATTATTGTCACTCATTTACATGAGTTTCTGTGAATTATTTCAATGTTTATCACATGCATTTTTCCTTTTCATTTAAAGCTCTTTCTTCGGCAAATATCCCAGCATAGAATTTTTTTTCTGAGAATTGTTATATGAATTGCATTTTTTAAATATTTATCTTTATTTAGTTTGTATTGGCGTGTCAAAATACTTGTGAAACAAGAAATGCAAAAATGTGCCCAGAAGAAGTGATTATTCTTAGCAAAACAGAGAGAAGCTTTTTAAAAAAAACTGGAATATGCAAATAATCATCTGTAAATATTTTCTATCTGCGAGTCCTGTGATGCCTCATATTGTGTCCCGTAGTCCTCTTGGTTGTATAATGCTTGAAGCTAGATGCTAGGCAATGTGCCAGAATATATTATTACATATAATATGGTCGATGAATTTATATTCATATGTTACTTACCTGACAATGGCAAGAAGCTCAAGAGTTTTCTACGGGACAAACCAGTGTCGTCGGGCCAATTTGCAAGTCAACAATGGCAGCCTGACTCTCAACATCGAGCCAGTCTCCTTCCGCAGCTTTTCTGCAAAACTTTGCAGAAAGGTTATTTCTTTGCAGCTCTTGTAGTTTCTTGTTTCTTTGGGAAAAATAAGTGTTCACTATCTGAGTCCAAGGGTTCAGAGCCTCTGGGTTTAGACTCAATTTCCCACAATGCCATTACTAATCCCAGGAATAATCCAATTGCAACTAGTCAACTAAGTAATCCTCTCTTTAGGTTTGCAGATGACTTCTTCAAGCTTTGTTGTACCTGTTTCTGACAAGGGAGTCCTCTTCTTTTACTTTGACTCAGGCACAGTCCTTTCTTTGTGGAGCATTGAGAGTGCAGCAGGTTCATTCCTTTTGCATGCTAGCCTTCTGTGATGTAGTCCAAGAGTCCAGCAGGGCAGTCCATCCTCTTCTTTAGTTCCAGCCAGTGATCTGAGAGGCTCTACGATACTTATTCTCCATTCTGGACCATCAAAAGGGGGGATACTCACAACCAATAGGGGTAAAGCTACCTCCGTAATCTATGAATACTTCCTGCGAAGTGTGCCATATTTTTCCCCTAGATTGCACTGTTTTCACAAAACTCTAAATGAAGAACATCTCTCCTTGGTGTGTTGTCTGGTTAACCCATCCCAAAGGTATAGCTTACAGCTCACCAAACTCTCCTTCCAGCCCCTCTGTAATCTAATTAGGGGGATCAAATAAGTGGGGTCTGGCCTTGGTCCAGTAACATTTGTTTTCCTTCCTTGCTTATCTCCCCAGCCCCATTCCTCTCCCTGGTTTCTCTAGAAAGCAAATCTCCTCCCACCAAATGGCTGAATTGTTGCAGCCCTTGGTCTCCTTACACCTACTCAGGTAGCAGCTTGGTTCAGGCTGTAAAAGGATGGCCAATCAGAAGATAACTTCAAGAGAGTAAGTAAAACCACTGTCCTGTAACAAATAAAATAAATCTGACCTTGGCAAGTTGTTGAATTTATCGTAACCATTATGTTGATACTTTGAATGATTTGTACAGCTTACTCTAATCAAACGTTAGATTTTATTAAGCTTACTAAAACCATTCTATTTCAGCTATGGGTTTAGCAGCACTACAATAGGAAAAATGACTTTGACTTTTTTTTCTTACCAGGGCATATAAAGCATATTTTAAATTGTCTCTGCTTTTTATAACAATGCACCCAACCCTTGGGGCACCTGGGGCAGTCCTTAGGTGTGATTTATATGTGATAGAATGGTCCTTTTGGAAGTAATTTTAAATCCAAAATCAAATTTGGACATAATTTAATTTTAAAACGAGCCTGTTTTAAAATGACACCCACTTTTGAGTGTCTTAACCACAATTATTTCTCATGTGAAACATCTTATGCAGCACATTTTGTACATGTCTGAATTGAAAACATATCTGGTACACAAAGACAGTAGTGCACATACAATCAATATAAATATTGAATATTATCAAAAATAGCAGTGTGATTATGTTGAACACAAATGTACTAAAAATGAATTTACAAAGGTATATACAATTACACCAGCAGTTTGTTTTCACAATTTACGCAAGAGCAGTTCCTAAAGTCCTAATTTTTTAGAGACTTATTTTTTTAAAGGAGCTGCTGCCACAAGGGAAACAATTATGTATATATATAACAATACTTAATGGGGTATATTTGACAACGCCTCCTCAGAGTACATTAATACCCTTCGTGGCGTTTGATGAAAGGAAATGCTGACGCGTTTCCAACCCCGATTTTGCTTTGCGGGATTTTTGTCAGGGCTAAAAGCACGGTGTAACCTGCAGGTTGCAAACAACAAATAAATAAATAAACAAATTACCTAACTAGTCTATCTCTTTTCTTTAGTTTGGTTAATTAATTCACTTGACTCTATAATAAACATAAAGACATTTGTTACCTGAAGTCTTAATGGGTGCAATTTTGGGCTTCTCAAAAGTGATGTATTTAGGAACTGAAAACACCAGGATGTTCTTAGTAGATATGATACGATTTAACATCACATTCACCATAGCATTGCACGCATAAGTGAATTAAGTGAACTGGGGTCTCTAAACCTACATGAGCTGCCAAATACTAGAGACTTACAGGAAGGTCGTCTTGGCCAAATAGAAATGTAACAATTATCATATACCCTTACAGGATAGAGTACTAGCCCTGGGTGTGGTAAGCAGAGCCCAAGGCACTTTCAGAGTCAGAAACTACAAACATTATTCAGATAAGGGTGAAAAGCATGGCTTTCTTATAGTAGACATCTGAATTGTCACATTGATATGCATGTTTTGTCATTGAACCTTTTTTCTGTTAAAATTTTAACCATAAAATACACACAACAAAGTAAAAAAACATTAATACAATAAAACAATAATACAAATCCCTCATTACAAATCAGTCCAATACACAAGCAATATTAGAAATGACCAATATGTAAAACATACGTTAATAAAATTAACATAAAAGAAAAGGACATCATAAAATATTTCTCATTTTATTAGTGCACTGCAAATACTTAGCTACTGCCCAAAAAACATGAATAGAAGTTAAAGATTGAATACAAAGTATGACTCGATTAATTTTTCAAGGTTCACACGCCTCAAGATTGAAACCAAAAAGTGACACCTACAAGAGACAACAATTTTACATAACAGCAGAAAATGTACTGTGCACTTGGGAGAACTAAGAGCACAAGGATAAGGTGGTAAATTCACATTATTATCAGGTACTGAAAAGCCAGCCATGGAGTGATCAGTATTGATTCTCAATTGTGGCAACCAATATCTTTGGTGTCTATTTGGAATCCAGATAATGTAAGGTTTTATCCCAGGGCTTGTAGTTATTAACATATGATTTTTCACTGTGAGCTTCAAAGGATGTTCTCTGTTAGTCTGGTGGTTGGTGGACCTTGGTGCTCCCCCTGTTCCCAAGACCCTAGTTAAGAGTCTGGGCATCTGCCTAGATCAGGCACTGACCATGAAGGAGCATTCAGCTTATACTGCTGGCTCCTGCTTTCAGGTGTTGGGTCTACTGCAGCGAGTTTTTCCTTTTCTCCCAGAATACACTCGCAAAACCCTTATTCAGGCATTGGTATTAAGCCACTTAGGCTACTGCAACACTCTCCTTGTCTCAGCCAACGAGTCCTCTTTGTGCATACTGCAAGTGGTTCAGAACATCGCGGTGGGCCTTGTCTTGAATGCCCCCCCTAAAACTGCCTCCCTACCTCTCCTCCAACAGCTCCATTGGCTTCCGGTGCATAAGCGGATTAAGTTAAAAACCTGCTGCACCGTTCACAAGACCTTGTATAATAATGGCAACTCTTATCTTGTGTAGAAACTCAATCGCTATGTCCCTTCCAGGTCACTATGCTCTGGAACCAAATCTCTTCTCCAGGTCCCTCGGGTCAGGAAATCAAGGTTGGGCGGCAAAGCTTTTTCCTACCTTGCTCCCCGTTACTGGAATCAGCTCCCCATCCATGCAAGACAATGCTCTGACTATCTCCAATTCAGAAAGCTGCTCAAGAGCGCTCTGTTCTAAAACTGTTCTGTCAGCCTTCCCGCAGCATCGCAACAGCACAGAGATACCCCTTCGGGGTTGATTTAGGTACTTTACTCGATGCCCTGTTCGATCACCCTTTTTTCACCCCCTCCCCACTGGCTCCCTTGTAGTTTTCCCTACTATCACCATGTTTCAATCCTACTTTGACACCTTTATTTGTCTCCCCAACCCTGAAGAGTCACGGGTCTACCCCATTTTGACTAAACATGTGTCAGCTGGTTTCTTGTGCTAAAAAATTCCAGCTTTTGGTTAGGGAAACTTTTTATCAGACTAATAATAAAAAACACACAACGCAATGGCATTTGAGTGTGATCTTATCCTTTCCAAGAACTGAAAACGATATCAATCAACGAATATAGGTTGTGTGCGCTTGACTTTCTTGCATTTCACAGGAGGGAGTGCTCCTCTCCCCTTTCCTTTCTCAGAGACCAGGGTTATCTCTGATCAAGAGGCACCAACCACCTAGACCTCGCACTTACCCTTTGACCACTACCTGTAGAGCACCATCCCTTTTCTGAACACTCTAATAACCCTTTGCTGAACTTTCAGAGACAGCAGGTTAACCTGCTCTCTCTTTCAAATAGGAAAGCACTTTTCTATGGTAGGGTGGGAGCCGCAAGGCTCCCGCCCTACTATAGCAAACAACAGTGTCCTGGGGGTAGGCACCCCTGGACAACCCAGGAGCCGGCCCTGTGGGGTGACGGTACCCAGGGCCATCAAAGGCCCTGGGTACCGTCTAAATTTGGTGTAATTCCGTTCAGCAGTTCGGGCTGTAGCCTCGCTTAAATGACCCTATGGAAAATTGCATGGGGAAAACACGTTTTAGGACCCCCCTTTTTTCTCGGCACCCACTTCACGAATCACCCCGAAACTTTCAGGGAAGGAGCGGAGCGCCCCATCTTCTTTTTTTGGGACTTTGGGGTTCTTGTGAGACCCACTAAGCAGGCCTAGGGGTTCAGGGTGTTTCTACCCTGCCCCCTTTAAGCGATTTTCGCGTTTCCTTCTCTGTTTTATTGTGCCTCGGTTCTACTGATGCACAAGATGGCTGCCAACAAATCCTTGTTTGGAGTGTTGACAGACAGTTTTTAGCCAATTAGCATGCAGCACGTGCTCGTAATCGTATGCGTACTGTCCTCGGACAGTACGCGTACAGTACAACTTCGAATATCTATAATTTTACTTTTGATTTTCTAAGGAAGTACTGAATGGATTCACACCATTTAACAAAAAATGTAATCTGCAAACCAACCTCTACCTTTTTACAAAATTTGGTGTAATTCCGTTCAGCAGTTCGGGCTGTAGCCTCGCTTAAAGGACCCTATGGAAAATTTCATAGGGAAAACACGTTTTGGGACCCCGCTTTTTTCTCTGCACCAACTTCACGAATCACCCAAAACTTTCAGGGAAGAAGCGGAGCGCCCCATCTTCTTTGAGAATTTCGTGAAGATTTGTCAACAGGCGCCAAATTTATTCTAAATAGCATATTGTGGATTTCCAATGGAAACTAGGTCCTAACTATAACTACCTACTGGCGACCCCCAGTAGGTAATATATAAATATATATATGTATATATATATATATATTACCTACTGGCGATAGCCAGTAGGTATATATAGTTAGGATTTTTTCCCTATGGGATTTCTGAAAATTCTATGTCTAATAACTTTGGCGTTTGTGGACGGAATTGGCTGAAATTTTCAGGAAAATGGCACATTTTGTTTCTGAGCAGCTCCTGGAAATTTGGGGGGGGTTCGTCAAGGGGGGGCCGAGAAAAAAGGGGGGTCCCAAAACGCGTTTTTCCCATGTTAATTTCCATAGGGCGGTTGGACTCACTTTTAGCCCGAACGGCTGAATGGATTTCCACGAAACTTGGCAAAATTGTAGGGACTGTTAGCCCGATGTGCCTTTGCTAGGTCTCAATATATGTGCTTCAGTGAATTTTGAGAAATTAACGTTTAAAACAAGATATATATCTGTAACAGCGCTCCGGGCTGCGCTCCGGTCCGCTTACTTTTCGCGTATCGGAACTTTGCGAAGCGAAGCTGATTGGCTCTCCGGTGTCTGTCAACATTCTAAACAGTCCGGTGCGGCCGCCATCTTGTCTCTCGGTAGGATCGAGAGACAAGAGGAGGCCAAAACAAAGGGGGAAATGAAGGAAAGGGGCAAGGTAGACCCCTTCTGACCCCCTAGGATTGATGAGGGGATATTATAGAGCCACGCTGGGCCCCAAAAAAAAAAAAAAAATTCCGTTTTTTTCGCCGTAGAGACGCGTCTTGGTACGCGAACCGGGCAGCTAACCGGGCAGCTAACCGGCAGTGTAACGGGAGTCTGAGGAGAAGCTGATTGGCTGTTATCATTGTAAACAGTCTGGAGCGGCCGCCATCTTGTCTCTCTGTGGGATCGAGAGACAAGAGGTGGAAAAAAAAAAAGGTGTAAATGAATGAAAGGGGTAAGGTAAACCCCTCCTGAACCCCTAGGATTGATGAGGGGGCTATTAAAGTTCCCTGAGGGGTGAAAAAAAAAATTGCGATTTTTCGCGGTAAAGGTGCTTCCTGGTACGTTAACCGGGCAGCTAACCGGCAGCGTAACGGGAGTCCGACATATTGTGTTTTTTGAACGTTTGTGATATGTGCACGTGTGGATTTTGTCTAATTAAGGTTAAAAAAATATATATATATCTTTAAGCGTGTTCTGGCGCGCTTACGTTTTGGGTTTGGTTTGCGCTGCAGAGACGATACGTCACGGTTATGCGATGCATCATGAGGCGTCTCACGGGCTACGTGATACGTCACTTAATAAAGAATATATTTTACAGCTATAGATATTAGCTTTTAAAAAACCAATGAAATTCACAGAAAAAACCATAGGTTATAGACCATATATAGTTAGGAATTTGCATTTACAAAACCTTGAAAATTCACTGAAAAAACCATAGGTTATAGACCATATATAGTTAGGGATTAGCATTTAAAAAACCTTATTTTACTCGCACAAAACCATTGAAATTCCATATATAGTTAGATGCACTAACTATATATCGCGGACCCGCAATCCACTGCTAATGATGTCACATATTACATCATTCATGACATGGTCAGTGACATCACTGATGACATCACTGATGACATCTCAAATGACATCACTGATGACATCACTGATGACATCTCAAATGACATCACTGATGACATCACTGACATCTCATTTGACATTACTGATTACATTACTGATGATATCATTTATGTGATAATACATCTTCAGACTCTAATATAACCTTAGATACACTCAGTGTAAACAGGCACTCACAGACTGTCACACATCCATGGAGTTACCCACACACCTAGTCAGTCATGCAAAGAATCAATCCCACCTCCATTTCCTCAACTATACAGTTATACACACCTTACTTATTCAAACATATACTAACACATATTTACTCTCTTATACAATCCTTGATACAAGTTCACAATGATTCATACAGCCACTCTCACATTCACTGGCTCTTATGTTCAGTTATTTATATATGTCAACTCTCACATGGAGTGTGTTTTACATATGTACTTACTTTAACATGTAGAACTGAGATATCCATTCACTCACCAATATACTCATGCACACAGTCAACTGCTCATACAGCTGTTTCTACATGCACTTTTGAACCCATACACCTAGGGAATCAACTGCTCACACATCTATGCACAGAGTTATACACCTCCCAGCCACCCACACACATACTCAGTCTCCCATACAAATACTTGGGCAACCATTCAATAACCCATATAGTTACTGATATAGCTACTGATTTAAACATGCAGCAGTTTACAGAAGAACATAAATAATGATTGCCAAATTAAGACACTTTAATCACTAACCCATGCACTCAGTGAGACACATTTACTCATTCTCTCATACAGTCAGTCATGTACCTACTAAATCCTTCATCCAGACACTTATACATCCACTCATTCTTCAATATGTAAGACATATTTTAACTTTACAGAAACATACAGTCACTGGGTGTTGTCATCAGTGATGTCATCAGTGATGTCATTTGAGATGTCATCAGTGATGTCATCAGTGATGTCACTGACCATGTCATGAATGATGTAATATGTGACATCATTAGCAGTGGATTGCGGGTCCGCGATATATAGTTAGTGCATCTAACTATATATGGAATTTCAATGGTTTTGTGCGAGTAAAATAAGGTTTTTTAAATGCTAATCCCTAACTATATATGGTCTATAACCTATGGTTTTTTCAGTGAATATATATATATATATATATATATATATATATATATATATATATATATATATATATATATTTCAAAACTAATGGCCAGCTCTGGTCCGCTCCTATCCTGAAAGTCTTGGGGTGATTCATTAAGCGATGGGTGAGAAAAAGGGGGGTCCCAAAACGTGTTTTCCCCATCCAATTTTCCATAGGAACCGTTCATCGCGGCAACAGCCCAAACTGCTGAACAGAATTACACCAACGTTGGCAAAGAGGTAGTCCTTAGTTCACACTCGTGCCTTTTTCTTAAATGGTGTAAATAAGTTCAGTAGTTCCTGAGAAAATGAAAATTAAAAGTACATATATATCTATGACCGCTGTTGAACCACGCATCCTGTGCGCACCCTAAGCACATCGTCCCAATCGGGCGCTGAATGTCAATTTACTGTCAAGTGGTTCTCAACATTCAAAACCAGGAAGGGTTGGCAGCCATTTGGTGCCTCGGTAGATGCGAGGGTGAAGAAGTAAGTGGAATAAGTGTGCAAACCATATAAAGGGGCATTGTAGAAATACTCTGACCCTCTTGACCTGCTTAGGGGGTCCCACAAGGACTTCCAGGGCCCAAAAAAGTATTACTATTTTTTTAAATAACAGCAAAGTGCGCGCAGGGTGCGCAGATCCTGCTGTAAAAATAAAATAACACGAAGCTTCTTTAATAATTAGCCCCTGGGGGGCCAAATCCCGGGGGCAAAATTAGTACATTTTATGGGGGGCCCAGAGGGGCCCCCCCAGCCACAGGGACCGCCACCCCCTGGGGCCATAAAATAAATAGTTGGGGGGTTCCAAGGCCCCCCCATACAAATTTGTGGATGGGGGCTCAACAACACCCCCAAGCCTCGGGGACCACCACCCCTCGGGGCTTTGTGTATTGTTGAAGGGGGCCACATGGCCCACCTCCTGGAGCCCTGTAATGGCCCTTGAGACCGCCAACCCCTAGGGCCGGCTCCTGCAGTGTCACAGGGTGCCCACCCCTGGGACACTGCTGTTTGCTATGGCTGGGCGGGAGCCTCGCGGCTCCCATCCTGCCATAGCAAACTTGGTTTGGATTTTGAAAGAGAGAGCAGGGAAACCTGCTCTCTCTTTCAAAATCCAAACCATATTGCTTTTCCACATGGGGAGCTGCATGTTAGCAGCTCCCCATGTGGAAAAGCAATGCCGGCTCCCGAAGGGCGCGGGGAGCCGACTGGTACAGTGGGGGCTTTGGGGCTCCCCCCACAGTCCCCAATGTTTTATATAAGCCCCGGGGGATAGGGACCCTGGAGATAATAGAAATTAGTGATAGGGGCTTTTTTTATGGTAAAATTAGGAGTCGGGCTCCCAGCGCGGCCTCCTGGTTTTGCATGCGTTGGACACACAACTCCTAACTTGTAGGGTGCACGACTCCAGCGCATTCGGTGCACAACCTCTACGCGTTGGGTGCCCGACTCTGAAGCGTTGGGTGCGTGACTTGAAGCAAAAAATATATATATTTTTGCGATATACATCAAGCTTATGTGTTTAGATCTTGGGTGGGTCAAAAAGAGCCCTTTTGTTTATCGAGAAATGTTGGTACCTACAAGTAAGTACCTGTGCAGAGTCTAAAGTTGATGAGGAAGACTCTGTTACCCTCATCTGATGCCATAAATATGGAAACGCGGATTGTTGTGGTAAATGGACCCCATCTTATAATCTCGGAGAAAAGCAGAAACAGATTTATTGACATGTTTTCTAGCTTTCAC
This sequence comes from Lissotriton vulgaris, assembly GCF_964263255.1. Taxonomy (NCBI): domain Eukaryota; kingdom Metazoa; phylum Chordata; class Amphibia; order Caudata; family Salamandridae; genus Lissotriton; species Lissotriton vulgaris. The sequence goes on along the minus strand of NC_141685.1, from coordinate 517,385,178 downwards.
AATCTGTGGACAAAATTTATTGGACCAGTTCCATTTCTGCCTTTGGCATCTGTTAGAAAAGACAAAGGAAGTTTGGGGGAAAAGTGAAATCAATTCTGTAAAGGTGTCCTTCATAAGCATTTCCAGATCTACCCCAGTCAAAGTGCCTAGGTCATTGCCACCACAGTGCACAAATATGAGGTCATGGTGTTGGAGATGCAAAAAGGATTTCACCAATGGCATCAATTGGTGCCACTTTAACCCTATCTGTCCAATCCATTTAATGTCTACATTTGGTAAGCCCTTAGTCTTTGTGAATTCCTTTGTTTTCTGCACACCTTAGGCTCCAGAAAATATAGCTTTTTCCCACAATCCACACTCTAAGCATCTTGAAGGGAGGTCTGGATGCACTCAGAAGGTGTCCGTATGTGAAGTGAGATTTTTCTTAAATGGTGGATAAGATGCAGTTTTGAAAAAAGAAAAGAAAGGATTGGCTGTTTGAGATCGTTCTAGTCTGAAAAGTAGGTTGCATGTTTCTGTTTTTTAAAAGCATGTTTCTTATTGGTTAAAAAAACTGTTTGAAAGGAATATTACATAGGAAATGCTGATATTTTGAAAAGTCAAGCACACTTGCTGTTTGGATGAGCAACATTGTTTGCTGAACTTGTGACCTGTGTGCTCAGTTGAGTGTTCCATGAACTGTTTCTATGGTAACAGGCAGTGAGCAGATTGGGGGTAGGGTTCGAACGTATGTCATTTGGAAAGGGCTGAAATGTGTAACTAATAGAAATGTGTGTTAGCTTTTGAATTAATATGGGGAGCAATGTGATTTGATATTTACATGTATATGTGTGCAGAAGGAGAGGGAAAGTTTGCCATTTTTTTAGTTTTGCTAAGAGCTGCACAGTACAGAGATTCTGTATAAGAAAATCTAGCATGTGACTGACATACTTCTTAATCTACAAATCAATTTGAAAGGTAACATTAATTTGTGAGGGGTTGTATGTGGTGTGTTTGTTTTTAATAAGATGAATGTGTTTCTCCTGGTAAAGTCCAGGAGGTTCACTTTGTGAGACTGTGTTCATTTGGGAACCCTTGTGAGAGAAGAATTTGGTAACTTCACAGGTAACTGGTTTAAAACTTGTTATGATTTAAAGTTTTAGTAGGATTAGAAGCTAGTTATTGTTTATGTAGTTGTAAAATGTGTAAGGCTTCCACAGTAAAGTGCTCAATATGTGGAATGTGTGCAGTCATCTCACATGTTCCAGACTACTAAATGTGTTTTACTAAAGTGCAAGGGGTACTGTTATTTGTCTAGAATCACACTGTGAGTCTGTGTGCATTTGGGAAAATTGTGAGAGAAGCATTTGTTTGCTTTGTGTGTTTGCAGACACATAAGCGCTTAAAAACCTTTCTTGTTGTCATGTTTTGATAGAATTAGAAAATAGTCTTTGCTTATGTATTTGCAAAATGAGTTAGGCTTTACAGTAAAATGCAGTACTAAAATATGTGGAATTTGTACAGTCACCTTAGTTTTCTAGATCAGTAAATGTGTTTTGATAAAGTCCATGGGATAGTCTTGCTTGTCTAGAATCACATTGTGACTCTGTGTGCATTTTAGTACTGTTGTCAGAGAAGCCTTTGGGTACTTCATGTGTTTGCAGATATATAACTGGTTAAAAATCGATCGTGTTGCCAAGTTTTGGTACAATTTGAAAGCAATTATTGCCTATTTATTTTAAAATGTGTCAGGCTTGTACTCTAAAGTGCAGTAATGAAATATCTGGAATGTGTGCAGTCATCTCACCTGTTCCAGACTACTAAATGTCTTTTGCTAAAGTGCAAGGGATACTGTTATTTGTCTAGAATCACATCGTGAGTCAGTGTGCATTTGGGAAAATTGTAAGAGAAGCATTTGGTTCCTTCATGTGTTTGCTCAAACTTAAGTGCTTAAAAATCGTTATTGTTAAGTTTTGATAGAATTAGAAAATAGTCATTGCTTATGTATTTGCAAATTAATTTAGGCTTTAAAAGTAAAATGCAGTACTAAAATATGTGGAATGTGTGCAGTCACCTTAGTTTTTCAAGATCAGTAAATGTGTTTTGATAAAGTCCAAGGGATTGTCTTGCTTGTCTAGAGACACACTGTGAGTCTGTGTGCATTTTGGAACTGTTGTGAGACAAGCCTTTGGGTACTTCATGTGTTTTCAAATATATAACGGGTTAAAACCTATCCTGTTGCCAAGTTTTGGTAGAATTTAAAAGCACTTGTTGCTTATGTATTTTAAAATGTGTCAGGCATGTACTCTAAAGTGCAGTAATGAAATATGTGGAAGGTGTGCAGTCCTCTTAACTCTTCTAGACTAGTTAATAGTTTTGCTTGTCTAGAATCACACTGTGTGTGTGTGCATTTGTAAAGCATTGTAAGAGAAGCATTTGGTAACACCAGTAATCATTCAATCATTATCCAAGTACTCATGCAGCGATTCAGGGCTCAGGCTGCTTGTTTAACACTCCTACGGACTATTTATGTAGTAGTCTAATCACCTTCACACTTGTGTTTCAGGCCTACAATTCCCCAGTCAGTATCCAAAGAGTGCAGCAAACAGCCTGTGACTGCTCTTGCAATCCCATAGTGACTCTTTTAGTACCATGCACTAATCGATTCACTAAAGTAAAACTCAACCAATTATGAATTCATCCAGTGTCTCTCCTTATAGTACTGCAATCATTCAGTCATTATGCTTGTACTCATGCAGTGAGCGAGGCTTTGGGGCATGGAGTGCTTCAAACTCCTATGTACTATGTATGTAGTGGTCTATCACCTTCATACTTGTGTTGCAGGCATACAATTCTCCAGTCATTATCCATACACTGCAGCAAATAGCCTGTGAGTGTTCTTGCAACCCCATAGTGACTCCTTTAGTACTATGTACTAATCCATTCACTAAAGTCAAACTCAACCAATTATGAATTCACCCAGTGTCTCTCTTTGTAGTACTGTAATCATTCAGTCAGGATACACGTACTCATGCAGTGAGCCAGGCTTTTTGGGCATGGAGTGCTTCAAACTCCTATGCACTATGCATGTAGTGGTCTAACCACCTTCACACTTGTGTTTCAGACCTATAATTCCCCAGTAAGTATACATTAACTCCACCAAACACCTCGTGACTGCTCTTGCAATCCTATAATGATCCTTTCAGATCCTTGGACTAATCCATTCATTAAAGTAAAACTCAACCAATTATGAATTCAACCAGTGTCTCTCCTTATAGTACTGTTATCATTCAGCCACTATGCTTGTACTCATGCAGTGAGCCATGCTAAAGGGTATGTAGTGCTTCAAACTCCTATGCACTGTGCATGTAGTGGTCTAACAACCTTCACACTTGTGTTTCAAGCCTACAATTACCCAATAAGTATCCATTCACTCCAGAAAACCACCTGTGACTGCTCTTGCAATCCCATAGTGACTCTTAGTACCATGTACTAATCCATTCACTGACGTAAAAGTCAACCAATTATGAATTCACCCAGTGTCTCACCTTATAGCACTGTAATCATTCAGTCAGTATGCATGTACTCATGCAGTGAGCCAGGCTTTAGGGCATGGAGTGCTTCAAACTCCTATGCACTATGCATGTAGTGGTCTAACCGCCTTCACACTTGTGTTTCAGGCCTACAATTCCCCAGTCAGTATCCATACACTCCAGCAAACACACTGTGACTGCTCTTGCAATCCAATAGTGACTCTTTCAGTACCATATACTAATGCATTCACTAAACTAAAACTCAATCAATAATGAATTCACCCAGTGTCTCTCATTATAGTACAGTAATCATTCAGTCACTATGCATGTACTCATGTAGTGAGCCAGGCTTTAGGGTACGGAGTGCTTCAAACTTCTATGCACTATGCATGTGGTGGTGTAACCACCTTCACACTTGTGTTTCAGGCCCACAATTCCCCAGTCAGTATCCATACACTCCAGCAAACAACCTGTGACTGTTCTTGCAATCCCATAGTGATTCTTTCAGTACCATGTACTAATCCATTCAGTAAAGTAAAACTCAACCAATTATGAATTCACCCAGTGTCTCTCCTTATAGTAATGTTATCACTCAGTCAGTATATATGTACTCATGGAGTGAGCCAGGCTTTAGGACATGTAGTGCTTCAAACTCCTATGCACTATGCATGTAGTGGTCTAAGCACCTTCACAATTGTTTTTAAGGTCTACAATTCCTCAGTCAGTATCTATGTAGAATGTGTTTGTATAGTAATAGAAACATATAATTTATAAAGTTATTATTATACATTGATTTATGTTTATTTTTTACAGATATTGTTTATCATCAATAAAATAAAGTTATCATGCCTGTAAAATCAAGAACGATAAAAAGAGAGCTAAAGGACAGTTACATGAAGAAAACTCAACAAGTATTGAATGACCAACAGAATGTGGCTAAAAAGACAAAATCTTCTGGTAGGACCACTAAGACATTTATTAAAAATCTTTCTAGGCCCAGAAAGAATGTTCAGAATGTTGAAACCACTAACAATGCTTCAATCAGAAAAAATAATAGGAAAGGGAAAAAAAAGGAAATGCACAGTCAAAACGTATGATGTATGGTAAAAGAAAACAAATTCAATAAAAAGAAATATGCAAAAAATTATTTTATAATAGAGTAGTACATCATTTGTTGAAAGATATGAAGAAATATAAAGAGAGAGCACTATTTTATAAAAAGAAGAAGCATATTGAATCCATTATTGAAAAGGCTTTTAAAGTAAAAAGGAAACTATTTAGTTTAGTTTTAAATAGAATTTGATCACTAGATAAACCAATGCATTTAATGAAAGCCAAACGTAAGAGAAAAAGATTAATTAAGAGAACTAATTTTGGAGATTTTTTCGGGGGGCATAGAAACATAGTTCAAGCTCAGAACCTTTCTTTAATGAAGAGAGTTATTTTCAGAAGAATCATTTGTTGCATGCAGTTGACACCAGTGGTCGAGCTTATGAGGTTAGAAATGGTTGTCCAATTGACAAAGAAAAACTGGTTCCCAGAAATGCAGAAGAAGTGATAGATGATGAAGTTCTACTCAGACGTCCTAAAGCCCCAGTGTACACTTGGGATTGCAGTAGTATTTGTAGTGTACAACAAGAAACTATTGATCTTTTATGCAATTTCTTATGAGCATATACTAAAAAAAGTGTTAAACAAAAGATCAAGATGTTGCAAGGACTAAACCCTTGCAGAGTGAGAAAAAATACAGGTTTGCAAGGTCATTCTCTGGCTTGTCTTTCTAGAAAAGTATGTCAAAGGGTTTTCACCATTTCAGGATGTTAGCAGTACATCAAACTCAAATTCGGAAGTTAGCCAGAAAATTGTATTATGCAAAAAGTCCAGCACTAAAGTTAAATGAGTTGAATAATGCTCTTTTGCGTGGATCAGTATCAGTTGTAAAGAAGGTTTGTGATGATATTGAGTTTTGTTACTTTGGTCTTCAAGAAGAGAGTGCAGAAACTGATACAATATTAGAAGAAAATGTTGAAGAGAATGTGGAACATACTATCACAAAAAAAGGTTGATGATCAAATTACAAAGTTTAAGGTGATTTCAGGTGAAAGGCCACATTTTTCTTATATTTGTTGTCAGCAAACTCACTATAAAAATCAGGCTTGGAGTGTTGGTCTGTATTTAAAAAGTTAAAGAGAAAATAATGATAAGTGAAGGAATTTGCAACTTATTTGTTGGTAGAGAATTGTTTTGATTTGGGTTCTGATCAGCGTATTTGTGAATATTGGTATAACAAATTAGATGAGAATAAAATGCCTGCTACAGCTGTGCATAATAATCTAGAGTCAGTTGCTATTCCTCCCAAACTGATAGATTTAAATACATATGAGTCTATTCTCATTCAATGTGTGAATCCGATTCAGGCTATTGTTTATATGGAGCCTAAAACAGGTAAATTGCCTCCTTCAGATTTAAAAAGAGGATTAAAAGGAACAATTGTATATTTACCATTAGATTTAAAGACATTTTTTGAAACTATTGGTGTGGAGAGTGTAGAAAATGAACCTCTAGTTATTCTAGTTAATGGTGTTCCTTCAAAGAGTATGAAAATCTGGCAGTAGTTAGTGGATGTTAGGAAAGTGCAGAAGGCAACTTTGTATTTGATACAAAAAACAATAAATACTATAAAGAGGTTTATATGGGAGAAGAAGAAAAACTTTTAGTAGAAGATACTGAAACATCAAGAGGGCAAATTGAAAAAGTGGACTTGTCAAGAAGTGAAGAAATCTATAAACATTGAAGTGTACATCCACTTCAATCAAAAGAAGTGATGGGGAATACTATTGAGTTATTCCAAATGAAAAAAGCAAAGGGAAGTTCCCTGAGTGTATGGGAAGAGAGCTTGGAAGCTTGTTGTTTTCCCCAGTTGTTTCCAACAGGAAAAGGAGGATGATATGATGAACGACCTGTGCAGACACCTGCATCTAAATATCGGACAACAAGATTAAATGCAGAAGATCCAAGATTTTGACAATGTATCCTTTATATATTTCATCTTTTATTTCAAAGTGACTTGTCTGGACTTTCACATGCAGTCAATCACATATTGAAAACAGGAGTTGTGGATTTCTTTTGGAGAAAGGAGTATCAAGTAAGAGGTGTTCCTCATATACATATGCTATTATGGATCAAGGATCCCCCCAAATTCGGAACAGATTCAGTGATACTCTTTTGACTTTTATTGAAGAATATGCCACATGTGCTGTACCCAAAAGCACAGAAGAAAAAAAGTTAAGGCAACAAGTCTTACGATTCCAAAGCCATTGTTGTGGAAAATACTGTAGACGAAAGTACAAGTCGAAGGAAAGGTTTTATACCAAATATCGTTTTGGTTTTCCATGTCCTGTAATATCCAAAGAAAGAGTGAATAGTTTTATGTAAGCTATGTGACATACCATCACAAGAAAGTCTCCAAAAAATATCTACAATTTAAAAAGAAGCACAGTGTCTAAATAGATAAATGACTACAATCCGGTTATTCTGCCTATGTGGAATGCTAACATGGATATTCAGTACGTTGTGGAAAAATCCATTGCTTTTGCTCGATATGTAACGTCCTACAATACAAAATCTGAAAAGACAGAATTGAAAGAAATGTGGGAAGAGATTTCTCACGAGAAGACTCTGAGTAAGAAATTACAGGTTCAGTTTGAAGATGTTATCCCATTGAGAAATTGGAGCATATGAATGCTCCTATCGGTTATCATCTGAAAGTCTATACTCGAAATCTAGAAGAATAATTTGGGTGAGTCTAGGTCTTGGTGCAATACGAAATCTGGTACTGAAATCTGTTCAAGAAATTTAATATTTAGCAGAAAAAGTTCCAGAAAGTACAAATATTTTTAAAACAAATATGTTGAATACATATTATCCAAACAGAAGTCATCATCTTGAGATCATGTGTCTCTGTGAAGTGCTGCAAAACTACACTTTTAAACGGAATACTACAGAGAACTTCAATGATGGGAAATATGAAGTGATTGGTTCAGAAGGATGTTTGGTGAAACAAACAAAAAGAAATTTGAATAATCACAGGAAGCTGAGTTGCGACACTGCTGATAAAAGGGAATTTTACTATTTAGCTCTTTTGCATCTGTTGAAACCGTGGCGTTCAGAATTGGAATTAATTGGAGAATTTTAGAGCTATGAAGATTCCTTCAATGCTTGTAAAGATACCATAAAACGCTCTGTTTTTGCAAAATATGTGAAAATGTTGAACAATGAAATTGATCAAGAAGCTACTATTGCAGCTGAGATTGCTAGAGACAAATCTCAAGACAGTCAAAGTTCTGCTGCGCTGAGTCAAGTTCCATTAGGACAACCAATTGTTGAAAATGAAGCAGCAATTGCATTAATGAGGTGGAAACAGCAATGCATCAATATCAAGAAGATGTAATGGACTTAGTCAACGTGGAAGAACAACTAAATGTTGAACAGAAAGACATATATCAGCAAGTGAGACAAAGTAATCACCAGTTACCTACAGAAAACAACTGATTCACATTTGTCTTGTGTTGTAACTGCTCCAACTGGGTTGGCAACATACAACATTAAAGGATTTACTTTACATTGTTTACTGATGCTACCTGTGGAGCATGAAAACAAATTGGAATATCGCAAGCTATCTGGAGAAGCTTGTTGTGAAGTTTCAAGAGTGCTGAAGAAAATTAAACTTCTGAATATTGATGAGGTAAGCATGAGGTAAGCAAGGTCTCAAACTTAATGCTTGCTTTTGTGCATTTAAGAATGCAGCAAATTCTTAAAACAGAGTACGACGTCTTATTTGGAGGAAAACGTGATCGTTTCTGGAGATCTACTGCAACTTATTCTAGCAAAAGGACAACCAGTATTTAAAACACTTGTGCAATTGAAGACACTAGAAAGTCTCTGGGTAGTGTTGAACACAAAGAACTCATTACAAATATGCGACAGGCAAATTATGTTGATTATGGAACTATTCTTCAAGATATCAGAATTGGAGTATTGACAGAACATGGCAAATAAGTTTTGCACAGTCGATTACTTTCCAATTTGTTTTCAAATGAAAACATAGTTCCTGAGAAAATATATATGAAAATTGCAGAAAACAAATCTATAATCTGCTCAATGCCAACACTGCGTGAGCGTTCTATAATCAATGAACTACTTTTGAAACTGAAAAATAAAGAAATAATAAAAATAAAAGCTATTGATAAAATAGAGCCTGAAGGAATCACTGTTATTTTGACAGAAAAATTGAAGACAAAATTGGATTCTTTAGAAAAATCGATATCTAAAACTGCTGGTTTAGAAAAGAATCTATATGCATGTAGAAACTGTCGGGTAATTTTAAGGTGTAATTTAGATGTAGAAGAAGGTTTAGTTAATGGAGCAATGGGCAAAGTTGTGGATTTTTTTAATTATACAAATAAAGATGGTATTGAACTTTTAAAATTTAAATTTGATTAGATTGAAGAAGTGAAATAAATTGGTCATTGTTCAGTTTATTTTTTGCTTGTTAAAGATTTATCTGTCCATAGAAAACAGTTTCCACTTTCTCGGGTATTTGCAGTGACTATTCATAAATCACAAGGTTTTAGTGTAGACAGTGGTTTGGGGAACATTGGAAGTACCGTGTTTGGCATATGTTGCTTTGTCCAGAGTAAAAACTTTATCTAGTTTGTTTTTAATTGATTTTGATGACACAAAGGTTACTGCAGATGCAAACTGTGTAAAAGAGTATAATAGGTTAAGAAGAATGTATGTTCCCAATTTAGGTCAATATCCTGTATTGTAGTGTAGTTCCTATTTTCCCAATAGGCTCTGCGCATTGGAATAATATATCCTATAGATGTGACGTAGGACTTATGTCTACTAGATCTCTATCAAATATATTAGACTTAATTGTGAGTGCCAGCTAGCTCAGAGGTCACTAGAAATGTTCTCAAGAAGGGATTTAGTTTCTGATAACCGCATAAACATGACAACGTTGTTTCCCCAAGATAAAACTGATCTTCAGAGATTTGGAAACAATAAGTAGATATTTTACTAATTTGTGCATGATTCGTTTCATCAAAGGTGCAGCGAAATAGAGAGATGAGCGTTTTTCAATAAAAGGTATTTATTGAACAGTCTTCTTTCTCATGCAAAAGAAATTAACTGCTACAATCGTAATACTGGTAGGGAAGTATAATGCGTACAGTAAGAAGAGTATTATGAAAGAATACTGTAAAAGCATTGTACGGCTCCTAGACCATAGATAAGTTCATATATAAATAACAAAGGCGTAAAGGTACTCTTCTGGTGCCTCTAAAATACGCCTACCCCGATGTACCTAACCTAGGTCGAGTACTAGGAAAGAAGTGAGGTGTAGCATAAATTTAGCATTCTTTGCCAAGAATCTATCCAAGATTTCTCTAAGGGTCTAATCAGCTCCGTACCTTGGTTTAGAATGAAGAAGGTCAGTCACAGGACTCGATTTCCCAACAACCTGCAAGGGTAGCTTGGAAACACTGGAGCTGGATTTCTCTGCAGGAGAAAAGACAGCGTCTCTCTCAGTGCATCTGCTGGAGGGTCGGCTTCCTTCAGCACTGCTGTAGCAGGATGTGTTGGGCAAGTAGATATTCGAACTGCTCCAAACCACTGTGTGCTTGCTATGGCAAGTGTGGGCATATTTATACCTTGAAGGTGCCAAGTTTGACATAAAAGGTGGACATAATAACGTCATCAAAGAGTCTCAGTTCTTTGAAAACTCCATGAGTTTTTAGACAAGTCAGTATTCGAGCCAGGGGAGTCCCTTGCTGCTGAAGCCAAGTTTTCCAAGAAATCGTTGTGGATTTTTGAACTAGTGGAAGTAGCCATGCCGTAATTGGACTGCATGAGCTATGTCTAAATAAGGTTATGATTTCTATGCCTATATAAGGATTATGGTGATTTATACCTATATAAGGGCATGAATAAGAAAATTTACACTAGGGTCCTAAAATGCTATACAACACCCACTCCACGTTTATCATGTACAACATTACTAAGTTCAAGCACTAAAACATATTCTAAAGCATGTGTTTACAATCCCACCCAAAAATACATTAAAATGCATTTGAAAATGGTCGTACACGAAAAAAATGAGCATTTGTACTGTACGCATTTTAAAAGCAATGATTTCATCGTAAGCATATACTATAATATTGGAAATGCTAACCGAATCCATCATGAAATTACATTTATGAAATTGCTCTTAGTTACAGAAGAAAAAGTCGTGACCATCCCATAGCAGAATATACAAGCTATTTTGGTATGCAGATTTAGGTCAATATTGTTTCTAGGAAGTATTCAAAGAATTCTTGTTCCCTAGGAATAGTTCTACTCTAAGCAGATTGCTTTGTGCCAAAGTTCATTGAGTTTGAAAGAAAGTAAAATCAAAAAATAAAGTTCCAAAGTTAGAAGCTTTTGTTTTGAAAAAAGTGAAAGTCGATTTCACAGGTGAAAGAATGCGGTGAGCTAACTTCAAAAGTTATTCTCGGTGTCAGGAGAAAACATTTATTTGTCTAGGCTGGCAAAGAAATCGTCTACCACAGTAGATGAAAGGTGAACCACTTCATTAAGTAGATCAATCGTACACAGATGAGAAGCATCACCGTCAGCATTAGCAATGTTCACAGTTGATGGTGCCTGTGTGCCTGTTGGTCGGCGTATCACACCTACAGCTGGAGTTGACGGTGAGATCTCAATGAATGCCGTCATCAGGATTGGTAGCCGTTGGGGGCAACACAATACATGAGCCGTTACCGGACCCAGTAAAGTGTCAACATCCGTTGGCATTGCTGATGGAAGTGTTAGACAGATATCTAACACGCATTCCTCTCCACAAAGCAGGCATCGTAGAACAGGTAAGATGCAATCTTGCCACATTGGTCTGAATGACAGGAACCATGTGGTATTCAGATCCCTCAAACGAGCCAAGCCAAGGATCTGTGTTATGCGTTCCCGATACTGCATTGCCAGAAGAGCATTCTCCATGATAATTTGGGTATCACTGGTGACTGGACTTGCCATAACGAAGCAGAAGGAATACAAATAGTATCCCAGCAATGAGTCCCAAGATGATAGGCAGGCCGCTGAACACAGAGTCAACGAAGTTAGGAAAAATTCCTAGGACTGCTTCAAAGGGTGCTAACAGTCCCGAAAAAATCGTCTTAAATACATGTACAATACCGCTGGTATCAGACATGTTTAAGATATGACCTAATATTTCTGCGAAATGTATGGGGCAGTTTGTTGATAATAATGCCTGTATCTCCGCAGAGGACTTGCAGATCATACGTCTCTCTGGACGAGGTCAGTGGCACAGTTTTTTGTAAAAGAATGGCTTTCCTTCTGCTTAAAGTATCAATTCGTATAGAAGAGTTCAGTGAAGGCCATAGTGGCGACTCCCCGTCTGTCTTAGTTTTTGTAAACAATACTTGCTTACAACAAGTGACCCTAGCTAACACACTAACGAGATAGGCTGTCCCTGGCATCATTCTACAACAGCTGTGATCATTCAGCATTATGTAGCTTCCATTGGAAAGCTGCCTAAAAATTGGATCTATCACTGCTGCCGGGGAACCCTGCAGGTGGCATGATAAGTTGTTTGAAGAACCATCACATGCTCCATGCAAATTAATGTTTATATATTTGACATTACCAGACTGTAAATCTATGTCTTTCAATAAACTAGTTAAAGCAGCAAATCAGAACATGCAGTGTAATCAATGCAAATCAGAAATGTTATAAAAATTATTTATACAAAGATATGGACAATATATCATTTTAATGATGCAACGTTGTACAGCTGATGGAAGAAAATTGGACTCTTTAACCCCTCCCATGCTCATGACAAGCTGAGCTCGTCATGAGCCACGGCGCTCCAGTGCTCATGACGAGCTCATTCCGTCATGGCCCGTGAAACGCTCAGGTGTGGGGAGAATTCCCCCGCTGTGCTGAACGTTCCACGGGAGCCAATGCACCTGTGACGAGCTCAGCTCGTCAAGAGCACAGTAGCACCTAGCCTCATGACGAGCTGAGCTTGTCATGAGCATGCGGGCGCTGTGCGTGCCCCCCGCCATCCCCAGCACAGCGGGGGAGTAACCCCCGCAGTGAAGGGATAGTAAAACATTTTGTAGGAAGTCAACTATCAATATCAGGAAGGACTTTTGTAGCAGTAGCAATAATTTTCCATGATGGTCCTTCCACAACATCTGGACATTACACTGCCTATCTAAAATGTGCAAAAGGCTGGACACTTTGTAATGATGCTCAGTTGGTTTTTAAACAACGTTTGCTTATCGAATTACCAAATTCCTACTAACACTTTTAAAGCCAAAGTTTTAGGAACATATTTCCGCATTAATAAGTATTAATATGATTGCTAAATTTAAACAAAAAGAATTTCAATTATACCATTTGGCTTTGAGAAAAAAGGTGTTTCTTTGAATTATGCACGTTTTCTTGCACATCATCTCATTTATAGTGTTTATAAATTTGAGTTATAAAATGTTCTTATGAGTAAGAATTTTATATATGTGTGATTTGTATTATATGGTATTTTATTGAGGATAGATTCTTGTTTTTTTAAACAATCTTATTGATTGTTTTTTTTGCCCGCTGTTATGTGATGAGTAGATTGAAATCACTGTTTCTAGTGAAATTCAATATATTCTGAGAACAACAAAAAAGGCAAAGAAAATAGTTTGTAGAATGGTAAAATTATGCTGTGTTGCAAACAATTTTTTCTTTTCTTTCACAGATCCTAATACTAAAATATGAAATTTACTGTATTTTGGATTATAAAAAACAATTGAATAAAATGTGTAGTGTTTTTATTTCTATTACTGTGATTGTAAGTTTAAGTAAGTATTAAAATGCACAATCGCCTGTGTTTGCACACAGGGGAAGAAACGGAAGCTGGGCGGAGTACATATGTGTGGAAATATGCTCTGTGGGCGTTTTAAGTTACAGGATAAAGTTAAGATGAATACTGATTGTCACTGGGGTCCAACTAATCCACCACATATGTGCAGAAAATGCCAGAAAATTGCATTGCAGGCAGGTATAAAAGTAGCCACAGCTTATGAGCACCTCTCTGCAACACACCTGTATGGTATTCAATAGAGAGATATGGTAGGCTAGTAGGGCTCAGGGAATTTCAGGATTAAAAGAGACAAAATGCTTTACCTTAAAACACCTTACAGAGTGTATTTGCTCGTCACATCAGGCCCCATCCCTTCCTTTCTCTAATCTTTAAACATGTCCCATCAGTTAGCCCAAACGTAAGTACTTATAAATGAACGTTGTTCTATGTTTGCAGTACTGTAATTATTCTATTTATTACTCATATAGTTAAGGATTGGCCTAGCCATTACTCCCTATTACAAATTAATGTATTTATATACTATGCATGCACATCATAGTTATAGCTCAAGAAACTCTTTCATATTTAACAAGGAGAGGAAATGGCAGTCTGTGTACCTTTTCTTCTCCATGTAAATATAACCTCATCATACATACCACTTTGCATTGAAAGGGCATTTTGTGGGTGTTGCTGTGCGTGTTTGCACAGAACACTTATAGAAAAAGACACATCTTCAGATTTATCATAAATCATAAATCTGGACATGTGTGTGAATGCTGCACCATCCTCCAATTGTTGTAGCAAGGCACAACAAGGAGAATTGTTTTCATTTCTCCTCATTTTCTCTCTTTCAATATATGCTACAATGTACAGCATACACTGAAGGCCTTCACGGATTGTTTTTGTGCAGGAAGGTGTGAATTTTTGCATAAAAACAAACTCCACACGACACAGACATGTCTGTGTCGTCGTGTGGAGTTTAAACAGTAGTGCAGAGGGAAGCACAGACTTGCAACATATTTATGTGCATATGTTGCATCCCTGTGCTTCAGAAGTACCACAGCACTCTGTAGCTAAAGAGTTTACAGTGTCATGCTGTAGCACTTCCTTATAGTTCTGCACTTATACATTCACCATACACCATGAATGCATTCTTTCAGTCTATTATGCACTATGCATACATTCATCTAAACTTTGACACACAAGCATACAAATGCAGCTCTTTTGTTAACCAGAGTAGTTAGTTCTGAAAATACCTTTTATTTCTTTTTTGTAGTTTTATATTTTTTGGGAACCATTTTTTATTTTTTTTGGTTTTTTTTAAATGAAAAAGTCAACTAGACGAACAAAACAATGAACTTTAGGGCAAAAAAATAAACTAACAGTGATGGTTATCCAGTGCCCTGCAAACTAAATTAACATATTGCTCTCCATAGCAAAGCAATCTATTGCATTTTATACAATGTATTTTTGCGTTAGCCAGTTGGGCCTTAAGTCCAAATTGGATGTTGAAGTGGACGCCCCAGAAGTGCTTGGAGCTTGCGGTGCTGGTGGTACACTCTGCTGCAGCCCTCTGCATTCCTCTTTTGCAAAATTGACTGGATGCAAGCATTGCAGGTTTTTAAGCATGATTGCAGTTCCACAAGAATATTTCTTGTTGGGGTCTCCACGAGATAGAACTGCCTTGGAAATTTTTAATGTTACCTTTGTGGCATCGACAATTTTAAGTCCCTCTGTATATGTAAAAAGTTTCCAGACAATAGTCTCATACTTTTTGGACGTAGTGGTTCATGTGAGTGTTCAGAATCTGAAGATTGTTGTGAAGCCATTTTTCAAACTTAGAGCACAACCAGGTCTGCAATTTCCAAAAAACAGAAGTTCTTCTTAGCAGAGGTCTTCTCCCAAGGAAGGACTAAGAAGTATTTTTTTTTTCATTCATAAAACTTTTATTCGGTTACATCTTAGCGAAACCATAAAAAGTACAAAGATAAAATATTACAATGTATATGGAAAATCACAATGGCTAATACATTAAAAAAACTATTGTCGGTAAAACCATTATTAAAAAAAACAATTCATTAGGATACTAGGCTGGAAATCGAGTAAATTAGAACTCAAGATTTACGGCGAATTTTTAAACATGATTTTAAAAAACAAGCTACGCATTTAGCAATGTATTGGGAGTCCAGAAACTGCAGGGCCAAATATGCGGGCCGACATGTTCTCAGGCCCATTTTTCGAAGTATAGGAATGATCCAGCGCTTGCGGGGGGGCTCATAATATCTACAGAAAAGTGTTACATGAATTGTAGACTGTGAAGATGTACCGTCACATGGACTTCTCATAAGATTATGAGACCAGTCCTGCTCTGTAGGAAAAGTGACTAAGCGGAAAAAAGAATTAAAACGAAACCTAGTCGGAACATACTTTTCATAGTTAGTTAGGTGGAAAGTTAGATATGGTTCGATACCCAGAGCGGTCTGGACCGATAAAACTTGTACATTTGACGGTTTGCTTACTTCTTGGGAAAGACGTAGTTCTCTAAGATGGGTTAAACATAATTTTTTCAAGTCTTTCCTGGTGGTATCTAACATTGTAGTAGGTTCTGAGAAATAAGTTGTACAGTTCAGGTCCTTTAGGAAATAAGAGACATATAGAAGCCAAGGGATTTTACTCCAGTTTGTCAGGGCAAAGCAGTCAGTTATCAATGAGCGCGTTAAATGACATTGAGTTTTGGTCCAGATACGGTGCCACAACAAGATCGGCTGGCATCTAATGTTGTCTGTCAGATAGTCGATACCCAGCTCGATGTGGCAGCTGTATATTGGGCACTTTGGGGTAGTGCCAGTAAGTATTTTAAAAACCCGTTCTGAACCTTCTGCAAGATATCCGAGGGAGCATAACCCCAAACCCCTGCGCCGTATGTTGCTACGCTGTGGAATTTTGCATGATATATTTTTAGCAACTCTACTGGGACAGGTATGCCTAGTCTTCTTGAAAAGGAAACTAGAGCAGAGGTTGCTCTCTGGAAGAGTAGCTTTTTACTTGTCATGGCTTGTTTCCAAGATAATCTGTCGTCCAGTAGAATTCCCAGATAGGGATATTTCCTGGTGCGTTCCAACCTAACGTGATCAATAAAAAGTGGTTTAGGGTTCTTAACCCTGGGGCCGATGTGCATAACAAAGGTTTTATTTTTATTCACTTTTATTCCTAAAGAGAGCATAAATTGGCAATATTTGTTGAGCTGTCTTTGTAGCTGGTTCAGAGTTCTGGCTAAAATTACGGAATCGTCCGCGTATAACAGGGCGGGAATAGGGCGTTGAATGATGGATGGAAGATCCTGACTCCCTTCAAGCATGGCCGCTTCCAGCCCATTAGTGTATAGATTGAATAAGAAGGGAGCCAGGACACAGCCCTGCCTGATGCCTTTATTGACACGAAATGATGGAGATAATTCACCGCCTATCCCGTATCTAACACACGCAGTGGCGTCCGAGTAGAGTTCGCGGAGAAATTTGATAAGATCTGGCACCGGGACAGTATAATGCATTTTAGCTGATTCACCAGGGATGAAAGAAGTCTCATGGGATAAGCATAGTTGTGCTAATTTTGGAACAACTACCTTCCCCATTGATACCAGATGTCTCAATTAATTCATTTGTAGCAGCTAGGGACTCTGGTAAACCAAAGATTATTTCTGGGGTGATGGTAGATGTTATTGGTTGTGGTTCCATCGTCTTATCGAAGATTGTAGTTAAGGTGGAGGAGCTCGGGGATCTTAAGGATGTTTGTAGGGGATTTGGGCCCTAAAGCACTGAGCCCATATTTCCCTGGCCGGTACATGATGGTAGTCAATCGACCATATCTAGGCAATTGAATCTGTTAGTGACTGGTATGTCTCGCCAGCCTGCAGAGGGAGCGATTTCTCTACCTACATGTCCTGAACAGTTAACCCAATCCCTTCTCCTATTCCAGTTTCCTACTTGGGTCCAGTTCCATTGTGGGCATTCGTTATTGCGTGATGTTGGCGGGTAGAAGTAAGCGAGTCTTTTGTATCTAACCCATCATTTGTTACTGGCATACCCCAGGAGCAAATGTGCTCAACTGTGAGTGGGTCGTCAAAGTTGACTATGACGCAATCTTCCGGGATTCTTTTCGGCTCCTTACCTATCCAAGGGACCCTGAGGACCATTGAAACTCTGCTCGCAGAGTACGGTGGTAAGGGTCTGTTGTTAGATAACCAGTGCAGTACCTTATTTTTTAAGGACCAGTCTGGTTCCTCCATGTTAGTGCTCAACTTGGGAACCCCGGTCATAATCACCACATAGGGATTTGCTTCTGGTGGTAAATGTATTGGATGCCCACCCCTCCCCCTTGACCTGGTGATGGAGTTTTGTGCCCCTGGTGGCTTGACTTGGTCAGGCTTCTGAGTATTAGAGGGGGCTAGAGTTTTTGTTGTCTCAGAGACCTTCTTCACCCCTACAGGAGGGGGCTTTGGTTTTACAGTTGTCGCATCAGTAGCGATTTTTGTGGCTTGCATCCCTGCCTTAGGGGTTTTGGTATTTACTTTTTGCCCCCCTGGTTGTACCAGCCCCCCCCCCCACCTTTGGGGTATGTGAAGTTGTATTCAGAACAGCTATCTGCTTTTCTATCTTTATGAGGGACAATTCAATGGGATGCAAGTAGGTTTTAACTAATTCCCCTAATCTAAGTAGTAATTGATTATTTATCCCACAAACCGTACACCCTATAGAGAGGTTAATAGTATCTATTGGTGTTGTGATTAACTCTCTCTGTGTTAGACTAACTTGTCCTGCTCCCTGGATGATAGGAGGATCTTTGTTGTGAGTGTGTTTCTCACAATGTTATAGCTTTGAGCGGTTTCTTTTGATTCTTTTGTTTAGGTATAGCACCCTCCCTCAATCCCCTATTTGGAGCTACAATGGGGTCCTCCTGGTTCGGATTTGCAAAGAGTACGGGGTTTTTTCCAACAACATAGATGATTGTGAGTCCGAGAACTCTAGGGATGCCGATAGGTCAACCATGCTTGGCACAGTGTGTGTTTCTACTTGTACTTCCAATAGTGACCCGGCTTCGATTAGAAGTATGGGTGTTTTGGCTGCGGCTCGGGAACCCAACGAAGACCGTTTGGCCAGGGCCAAATCCTGCGCTACCCTTTGTTCAAGCAGAATTATGCCCTGATTGATTGCCTCGTTAGCCCTAGTTATGTAGTGATCGATGGGGCCAATTATCTGTGCAGCACCCAGTGCCGTCTTACTCCTACTACCTCTAGTAGTCATGATAGTGGATGTGTCCAGTAATGAGGGGGAGATGAGTGTTGTTGAGCAAACGTAAATAGGGTGGCCCAGTCCAGTGTTTCCCAGTCTTTAACGGGCTTAAATGGGCCCGCCCTTGGCCCGGGCTTCGCCCGCGATTCTCCCACGCACGTCCCGCGACGCGGGTAGTGACGCTCTGCTTTAAGCGCCATCAGGCGCAATTTCCCCGGAAACGGCTTCATGCCGCTTAGACCTCTGGGAGTTGTAGTCCCCCTGCGCCTTGAGCTCTCCCCCACACAGCGGCCGCACTGGTGTTCCTGGGGTGAGACGGCGGGAGGAGAGCGAGCGCGGCAGGCTGGACGGCGGTGCCGGCAAAGGAGGTGGCGGGCACTGATTCGGTAAGGTCCAAATGGTTATGCAGAGATCACGCTTGATTCACTACAAGTAGGAAAGGGGTCCCCAGAAGTAATTGAAATGGGTGGGGTCCTTCAATACTTAGAATAGGAAGTGTTATGAACCAATCAAATCTCTTTTTTTCTGGTCACAAGGGGCCCGGGCCGAACCCAGCCAGGGTGACTTCATAAAATTGCCTTTAAAAGTAATATAGGTTTATTAAAACTAAAAGAATATTATTTTTATGATTAGCTCAGATAATGTCTTGCCTTAATATTTATATTAAATATATATATATGTTTTTGAACATTAAAAGATTTCGCGGGAGTTGAGCACCCACCACGTACAACACGCATATGACGTCACGGGGAGCTGTGCGACCGCCGCGTAGCGTAATAAGTACATGTTGCTTATGCGCCAAAAGTCGTGTATCAGTCACATAGCAATCGTGCAGGAAAATTCATACCCGTCGCACACCCCACGCGGATCCTACACAACAATCCTAAATGGTGTCTAGGTTCCGCGCAGTGATCGAGAAAGTCGTGCTTTGAGTGTGCGGCTCCCAAAAAAGATTGAAAATAAAAACAATAAAGGAAATAATATAAATATATTTAAAACATTTTAAATACTTTTTTTTTAAATATGTGTAATGTATTTTAAAAAATAAGAAATCTAGAAATAAATAGATTAAAAAATGTAGTAAAACAATATGAAAAAAATATATAACAATTAAATACTTTTAAAAATTATCATAAAAAAACCTTGAAATTTACTGAAACAAACGTAGGTTTCAGGCCTGGTATATTAGGAATTAGCATTTAAAAAACCTTTGAAATTCACTGAAAAAACCATAGGTTTCAGACATGTTATATTTATGAATTAGCATTTAAAACACCTTTGAAATTCACAGAGAAAACCATAGGTTTCAGACATGGCATACTAAGGAATTAGCATTTAAAAAAACCTTAGAACTTCAAACATATTCCTTCTTTTATTTCTAGTGCATTCATTAACAACAGGTGAGTTTACACAGAATCCTGCGATTTACATGGTATCTTGGGATTTGAATTCCTGTCATAGCACCCATGTGGGCTGCGGCCACCACGTCGTAGAATTAACTTGCATTCAGGGTCCATAAAGATCTGCTGCCCCCAGTGCAAACAGTCTCGTTCTGTTCCACATTTAGTGGCCCTTTACAGGCAACCAAGTATCCGCGCTGGTAACGCGGCGGTGCTGTTCCGCGTCTGGGCAGGCCGCATTTCATGGAAAGAAAAGGAGTTGCCCCTAGTTGGAACGCACCCGCAGGAGACAAGGGACAATCAGGGGAAGTTTCCTCACGGACCTGCAGCCAATCCTGACGCGTTTCGGGAGTTATCCCTTTATCAAAGGTGAGTTGCGGCGTAATGGCAAACATAGAACTTCAAACATATTCCCTCTTTTATTTCTAGTGCATTCATTAACAACAGGTGAGTTGACACAGCATCCTGCGATTTGCATGGTATCTTGAGATTTGAAGTCCTGTCTTAGCACCCATGTGGGCTGCGTCCATCACGTCGTAGAATTCACTTGTATTCAGGGTCCATAAAGATCTGCTCCCCCGGTGCCATCAGTCTCGTTCTGCTCCACATTTAGTGGCCCGTTACAGGCAACCAAGGATCTGCGCTGGTAACGCAGCGGTGCTGTTCCGCGACCGGGCAGGCTGCATTTCATGGAAAGAAAAGGAGTTGCCCCTAGTTGGAAAGCACCCGCAGGATACAAGTGTTATAAGTGTATATAAGTGTAATACAGTTCCTATGAATCTAGTAGGCCTATGTATTAGATCAACAAAACTTTACACTGTAGAGACTAGCTCTACTCATATCATTAGTAGGTGTTGGTTCGACTAGCTCACAGTACCACATCTAAACTCCTATTCCTCCACCTTGCAGATGCTTATCAGTAACCTTGAACAGGACCACTATGATTCTCAAGGAATCTGTGGAAACAGGCATTACCCTTTTGTTTTTCACTTTTGATCCCCAAAGTGTTACGGAGAAAAGAAACAATAGTTCATTTCCAAATGTTTATTGAAAGTTTTAATCCTTGTAAATGAAGTGTGAACTGTGATTATCAGACAGATGGAACACATCATTGTTATAAGCATTATTAGAATTGTAAAATACACAAAGACTTCAACCATGTTAATTGCTCCTAATCTTACTCCTATCTATCCTTAATGCATGTACTCTAACAAGAGCATCTCAGAAGTATCCTTCGGGCCCTTATTTGGAAGAACCTGACACCATACCGTTGTGTAATTGAATTGAATATTGTTCTTATAGGGCACGCTGCCACTCCCAAAGGAGCATCCTGACGCTGAGTGGCAATGAATGTGGCTGCAAAAGCTTAGACAATCTTTGAGAGAAATCATCAGAGAATCAGTGAATAGCGCAAAGCATCGGAGATTCTAACTAGCCTTGGCTTAATCTGCTGTTTAAAGATCCTTTATGATTCAATGAATCTCAATTCTCTAGGGAGCTGCTTCCAAGCCCTTGTACCCAAAAAAGTAAATGGTTTTCCTCCTAAAGTTTTTAGTCTGTATGTGGGGGGTTTGAGCAGGGTGGCTTCCATGGACCAAAAGGTTGTATCGTCCTGTAGTGGGTGACTCTGGAAATTAACTATTTTGGCCTCAATTCTCTAAAAGCTCTGAAGATGAATAAAATAATTTTAAAAGAACCCTTTTATACACTGGCTGCCAATGTAGTACTTTCAGGACTGCTGATGCAGTGGAGCAACTAGGGAGTTTTAGAATCAGTCTTGCCACGGAGTGTTGTACCCCCTGGAGTTTCTGCAGAGTTTGTTTTGAAGAACCTGCACACAATGTCTTAGGAAGCCATCCTCAGTGCATTAACAAATGCATGCAGTCTGAGTGTGTAAACCTGTACACATCTCTGCTTGCACAGCTATCTTCCCACTTAGGATAAATGTCAGGACCTGCAGGGCCGAATCTCATTCACAGCTCTCTGCAGCATTCATGGTAACGCCAGTGTGAAATGTCTCTCTTGGACTTCAACACAGGCAAAGTTTAAATAAAAATGCAACACCAGTCTTATCACATATTGCTGATGATGTGGAATGCAAATTTTACTTAAGAATTGTCTTCTACGAGCACATAATAAAACAAGGATATGGCATTATGATATGAGTGTTCTTGGAACTACTAGTGCAGACTATTGAACAATGTCCACTAAAAATAAATGCATACAAGGCTCATTCTTGTGTTCGTGGAAGAACATGTGCATACCACCATCTAACACGATGCTAGGTTAAAAAGTAAAATTAAAATGGAAACCACATATAATCCATAAAACAAAAGAGATATATGACATATTTCGGATTTCCTGTGCAGAAATAAAAAAGAAGAAAATAAGTTAGAATGGAATTGGCATATGCCTCATTGTCAAAGGCTGAAATGACTTACAAATGGTAGAGAGTTAAATTTCAGTTTTCACAATGTCCCATAATACCATCTGATTGGTGGTGCCTATCATCAACAGCTGGGGCCATTGTTTTATTTAAGCTATTAGCAGAGAGACACAAACGTAATGTTGAAATATCCAAACACAAATAAAATGAGGGTTTGGTAAGATATTCATGTTAGGTAGAAAAAAAATGCAACAGATTCCTCTACTGTGTTAAAAGATAATGGGAGTATGGTGAGAAATGGGCAGATATTGACATGACCTGAGAGAATGTTATACACTGTTACTCAATGATTCTGTGCAGTGTTGACATGGGTGGACTGAGGAGTGAGTGGAGGCATATACTTATTCTGAAAGTATATTTTGACTTAGAGATGCAGACATCAAGTCTGTACCTTTGCCAATTTAACCAATTATTAGGGCTGAACATGAGGTTCCTATTGTGGTAAA
Source organism: Lissotriton vulgaris (assembly GCF_964263255.1). Classification (NCBI taxonomy): domain Eukaryota; kingdom Metazoa; phylum Chordata; class Amphibia; order Caudata; family Salamandridae; genus Lissotriton; species Lissotriton vulgaris. Next base: position 517,362,161 of record NC_141685.1, on the reverse strand, counting down.
TAACTATTGTCTTCATTTACAGATTGATGGCCTGTACTTGATTTCGTCACGGTCGACCACGCCACCTTGATCGACCGTGTCGAAGCCATAGGAATCACAGGCAAAGCAAAAAACCTCCTGGCCTCATTCCTGTCAAACCGTCCACAAACTGTGAAACTGGGCAATTTCACATCCCAGACCTTCTCCTTGCCATGTGGAGTACCACAGGGATCCTCGCTAAGTCTGACACTGTTTAATATCTACATGTCGGACCTGGCGAGGGTCATAAAATCCTGTGGAATCTCCCTCACTACCTACGCTGACGACACCCAATTGGTGCTGTCGATATACAATGACGGAATCTCAGTAGCAGCCAATTTCCAAAGGGGAATGAAGGCAATAAGCTCCTGGATGTCATCCAACTGTCTTAAACTCAACTCTGATAAGACAGAAGTGATGACATTCGGGAGGCTTCAACCCACCTGGTCCCCTCAATGGTGGCCTCACCAAATGGGACAACCGCCAGAACCGGTGACGAAGGTACGCAACTTGGGCGTTATCTTCGATAACAAATTGACATTCCAGCAACATGTCAATGCTGTGGTTTCCTCTTCCTTCCACGTACTAAAAAGGATAAAAAAACTAATCCCATACCTTCCGTCACATGCAGATAAAACCTTGGTCAGTACATTAGTATTCTCCAAAACTGATTACTGCAATGCACTGCTACTCAACACTCAACAAAAGGTTCTTAATAAACTGCAAACTGTCCAGAACGCTGCCGCCAGAACACTTCTATCCATCCCTAGATTTGCATCGGTCTCCCCCTACATTCGACAATTACATTGGCTACCGGTGAGGAGCCGCATCAAGTTTAAGGCTTTATGCATTGCATATAAGGCCATTCACGGCCAAGGACCCCTATTCTTAAGAAGAGCCTTCCGTCCGCTTGAACATACTAGAACTTTGCGGTCATCCTCAGCGCACCTACTCATGGTCCCCCGTACAAGAAGGGCCAACTGGGGCGACAAACGCTTTGCTGTGGCCACGGCCATACTGTGGAATGCACTTCCTCTAAACATCAAGTGTGCTCCGACCCTTCTTAACTTTAGAAAACAACTAAAGACATGGTTGTTCCCTGCCTAATTCCACCCCCCTTCCGGAGAGTTCTGCAACTACAGCGCCGAGACACCCCAGGGTATTTGCGCGCTCTAAAAATCGCCAGAAATAAATAAATAAATAAATTTCAACATGACAGTGCAGCTCCATCACTGCTCTCCTGCCAATATACTGAAGCTTTGCTGCATGGGAGTGATATATAATGTGCCCACACATAACATAACATGTGTATTTGTAGAGAATGTTCACCCGTATGCATCTAGGCACTGAATAACAGATGTTTATTGTTACCTAACTCAATGGTACTCATTTTATCTACCTCAAATAGATGAAAGGCAAAGTTGACCCAATGGAATTTAAAACGGTGACCATGAGGTCAAACACAGGCCTCTCCATTAGACACATTAGTCTACTGAGCCACCAGACAGAAAAGTTTTGGTGTTCTACACAAACAACAAAAAAACACAGTGGCAATTTTTGTTGAATAGCAAAAAGGAAATGTCCCGTACACACTGTGAATTTTCACCAAGTGTTTGGGATGATTTCTCAGTTTTCCTGTTTTGGACAATTTGGAGAAGCCTGGCAGTGATGTTTAGGACAGTCAGGCTTCCTTTGGTGATCCCATACAGGAGCAAAATATGTAGGAAATATAATGTAACCATACCAATAGGGTTGGAAGCACTTTGCCTAGTGGCCCATTGACAACCGGGTTGTCGGTCGAAGGTTTCAACTTGCAGGGACAGCAGTGGTTCCACCAGCAAAAGTATTATGGGTCCTCCAAGTACAACTAGAGCAGAGAAACTGTGGGTTTGATAGATTGAGATTTTGTTGCCCCATTTATGATGGAATACCCTGTCAGCTAAAAGTATTAAATATGAAACTTATTCTGTCTTTACATACAACCACCTCTCACTGGGCTATTAGGCTAGAGCTGAACCTAAAATCTCTAACATAACTCCACTACTGAGACTTTCTGAACAATATATTTGACTGTACAGGTGCAGAAACCTCAACTATAAAATCCTGAATTTACTCGGATTTTAAAAGAATTACACATAAACAAGGTAATAGAGATGCACAATTTACCTGATTTGAAGCAGCTAGCGAAGTTAGATCGAGTGACTTTTAAATGTATCTTAAGAAGGACTGTACTTAGCAGGGAGGGAGGGAGAATGAACTGGCAATGTTGAAGAAACACAAGCAAATGGACCTAATTAGAGAAACTATCACCTTTTTGCATCAAGATTATTTCAGGTCCACTCTACTAGGACAGCTTAAATTGAAAGATTTAAGATTCTGACTGTTTTATATTCCTATTGATGAATTTGAGGGAACTTGGAATTGAATGTTCAAAGGAAAGACTGCATGCCGACTTTGTGGATACAAAATGGAAATCCTTATGCACATACTTTGCACTTTCCAAACCATATTAGTTACTTGAAAGTATGTGGCTCTAACTTATCTTCTAGAAAAGAAAACGTCTATGCTCATACATTGTTTAGGTGCAGATTGCCATAAGATATTTGAAAACTTGCCTGACATCAGTAACAAAGGTGATGGTGAAACCTTAAATGAATTTAAGACAGCTATTAAGAAACTAGACACTCATTTTCTTCCCAAAATGTCCATAATTTTACAACATTTTTCTTCTGCAAACGACAGCAGAATGATGATGAGCAAGTAGAAGACTTTATACAGGCCCTCAGAAAATTAGGATATTAGTGCAATTTTGACAGAAGAAGGAATTCGACATCAATTTATACCTGATGTAAAAGTGACAAAGTAAGGGATGCATCATGTTCTAAAAAGGATCCTACTCTTACTGAAATACTAACCATTGCCAAACAAGTAGATCACTCTGTGCAATGTTTACATGAACTACAAGAATCCAAAGAAAGAACATCATTAGTTTATGTCATTACCTCTTACTGCTTAAAAAACCAGAAACACCTATAGGGGAAAATACTGTCTTCAATTGTGTATAAAACGAGTGATGTGAACATCCTTTGGATGTTGTTAAACTTAATGGAATTGAAGAGACAATGATGATGGTTTCAGGGGCAAGATTATTGTTAGTTTCAGATGATGACTATTCTCATTACTTTGACAATAAATTTAATCTCCATGATCCAGATGTCACATCATGCAGCTATAGAGATTAATGTTTTGATTTAATTGGTTAATTTGCAGAAGAATTAGAACTTCAAGGAAATCATGTTTCAGCAAAGGTTTATGTCCCCATGAAAGGAGACACAGTTTTGAGTTGTCCACACCAGAAACTGTTAGTAATTTTCCTTGATCTAAACCTTAACCTGTAAGTACAGGTCAGAAAAGTATATACTATGCCAGAATTGTTTATGCATGACTTTCCACAGGTGTTTTCCACAGGTGTGTTCCAATTGGGTAGGATATGTCAAAGGGTATGTTCATCATATCAAGCTGAATTATGGTGCCAAACCAATTATGTGCAAAGTCAAGAATATTCCCTTCAGCCTTCATGGAGCTGTGGAAACTGAAATTAGTAGCCTAAGGGAAGTGGGAATTGTCAAATCCATAGAATCCTCAAGTGGATGGAACCAGTAGGTGTGGCTGCCAAGACATCAGGAGAGATATGAGTATGTGTAGATCAAAAGCATCTCAACAAGGAAGTAGTGGAGGACAAGATTCCCTTACCCAACCTTATGGAGATGGTAATGTTGATGGGTGTTAGATGTGGCACCCTTGGCATGGGTCTCCCCTGGATTTTTGCCTTTGCTTCCTGTGTTTTTGCTGTGTGCTGGACTCCGTTTTGCTCGTCTAGATGTTTTGGGCACTTTGCCACTGCTGTTCAGTGCCAAAGTGCAAGTGCTCCCTTTGTCAATTGTGGTTATCCATGATTGGCTGATTTGACTTACTAGTCAGTTCCTAGTACAGTGCACTGTGTATGCCCAGGGAATGTAAATCAAATGCTGCCAGTGGGCTGCAGCACTGATTGTGCCACCCGCATAAGCAGCCTGTAAATGTGAATCATGTCTGCCACTGCAGTATCTTTGGGCAGTCTAATACTGCCATGTCAATTGGCAAGTGTACCCACTTGCCATCCCTACCCTTCCCTTTTCTTACATGATGGTCAACCTAAGGTAGGACCAAGGTACCCCTGTGAGCAAGGTGCACAGTATCTGAAAGGTAGGACATGTCCTGATGTGTGTGGCATGTCCTGATAGCGAATTACAGCCAGTTTCGTTTTTCACTACTGCAGGGCTACCTGTTCCTATAGGATAGAATGGGGAGGTTCCTTATAATATCTTATAAACATACCTACCCCTGGGAACAAGGTAGGAAAATAAGGTTTACCATGCCTAAATGCATCTTTTAGTGTGGGTCATTTTTACATTCTGTGTTTGAAAACACCACTTTTAGAAAGTAGGTATATTCTTGCCTAACCATCCAGTGTGCCTCTGCTAGGATGTGGATTTACTGCCTAGGTTTTGACTGTCAGGAGCTGGGGAGGAGCAGTGGCTTCAGAGAGCTTGATGAGTCCCGGCTAGGCTGAATAGACCTGGGCTGCATTTACAGTAGGGGGAGGAGATTTACTTTCACCTGAATGGGCCTGGTCTGCCTTCCACAATGCTGTCTATACCTCCTGCCAGAGGACAGAACCCGTTTTGACCAAGCAGAGGGCTACTCTGCCACCAAAGGACGAAGGATTTTGTAGTATAAATATTTGTGCCCAGAACTTTAGATCATTTCTGGGAATCAAGAGGAGCCGTTGCCAAGGAAAAGAGCCAGAGAAGCTGAGGAGGAATACTGCCCCTGTGCTGTTTGCTGTCTGGGGTTGGCCGGCAGCGGCTACTTTCTACCAAAGAAAGAAGAAAAGGACTTTGATGTTTACTGTGTTCCCTGCTTGAGGAGGATCCCCAAGGGCTTGAATGTAGCCTGTCTCCTGTTCTGAAGTCTCAGGAACACACAGACTTTGCCACCTGATCCCCTGAACTTCCTTACTAGGAGTTCTGACCTGCTAAGAGGTGCCTGCTGTTGTTTTTGGACCACTAGAGGTTGCTTACTGCTGGGAGCTGGAAAAAATGTAACACAACTTTGAGAAGTGAGATGCATCGGCACTTGTTTCCAATGAATCGTCCAAAAAATTATCGCAGCTCCTGCCTGCAGCTCGAGGAATCGCTGCACGCCGCATTGAGTGCATCGATCGCCGAAGTCTGAGATCACCGCACCGATTTTGACGCAAGGCCTGCTGTGCGGCTGTAAGATTCCACACATCTTCTGGATTGTCGCATCGAATCCATGCACCAAGTTTGTTGCATCATTGGGGGACGCAGTAAGAAACTGACACATCACCTCCCCAAGCAATAAGAAACCGGTGCATCTTCTCCTCTCTGGTAAGGAACCCACGCATCACCTCCCCTGCACACCAGTAATGAGCCCACGCATCAACTCCCCCGGAGCAAGGAGCCAATGCATCACCTTCACTGAGTGTAAGGAACAGGTGCATCACCTTCCCTGTGGCCCTTTTGTTTGTGTGATGCATCCAAGGTACTTTCTGTGCTATTTGCTTTGAACAGAACTATTTCCACCATCAGCGATTTTTGTTGTTTAGTCTTTTTTTTGTTTAGGTAAAGATTACCTATTTTTCTAAACGGGTGGGTGTTCATTTGTAGTGTTTTCACTGTATTACTGTATGTGTTCTCAATTGCTTTACACACTGCCTCTAGGATAAGCCTGTCTGCTTGTGCCAAGCTACCAAGGGGGTGAGCAGTGATTAATTTAGAAGTGTATCTCCCTTAACTTGACTAGAAGCAAGGGTCCCTATTTGGACAAATGTACCTACAACTGTCAACTAGAGACCCCCATTTCTAACAATGGTCAATGTCAAGTTCTTAAATACACTTGAATTGACAACATCAAGTTTGATTAAGTAAGGATTCCAAATACCCTACAGCCTTTATTACACCCTTTGGAGTATTCTGCTTCAACAGCATGCCTTTCGTGCTCTGGTCAGAAGGATTTAAATTTCAAAGCGTTATGTTGAATATACTGAAGGGTATGGCAGGAGCACAGTTCGTTAAAGAGGATATGTTGATCTTTAGTTACCATATAGATAAAGTCAAGGATCACTTACCTGGGACAGGTTAATTCCAGAGGATGGAGTAACACGCAAAGATGATTCAGACAGGGCTATTTCAGACTTGCCACATCCCACTAAGAAGGATGAGGTGCAAATATTTCTAGGAACGGCTATACAAAATCAGAAGGAGGGAGAGGACACCATAGCAATTTCTTTGAGGTCATTAGGAGGAGCAGAAGTATACTATTCCACAATTGAGAAAAAAAGCTCGTGCTGTTTCTTGGGTAAAAAAAATGTTTTCAATTTGTGTGTGGTGTCAAATTCCTTGCGACAAATGATCATAAAATTTTGCAGGAGGTTTTGGGTAGAAAAAGGTCTCGATTGCATCTCATTTCGGGTTTGCAAATGTCTGGTGGCACTCCAAGACTTTCAGTTGGTGGTCACTTACCGCGGATAGAAAAAACATTTGTTGACTATCTGCAAGGTTGGCAGTTGAGGCCAGTGTCAAGCATGATGAGAAATGTACTTGTGGAAAAGAGGATAAAATCAAAGTTTGTAATACTACTTTTAGGATGTGTGTTGAAAATTGATTGGCTGCTTAAATTGGAAAAGGATGTAATTTTGAATCTAGTTTGGTGCAGAGACAGAATATTGATGCAAAAATATCGACTTGTACAAATATCGAGGGTCAGAAATATCGACAGACAAAATATTGTAGTCAAGAATATCGATTTTAGGTAAGTAATATCAATGTTTAAAATATGGAAGTGCTTAATATCATTTGCAAAAATATAGGTGTTAAAAATATCAATTTTTTAGTAATGGCATGTAGTTTAGTATATATATATATTTTTTTTGTATAAGAAATGTTTGTATTTTTATTGTATGTGTTACATTTTAGTGGTTATTAGTTTTTTTATTTCAATTTTGAGTTTTTAGTTCCCCAGCGGGTTGTGGGTTTTTAGGGGAATAGGGTGGGAAGTAATTTAATTATATTATTATATAACATGTATAGATTATTTTTAGTGGTTATTAATATATTTTTTATTTTATTTAGTGGTTTTAGTTCCATAGAGGGTTTTGGGTTTATAGGGGAACAGGGTGGGAAGTATTTTAATTATTTCAAATGTATTGAATGCATTTTATTAATATTTGTTGCATTGACATGTTATAGTGTTAAATGTGTAAAGTAATTTGTTATGAATTAATTAATAATTCGTTGTTAATTAATTTTAAATAATTGCCAATTAATTTTTAATTGATGAATCAATATTTAGTTGTTAATTCATTTTAAGTAACTAATTATGGTCATTGTGTAATTAGATTAAGGTGTGTTTTTGGTATTTACAGGTGTAAATGGTGTGAAGGGTGGGAAGTAATTTATTTTTAATTGATAAATTAATAATTAATAATTAGTTGGTAATTAATTTAAAGTATTTAATTACAAATTAATCTTGGTAATTGTGTAACTATTTTTAGATGTGTGAGTTGGATATTATAGTGTTAAAGCATGTGTGTTTAATTAATGTTTATTACTTTTGTATTATTACTATTTTTAAATTGATTAATAATGATGTTAATTATGGAAATACATATAAATACTACTTTTAAAGTTTTTTTATTGGTTTAGTATTAGAGGGTAGGAAATAAAATAAATACATGTATGTTTTAAATCATTTCTTTGTTAATATTTGCTCCTTTTATATAATTATTCTTTATAAATATATTTATTCATTTACTTTATATAATATTTGTAGCTTTTTATATGTAGTTTATATTTTTATGTGTGTTCTTTTAATATGTTCAATATATTTAATTGTATGTTTTTTAATATTGTGTATTCACTTTTATGATTGTTTACATTTTTTTAAAATATTATTATTATTTTTGTTTCTCTGCTATCCAACACTTTCTCTAATGTTGCACTCACTGAAGTGGGAATAGTAATTTTTACCCCTCCGCTATCCAGCACTTCCCTACTGTTGCAGTCACCTGAGTGGGAATAGTATTTTTCCTCCTTTGCTACCCAACACTTTCCCTACGTTTGCACTCACTGGAGTGGGAAAAGTAATTTTACCCCTCCGTTATCCAGTACTTCCTCTACTGTTGCACTTACTGGAGTGAGAATAGTAATTTTTACCCCTCAGCTATACAGCACTTTCCCCACTATTGCACTCACTGGAGTGGGAATACTAATGTTTACCACTATGCTATCTAACACTTTCATTACTGTTGCACCCATTGGAGTGGGAATAGTAATTTATACCCCTCCGCTATCCAACACTTTCCCTATCGTTGCAATCACTGGAGTGGGAATAGTAATTTTTACCCATCCGCTATCTAGCACTTTTCCTACTGTAGCAGTCACAGGAGGGGGAATAGTAATGTTTACCCCTTTGCTATCCAACACTTTTCCTACTTTTGCACACAGTGGACTGGGAATAGTAATTTTTACCCCTCCCCTATCCAATATTTTCCCCACTCTTGCAATCACTGGAGTGGAAATAGTATTTTTTAAACCTCTGCTATCCAATACTTTCCCTACTGTTGCACTCACTGGATAGAGAATCGTAATTTTTACCCCTCCTCTATCCAGCACTCTCCCTACAGTTGCAATCACTGAGTTCAAATTGTAAATTTCATTCCTCCGCTATCCAACACTTACCCTTCTTTTGCACTCACTGGAGTGTGAAGAGTAAATTTTACCCCTTCGCTATCCAACACTTTCCCTACCGTTGCACTTTTTGGAGTGGGAATAGGTATTTTTGCCCTTTCGCTATCCAACCCTTTCCCTATTGTTGCCCTCACTGGAGTGGGAATATTAATATTAATTTTCACCCCTCCTCTATCCAACACGTTCCCTACTTTTGCACTCACTGGAGTTGGACTAGAAAATGTAGTTATTTTGCTATCCAACATTTTCCCTACTGTTGCATTTACTATATTGCAAAATGTAGTTTTTTTTAATAATTCAATGTTTTATTGTATTATAGAATGTATTTTTTACTTTAAATTATTGATATATGTATATTTTTTTATATAATTTCAAAATTGTAAAAAGATAATAGTTAAATATATGTATATGTATAAATTATTATGGTTGTGTGTTTATATTTTTATAAATCAAGTTTATTTGTTATATTAAGTTAAAATGTATAATAAATGTAATTTATTTTGTTTAAAATAATATTAATATGTAATATGTTTTATTTTATATATTTTTTTAAATCGATATGTTTTACATCTATATTTTTTACTTCGATATTTTTCCTCAATATTTTTACCAATGAACCATCTTGTTTGCCAGTTTGTTCTATCTGGGATGACAGCTGGAAAAAAGATGAAACATTTGTATTTGCAAAAGTGTTCGATGAACTGTCTGTGGTCAACAATGTTTTAATTAGAGGGATTAGGTTGGTCAGAACACATTTATACATTGAATTACCTGAGAGGGTTAGAGATGTCACTTGTTTTAGTCAACCATACACAGAGAAAAGGTTGTTCTGTGGAGCTGCCAAAATGATGATGAAATTGAGAATGCTTTTCTTTCTTATCTTGTCATGTTTATTTAAAGAGGGGAGGTATGAGGTAAAGTGTAGTTCTCATATTCATCTTGTAAATGTTTTTACTTGTCTTGTACATTATTTTCCTATGGTTTAACCTTGTTGTTTCAATGTTCCCTATGGCTTCCCTTAATCAGTAATTCTCAGTAAATTGTTCCATAGAGAGTGTTTATTGTCAAAAGGGAAAAAGTGAAAAGCAGTTAACTTGGGCGTCCCTGGAAAGGCTACGGCTGGAGTTTCTTCTTCCAACTAAAGCATACTAAAGTTCATATCAATGCTTGGTTTCGTTGGAGTACATTATGCTTCCACACAGTGTTAATTCATGGTTTCTATGAATTATGTTTCCTTTTTCCTAACATTTGGAGATTCTCCTTCTCCATTGCGAAATACTTGAAGTACAGTTGTTTACTAGAAATTAGGTCGTAAAGCTAATACTAGTAACTTTATGATTGTAATTTCAGTCAAACAAGTCTATATTCATATCAAGAGGTGGAGACATGTCATCCAAATTTGAACATTTCATGTTAATTTACAGAGGTTATATTCTGTAGAACATGATTAAAGGCTAATTTGTGTAATTGGATTATAGTTTTTCTACTGGTACATTACTAAATAAACATTTAGAATAGTAGGAGAAGCGGGGAGTAAATCTGTTGTGTCAAACTGATTCCAAGACAATGAAGGCAACAATCTGACATTAAATCAAGTTATTTGAGTGTTTTGTGGAAAGCAAATTTATTCCCTCGCATAGAGGTAATCTCCGCACACAAAAGGCATCTAGGGGCATATGTACAAGTCTCTATCTCCACGGGAACATCAATTTTTGTGATGTTCCCGTAGAGATAGGGGCCTTCCCTTATGTACAAAGAAGCGTTAAGGCACTTACACGCTATGTTTAGCATGAAAGGGGCATGCAGTGGGTGTTGTGGTGGGCGTTCCACCGCAACACCCATTGTGTTTGATGCTGCCCCCTATGTCCAAGGATGGCGTACATAGGAGGCAGCAAACAAAAACCCTGGTCTTAAGGTGGCAAAACGAGGAGAAACCATGATATATGGAGCGATATTTCACTGCAAACCCAATCGCACAGCCAAATTGTAGGTTCACAATAATACTTTAATTTCACCATTCACTTTGCTCAAACTACTCAGTATTTAACTCTAGTTTTTACGCTATGTTTTTCCGTAATGTAATCCACATGCAGGTAGTCATGTCAAGTTCTCTTAAAGCTTCAAATGCTCTGGGGGGGGTGGCGCTAGAGGGCGCACAGCAAGATGGCCGCACTGATGTGAGGCTCTGCTTGACCGGGCAAATATCCGACAATTATCAGCTGCATCATACCTCATAAACGGCATCCAGAGTGCTGTGGGGATTCGGTGGTTACTGCTGCAACTCTGGGTGTGCTTGCCTGTCTCTGAGTCCTCCGCTGGGCATATGAACTGCGACGTTGCTTTGTGCCTCATGGCTGGGTCCGGGATGGCGGCCGCTGAGTCCCAGTAGACCGCAGGCAGAGGAGCGACTTAACCATCTGCAGCATCTTGCGATGTGCTATCAGGACTGCTGCCTCCTGCGGTACCGGTGGAGACATTGTTGCGATCCCTTGACAGTGGCTGGGACAGGTGCAGCAACATCGGGGCCCGCCTGATCGACGGCGGGCCTCTTGGCGAGCTGATGAGCGGTGTGGGTGGCTCTGCATACGGGATTTCTAGGCTGTGGCTGGGGAGCTGTGGCGGCCGACATCTACGAACCTGCTGTGGGCCCTCGATTGAGCTGCTGTGGAGCGATATGACAGCGGAGGCCCCCGGTGCGAGTCAGCGGCGGCGGCTGCTGCTGCCGGGAGAGTTCGGGCCTTCATCTCTGGACTTGCTGCGTCACGGTGGGACCCCTGAGGCTCTGGTGGCGGTGTCCGTCGGCACCAGGCGCGGTGAGTGGGGTGGCGTTTCCCGGGGCTCGAGCCCACGGAGGTGGGGTTGGGCCTAGGGTTGGGGCTGCTCCTGTCTTGCTTTGTCGGGTGCGGGCCCTGGTACCAGGGCTGGGGGTAGCTACAGATTTGCCACAAATTGGCTGAATACTCTGTAGAGGCAGTCCCCTCTATTAACGGTGAAGTGGGGTGATAATGCTGCCAGAGGGCCCACAATAACAGGAGACTTGGATTGACTCTTACAACCACGTGGAGCCCTCGGCCTGGCGGCGAACCTCGGGTGCTACGTTTGTGGTGCTAACCATTGTACCATTGCTGACACTGGCTGTGAGGGCTGTGATTACAGACTCTGGCCTGTTGGGAGTCATTTGCTGAGATCATCTATGATAGTGACCCATAGTACGTGCTGACTGCTACACTCCCTAACTGCATACATAGTGTTTGACAGCAACTTTGGCAGTAAGATCTCCTCTCCTTTGTGAATCTTGCTATAACCCAGTGGCGACTTGGGCTGCCTGGATGCTTTAACCCCTTCGATGCGGGTGACGGAACCATTCCGTCATCAGTCACGGTTGAGCTGTGCTGGTGACGGAATGGTTCCGTCACGACCACACCCGCGATTGGAATGTTCAGCACTGCGCTGAAATTCCTGCTGCACGGATGTGGTTAATGGTGGTTGCCGACTGGCTAACTGGGGAGCTGCATTTGGGCCTCTGTGATTCCTTTGCCTGCAACTACCGGCCGACCGGGAGCGGTGGGGCGCCTTGACTCCCTGTGCTACAGTGCTACCTCATTGGACTGTGTGTGCGGATCCACTCCACCCCTCTTATTGCCACCCGTTGTGAGCCCTGCTACGATTGGGAGTACGGAGAGGCACCAGACCAACCTCTCCTTCAAGGCCAGGCGGGTGCCCAAGACGCCACAAAAAGCTGCCTCATACTCGGAGGTGGACACTGTGTCAGAGAGCTCTCCCAAGCTGGAAGCCACGCTGGTGGCTATGGAACGGACATTGCAGTCAATTGAGGGGGCGATGGCTACTGTTAATAATCGACTGGAGCATATGTCTTCGCAACTTGAAAAACAGCCCGCACGCATGGGAGAGGGGTAGCAGAGGGTCTCGGCTGCGGAGGATGGTTTAACTACAGTTACAGATAAGACTGTGAACATGGAAAAGGTGCTGTCTTTAATCCAGGCCAAGAATGAGGACTTGGAGGCGCGGTCCAGGCGCAATAACATACGCGTCACGGGACTCCCAGAATCCACCAACGTGGGTAAAACGGAGTCCTATATGGAGTGCCTCATCACCGACATCTTTTGTGCTGAACACTTGTCCAATATGTTTATTATTGAACGTGCCCACCGCTCCTTAGCTGCTAGACCTGTCCCTGGGGCGCCGCCTCACCCTATAATAGCTCGAGTTTTAAATTACAGGGACCGCAACACAATCCTTCAACTGGCCAGGGAGAAGGGCACCATTGAGCACCAGGAAATACGCTCGCATTCTTCACCATAACTGTTCAGGCGGCACAGAGGGAATTTGGAACGGTAAAACAGTGTCTGTGTAACGAGAGGGTGCCATACGCTATGTTGTATCCGGCACAGTATTGTTTTGTATGCTCGGTCAACTCCTACTCAGTGGGAGTGCTCTGTCTCGGCGCCCCCACATATGGGTGTACCCTGACATTGTTTTGCTAGGTTGGGTGGGGAGGCAGGGATTCTGGGGGAGCTGGGGGAGCTTTGGCATGTTGGGGGACCTGAAGTGGGAGGGGTGTGTGGAACGTTTGGGATGGATGGGGGAGGGGGGCTGGTCAGGGGGTGGTGGGGAGGGGGTTGGTCAGGATCTGTTTTTGAACTCAATGATATGTTGAGGGGATGGGGGTGCTGGGGGGTTGTTTGGGGGTGGTTCTGTTAGTACAGTTGTGTGGAGTATGATAATGATCTTTCCTCTTACCTGATGGGCTTGCTGCCTCACTATGTTGCCTGCTATAATGCTTTGAACCATGATGGCGGGGGATGGTAAGCTTACATGTATTACTTGGAACTTCGAGGGCTCAACAATCTCAAAAAAACTAGACAGGTGCTGGCTTACTTAGATCGTCACAATGTTCAGGTTGCATTCTTGCAAGAAATGCACCTAACCAACTGTTCTGTATCCTGTGTAGCTAAGAAATGGGATGGGGTGCGGATTGCATCCTCTTACTCTTTGTATGCAAGAGGGGTCATGGTGTTGATTAAAAAAGGTGTCCCGTTTGTGAGTACTTATAAAGAGGTTGATGCCGGCGGCAGATATATCATAGTGCAGGGGAAACTCTGTGTCACCCTCATCACCATGGTTAACGTCTATGGCCCTAACATAGACGATCTGGAGTTTTACAAAATACTGTGGAACAAAGTATATGCTCTGCCAGTCTCTGCGATTATCTGTGGGGGGATTATAATGTTGTACTGGACCTAGGCATCGATAGACACTCTCCAGCTGGGGCCCATGTCAAGAAAGCAACGCAGGCTATGAGAGATGGTATGTGTGACTTGGGGCTGATTGATATGTGGAGGTTGCGGCACCCTGGTGTGAACGAGGGGACGTGTTACACGTATGTGCATAACACATGGTCTTGTCTGGATTATTGGTTGGCGACGCGAGATGTCATTGCATGGGTATCGCGAGTACTGCACCTGCCTCGCACACTGTCGGACCATGCCCTTGTGCTCCTTGACATACACATTCCCACCTATGCTCCGGCCCCCTTTAGATGGCGTTTGCAGTCCTTGGCTCTGTTGGATCCGGTGTTTAAGGAAGGTGTTAGGGAGGCTGTAGAATACTACTTTGACAAAAATGCTGGGTCTGTACAAAGCGTGGGGGTCGTTTCGGAGGCATTTAAAGTGACCATTAGAGGGGCCTGCATAGGTCTGCAAGCAGGGGTCCTTAAGTCACTGAGGGACTCTATAGTGCGATTGGAACGCGAGCTAAATCGACTTGAGCGGCAATATGAAGAAGCGCCTGCAGCAGCCACTTTTGCCATACAGTTGCGAGTGAATGAATACAACGAATTGGCTGAGCAGGAAGTACGGCATTTTGCTCGTAGGATTAAAGCTAGGTTCTATGGAGAGGGTGGTAGACTGGGGCGGGCATTGGCTGAGCAGATCAAAGAACCATGGGCTAGGTACTGCGAGGTGCAAGTAGTTACAGAAGATGACAGGTCTATAACAAGTGCTACTGATATACTGGATCATTTTGTTAAATATTATAAGGCAATGTATGGGGGTAGGGCAACGGCTGGTGAAGACGACATTGCACAATACCTAGATGATGTGGCCTTGGTCTGGCTATCTTAAGCGCAGCAAGAGTTTCTGATGCACCACAACACTGCAGAGGAAATTAGAGAGGCCATCGCAGCGCTGCCAAATGGAAAGGCTGCGGGAACAGACGGCCTGCCGTCTGAATTTTAAAAAGAATACACAGATTTGTTGTTGCCGCACTTAGTGGCTATGTATACGGAGGCCTTTGAACAGCAACGGTTGCCTGATACACTCCGGGAGGCGCTGCTGGTTGCATTACTGAAGCCGGGCAAGCCACGGGATAAATGCGAGTCATATAGGCCATTATCGTTAATGAATACTGATGTTAAAATACTCGCGAACGTGCTTGCAACGCGACTGCACCTACTGCTAACTGTCATGGTCCTCCCGGACCAGTCGGGTTTTATCCCTACACGCTCCACAACATATAATTTGAGGGCTTTATTTGCGGTGTTACATCTTCTGAAACCTGACCATCCAGCGGTGGCAGTTTTATTAGATGCTGCAAAGGCGTTCGATTCGATTGCATGGACATACGTGTTCGCTGTTCTACACCGTATCGGGGTGCCTTATTTTTTTACCAGCTGGATACGACTGCTATACACAGACCCGGTGGCCCATGTGCGGGTGAATGGGCATGTCTCGGAGTGCTTTCCAAGCACTCGGCAGGGGTGCCCACTTTCACCCCTGTTATTTGTACTTGTACTAGAATCCCTTGCGTGTGAGTTACGACAGAGGCATGTTGAATCAGCCTTGCGGTTTTATCTGAGACCATTGTCTGTATTAATGTATGCGGACGATATGGTCTTGTATATCAGGGAACCAGAGCAGCGCCTCGAACAAGTCACAAGGGAATACATTCGATTTGAGTGGTAGTCAGGCCTGTCCATCAATTGGGGTAAATCTGTGATTCTTCCCCTCATGCAGTGCACGGTACAGTTTGTGCTGAATTACCCTTTGGAATGGGCCTCTGAACCTGTGTGATATCTCGGTATTTGGGTGCACCAGGACCCGCAAAAAGTTATCAGGGCTAACTATGAGGTGGCAGTGTCTAAACTCGAGGATCAGGTGGCTCGTTGGATACAGCTGCCAATGACATTTGCAGACAGGATTGCCTTAATTAAAATGGTGGTGCTGCCAAAATTCTTATATTTGTTTGTTTATGTCCCTATCCCTTTGACACACCATTTTTTTCCGACGTTGCGCTTCCTACTGATCACGCTGGTGGCCTGAGGGGGAAAGAAATCACGCATTGGGTGGGAGACCTTGACGAAGCCCAATTTTCTAGGTGGCTTCTCGGTACCGGACATGAACCTATACTACCTTTGTGCGCAGGCGCAGTTTGCCTATTACTGGCAGAACGCTCCTCCATACATGCCGCATATTGCTGTTGAGGCGTGTGCGGTGCACCCTATTCCACTCAAGGCAATGATTGTGAACTCACAGACGGTATTTGAACGGGGTGAGATGGATACGGTGCAGTGCACGATGAAGGCCTGGGTGGAGCTTGGGAATAGAGCACAGCGGCTACCTCTGTATGCTCCTGCTATGCCATTTTTGCATCATGCCAATCTCTCTGTGGCTGGGGAACTGAGGGTCCTGCGTGCCACGGCGGTGCATCTCATGGGAGTTACATTTCTGGGTGGAAAGTTCCTCACATTGCCCACCTTTTTGGGAGCTGAAGCCAATGAGACTATGCCAACATTTATATATGCTAGACTGCGGGCAGCGGTGCGCAGCCTCTATCCGAGTTTTCCTGATGAACCGGCTACGCTGGGGGCGCTGCAGCTCGTTTATACAGCAACCCCCACAACAAAATTGGTATCTCACCTATACCATGTTTCGCAAATGTTGGAGGATGCCACACTGAACAATTCCAGGGCCAAGTGGGACAGGTGCTTGCCACAACCACTGACGGATGAGAAGTGGGAAGAAGGCTGTTGCATGACTGGGAGCTTTGCAGTTAATGGTAATTTTAAACTTATTCATTATAGGTTCCTGCATCAGATGTATTATACCCCGGCACAGTTACATAAGTATGGTCTGAGAGCTTCCCACTGTTGTAAGCGCTGTGGTGCAGATGAAGCTGACTTTATACACCTGGTGTGGGGATGCCCGAGAATTCTTACATTCTGGGATGAAGTGACGACGGAATTGACGAGTATGACTGGTGTACAGATTGCATGTGAGATGCGGATATGTCTGTTAGGTATTGTCTCCAAAGTTCGGCTGGTGTTCGTAAACTAGTGGTGCTCTCTCTACAGTTGGCTAAGCGCAGGGTGGCCATGTGCTGGGATGGCAGGCCTGGGCCTAAACTCAAACAATGATAGGCATGGGCGTAAAATCCGTTCCGCTCGCGGATTTTGCGGATTTTCGGTAAATCCGCAATCCGCGAGATTCGCGGATTTCCCGCAAAATCCGCAAATCCGCGCGCTGCGGATTTTTTGCTTGTGTTCGCACTGCTCGCGGCCCGCGGCGCGGGCAGCAACAATCTCGCACTCGCGAAATTACAAAAAAAAATAAAAATGGCGGAGGAGTGAAGGAAGGAAGTGGCCCAGTCTCCAACTTCCTGTTCCTGTCCAGCAAGTTCCTCCCATTGGGGAGGGGTGAAGGAAGTGCCCCAGTCTCCAACTTCCTGTTCCTGTTTCCTTTCCTGGCCATTTTGGATTCGATCTTGACTGGGAAGGATTACTTTTTGTGGATGCTGCTGGATATTTGGATTTGAGGCCTTTTGGATTCAAAATTTGATTTCACAAGTAAGTTGATAAGTTGATGTTGTTTGCGGTGATTTTTGTGTGTGTTTTTCGACTTTTGGGGTGGTGTTGGGGGCTGGCTATGTTGGTGGTGGGCCATTTGTATTACTTTTGGATTCGAAATTTGATTTCACAAGTAAGTTGATAAGTTGATTTTCTTTGTGGTGATTTTTGTGTGTGTTTTCCGACTTTTGGGGTGGTTTGGGAGATTTTGCGGGTGTTTTCCCGCGTTCGCGTCGTGAAGCAACAATCTCGCACTCGCGAAATTGCAAAAAGTGCAAACAGGCTGGGCACGTAGAAACAACAAGTTCGCAAAACTGGCGACCTGACAAGTAAGTTCGCAATTTGCGAAATTGCTCAAAACCCTCGCGAACTTGCAGAAACCCGTGCGAACACCCAAAAAAAAAAATCCGCAAAATCCGCGAGGATTCGCGGATTTTGCGGATTTTCGCAATCCGCAAATCCGCAAATCCGCAAATTCGCGGATTGCGAATCCGCAAAATCCGCTCATGCCTAAACAATGGTTACTAGATATGGCATACTGTCGTGATCAGCTGGTTTGCTATGCAGAAAGTCTACCAGTTAGGTCTTGCCCAAGGGATGTATGGGGACCCTATACAGAGTACATGCTTGCACACTCGGATGAAGACTAAATGTGTCCTTTACATCTGGTATGCTCTCAATGTATTGCACCTCCACGGCTAACCTATCTGCCACATGATCCTGTGTATACCCGGATGAGGAAACCGCTATATATCCGAGGAAGGATCCTGGACAGTGTGATTAGACTTACCATCAGGCATAATGTACTGTAAGCCCTGCTGGATGTTTCTTATGGACATACTATAAATATATGGTCAGTGTACTTAAATATTAATACATGCCTGATGTACTGTACTGGAGAGGAATGTGAATGCTCATGACAACTGTATGATGCTTGGTTGTTTTTTGTATCTGTTTCTTAAAACTGAGAAATGAAACAAACAAACAAAAAAAGCTGCAAATGATCAAGATGTGCCAATCCAGGCCTCTGTCAAAAACACGAAATGAAACGCATGTTTTATCCAAAGCAGTGTTCTTTCTTTAAACCCAATGCATTTTGGGCATCACAAGTCCTTTTTTCGGGGGTAACTGCAAATATCAAAAAATTCAACATTACTCCATTATCCTTCATTTAACATGTAAAATAATTTATACAATAATCCGAACTGTGCATATTTTGATAATTAACCTAAATCACTTAATGAATGTTACCACAAAAATTATATAAAACCGTTTGATCTCTCAATATTATCAATATTAATAACTTTTGCTCAACCAAACGATGTATGCTACCCCAAGTGTCACACTACTTCAATTCGGTGACTTCTCAAACCCAAGATTAATGCATCGTCCCATCTTCCCTCCTACTTTCATGCTACACGCTTTCAACTGCAAACTACCGAGTCTAACACCGCACCCTTTTATGATTATGATTTTTGTGCCACCGGGGCAAGGCATAATCCCAGTGAGCACGCACACACTCTTGGATGATTTTTGGATAACGGTGGAAAACTGTGAAATGCATCATTTCTCCTCGTTTTTGCTTTTTCCATGTGTGTTGCTGACACATTCCGACATGCTCCACCACTTTGTCATACATATGGCCCGAGTTCCTTACAATATATGAATAGTGTGGTATGCTTTTACGTATATTAGAGTTATATGTGCAGGTCATTGACTATGATTTTGTTAAAGTTGCAGCTTACTATAACTCCCTGATGTCCTAGAGGATAACTATTGTCATGGATTAATCATTTCAGCCCAATAATTATCCAGTGTCCACCTGTATCCTGAATCCTCTTTAGAACAGGACCATGAAGTTGTCCTGAAGAATATTTACTTCAGCAGTGTGAGTGTGAGCCTTGCCACATAACAAGAGTGTCACTTTGTGGATCTAAATCTAAAAGTACTTACAAATGATGCTTTTCTTACAAAAAAATAATACAATGTGCTGTAGTCTCCACAGACTAAAAACATGTTTCCCTTTTTAGATTTCTTTTTACCATGAAGAGCTAACAGAGTTAAAGCGACAAGGAATAGTATAACAGATTAAAACAGAATATACAGCTGCATTGCTTGGTATAGCTGTGTAAACAACAGAGATGGAGTCAATGTCCTGTGCCAAGGGCACGTCTACTATCCCAACTATGCCTCAGCCCCTGTGGCTATCAGTGTTCTGGGATCAGACAAAATGTTTTGAGCGAAACACAACCCATATTAAAATGTAAAGGAGCAATGGTCTACCATGAGAGTAAACGTACAGGGAACTTTGACAACCAGGCTATAGACTAAACTAATGTAATATGTGTGAAGAAAGAATGGAACCAAACACAGAGCGATTTTCCTCGTGCAATCTTAAACCCATCATAGAAGTTCCCTAGAAATTACTGCTCCTACTTCATTCTTATAATTCAAAAATCTTTCTCTGTGGCTTTCATTTTCCGTCCGTCAACAAGTATAAACTAGCAAAAACAAGCGCCAAGTATAATGAACCCGTAAAAATATATAAACCACATTAGTGGCCTGCAGTTAGGCGTGACAGGTAAGTATTTCTTATGCTTCAAAGACCTCAGTAAATCAAAACAATGGGGCCGATGGCGTGGCCTAATTGTCTCTGATATGCTGCAGCGAGCATTATTTATAGTTGTTTATAATATATGCTGTCAAAATGGCAGGCTGCCTGGGACCTTTACTGTTATTTATGGATTCGTCTGTCTTCATGTGCCCTTTGGTAAACCATATTCAAAATGAAAAAAATATATTTGTAAATAAACTATTTATTATATTTTTTTAGAATTGAACATGTACAGTAGTTTACAGCAAGCAGCAATCTTCAATGTATCGTATCTGTATACAAGGTGCAACACTTGGCAGTCTAATAAGGCATGGTTCAATAAAACCGGCGGGATTCCTAAGGCACTGGAATGCAACCATTTCTAAATGCAGTTTCTAGAAATTAGCGCATTAATACTAATTAGGCTATCTCAGACATTGTCCAGATTTCCTATGTATTTCAGAAAACATTTTAGCAAACCATAACGTTAGACTTAAAAAGCTCATAAGAAAAGCACCAGAATACCATCACCTCGAATCAGTGGTTTAATGCAACATGATGGAGCCCTCCTACAGAATGTGATGGGGCCAACCAGACTCCTGCATCTCACAGATATACAGAGGCTTAAGACTGAATGGCTCGCCGCTCAGGGTGGGAGCGCCTCGTGCCGCAGGTGCTGCAGGTGTTACAGCGCTGCTTCTATTACCAAGTAAGCAAACAATTAAGACTGTTTGACTTCCAAAAAGCTGCAGTAAACCATTTGACCTCTTCAAAGAAATAATAAAAATATAGTTTAAATCATTTGCAAACTTGAAGCATCATTTGTTTGATTTATATCTGGCAATAACTGTTAAAGGAGAATCAGCAGGAAGAGATAATACTTCCCCTCAAAGTTTTCTGCTTCTATGATGTATTTATTTGGGTGTTGGGAAGCAAAAGGAATTTACTCTTGGGCATTAATATATGTAGTTATGAGAAGTGAATGTTCGTTCAGTGGTTTGCAGCCATACGTTTCTATTAGGTTAAGTGTTATAATGGGTTTACAATTGTAATCCCCTTCAAAACTACGTAAAAGAGTGATCAATTCAATGTTAAAGTGAAAAGGGATGGAAAAGGACGATAGAAAACAATGATCTGGTTCAAGGTTCATCAAAAGTATTGATTAGTGCAAAGGCATTCTGGCAACGGTTATGCACATACGTATTGCAAAGTTAGTGATAGTGACTGCACGATTTGCCAAATCCTGACAAAAGTTATAAGACAGTGGTATATTCAGCTCTATTTTGCCTTTGCTAAAAGATACATGTAGCACAGCACTGCTTGTTGGATTGCAGGTCCCCAGGCTAACGATCAAGACTACAAATGTGTGTCTCAGCTATAGGAAAATCACATAACCTCAAACTCACATACAATCCCTGTGGTTTTTTTCTGGTCTGGCATAGACAGAATTCATCATGTGAGCAATGGCCCTCTCTCATCCAATATCCACAATGTTGCACACGGCCTGACATCAGCAATTATCATAGATCTCACTAAGTGGCTAAATGAGAAGGGCACACATGAGAAATGAGTTGACTTGGAGGAAATGTTGATTTCTGGTAGAAGTGCTTTTTCAATAAGCAGGGCTCTGCGTGATGTCAAAACTACAAGAATGAGGGGAAATGCTCTCCCATAACACTTATCTGGAGACAGTGAGCAGACATTGAGCAATCTGGAACAAAGCGTGTGAGTGTTTGGAAGGAAAATGGTGATAACCCAATGTTTTTGCAAAAATATAAATCCATTAAAACAACTATCTTCAGTCTAAGGAGGGATGATCAACTTGAAGGTTATGTGGATATTTAATTAAAAGTATCTGATTTAAGATAAAAACAAGTTCTAAGCAGATTATTCACAATATAATGTCCAAACATATTTCAAAGACCAAAGCATTTAGGAAATATGAATCCAAATGATCACAATGCCACCCAATGAGGAAATGGTGCTGTGTTGGCTATCTGGGGTTTGGGGGAATTAGTTCCTTTCTGTAATGTTCTGTGTCTGCGCATAACCATGACCACCTCCTCGGTGGAGTGTATATGATCAGGTGTTTCTAAATTATGCACCTCCTGATTTGAAGAGCAGATTAGGCCTCAGTCATGGGTGGATAGGGGTTCCCAAAAACCCTACATGTGGATACATTGGGTGATGTTAGGGATGACAAGAATGAAAGTCAGTAGGATAAAAAAATAACTAACTGTCTATAATTGATCAATAGCACAATTAGGATAATAGACATAAACAATCTTTGGTGAATCAAGCGCTATCAGAAGCAAAGAAACCAGTTGTTGGACCTGGTACCATTGGCGTGGGTCTCCCTTCCATTTTTGCTGTTGCCTCATGTGTTTTTGCGGATGTTAGATGCTTTGGGCACTGTGCCAATGCTGTCCAGTGCCACAGTGCAAGGGCTCCCTACTATAAATTGATGTATTGATTAGTGGTTCCATGATTGGATATTTGGTTTACTTGTCAGACCCTAGTACAGTGCACTGAGTGTGCCCAAGGCGTGTAAATCTAAATGTGGATAGTGGGCTTTCAGCCCTGATTGTGCCACCCACAGAAGCGGCCTTATAAAACGTGTCTAATGTCTGCCATTGCAGAGCCTGCGTTCAGTCTGGTACTGTCATGCTGACTGGGCAAGTGCACCCATTTGCCAGTCCCTAAACCTTCCCTTTTCTTCATATTAGTCACCCCTATGGTAGGCCCACGGGCAGGGTGCATTGTAAGTATATGGTACGACAAGTCCTGGGGTGTGTGGCATGTCCTAATAGTGAATTACAGCAATTAGTGTTTTTCACTATTGCAGTGCTACCTGTTCTCCATAGACCAGAATGGGCTGCTAGATTATTACATGTTTATAATCCTAACAGGCTCAGAGAACATGGCAGAAATTTGAGTTTAGTGTGCCTGGACTACAAATAATAAAATACATCTTTTAGTGAAGTTGATTTTAATATTAGAAAGAAGGTATTTGCTGGCCTAAATATTTAGTATATAAGCAACAAGGGAACGCTTAAGGTAATCAAGGACCTCGGGTAATAGTTTTACAAACAACAACAGTCCTTAATGTATAGAGATCATACAAAGCGATGCAAATTATAGACAACAATCTGTACTATAAGAAAAAAGTGTCCAGCGGGACACTGATTTAATCAATGTAAACGTACACAGCAAAAATGAAGTGTACAGTAATACAGTGGGATACAGTCCTGTATCCAGTACATACAACATATATAGGCTGTGGGGATTTAGATTTAAACCTATAATAACTGATAAAACCCTGCTGAAAGAAAAATAGCCCTCACCGGTTAAAACATATAAACACTGAAAAAACACCTGGACAACCAAAAACTAAATGCCATTCAAAGAAAGGAAAAAAAGAGTGAAAGTCATTTTTTTCTTCCTGAAGGGGTCAATACAATGTAACTTTGTTATACAAGCCAGCAGCAAGAAAGACTGGTTAACATTATTCTGCTTGAGTTCTGTTCTTTAGGAATGCCACTAAAATATTGTTTCTTCTTCCTTTTACTTTTTTCAGTTTTGTGGCCTTTGGTCTAAAGATGCAGGGTTTAGTTTCATGTTTTAGGTCTAGTTTAATCATGTTATAAACTATAGAGAACGAAGAAATATCACACTCATGTTTGATATTTTGGCTGCATTTGATATTTTCACTGATAGTTTAAATGGCTGGTTTCGTAAAATTCTTTCTCATCACATTTACCAACTGAGAATGGGTAAAAACCCTTAATACATCAGACCATAGTTTCTAGTAGGTCAGTATTGATAGTAGGTGAATTTCCAACACCTCAGGCTTTAAACATTCAATGCAAGGTATAGTGACAAGTATATATATCACCAAGCATCTGGGTTAGTGGTGAAAACATGACACCAGACTTTTGAAAAACATGGAACGCAGTGTCACTTGTAATGCTCTGCAAAAAAGGTTCTTTCCAAGTTCAACAAAGATTGGAGTGATATTGTTTGTATTTGCAGTGATTCAGCTACTTATATAAAATTGTTGTGTGATGACCTGTCAAAATTGATACCCGAGCTGAAGTTATTCCCTATAGGAGATCCTTGCCACTTGTTAGATGGTATGCTGAAAGCATCTTTACAATATTCAGAGTTAATGAGGGAAACTATTGCCTTTTTAGTCCATTCTGGTGCACTGTTTTCTTATGCACAGGAACTAAAACACAAATATTTTATCTATCGGAAAGAGTCATACCAACTGCGTCCCTTAGCTGCTGGTTCTCAGCCCAAGGGGCTATGAATGCTGTGAGGGCCTATTCACAGATGTTTATATGAGAAGGAAAGAGCGAGCGCACATGACCCAAAGGCTCACTGAAGAAGTATTGTATGGTGTACTACAATAAGATTAATTAGCAAAAATCTATTTGGACCTCATATACACTATAAGTACACTGTCTATATACCATGTTCTTTCAGTGCAGAAAGCAAGCAATAATAAAAGCAAAACGTTCCACAAACACTGGATAAACACTTCTTCTGTTGTTTTTAGTGGCGCAAAAATGTGTAACCACTGAGAACAACTGTATTTTAAGATATTGAAAAAACCCCACCAGAATTTACCAAAAATAGAAACTGAAAACAGGAAAGCCTAAACATATACAACCCAACATGGGGTAATAAGTTGCAGGCAATTGGTAAAGGGAGGAGCTAGG
The DNA here is from genome assembly GCF_964263255.1 of Lissotriton vulgaris. NCBI lineage: Eukaryota > Metazoa > Chordata > Amphibia > Caudata > Salamandridae > Lissotriton > Lissotriton vulgaris. The sequence continues at coordinate 517,337,150 of NC_141685.1, read as the reverse complement.
TACAAGTAGAAATTTCTCTACGTGCTGGTGGCGTGCTACTTGGCTCGATGGCGCGATACGTATTGCGCCATTGAACCAAGAAGCAAGCCAGGATGTCCCATCATGGACCTTAGGTTACTAGGCTGGTAGACCGAACCCGAGATAGATCGCCACTTTGGTTGACAGACTCCTGCATCTCAGAGGACCTGCCCAAACCCGCTACTTAATTTTCACCCGATTGAAGTTCCGGTTCCCTGACTACCCACTCCAGCGGCAACCCAACCGGAATGGCCACTGTTGGGCTCTGCTGTTTTTCTAAACAGGTTCCATCACGAATTACTTGACGCACACAGGCCGTTATCCCGGTCCTAGAACAAACTGCCGCATCTGAGAGGACCTGTCAACCCGCTGCTTACCTAAACTCACCTGATTGATGTTCCGGTTCCCTGACTACCCACCCCAGCGGCAACTCAACCCAGATCGCCCATGCTGCGCTCTGCTAATTTCCGATACAGGTTCCCAAAACGAGTTGCTTGACACCCACAGGCCGTACCTCAGTCCTAGGGCGCGCATACCACAGGCTATACCCAGACATTCTCCCCTACAAGCAGTTTATTGGCTTGTATGATCTGGCAATACATTTCTTGGCCTGATGATGATCCCTTATTATTTGGAGGATCGAACCGCCGTCGACAGTCTATGTAGTGACACATGAATTGCTATTGTATAAACCTAAATGTGTACACTGCATGAGGTTAGCTAGAGAAATTTCTACTTGTAACTAGCTCCTCCCTTTACCAATTGCCTGCAACTTCTTACCCCATGTTGAGTTGCATATGTTGTATGTACTGGATACAGGACTGTATCCCACTGTATTACTGTTCACTTCATTTTTGCTGTATACGTTTACATTGATTAAATCAGTGTCCGGCTGGACACTTTTTTCTTATAGTACAGATTGTTGTCTATAATTTGCATCGCTTTGTTTGATCTCTATACATTAAGGACCGTTGTTGTTTGTAAAACTAACCATTTAAGCCTGCCTCTGCGAGGTTGTGTATTCCTTTGTCTGGTTTTGTGAGTGACAGGGCTGGGGATTCCAAGAGACAGGCTGGGGCATCCCGGTGGTGAATAGGGAGATCTGCATCTAGATTTGAGGGAGGAGTTGCACCTTCGACCTGAATAGGGCTGGGCCTTCCCTCTACAATGCTGGCTCCACCTCCTGGGGTGCGGCTGAGGTCTCTGCCCGGCACACTGAAAGAAGAGAAGGAAGATTGTCAACAAAGTGCTTCAGGACTGTACTTGCCTTCCACAATGCTGGCTCCACCTCCTGTGGGGCGTCTGATGTGCCTGCCCTGCACTGTGGAAGGAAAGGAGAAGTCTGGTAAACAGAGTGCTTCCGAACTGGTTTTGACTGGGCAAAGGACCCTCTCCCCTCAGAGAACAAAGGATTTGGGGTATAAATATTGGGACCCTGATCTCATGAAATTAGATCACTTCTAAACTTACAAGACAAAACCTTTGCTGAGGAGAGGAATCTGAAGAAACTGAGGAGAGACTATTCCCAAGCTGAAGTGTTGCTTGGGGGATTGGCCTGAAGTGGTTGCCTGACTGACAAAAACAGGAGAAAGAACTTTGTGTACTTTACTTTCAACTTGTGAAAAGATCTCAAAGGGCTTGGAAGAGACCTTGACCTCTGACCGAAGTCTCAGGACCAGTAGACTTCACCAGCCTTTGTGAATTGCTGCTAGAAATGCTGTTTCAGTGGCTACAGAGGCAGGGAGCTGTAACCAACTCTCACGACTGCCCCGGTGTACTAAAGGCACTGCATCGCGCAACATCTGCCTCTGACAATGCAAGCTCTGAGCTCACCGACTCCATCCTGACGCCGCCACCGAGCCGTTGCCTGCACCGCGAATGGTGGACACCCCGACGTGCAACGCCTCGCTACACCGACTCGTACTGGTCTGACTGACGCGGTCACTGTTGCTGACTTCGAGTCCTGTAAATGCACCGGAGTTGGGCACCACCTCGCACGCTTTGCGACGCACCAGCCGACTCGCACCCCTGTCCGGACTGATCAATGCCAGCTCCCGAACTGCGGTCCTGTTGCTGCACCTCAAGCGGCAAGCACTGCATCGAAGCACCGTCTCGCCCTGCAATGCACGCCTTGGATCTACCAACTTTGTCAATTGGCCGCTGCCTGCACTGCATCGAGGGACAACGTGTCCTGCAACGCTCTCTTTTCTGCACCGCAACGAACACCGGAACCGGCTCGCACATCCGTGCGGGCCACCTCAAGTAAAAGATTCTGTGACTGAGTCTGTCGACATTCGAGTGGGCCCGTACTGACCCGGTCCACCGGATTTGCTAGACTCTGTGTTATTTCAACAACGCTGTAGCCATACCGGGCTACTGACTCGCACAGAACCTTGAATTAAGCCTTTTAACCAGACCTCTTGAAATCTAATGGTACTGTGGATTCTTTTTGTCGTTTATTGGTCTTGTGGTTACTCTATATAAAATATACTTATCTTTGATATAAAACCTTGTGTGGTGTCCATTTGTAGTGTTGTCACTGTTTTACTGTGTGTGGTCACAAATGCTTAACTTACAACAACTCTGAGATAAAGCCTTGCTGCTTGTGCCAAGCTATCAAGGGGGTGAGCAGGGGTTATTTTAGGAGTGTAATCCCCTTATCCTGACTAGAGGAGAGGGTCCCTATTTGTCACAAGTACCTACCTGTGCCAACTAGAGAACCCCAATTCTAACACCAGTATAGTATGATTAGGTTAAATCTATATGGATTAAAAGTTTAATGAAAGGTTTAAACAATACAAAGAATGCATAACTAATAAACAAAGTGTGGTGAGTAGTAAAAGAGTTTAAAAAAATCCCCAAGGGAAAAACCATAACCTTAGAGAAAGTAGGTGACATAAATAGTGAGGGTGAATGGTATATTGGTATTTAAAAGACAGCCTTATTTTGTTTTTTTACTCAAATGTATTAGTTGTCAAAAAATACAATAGACACGACAGATAAGGGCAAACATACCTCCCCCATTGTTGTCTAGTACATATACATTGCAGGCTGATCGCACATTCAAAAATCAGGAACATTATACAGTTCTAGTAAGCTCAAGAGTGCCGTACCTCCCGCCCCCGTAACAGCCTTATTAACATATGATATTGCACAACACTAGGCAGTTACCACAGTGTTCATACAAAATATTTGCCTTTATTGATGTTGACAGCTTTTTGACTCTATGCCAGGTGTGAGGGTCTCTTCATAACTGATGAAAATCTGGGGGGTAGCAGATTATTTGGAAATGTCCAGGTCAAGGATGGCTCCACGACTCAACAAGCCCCCTGGTGGCAGGATGAGGAGTAAAAGATCTATATCCATGTATATTTGTGATCACTGAATGCCAAATAAGCATTCAGCACCATCTTTGAAAGATATTGATTTAAACATCGGTCTTTCTAAACACAGCGATTCTCCAATCGGGAGTTCGCCTGAAATCCACACATACTGGAAAATCCTTCCCCACACGGGGCCTCCCGCTGTAATATCACTCCCACCTTAGGATTGTTCAAACCTATCATTGAACTTTTATTCAGACTGGATTGAACCTGATCATGACATACTGGTTTCTTTGCTTCTGATAGTGATCTGTCTTTTATCATGGTTGTGCTCTTCATCAATTCTTAGACAGGTAGTTATTTTCTGTTGTACTTTATAATTTTACTGTTCAATGTGAATGCATGATCCAAGCTTAACACTTGAAACCCATGTTCACATTGACATTTGCATTGCCCTTTTGATTTTTGCATATAAGAATGAAAGTCAGAATGTGAAGGGGCATGTAATAACCTTGCATATACCATATGCAGTGCACCTATCCTTTCTCTGATGCTGCGAAGCTCCTATTTAGGGTCTGTTGAAGGAGAATGAGAATTTGCTCAGCCTCCACCTGCCTCAAAAGCCCCTAGACTATCACCATGGAAATTATTGATACTGATGGAGTGTGATGGAAAAAAACATCTCAGGGTAGTAAAGGAAAACTTTTATCTTTTGCCACTGTTGGTGAGTTTTAGGCAGTGACTGTTGAGAACGAGGAATGGGAGGGATGAGCTTCATCAGCAGATTTTAAATGTTGTTCCTGACATGTTCAACTGTCTTATATGGAATGCAGTGGTGTTCAGAACCACAATCTCTTTCTATGTCACTTCATCCTAAGGATGTTATTACAAATCTCCTGCAGTGTAAGACTTCTCCTCCTCTGTAGTGTCAATTGTGTTTGCCCACCCTGTACTGAGGTTATTCTCTCTTGCCTTGGGTCTTGGGGTCCCTGGCATTCCTCTGTGCTGCTCGATGTAGTCCTCAAAGTTATTTAAGTGTACAGAAAACCCCTGACCTCTATATCAAAATGAGACAAAGCTCAAGAAATGCCTGCTAAGTTACATTATAACAATTTGAATTATAAGATCCGTGTTGCATCATATAGTGCTCACTAGTGGCTGAACAATTGTAGTGCAATCACAATGTGTGCATATGTTAGAGTAAGATTCCTTACTTTAATAATGTTCCACAAGCTGCAGATAAATTGCCATATGCATGCTCTCTAATAGAGTTCTTGCCTAGAAGCCGGCATTTGGGAGGTTCTACACGTGCCATGACAACAAGTAAGACCAAGACATGGATTAGCCCAGTGGGGACAGATTTCAACATTTCAACTCACTCTGCTGCAGATCTAATCCCTTATTGTCAATACTTCATGTAAACCTTGACCGTCTGCAGTATAGCACTCTCACCACTCTGTTTATAATGAAACAATGATTTTCCATGGTAAGCAAATTTAGAGTGTGCACTATCAGAGTTCAATGTTTCCGGAGCAAGGTAGGAGCAGGTTCAACCACCAGATCTGATATTCTGTATGTGTGGGATTTGTGTCAGTAGGAGTCAAGATGAGCGGTTATGTCTGGAAGTTTTGTAAAAGCAGATGCGATTGTTCAAGTGTGCTGGGCCAGTGTTACGTAGTGCATTGAAAGTGTGGGTGAGGTGTTTGAATTGTGTTTGCTTGTGAATGGGGAGCTAGTGGAGCTCTTTCAGGTGTGGTGTGATGTCAGTGAGGTTGAGAGTGATTCTGGTTGTCCAGTTCTGAATAGTTTGCAGATTTTTGGTGTGTTGTTAGTTGATCGCCACATAAAGGGTGTTCTCATTGTTCTGTTTTCTTGTGACCAGTCTGCATTTGCGGGCTTATGAGTACAGATTGGAAGCCATTGGAAAAGCTTCCTTAGCATTTTCCGGGTATGGAAGCATGAGGCAGTGATGGCACTTATTTGGGTGGTCATGTTGAGTTGCTGACAGTTATGATTCCATGGCTCTTGCCATGGGTGGTGGGTGTTGGTGTCGGTCCTGGCTCTGTTGGTCACCAAGTGGAGGCCCACAGAGATCTACTCTTCCTGAAGTTCATAATTTTGGCCTTGTCAGTGTTCAGCTTTAGACCGACTTCATCCAGCGATTTCAGCCATGCAGGCATTGAACTTGATCTGGGTATTGGTTGTCTTGCCCGTCAGGGAGAGATTGAGCTGCATGTCATTGGTGAAGAAGAGGATGTTGATATTGTGAGATAGGTGATGCTGGCTAGATGATCATGAATGAGTTGAACAAGTTCAGGTTCAAGGAGGATCTTTGCAGGACTCTGCAAATGAGGTGGTAGTTATCGGAAGTGTGCGGTGTAAGCCTTACTGACTGGGCCCTTCTATTCAGGATGGAGCAGATTCATCAGACTGCATGTCCTTGGATTTGGATGTTGTTAAGGTTGTGGATGAGGATGGGAGGACAGGTGCATTAGGAGGAGGGCCTCCTTGTCTCGTCCAACCAGAGTAATGCGGATGTCATCTGTGGCAGCAATGAGAGCATTTTTCATGGTATAGTTGAGTATTCAGTGAGATGCCTGTTGATTATTTTCTTTAAGACCTTGGCCAGAGACATAGGCTTGTAGCTGGTGAGTGTAGACAGCTCTGCAAAGGGTTTCTTAGCAATGGAAGTATAATTGCATGTTTCCAAGCATCTGGGAAGCTTAAGGAAGAAACATTTAGAATGAGTGTGAACATGCAACCGCTGGGTTGCAGTCCTCTTGAACAGGCATGGTGGGGTCTTGGGTCTGATGGGGACCCTAAGTGGATAGAATTCATCATAGAGGTGGTTTCTTTTGGGGTGATGATTAACCATGTGGTTAGCATTGGTTCTTTGGATAGGATTAGGAGGTATTTGGTGAGCTGTGTCGGGTGTGGTTGTGGGCTGAAATTGCTGCAAATTTTGGTGATTTTGTTGCTGAAGAATTGAAAAGGATTATTGCAAAACTCTTTTGAGGGGGTAGTAAAGTTAGAGGTGGATGATAGTGAGGTGAAATCTTTCACAGTGGTGTAGATTTCTTTGCTTTGTGGGTGCTTGGTTGCCTGCATCAATATGGTCACACAGATGATTTGGTGGTAATTTGCTTTGAACATGCCACTGTCTGCATTGTCCTGGCTCATTCTCTATTTGCGCCCCAGTTGTTTGCAGTGGTGCTCCATCCACCTGAGTTCCTCCATGTACCAACTGGCCTGGGATCTAGGTTTTGTTGTATTTCTCTGTATGAAGAGGACCACGGAGTCAGCACAGGAAGTGATCCAATTGTTGAAATACTTGATGCCTTTTGGGAGTTTGTTGCAGAGTTTGGGTCAGTGGGCTTTGAGAGCAGTGTCACAGTCCCTGTCAGAGAGGGTGTTCCAGTCCTAGCAGACTGGACTGGCAGTGGTGCATCCGCAGTGAACTGTACAGGAAAGCTGAGCTTGACATGGGCATTGTCTGCTTGTGTACTGAGATGTGGCTGAGGGTTGTGAAAATAGGGTTCATGACATATCTGACAACAAAGGTAGGTCCCATTATTCATTGGGTGAGGGCCAAACTTCCAAGGTCAATAATGAGTGCTTCTGAGTTGTGGTTGGTGTGATCTTCCAGGTGTAAGTTCTGGTCTCCAAGTAAGATGTAATTGAACAGAACAGGGAAGCATTGAATTGAAGGCAAGATGGTGGCCGCATGAATCGTGCGGGTGTCACTTCCTGGAAAGTGATGTGCTCAATCAATCAATCAAAGCATTTATATAGCGCGCTACTCACCCGGAGGGTCTCAAGGCGCTAATGTGCTGGTACATGTAGTTCAACAGGAGGAGGAACGGTGAAGAACAGAGAAAGTATTGTTTTGTGGACTTTCCAACTTCCAAACAGCGGAAATATCAAAACGGACTTACGGGCCATATGCTGATTGATTAGGAGCGACAAAGACCTTGGCTGCGGTCCGTCAGGCTGACGGTGTCGGAGCTATGCAGCCGCGCTCACCTGTGGACCTGGCAGGCATGGTCTGCTGTGAAGCTCGAATGGAAGCAGGATCTGCAACAGGACACCGAATCGCTCGGAGCTCTGAGCGGGACTATGCCACCTTGTAAAAACGGGACGCTGCCACCGCCTGTAACCAAAGCTCCCGGGACAGCCAAGGGGTTGGCTGTAATGACGGGAGCAAAGAAGGAGAAGGAGAAGTCAAGCAATCTGGACAAAACAGCGGATAAACCTGTGGGAAGGGTCGCAGCGGTGAGTGCCAAGAGAGGGGCTTTGCTTAAAGGGAAAATACCAGTAGCATCTCAAGGGGTCGAGGCTAGAAATGATGGGGCACCCTGTACTCATATTCTCCAACCCGGCAATAGCCGTGGCAAAGTACCCGTTGTCCCTGAGATGTTCTCCTCTAAGCCCACAAGTACCAAACCAATGGTAAACCTACCCTTACTCACTACAGGCTCTCCTGGTACCCCTAATGTTGCACTCTTACAGGAAGGGGGGGCAATCCCACCAAGCTCACTGTGAAGGAAATGGCAGTTAATGGTGTAGATGCGATTGAGACCCTTGCTACCCAAAGGCTACTGCTGCAATTAAGACTGTTGTCTCTGGGGATTTGACTCAACCACCGGCTATTAATCTCAAGACTGTGTCTTTCTTTCAAACTCCATCTAGAGGCCGGTCAGACACGGAGCCTGGCACAGACAGTATTCCAGACAAGCATGACGGGGATAGCTTCTTCTCTCTGGCAGAGGAATCAGAGGTTGAGGGCTCCACTGATTCTGAGAACTTGGAGGATATCTCAGGGGAAGATAGTGGGAGTCCACCTACTACTGCTGACACGATAGGAAGGGCTATACCTCGTCATCGCAAAGCCAGGAGAACCCCTTCAGACAGTCAAGGGAGACGTGGGAGCAACTGCTCGGAAGCCAGCAACAATCTACACTGGGATTACTCTGTGGCTACAACAAGTTTATAGGGCACTGGAGGACATCGTGACTCAGGGCGGCAGTCTGCAGAACCGGGAAATGAACCTAACCAATCTCCCTCAAATGCTCAGATCTATACGTTGCTTAAGTCAATACAATCTGAAGCATGCCAAGAGCATAAAAGAGCACAGTTGGCAACAATGAAAATTCAAGGGGCTACCAATAAAAACACTAAAGCCTGTGCGGAGGTGATAGCCAGGACTGCTGCCCTGGAAGAACGAATTGTTGGCTTGGAAGCGGGGCTCGAGAATGTATATATATAAGTTGTCAGCTAATGATGGAAGATATACAGATGTATTATTGAAACTGGAAGATTCTAAAAATCAGCTCCGAAGAAACAATTTGCTCCTTCTGGGGATCAAAGAGAAAGCTGAAGGGGAAGATATAAGGGCGTTTGTCTTAAAGTTATTTAAAACAGCTTTCCCTGAGCTGGCCCACTGGTCCTGGGAGACCTAGATACAAAGAGTTCGTAGATTTCCTCTATACTGGAAAAAGAACACTGGTCCTGACACTAAACCTCATGCAATATAAATTTCTTTGGGTAATTTTTTGTTGCATCAAGCTATTTTTGAAAAGGCATTCGTTTTTTGTACGCCCTGATTTCTGCCACGCTACGAAAGAGAGGGTTGCGACTGCTGATCACCCTGTTTAAAAAAAAAGGGTGTGAGGTCTACGTAATGAACCCCGCAAAATTGAAGGTTATCCTTCAAGGGAAGACCAGGGTTTTTGTTTCTGAAATTCAAGCGGAGAACTATTTAAAGGAACTTACTAGCTTGTCTACATTTGTATGGCTTACACAAAATTGCTGGCCCAGAAAATATCATGTATGTGTTGTTCCTTTCTCATGCTGGATTATAAAGAATAGGATGTTTGGGCTTTTTTTTTTTTTTTTTTTAGGTTTGCGTGGAAAGGAACTGTTTTAGGATAATTTTGGGTGTGGATCTGTAGTTCTTCTGTCATTACTGTTTTAGGGACGATTTCGTTTTCTTTCTCTTTTCTTTCCTTCCTCCATTTTTTTTTTGTTTAGAGGTATTTAGGGAGTGACCAAGTGGCACTGGATACGCGGGAGGCATCACAAGGGTCTGAGTACCTTTTTTGCCTGTTTGTTGGGGGTGGGTGTCAAGGGGGGGTGGGATCTAGGTTAGGGGTCCGGTGCAGGGGGGGGGGGGCATGAGGTTACAAATGGAAGCATTATTGGGGACAGGATTGATCTGGTCTTTTTTTTCTCTCTTCTTGTTGACTTTCAGTTTTTGGATTAATATTGCTGGTAGACTTTTTTGGGGATGGCTAATATTAGGATAGCATCCATAAACATCTGTGGACTGAATGACCCAGTTAAGCGACGTAGGTTTAGAGAGAATGTCCGCTTCCTGAGGGCAGATATTATCTGCCTACAGGAGACGCATATCGAGGCAAGTTGCCATAAACACCTGGAGTTTGAGGGGTTTCAACTGGTTGTTTGGACAAAATTGGAGGCTAAGACTAAAGGGGTTACTAATTGCTATCCTTGTCCGGAGGGGGGTTGTGAATATAACCCGCTCTTGTGCGGATGAATTTGGTCTATGGGCCATCATACACGTGGAATTTCAAAATAGAGCTTTTACACTCTGCTCTGTATTTGGCCTGGTGCTCGATGACCCCGAGCTCTATAACTGTCTTAATCTCAAATTGGTCGGTTGGCCTTCCCCTTGCATACTATGCGGAGATTTTAACATTAATATTGGGTGTGATCTTGCCATCCGGCCAGATGTTGGGTATGGTGGCCGTAAACCAAAAGTTTATAGATCTTTGAGCCAACTTCAGGAACTTCATGGTTTGATTGATTTATGGGCTTTGTTTAGGAGGCAGGACCCTGGGTTTACGTATTTTTCGGACCCCCATAACATGTATTCAAGATTAGATTATTTCTTTATTTTTTCAAGTCTGACACAGGGGTCCATTATATTCAATACTCGAGAGTAATGTCCGATCACAATCCCTTAGTATTGGAGGTTAATATTCAACCCAGACCTATGAAACTGGATGCTTGGACATTTAATTTAGCCTTGTTAAGAGGTAGCCGCTATGTGGAAGCCATGGCATCATGGATCATTAGAGTCTTTAATGAAAATATAGGCAGTACTAATATCCAGAACGTGTGGGATACACTTAAAGCTGTGATAAGGGGGGATACTACCTGATATGGCTGGGAGAGCCAGAAAAGGGAGAAAGTGAAGTTAGAGCAGCTTTATGTGAGGCTAGAAGAGGCAGAGAAAATGCTTGCTAGGGATTTATCGAGCGGAGGGAATGGCGATTCGGCACAAATGCAGATCACATTGCTAAATCGGCCATAATTGAAATCTCTCAGGCCAAAGCTGCAAGCAGATTTCTCGCTTGGTGCTCTAAAGTATATGAGAGTAATGAAAGAGCTGGACAGATACTAGCTGCAAGAACTAGAGAAAAGGTGGCCGCCACACGTATAAAAAATATCATGGATCCAGATGTTTGATTGGTTACGGATGAAGGGGCGATTGTTTTGGATTTTCAAAAATGTTATCAGAAAATATATGATGAGGATATTGAGGACAATGACGAGATTCAGGCCGGAATTCAGAGATATTTGGAGGGTACAGAGGTAGGGACTATATCAGAGGAAGAGCTGAATATGCTAGATACTGAGATTAATGCTGTTGAACTTGGGCTAGCTATAGATTCTCTCCCTAATGGTAAGGCTGTTTGTCCAGACTTTTTACCCGGAGAGTTTGATAAGATCTTTCGTGCCCAGTTAATTCTGGTAATGCTCAGGCTATTTATTGACGTACAAAATGGTAATGCTCCTCCAGATTCTTGGCGGAAGGCAAGGATAGTCACTTTCTTAAAAAAGGGGAAGGTGCCTTCAGATACTGGCTCCTACCGTCCTATTACCCTGAATAATAGTGACAACAAAATGTATTCCAAAGTTCTAGCCAATCGATTAGCCGGGGTAGTCAAAAAGTTAGTATCTCCGCTTCAGCATGGTTTTGTCCCTGGCCGTGAAACCATTGAACATATTCACCGCACTAATGTGTTGTTCGATTATACTAAGTATGGGCAGAAAATTTGTTCCGCTTGCGGAATTTGTGGATTTTCCACAATTTCGCGATCCGCGAATCGCGCGAAATCGCGGCAAAATCTGCGAATTTGTGAGTGGGACAAATTTTGCTCAGGAAGCACTTACAGGGTTACAGCAGGTGCCCAAGTTGAAGCTAATTTCTTTGTAACCATTTACAAAATGGTTACAAAGAAATTAACTTCAACTTGGGCACCTGCTGTAACCCTGTAAGTGCTTCCTGAGCGGCGCCTCGTTGCCTACTTGCAACTATTCTCTGACCCTGCTCTGACCCTTGAAGCAGGGTCAGAAAATAGTTACAAATAGACAACGAGGCTCCGTGAACAGGCAGCACTTACAGATATAGATAAAGCAGGTGCCCGAGTTGAAGGTCAAATTCAGTAACTCCTTAATAAGACCCAAAAAATCATGCGCTTTGTCGA